>NC_133395.1:111728817-112353817 GCF_047511655.1 Castor canadensis | reverse complement strand
TGCCACATTTAAAAAAAAAAAAAAAGGAATTATCAAACAGAAGATCTCTGAGGTCCTCTGCAATCCCAACCTTGTAGCATCTGTGGTGGCATCTGTGGTTCATCACTGGGGCAAATCAATTCCAAAGTACGTGGTCTACTATTGCCCCACCTGAATTTAATGCATTAATTAGCTTAATTCATCTGGCCAACCTAATATACCAAAGTTTGTCTGCCCCAACCATACTATTATCACACCTTATTCTAGCTTTCTAGAAAAAGGCTTATTTTACCAAATTCTTGCTAGCTGTTTTCATGTTCCTGCATTCTAATTTTGAATTTGGATATCTTAATTTCACTGCCACCAGATAAAAATTCTAAAAAGAGCCTGTGATACATTCAACATTAATTTGTATTTCAATAATTCAGAATTTGTGTAAATCCAAAGAGGAATTCACTTGTACATTATCATGAATAAAGAACTAAGGGGCTAATTACTGTTATAAAAGGGTGGCATTTTACCTATTTAAAATGTTTTCACAGAATTTAAAAGCAGTCATTTGAATATAAAATGTTTCCTTATACCTCACTGTTATCTATTTACTAAAGAACATTCAAGAGTGTCTTCTTTTAACAACATTGGTCACTTCCTGAGATTAAAGTAGAGTAAAATAAAACCATATCTCTTCAAAAATGCTTTTTCAAGGGGGGCATGGAGGTTCTTCACATTAATCCCTACTATTCCTTTGTATTCAGAGTTGTACTGAGTTAGCACAGTGCATGAATGTGTTTAATGGACTGTATTTTACACATAATAAGTGCTCAAAAAGCTACTTCATGAATCTAAATGATAGCTATGATAAACTATTCATTTTAATCTTCCTAGCTTTACTCTTATACTAATTTATATAATCAAAAAACAAAATTCTTGGGCTGGAGGTGTGGCTTAAGTAGAGTGCCTGCTTTGCAAACACAAGGCCCTGAGTTCAAACCCTAGCACTGGAAAAAAAAAGAAAGAAAGAAAAAAACCTTTTAGAATATAGAAATGCTCTTTCATTCATACTACAGTTTAATGTGCCCTAACCCTTTAGGGGAAAAAAAATGAGTGCAGAGAACATCTGCCTGTTCAGCATTTCTCTTATAAAAGCATAGCCGAGATGTGGTGTATGTTACTCCAACGGTGTACTTTGTTCTGTACAAGGACCCACGCTGTAGGGTCCTCCTTGGACTTGATTCCTAGAAAGTGCTTTATGAATGCATATGCTGCTTCCCTTTGTTGAGAGGATAAAAGCTGTGTAAATTGGGATATGTTCTCTTTTGTGGCCACTGCTGGAAACGCTAAAGGCCAATGGAGTGGCCAGGTGTTAGTAATCCACTCACTTGAAATGCCTTGGCAAATCTACTCTGTTTTGATTCCAATTTGCCGTATTTTTTCATCAAATTCCATTTTCTAACCCACCTCAGAGCTTTTGGAAATACAAGGGGCATAAAACCTATGTAAATACCATAACAATACAACATGAGACATCAGAAATACGAGATCAGATTTTCTTCCCCAACTAACAGTGACAGAAAGGCAATATCTATCTCAAAACTAAAATGTAACAAGCAAATATTCCCAAACTAAGATCCATTTTTTATATTACAAACTTATTAATTTAGTAACTCCCTCCAATGAATAATTCACTTGAAAAAGCTATAACACCAAGATCATGACACACAAAGCAAGTGAAAAAATAAGCCCTGGTACCTTTTATTTGGACCACCAGTTCTAAAAAGTTTCTAAAAATCCAGTGCTTGGTTCATGGATTGTTTGCTCTAGTCAGATGTTAGAGGATGCCTACTAACAACCATGGCCTTATCTTATCCCCATGAGTTCCTTTTCTACAGCCAAAGATACAGAACAAATCACATCACTCAGCTCTACAGTTATTTCACTGCTAAGTCTCAAAGAGATGTGGTCTAGGAAGAAAGCTGGTACAGGCTTAATCAAAGACAATGTGGCAGTGAGAATAGAAATTAAAAATGCACATACAGAGAATTGACTTCTAAGCACTTATCCCAGAGAAATGTCTACCTGTATTCACAAAGAAGCACATTAAAGGATATTAATACAGCATTATAATAAAATAGCAAACCTTTTGGAATTAACCAAACTGCTCACTGGAAAGAAAACCGTGGTCCATTCATACGGATATGGAAAGATGTATTAGACACATTAAGTAGATAAAAGGAAGCTATACAATGAATGCATTTTGTACCCATTTTTTGAAATTTAAAATACTATATCTGTATATATACATACATATATTTCAAAATGCACAGATTATATGTACAGATATACAACGAAAAACAATTGTGAAAGCTCACATCAAACTGATAACTGTAATTAGGATGAGTTGGGTGGGTAAAAGGCGACGTCGTTTTATCCGTAGCATTTTAATTAAAGAATGTATTCACACATTTGTATAAAATATGAATGGTGACTTATGGTAAGAATGCAAAACATACGAAACAAATAAGGCTTTTCTCTAATCCCACATTACGGGTTTTCCTTAATGAAAAGGCAGCAGCAACATGGAGAGCCACATCTGAAGGGGCTGGACATCAGGGACACAGGGCTGGTATACTCAACATCATGGGTCTCAGTAAATATTTATCAAATAAAGGTGCCTCAATTTCCTTTCTTATAAACAAGTGTCCTTACAGCTCTACAGAAATATGTGCAAGTCCAGTTGTGCTGCACTTCCCCCACGGACAAGAAGAGAAGGCAGACTTCATAGAAAGAAGAAGAAGAAAGAGAGTGAACTTACTGTCCAGCCCAAAGCTCCCCTCCTTCCAAGCTTGGTTCCTGCAGAGCCAGCCCAGACCAGTTCAAGTTCTATCTAGCCCAGAGCAGTCTGCACCTGCCTTTCCTCCCTTCAGTCCCACAATTCCGTCCAGCCTGGCCCTCACATTCACTCATTCAGTAATTTCAACAGATGTTCCAACATTTCTAAAATTACCACTCACCCAAAAATTAGCAGAAACAACTGCTCTGAGGTTCTGGAGAAGAGTCTTTTTCCCTACCCTGGGCTTCACCATACAAGGTTTGTGCAAACAACACCCACCCTCCTGCCTCCCCTCCCACTCACTCAGGAGTAGGGTTGTGGAGCTGACTGATCACCTTGAGCAGTTCCTCGTTCATTCCCAACCTCAGCTATTCTCACTCTTTTTTCACAACACCTGCGTCCAGCTTTCCCTGCCCAACCAAACATTCTTGCTGACCACAAGAACCCTAGCTAGGAGAATACCACTTGGGGTATTCAGAATCTCACTTAATTAGAAAAGGAAAACACCCTCCACCACTTTTCTTATTTCCATCACATGAACAGAACAGGACTTAAGGGACACACCCTGCGACTGCTGATTACAGAGCACCCCAGGAGTCAGCACATGGTAGGAGACAAAAGTGAGAATGCTAGCATCTACCCCCGAAGGCCTGCTATCCCTGCTCTGCCCCTTGCTGCTGCAGGTCCAGAGACATGGCACCAATCTCTCTCTCCACATCCATCCACTCAACAGTAACACTGCACACAGTCCCTCCGGCTCAAATGCTAGAATTCTAGGGCCCTTGCAGTTTCTTTAGGAACTTTCTTTGGTGAGGAGTTGTTGGGGGTCTATTCAGGAGTTTTCCCATCAACCACCAATATCTAGCAGACTTGAAAGTCTCTACTACTACGCAAACTGTCCACTATGTATCAGATACTTCTTATTTTCTCTAGACAATTAAAAATCAGACAAACACTTGGGGAATATTTTTTTAAAAAGGACACAACCCCCAACCTACTACAAGGGTCTCTGTTTCTCACACAATCATCTTTCAAATATTAAACTTAAGCAGAGGTTAAGAAAGGAATGCATCCCTTCACATGACCCTCCCCAAATGAACCAAGGAGGATGTACATGGAAGGCAGCATGTGAGACTGACCTATAGGAGTTCAGTCAGGCTGTGGCCTCAGAAACCTGAAGGATGGGGTGCAGGGATGGAATCCTGGTGACATCTTAAAGCCCCTTTTCCAGCTGTAGTTGATGTAATTTTCTATCCCAGTACAGTGGGTTGGAGGGGTTGGTTGGCTCAGTGGTAAAGCACCAGTGCTAAAGAAACAAAAAAAAAAACCCTGCAAGTACACACATTTACATTTTTAATTTCTGCTAAGCCAATCTTTGAGTGTGTTTGTGCAACTTATAATTCAAAGGGTTCTGGCTAGTACTCTAACATACCCAATATCCTCACTTTTCAGGCAGTCTTGTTTATTAAAGGGTCCGGTCTGGGAAATGCCCTGCTTAAGGTGTGACTAGTCAACAACAAGATTTGCTTTTGTTCTTAAAAAAAAAAAAAAAAAGTCAAACCAGAGTGAGGACACTGGTAAAATTCTTCTTAAGGAGCTTTAATAGCAGTAAATCTAAATTTGACTTATATTTGTGAAAAACCATCGATACTCAATCAAAATAATGTTTGTTCAATAAAACATGAAGCTAGGAAATCTAGCTTCATGAGGTAAACTACAAAAGAGATGAATTGGCTGACATTGTTATTAGTATCTAGCTTTGGGAAAAGTCTTGTAACAGAAGCCCATCTATTCTGGTTATTTTGTGGCTCTCTTTTCACCAATCTTTACATGAAACACTCACATCCACACAAAAAGAACCAGAGTGAGGACACTGGTAAAATTCTTCTTAAGGAGCTTTAATAGCAGTAAATCTAAATTTGACTTATATTTGTGAAAAACCGTCAATACTCAATCAAAATAATGTTTGTTCAATAAAACATGAAGCTAGGAAATCTAGCTTCATGAGGTAAACTACAAAAGAGATGAATTGGCTGACATTGTTATTAGTATCTAGCTTTGGGAAAAGTCTTGTAACAGAAGCCCATCTATTCTGGTTATTTTGTGGCTCTCTTTTCACCAATCTTTACATGAAACACTCACATCCACACAAAAAGAATCATTCACAATGTACCTCATGTACAATAGTGAACACAGAAACTAGCTTATGATAGGGATTCAAAAAGTATTATGAAGTGCTCCTCTTCTCTCCTGTGTCAAATACAAAGAGTTAAATTTGCCAAGAAAGAAAAATACAATTCTGAAATTAAAGGTGAACGCTGACAGGTGTTTCCTGCCATCTAATTAATATTAGACAACAAGTCAGCCTCTCAGACAAACATTAATCATTAGCCAATTGTTGAAAATTAACTAATGTTCTATGAGGATATACTGTGGAGCCCTTGTACGGTCATTAATTTTATTTTTTCACTCATTTGACATTTCTTGATGTGCCTACTGTGTGGTTGGTGAAGAATTGAGTTCACAGAGCTACAGGCCTAAGTCAGACTCTAGTCTCAGCCTCTAAGAACTCACATTCTAATTTCATCCAAAGTCATTCAACTAATCAGCCAAAACAGCAGGCTATCAGACCCCAAAGCCCAGGTACAGAACTACCATACTCAAGCACTTCCCAAAATAGTTATAGGACAAGGTGGAAAGAGGGTGATAACTATAAATAGGAGAGTTCACTATGCTTATGGGAGTCCAGTGAGAAAGCAAGTATGCATGGGCAGGTGGAGGTGGGAGGCAGGGAATGATTAAGAATCAGAGAAGGCTGGACAAAAGAGCAACTATTGAGCTGCCCTTGAAGAATACCTACAACCTAAACATGCAGAAATAAGAAAGTGCAATTGAAACAGAAATAACAGAACAAAGACACAGTATACATAAAGTACAGAACTAACACCTAGCCTGTGGGCTAAGCCCAATGAGCCAGTTTACAATACCATGTTTCAGGTACTGTATTATAGTTCACCCTACTCCATGCAAAACTGCAAGAGGCTAAATTATATGACCAGGCAGATCCAATGAACTTACTTTTTAAGCCCAGTTAACATGGTATGCAAGACTCTCAGCCATGGCAGAGAGAAAGTAATCACAGTAGACTGTGCCATAGCATTCCTGGCCACTGTAATGCACCCAGTTCCACTGATGAGTGTCCACAACCCAGCCCACCTTCCCAGAGAAGCTCTCTACAACTTTCAGCTACTGTGAGTTCTGGAACCAGAGCCCAACATGGATAAGACCTCTTGCCTCTGAAGCCCAGTTCTCAGGGGTTCTTTCAAGCCAGAGGTGCACAAGAGTCACAGACCCTAAGCTTCTCAAGAAGAAACACTTGTAACTTCCACCTACTTCCAGCCAAGGACTTACAAGGAGTACCAGAGGGACCTGCCACCCAAGAAAATCCTAAACGTGGCTCAAAGGAAAGAAAGGGGTGGGCCTCTCCTTAAAGACATGTTCACTTTGTAGTCACTGACACTTATTTGCCAAATATCTTCTATGTTCAACTATGGTAGGCAGTCAAGGATTCAGAACTGGTTCACTGTGAATTATGTTCTGAGGATGCTTGATATGACAAAAATGTGCACATGATTAAAAAAATATAAAAGTGTGTTATATGCAAGGTGCTATGAGATAGGTCCAGATAAGATTGTTCATTCAGATTTGGTTCAGAAAAGGCCTCATGGAAGACACATACAGTATTATTCTTAAGCATGTATAAGGACAGTGATTTATGAAGAAAAGGTATTAGGGAGGAAGAGGCATTTCACACAGAGGGTACAAAAAAATCAGGAGGTGGACAAGTAGAAGAAGGCTATTTAGTAACTTTTGGTGGACAAAGGTGGAAGGGGAAACTATGGAAAAGAGGAGCAGAATATAAACCAAAACAGGTTAAGCCACACCAAGCTGCACTTCCTTTTGGGGTCTGGCTTTTCCTCAGGGGCAGTAGGTAGCCCCAGGGTCACTCTAGCCAAGTCATTTGACTCTGTGAATGGAGAGGAAGGGGAAGATGGATAGGATTTTTTGCAGAGACAAAATGTTAACAAGCTAAAAATACAAACATGTGGGCCTCAACAGCAGGATAAGAAAAGGGGTAGTAAATGGGTCCAAGAGTTGGTAAAACTTTGTGTTCAGTTTACCATGCATGTACTGAGCACCTGGTGTGAGTCAGGGCCTTTGCTAGTCAAAGGCATGGAGAAGCTAAGCCACAGAGAGGCTTTGTCCTCCGGCTGCTCCGCTGGCTCAGAGGTGGGTACAGTTATCAACAGATACCAAGGAAGCTCTGAATTGGCAGATGGAGATCCCCATTTTGGACATTTCTAATCTGAGGCAATCTGGGGAGGGATAATACCAGGAACAGGCTGCACAGACTAAAAACTATTCAACGACACCAGTTTGCTTAGGAGAAACTAAGAGTGGGACATGAAGTGAAGCGTTTTTCATCACTGGGAAGTATAACTCTGACACCTGATACAGAAGAGCTCCCCTCCTCTTTGCTAACAAGAAAATAAAATAAATGATACATGCTCTCTGCAAGGAGAAGTGAGGAAACACTGCTACTGACTGAACTAGGAGGGCTATCATTGTGGGAACAGAGCGCGAGCTGCACTGTTTCCATGGCTTCGCCTCCACTAGTCCTGCAAGTCCACAAATGAAAGCTGCATAGAAACTTAGCTTGTTTATATTTAAAAAAATAAATAAATAAATCTAACTCTGGGAAAACTTACTGCCCCCAAGGTAGTCTCCAAATCCCCAAAGGTGGCTTCATTACACCTAGCCCAGACCAAACACACATTGTAATCCAGGGGGATAGCCACATTCCTTAATCCAACAAAAGCATTAATTTCACTACAAACGACCTGAACAGGCAGAAACATTGGCCATAGAGCGGGCTCTGAATCTCATTCTAAGTGCCTGTCATACACATCTGAGCTATCAGGCAAAGAAAACCACCAGCTACCTGATACACAAAGCTTTGCAAACCATGTCAGCCTCTGCCCTTTGTTTTGTCATTCACATTAAATGAAAGGTATTTACTACAGATGAAAAATAAGCTTCGTTCAGCTGCCTCTAAACTGATCCCAAAAATAGAGCAATCACTTTGGTACAAATTGGGTCAAATGTATAAAAAAATAAAAAAAGAACTGGCTCCCTGGTGAAAGAATGGTCATGGCATGGGACCTTGCTTAGAGTCAGGGGCAAATCCACAAAGATCCTCCTTCCCACAGTGGGAACAGAAATTTTTAAAGAGCCAGGCAGTGCATAAACTCATCTGGCATGTGACCAAGTGAAAGCAAGATAGGGACTTTAATGCCATGAGTTTCAGAATACTCAGGAAAGAGGTAAAAGGAATACAAATTGGCTTTTAGAAAGGCCTACCAAACTAAAACACTGCCCACCTCTCCCAAGCACAAATCCAGTGATTAAGAATTACCAAGAAAGGATCCACTGGGAGGGGCTGCAAGGGAGTTAGAAGAGAGATTTTTCTATTGTTTCCTTTATTTTATTTTCTCACTTCTTAGCTGAGGAATCCAAATAGTCTGATAGTGCTTCTATTGGTGCTCTGAATTTCCCTGGGGCAGGGGAATCAGAATATTAATTGGCTTACACATTCAGCTACATTAATTATTCCATTGATCTAAATTAATCTGCCTTTCTAAAAGGTATTTATTTTGTTTGTTTAATCATGTTCTCTTAAGCTACAAAAAGCAACAAACTAGGTCACCATCCATGTTGTTAAATTTGGTAACAAAGCTAACACCATCTGTGGTCTCAACTACAATGATCTATCTCCATTGATGGGAGGCTTTTCACTACTTCTGCCTTTCCTTTAAAATAATATTCTAATATCACATGTCTACAACCAACTCAAAAGCCACTTAAAATACCCAAAATTATACAAATAATCTTGAGCGTTGTATAAACATATATTAACAGTTTATAGGTGTCTAATTCCCATTCGCAGTCATATTTTCAGCATCAATATCCAAAATTTTTTGTGAATCTAGAAAGCAAACTAACAAACCCAACTACAAATAGACATCATGTTACACCTGAAATAGGCACAATACTTAAAATGTAATATGAAATCCTGTATATAAAGTACAAAAGCCAAATTCACAAGGGCACAGTTTCACTATCTTCAGAAGCCAGCAGAACTCTCCATGACTGGGGAGAGTTTACTGTGTTTGCCTTTATAACACTGCTCAGTTAAGAACATCCAGCCCTGCTAAAAAACAGCTTCAACGTGAGAAATTAAAACCAAATGGAACCAGCTAAAAGAGGAGAAAGCAGAAGAACAGAGTTTTCTGTTATCCAGCATTGGTTCTCTCATCATCTACCATTCTGCAAGGCCTCCAGTTATAAAGAACTGACCCTTGCAAGTAGGGTGCTACAGCACCAGAACAATCCTGAAATGGCTTCTGAATCATCAAAGAAAGACTACAGAATGTCAGAGATAGAAAAAAAAAAAATCCTAGTGATCTTAGCCAATCCTCTTAACTGTCATGTGGGTGAATGGCAATGCAGAATGGGTATGAGAAATGTCCCAAAATACAACTAGTTGACAACTGAGTGGGCCAAGCTCCTAGTCTCAGTTCAGTGCCCTTTAGTGCCTTTAATTTAAAAAAAAAAAAAAAAAAAAACTCTATCAACTTTTCCCAAAGGAAGTTCCATGGAACACTGGTTCCATGATATTAGTCTTCTTCCCCCCAAAAAAGCTTAAAGAATCCAAAACCAATTACTTTTAGGGACTAGCTGAGTTAAACAAAATGGAACCTGTTTTTTAAAACTTCCCAGAGCTTTTACTCACTAATGTACACTATAAGTCTTTAAGAGAACAATAAAGTATGTATAAGTATGCTGGTGTATTTAATCACAGACTCATTTTATCTTAAGGCATTTCATAGAACTTGGAGTAGGAACTCCAACACTCTACTATTTTATTCTCCAAAGTATGTAATTAGTTTTGTCATGTTCTACCTCTATAAAAGTTCATAGTTTGTGTACAAAAATCTGTTTTAATTCTTTACTTACCAGAAAAATTAACCAAAGAACCCACCATTCTCAAATAACACTGGATTTTTTAAAAATTAATACTAGCAGGAAAAGAGTGGTAAACAGCAAAACTCTATGTAAAAAGTTATTTTAAAATCTGTTATAAATCTCTTCCATTAAAAAGTTTCACATCTATTTATACAAGATTCATGACTTTAAACACTTCAATTCAGTATAAATGTGAGAATGCAGATAAAATTTTTTTAAAAAATAAACATTGTTGTAAGGCTGTAGGAAACATTACACGCACAACTGTAAACTTCGACCACCCACAAAGCCACCTGCCAGTTTGAGCACAGACGCATGTGATAACCATACATCAGGACAAGCAGGAACTCTGAGGATACTTACCAAGTTATGATTTGTTGAGTTAGAATCATCTTCAGGGAATGGGATGTAGATAGCTAAGGCCACACAATTGGCAAAAATAGCCAATAATATAAATATGTCAAATGGTCTGAAGTTTTTTGTTAAGGCATATATACATTATACAAATATAAACCACCCCCCTCTTATCACACTCTCAATCACCCCACATCTGATTGCTTTTCAAATGAAAATGAAATACACAGTTTACTTTTCAACTGACTATTGAGACTACTAGTTTTTCAGCAGAAGTAATAATCACTGGTCATCTCATAGTAGGTCCTTCTATCAAATGACCTCTCCCTGTCCTTTTCCTCTGTTAGAAGGGTGATATGACACTCATTCTTATGCTGCATGTCGTATATTAAAACCTAAAAGTGCTGAACATCCAATTAGGGCAGTGTGTGAACCAGGTTTCTGCTTCTTGTAAATTAAAAAGCAACCTTACTAAATACAAGTAGCTTGGGCTAGGATGTAGCTCAGTTAGAGAGCACTTGCCTAGCATGTGTGAGGCCCTGAGTTCAATTCCAAGCACCAAAAAAGAAAAGATAGAAAGAAAAAAAAAGACATCATGGAGTAAATCTCTTCCACAGATCCTTCCTTCCATGTGTTAGAGCTACTTTTGCAGGGGCTGTGCCTGGCTGGGTCAGTCTAAATATCCTATCTGGAATGAGGCAGACAAAGCCACTAGGACTTTCTCCATGCTCTGTGACTCTCTCATGGCATGTTCCAATACCTCAGACACTGTGATAGGCAAGCCAAGTTGCAGCTTCCTCCTCTGCTTTCTCTACAAGAGTAATCAATAGCTTTAACTGTTTTAGATTAGAGCTAAACTGTAGATCAGTTTATAATGTGCTGTTGCTGTGTTCAATTTATAAAGAAATTAAATCAAAAAGCCATAAGAAGTCAGCACCAGACACTTTCAGAGTCCTAAATCTCGGAGGGCTGTCTGGAAGAATCACTTTGAGGTCATCCTTCAACAAATACTTGCTTAAACATTCAGTGTTATGAGGAGATACTGTCAAAACTGGCAATAGAAAATTTGACATCTGCCAAAACGACTACTTTTCTTCTGTTACTTTTCAGCCTTTCCAAACATGAGGTTTTATGAGCACTAAACTAATCTATAATTCCTGGGCTTGATTTTGCAATAGCGCTCTTGTACAGTCACCCACAAGAGGCAAGGCCATGGCTTAACTAAATCCCTCAAGGTACTAAAGATTCAAGGATATGAACAGGTTCTTCTCCATTCATCCTGATATCCTTCTGGGAAATCTAAAACTGATGCAAGAAACGAATACCCAGTACCTCTCTTGGGATGCCTTGGGTTTCATAAAACCTCAGCTCCTTTGAAGAGCTTTGATAACTCATTGGAATAAGGACAGAAATAACATTATCCCCTGGATAACTTTGATGGGTTTATTTTTTAAGCCAGTTAGCTTTAATTCATATTGATTCTCTTAATTCATCTAGTGTTACAAAATCTTTTACCCAGGGATCCAACTTTAAGACAGCCTGCCTTAAAAAGACGTCAGAATTCTCTTTTTATTTCTCCTCTTAACAAGTCCCCACTGAAATTTAAAAAGTCAATTTCCCCAAAGTTATTCTCTATTGAAATATACTTAAGTCTTTCCCCTTCCCCACTCCGCCATTCTTCCTTTGTGATTTCCCAATACCTACATGATAAACCTGCAAATCTGAGAGATTAGGAAGGCTAAATATAAGGTTCATTGTTTTTTCTTGATTTTGTTCTAATTTCCAGACACTGGAGAATACCATCTCTCCACCACAAGAAATTGGCAGGTCTGATCCTAGCAATTCCTTCTGATAAAGGAAGTATCTCTTACTCCTCAGGGTCCAGGACACTGCCTTTTGCCTCTTTGTAAAAACAAACTAGACTCTCCTCTCCCAGTGCTGACTGGGCCTGACACAGCTGCTTGGGGAGGCTTTCTATAACCTGCTCCCTGAAATGGAAGGGAACCGTCTTTTGAAAAAACAAATAGATGATATATCACTTAATATCTACTTTTTTCTAAAAACTGACCCACTTGTAATCAGGCTTCTTCTTAAACTGGCAACCACATCCCCTAATTCCTGTACACATGTGTCTGGCAAGTCCAGAAAGGGAGCCAGCAACCTGATCCAGGAATTCACTCTCTGTACACATAAATTGCTATGTACAAATTACTGTGCACAAAGAGAAACAGCCTCATACTTTCTACCTCACCCCACATAAAATTAATGACCCCACCGAGAAGTCTCTGCTTACTCAGAGCCACATCAAGCCAGACTAGGGAGGAGGACATCTTTCTGGCAAGTGCAGCTGCTGCCCATGAGGGCTGAACTCTCTTACCCCCCGTGACTCCAGCGAGACCACTGAGGCACACCCTAATTTACCCAGCTTCCTCCTGGCATGATTACTGTCCTCAGAGTAGAGAAGAACTCAAAGAGAAAATGCACACACACAACCCCAACTATTGGAGAAACACCGTAGTTCACTTTAGAGAAGACACATCTGTTCTTAAAAGAAAGACACATGAAAATCCGTCACATCCTACCCTGATGTTCAGCTACTCTCTCCAAAACCTTTCTAGGCAATTGCCTTATTTTAACTCTTGGCCATAAGTGGAGAAAAAAGCCAGTTAAGACAGAGGGCATGCAAATAGCTGTCTACTTAAATTATTTGGGGGCAAGGAACTTCAGCTCTACTTTCTAACTGGCTACAAACACCCTTACAGCCTAGTGGGAGAAGCTCTATATTCATACTCTATCCTATAGTTAAGAACTGCTCTGAGGCCCCTGACAGCCCCAAATACCTTTCTGGGGAAAGGAAATGCTTTATTTTATCCAGACCAAGGAATCATCTGATTAATCAGAAAACCATTTGCTCAAATCAGGTTAACATTTTGCAAATATGAAAAAAAAAATCAACTCAACCTTTTCTTAAGGATGGCAATAACTGGAGTCTAGTCACCGGATTTGGGGAAGAGGATAATCAGGCAGAAACACAACAGTTTTCCAAAATCTGGGACATGACAACTATCCTGGGGCACTTAGAGTTCAGTTTTAAAAATACAAAGGAGACACCCAGAAATGTAACTTCAGTCCAAGGACATAGACAGAATTTTTTATAAAGGCAGCAACTGCAAATTCCTTCACTGCAAGGGCTGTTCTATAACTCACAAGGGCTCAGGAAGAAGAGGCACACACAAACCTCTCCCTGCACAGGCTTTCTCACGCTCACATTTCAAATGGTTTTTTTGGAGTTGTCAAAAGGAAATTCCAGAAATCCATAGCATTGACCAACCAAAAAATAAACAAATAAATAAAAAATACTCCCCCCCCATAAAGCAAATGTTCATATTTGCAACTACCTCAACAACTGGAATCACCAATTATCAGAGTTGGAAACAACCTAAGCATTAATTATAGTTGCAGAAGCAAATTTCAAACATCAGAATGAGAAGATTCCACTAAAGGTCACATCTATTCAGTACAGTCTTAGAACAGTCTCAATCATTTTTACTTTTCAAATCAGCATACCTCATTTCCAACAGGTTTAATGCCTATCACTGCCCAAAAATAATAACAGATTTTAAACTGACCATCTAGTATCCAATGTCCAAATGTTACTTTCATATTTTAGCTCTCTATCACTTTGAAGTTTTAGGCTTCACTTCCTCCCCACACCACTACATACACCACACACACCCCCACAGACACACACACAGCTAAATATATCCACAAAGCTGCCCCTCTGCAACCTAAGAGATTGGAAGTTATCTACCATGAAATCCCTTATATATAGTTTCTTCCCTTGCTTACATCTGTCATTTCAGAAAGCAAATCTTTTTAACGAACACATGATAAAAGAGAAAATGAGAAAGACTTCCCACAAAAAAAAAAAAAAAAAAGGATACTTCCATTCCACTATACTAATGCAGGCTCTTCTGATGGGGTTATTGAGTGATAAACAGAAAAGGGCACGGGCAGGTCGGCTGTTGGACGAGTTACCCTGTTTTTTGCTCTTGGCATATTGCTGACGTTTTCTTTGGGAGAGAGATCCTACAGGTGTGGGTGCGGAGGTGTTCATAGTTTGGGCAGCCTTGGCCTGTCTAGCAGCATCGATTGCAGCTTGCCAAGACAGGACAGTTTGCTTGGAGCTGTTCGGCTGAGAAGCTGGTCCTTCACCAGAAAGAGGAAGTCTGGTGCCTCTTGCATAGTTTGCCTCTAGGGAGAAGGAGAAAAAAGAATGATTTTTTAAAAAGAAGAAACCATGAAATTCAGTTGTGTAGGGAAAAAAAAAAAAAGGTTGTTTCCCATCAGTAACAGAAAATTTTTACTAATATTTCCATTTTGAACCACATGTTCTGTTTTTCAAAAGCAGGGGTATGGTCAGGCAGAACAGCAAGGCAATCCAAGGAGCTCTGCTCCACAAGTTAATCACACAGATCATGACAGCACCACACCAAACAAGTTAATACTCTTCCATATCCACGTCTCCAAAAGGAGTCTTTCAGTGTATTTCTTCTAACAAACTGAGGTCATTCCCACCTTTATTCAATTTCTTTTTTGACTTTGAAAATTTGTGACTCTCTTATGACTTAACAGATATATACAACAGCTTTTCTCTAAAATAATTATCACCAGCACCAAAAAAAGGCAGTGCCAATAATTCAATAGTCTTAATCATTTTTAGGGTGTTACTCCAACATGTTTGCACAACTATAAATGCATTTTTTTCAACATGGAAAAAAAAAATCCTCCACTGGCACCAAGCAATACCAAAAGTCCCATAACAAATATCTAGATTATGCACTGACACTTCCTGCATATGAAAATTCATGATGCTTGGGACTCATTTCCTCTACAAGCTTCGGAAAACAGAAAACATCTTTAGGGCTTTTTTGCATTTTAAATTGCAGCAGCATCAACCAAGCCAGCATCCAGTCAGCCTGCACCCATACACCTAGGATCGACAGGCTGCGTCAAGCCAGGGGCCCTCGAGGCCTAAGCAAGAATCACCTCAGTGTTGGTTGGTACACAGGTATACTCAAGAAAGAAATCCGGGTTGGGGGGGGGCGCGCTTTTGTGCGTCAAAACCCCCTCACTTTAGGTCAGGCCATCCCTAGGCAGGTCTCCCAGGCACTTGCTCACATTGGGCCACGTCTCCTGCTGAAGCAGAAGTCAAAAATGAGAGAGATAACAGAGAGGTAGAGATCCCTCTACCTCTTGGGCTTTTGCAAAACCAAGTATTGCTAAGAGTCATAGCAAGCACAGGTCGCCTGCCCAGCAAGCTTGCGAAGCGAGCAAAGACTGGCCGGCAGCAGACAATCGGAGCCAGGGATGAGTTTTGCCAAGCTTCTCCCTTGAGGAGCGCTCACCCGGAAAGGTTTCAAGCCTAGCGGGGTTGGGGGGCGCCAGCGATCTCCAAAGAGGGGGCTTGGCCAGAAGCTACTCCAGCCTCCCTTGACCCAGCCCCCGCCGGCATGGAAACTGCACGTGGTGCCCGGACCCGGGCTGAGGAGAGGAGCCCCACAGCGGCAGCGACTCTCCGGGCATTGCTAGGTTACCGACGTGTGCACTGGAGGCGCTGGAAGCCGGAATATACGCTTCACCCGACCCTCTTTCCCCCCAGATTCCAAGACCGGGCCTCCCCAGTGAGAGGAGGGGTGTGAGCTTCACCACAGGCGCAAAGGGTGAAACCCTGCAATCCTAGAATTTTCCGGATGCCACCAAGGACCTTCTTCTTAGTCAACCAGGGGGCAGGGGAGGAGGGGAAGGCAAGAAGAGGCTAGAAAGGGGGCTCCAGCTGAGGACTAACAGCCACCTCCCCTTCTATCGCTCCGGGGTGGGGAGGGGGGGGCCGTCGGAGGAAAGTTGAGCCCGAGGACACTGAACCCAAATCACCTCGACTTGCTGCCCCTCTGGCTGCACAGTACTCCACATACTCAATGGCCGCCCCCACCCCACAAATGCAGAATTAACTCTGACATTCAAGGCCTGAAGGGGAGCACGGAGTGCCTGTCGCGCATCTCCCCTTTCTATGTGGATGACACCAAGCTAGAAGCATCCTCTCCAACCCCCTCAACCCACCCGGCGCTTCGGAGATGGGGGCGGGGGGAGGAAGAGGGGGTGGGAAGAGGAGGACCATGACAAGGATTAGATTCGGCAGCGGGTGCCCAAGCTGTGGCTGCTCACCGTTCGCGTGGTCCGCTTGCTGCTGCCGTTGATGCTGCATTTTTTTCATCATCATCATCATCATCATCCACGAACATTTATTGAGCGCCTACTGTGTGCAGGGCACTGTACTGGGCGTTAGGGCGGGGGAGGAATGGGTAAGGGGGTTATGGATAGGTAGGAGCCGCGGTCCCTGCCCTTATTTTCGCTTCAGCAGGGGGTGGGGAAGGACAGGGACAAATAACAGAAAACAAGGATAATTTATAAAAACCGCCTGCCACCCACGCTCCCTTTTTCAAAAATGGAGCAAAATAAACTTTTTTAAAAAAAATAAAATCAGATGTATATATTATCTTAATAATATATACATGTAATTTTTTTTTTTTTTGGCTGCAAAGGCGAATTGGCTTGGACCCCCTCCTCTAGCGGAGGGACGCCGCGGTGATGCCGGCCCGGCCGCTGGGGCCGCTCGGAGCGCCCCCCATGCCGCCCGTCCGCCCGCCCGCCGCGGTGCCGGGTGCCCGCCGCCGCCGCCGCCGCCCGCGCCGCCGCTGGCTCGGGACCGCGGGCAGTCGGAGCTCACATCCGGGAACGGAGGCGCTCGCCCGCCCGCCCGCTCACTCGCTCGCTCGCTCCGCGCCCGCCGCGCCGCGCCGCACGCCGGCTTCGCCCTGGCGACGCTGCGCGCCCGCCGCCGCCGCCGTCCCCCCGCCCTCCCCGCGCCCGCCCCGAGCCTCCCACGGGCCGCGCCGCGCCCCAGCTGTCGTCGGCCGGGCACCGCACGGCCCACGCGCTCAGGGTGGTCTCCGTGTGGGACTCCGGGTTCCGCCACCCCGGCCTGGCTCGCCTGACCCGGGGGCGCTAGAGGGTTAAGCGCGCTTCAGCCGCGGGCCGCCTGCTTAACCCCCTCGGCGCCGCAGCGGGCGCTCTCTCCCTTCCCCCGAAAGAGGCCAGCGGCGCCCGGGGTGGCTGCGGCGGCCACAGAGGCACGGTGCGGATTAACCGCTCCTCCCCCTGCATTTCGGGGCTGGGGTGTCTGGACGCCCGGGGCCGGCCTAGGCTCGCCAGTTCATCTGCCCTCTGCGCACACCTGCAGGAGGCTCCGCCCCCGGGAGCACAGGTGCAGGCGGGCGGTAATCCGTGCGGGTCCTAAGCGCACCTTCGCGGGGCTCTGCCTGGATCCTTTATTGCTCAGGAGCCAGACAGGCACACTCTTCCCCATTTGTTTTCCCCTCCGGCTTTGTGGTTGCAGGGAGACCATCTATCGCTAACTCCCCAGGTAACTGCCCTCAGCACTAAACTGCGTTTCCAGAGTGCCCCCTTTTCCCCACCCGCTCGCCCCCTGCCTTCCGCCCGGCCTGGCGCCGCAGTGGGCTCCCGGGGCGGCGAGAGGATGATGGAGGTTGGCTGGCTCTTTCCCTCTCACCATCACTTCCACATGTGTTTGGTGGCAGGTACAGAAAAGTAAAAGCCAAGGTCTTTCAAACCGCTAGTGTGGCTCAAAAGAAAAAGACGGTGCTTCTAAAACTGTTGACTCTGTCCTGGAGCTGAGTCGTTTATTTTATACCTTCGCTCCCCTTAACTGGGATAGAGGAGGTTTGCAAACGGCAGCTCCTGTCTAGAGGGGGAAATACTGTATCTATCTACTGGATGACTGATATTTTTCATTTAGCTTTGTGCTGGCTGTTTTAGAAGGGCGTCTGCTTTGTTACTTCACAGGATTCGATTTATTTGCCTTTGTTCAGATCTGTTTGTTCCTACAGTGCTTTAGAACGTTTGAGAACAGCGTCTTTAAAGCAAAAAGCTCAGCGGGAATTAAGAAAATAAGTGTTTATGGGAAGATGCTTCTTAGAGCACCTAAAGAAGACACAGTGGGCATCCTCAATTGGTGAGTGAGGCCCAGACATAAGACTCTCCAGGAGTCTTCCTTCCGAAAAGGAGTGTCTGGTCTGGAAGAATGAAAACAATCTAGCTCTTGTCCCTTTTTTTTACTTTGTTTTTGGAGACAGGTTGGGAAATTGCCTTGTGGCCTACCGGTAATATAGCGCTGACCTGGACCACTTCACCTGTGGCTGCTTCTTAGCCAAAATCTGAAAGGATACAAGATGGTGTCCTTCCAAGAACATACCCTTCCATGAAGCATATATGAAATTCACAAGTTATGCATGTCCCTTTCAGAATTCCAGATCTAACAGTCTTGCCCCTTGAGACCTTTTCTACAAAAATCTCATCATAATATTGGCTCACAATCCAATTCAGTGCAGTCAGCATTCACAAGGCACCTGTTAGAAACCATTATCTGGGCTAGGTATTATCAGGACAAATCTATGGTACAGCCCCTCCCTTAAGAGCCATCTACTGAAGGGAGTATGCATATATCTCTTTACCTTGCAGAACACAGCAGCTGTAAGTGTGAGGAATGTTCTATCCAAGCATCAAATGAATTAATTATAATTGAGAGAACATTAGAAGTTTTCACAGATTGAAGGCATTTTAACTGTTTTTTAAAAACTGACAGGGAGGAAGGAACAGGTGGAATACAGGGCAATTTTAGGTCAATTAAACTATTCTGACACTATAATGATGGATGTAGGACATTATGCATTTGTCAAAACATATGGAACACAAAGATGAACCTTAATGAAACTGTGTACTTCAGTTAATACATCAACTTTGGTTAATAGTAAACAAATGTACCACATAATTCAAGATAAAATAAAAAACTGTTGGAAAAGGGAATATATGGGAACTCTACTGCATAATTTTTCTGCAAAACTAGAACTGCTCTTAAAAGTCCATTAGAAATAGGAGACTAATTTTATAGGGCCCAGAGAGGGCAAAAAAGAATGAGCTTCAAAGGTAAGAATGAAGGCACAAGAGAGACTGAAATCCAGGGTGGGGTGTGTTTAAGAATAAGCAGGGATGCATGTGGTTGAGGCAAAGTTGGCATAGGCTTGGGGAGGAAGGAGGCTCAAACCTACTGGAAGAGGATGTTTGGCTGGCTGGCTGGGTTTGCTAAGAAGACCAGATCCCTCTTCTCTGCAGTGGGAGCCAGTAAAGGTGTTTTAGTTGAAAAGTGACATGATCAAATTGTGACTTAGGTATATGGGTTCTAAACTATAAATGCTAGTAGGCTTGTAGGATTGAAGATTTTGACTTTCCATCTTTGCAGTGAGTCTCATGTTTGCAATGTCCCTAGCAAGAATTTTTTTTGGAGAAGGGTTATTTTGGTTTTTTTAAGGGCCTTGATTCTATATAGCTGTGGATACTTTGGCCCATCATTTGGGTGATTTAAACATTAAATTCCCATAATAATGTGAATTACTGGATAAATAAGTAATAGCTAATATTTTTAAAGATGTCTTATATGCCAAGTTCTAATGTAGACACCTTATAGGTATTAACTCATTTAATTCCTATAAGTGTATGAGACAAGTGCTATAAATACCCTCATTTTACAGGCAACAAAACCAAGACACACAGGAGCTGAGGAACTGTGTCTTGAACTACACACAATTGCTTAGTAGCTGAGACAATAAGACATGAAGAAAGACTAAAATAAAAGATTTCAACTCTAAATCAGTCACATGTGCCAAGACCCAATTGTGTCACAAGCACTATCATGAAGTCTTATTCTCTGTGCCTTTGTAATATGAAACACTTACATTTAAAGGCACAGAGCTGCCACTCTAAGGTGGTTATCTCTGCTCAGCAACCTCACAGTCCTGGATCATGAACCTCGATCCCCCATCTCCATTCTTCCTTTTGCAAGTTAGCTATCTTGTGTTCAGAAAACACCGGGCCACTTCCCTCACCAAAAAAAACTGCTTCGCCTTTCCTTCCTCCTCCAACCTGATCCCCCAACCAGCTTCCAACCTTATCCTTTCACAGCGTTCGCCTTCGCTGTGGTCAGCAATCTCATTAGGCCATAAGCATGCTGTGCTCATGTCTGATGCTGCCTTGGCTTGCGTGTATTCACTGACCCAACTCCTGGCCTTACTGACCTCTAACTAAACCCTCCCTATTTAACAAGCCCCTGTCAAGACCCTGTCTCCTCCCAGAAGCCTTCTGTGATTGATCCAGGCCCCAATGTGTGCATGTATCCCCACTTCCACCTCCCCTTCCCTAAAGACCTGTAGCCATAGGGTTATTCCTATGGTGATGTAGCATCTTATTTCTTGTTTAATTGCTTCTTGTCTATAAATTCTATCTCTCCAACTACAGTTCAGGCCCTTAAACAAGAATCACCTCCTTAATCCCCTCCTCCAACTGCCAAGTGTTCTGCTCACAGCAGGCACTAAATATTCTGATTAATTTGCACTGGGTCATAAAAGCTCACAGACATCACTAGAAATTGTCAGCTAATATTTACCAAAATCCCATAAAGTTTATGGCAGCACACTGACCCTTAGATGGTAGAAATATAAAACAAAAGATTGGGTCCTTCTCACACCAGGAATCCTAATTAAGAAAGACAAACAAACAGATCTTGAAAGTTATACACACAGAATCTATCTATAAGCACACTGGGAAGTTGGGTCTGAATGAGTCAGTCTATCCCCAGGCCCTTTACTGAGAGGATAACTCTGACCCACTGGTCACCAGAAAAGATGAATAAGGAGATGAGGACCTGTGTTGTAAGTAGAGGAATGCTGTACACAAAGTAGTGGACATGTATAGAAATCAGTAAGTAGGCAGCTAGGCTGGGACCTAGGAGTGCTTAGGAGATAGTGGTAATAAGGTTGCCAAGGCAGTCTGGGCCAGGACTAGGGAAAGTCCCTAATGTCTGGCTCTCTGGTCTGGGTATTATCCTATAATCTGGTAGTTCTCAACCTTTTTTTAAATTTCAGAACCCCTTTTTACACTTAGCAATTATAGTAGGCCCCAAAGAGCTTTTGCTATGTAGATTTTATCTACTGATATTTACCATATTCGAAATTCAAACTTAGAAATTTGAAAAATAATATGATTCACTTCAAAATAATAATAAGCTCATTTTATGTTAACATATTGGTATTTTTTAATGAAAAATAACTATTTTCCAGAACAAAATAGCAAGAAGAGTACCATTTTTTAATTTTTGCAAATCTTTTTATTGTCTGACTGAGAAGACATAGATTCTCATATCTGTGTCTGCATTCAATCCATAGTGATAGAATGTTTGTATTGAAGTATATGATGAATATCTAGATTCACACAAATATATCATTGGAAAAGGGAGGATTGTTCTCATAGCCTTTTCAGGTCACTGTGAATATTATTCTTTGCTATAACACCAAAACCCAATTTTTAAAGATCAGTTGCAGTGTGGAATTTGAAAGCACATCAGTGAAACTTTTTATACTCTGTTGCATTGAAATCTATCAATCTGCATGGCAGTATGAATGTATCTTTTATCCAAGCATGATTTGGTAATGGCATGCATGGTCATTTGGAAAATATTGGTTCACTGAGTCACACAGATTTTCCAAATGTTGACACATTTCATCATATAATTCAAAACACATTTATTTTTATCACCACCAATCTCATCAGAAAGTCTTTAATATTGGAAAGCTGTCAAGCTCTCGGTGGTAGACAGAAGTTTTTCAAAATTCTAATTTTCACTTGAAAGCTCAAATTTTATAATTGGCACAAATCCTGTCAAGTTTTTCTTTGAAGTAACTAGCTCACTTCATTCATTTCATAGGAAATATCTGCCAAATGCTTATGTTTGAATAACCATAGTTTGTCAGTAAAAATGGTATTCTGTGAAAAAGTAACCCCTCAGCTTCCTACCTCAAACATTCACACAAGTGAGACAGTCCTTGCATACAGCAGAAATAGTTCATTCATTTGTCCCAAATTGTCACCAAAAATATTAAAAGAATGGTTATACAAGGGTTGAAATGTAATAAAATTAATAATTCTACTGCTTCATCAAGGAGATTCTTAAGTAAAACTGGTTTTGCTTTTGTGTGTGTGTGTTATTTTAATGTGTGCATGACACAGTAATGCAGGGTTCACCAGTACACTTTTGATGTAACTGCCTTGATTTGTGCTAAGACACCAGCAATTTTAAACAGTGTTGATTCTGTTGCAAATGTTAACACAGTAGAAAGAGCAAATGAGTCTTAGTGTTACTATGAAAATAGTTTTGACCGCAAAGATCCCATGAAAGTGTCTTGCAGACCCCCTGGTAGGGTAACAAAACAAAATACAGAATGCCTAAATAGTGCGTGGGACATACTTACACTAAAAACATATTATTTGCTGTTTATTTGAAATCTAAACTTAATTGTGATTCCTGTATTTTTATTTGCTACAACTGGCAACCTTACCTCTGGGAGTCCATAGACCACACTTTGAAGACAGCTGTTCAAGCTGCTTTGGGCCATTTTTGAGCAGAGAAATATCAGAGTTGTGCTTCGTGAAAATAGCTGTAACTCCATTGAGCAAGTTAAATCAGAGGGTAGAAAGATTTGTAGGGTGCAGGAAGGTCTGATGAGCCAATTAAGATGTTACTTATTAACTGTAATTATTACGAAGGGCAATGTTATCCTAAGATTGGGCAAGGAAAATATCCCTGGAGAAAGCAGCACCGAACCTAGCAAGGTCCCATATTTCATGGTGCTAACTAGCCTGCCACCCTCCCTCCAGCCACTCTGTTTCCCCTCCACCATCAGGACTTTTCAATTATAAAACTGACTTATACCACACCCAGAAAGTTTTAAAGTCCTTGCTTCTTGCTTTGGCCTCATTGCAAGTAGAGTCCAGCTGGTCTTTATCCTTCATCAGCGACTGTTCACTTGAAGAGCAGGATTTGTGTTTCACATCAGACAAAATAATTCCAGTTCCTTTAACTAGTTCATTCCCTCCCCCCGACCCAGTTCCTAAGTCTTATCCATCACTCTGATGCACCAAATCTCCACTTCCCCAATTGGGAAATCCTGATAGTCTAATATCTTCAGTCCATACTGATTGGGGGAGGGGGCAAGTCTTAAGTTCCCCATCTATGAAATAATTTGGTTATAACACATGATTACTACTAAGGGTATATTGGAGAGCCTAGACTTTGGAGCCAGGTAGATTAGGGCTCAAATTCTGGCCCAGCCAGAGTCTAGCTATATTGTTTTGGTGTCATCTCTTACCCTCTTAGGGCCTCAGTTTCCTCACCTTTAAAGCAGGGATAATAATACCAATCTTACTGACTCATTGCAAAGATTAAAATAATGTTGTGCAGCCTCTGGCACATACAATCAAGTTGATTCAAATAATGTCTGTGAATTTAACCAAACACACCAGTTACAGAGAGAGAAAATGAGGAAGAGGGAACCATTTAAATGGTGCTGGCAGAAGTCTGCCCTTCCTTTGCTTGATCTTAGTTCTTATCTTTATGCCCTGACTTTAGAACTTAACTCCATGTCCCAGTTAAGATTTAATCCACTGTAATGGCTTTCTTCTTAGTAAACATCATTGTGTCATTCAATATAGTCCCAAAATGATGGAACAGACTGAGGGTTTTTTAATAGTGTTTTTATTTTGCTCAATTTTAATTTCCAGGGTATAGGAGGGTGCACATGGTGGAATACTATGTACTCATGTATGAAAATGGAAAAATGAGACCTGTTGAAACTATTCTAAGAATGGGGGTAGGAGGAGTAAAGGAGAATGATGTAGAGGGTAAATTTAACTAAGATATTTTGTGAACACCTTTGTAAATATCACAATGTACCTCTATACGGCAATAATATGATAATAAAAAATAAATTTAATTTCTGGTACATGGCTTTAGAATTTAAGATTCAATAGTTAATATTGATAATCTCCAAAGTAGATAAAGTACTAGTAAAATATTAGTAAAGATAATAGTAAAATAGGTATTTACCCACTTGCACATAAGCACAGCCCCATGGCATGAGCTAAATGTGAATGTGGACACACATGCACACACATACAGTATGCCTGACATTGGATTTAATCAACACTACTGCACAGCCACTTCCAGGTTAAAAGCACAGGCTAGCTACTGGAAATAAAACTGGTATAGTCACACACTGCAATGGAAAAATAACACAAATCTGCATCTGATCAACCACAGGAGCAAATTTACAAGGACAGGAAGTTGTTACGGAGATCCAGAAAGTCAACAAACGTCAGAAATTTTATAGTTCAAACATTATAGTTTCCTTTTTGCTTCTTCAGAGCAGTTGTTTAAATATTCAATTCACAAAACTGTAGTTTAAATAACACCAGTATCTCTCAGACCTGGTGCCTACCATATATGAGGATTTGTTTACTTTCCTTGGTACTTAAAAAAATTCTAAGTCACAAATTCTTGATACTAACATAATCTTTTTTAACTTTTAACTTAACATTTAAATTAATATTAATATAGGCAAGTGTCACATGCCTCTAATCACAGCTGCTCAAGACGCTTAAGCAGGAGAATCATGAGTTCCAGGCCAACCTGAGCAACTTAGTGAGATGGGGATGTAGCTCAGTGATATGCAAGGTCATGGGTTCAATACCCAGTACAGGGGGAAAAAAAGGAAAGAAAGAAGCAACACAGATACTGAGTGTTCCATACTCCTTTAATTCCCTTTGATTAACAAAGTAGAGAATACTTAGTCAATTTAGAAACATTTTTTCTGTTTGACAAATATTCAGTATGAAAATGCAGTGACCTCACTCAACTTTGTGGCTATGTAAAAAATAGATACTAAAAACTGGAATTGGGTTTGAAATTTTAATAGAATAGCTAGATTTTGTATTTCCTAGATTATTAGAACATACACAGAAAAAAAGGCAACTGTTTTAAAGTTCCATTTTAAGCAACTGTTAATAAGTGTAAGGAACATCATGGGATCCAAAAACACTTATTTGAAGAATTATTATACAAACTTAGATAACTCACTAAATATTATCTGTTTCATGTTCTAATGACCAGGTTGGCACTGTATTATATCTAGAAATATGAAACTCTCTGTCAGTTTTATACTTTTTTTAGGTTGCTATTTTTAATGTGTATTTATAATACACTGAAGACATCTCAGTCAATCATGTATTGAGCAAAATAATCACCATGGCAGGGAGACACACATGGTAGTCTTTATTGTCAACATGTCTATAAAACTGGATAAATATTTGTTAGTGTTCCATTCTGATAAATACAAGGAACACATGGAGCTGAAAGGGAACCATATCAAGAACTCCATAATATTCTGGCAGTACTTTAACAGCAAATAACAATGAATGCCAGGGTGTATGGAAGGGTTTTTGCAAACATAGTACTTCACAAACATACTGGACCTTTAATGATGTGGTAGAGTAACCAAGTGGCTAAAAAACAGAGAAGATTGGCCACCTTTCCCCATGAAGCTAAATGCCTAAGTGATTTAAAAGATCTTTCAGGATTCTTAACTTTCTACTCACAGCTTGCAACCCCTACTTCAGCAGGCTCTCCTTGCTTCCTTTCCCAGCTCCTTCTACTTAACTGGGTTCCTTTCATCACTTATAGACCTTTCTTCTTGGGAATTTCTTTCCTCTAATCCCTTTACTTCCCTCTAATCCCTTTACTTCCCTCTCCAAATATTTCTTCATAAATCTCTCAAATATCTCACTACAGACTAAAGACAAAGTGACCATAACAAGGAAGATTTAACAAGATTCCTTCAAGAAAAGTCAGAAGGCCAAGGTTCTCATTTTGTGCATGTAGGTGACATCCTAGAACTCTGCAATGGTACAATTTAGAGCTAAATGGTGAGAGACTCCTCCCTAGCTGTGTGAACTTCAGCCATCACAGTCCTTCTGAGCTTGTTCCTTCACTCATGGTATGCCCACCTCACAAGGTCACAGGGATATAAAAAGCATAGGGGGTTAGCATGGGGAAGCATTTCACACATCATAAGGCACAAGACCAACCGTTTTTAAAGTATCTAACAGCAGCAACAGCACCTAAGAAATTGTTAGAAATGCAAATTCTCCAACTCACCCCAGACCTACTTGAGTTGGAACTCTAGAGGTGGGGCCCAGCAATCTGCATTTTAACAAATCTTCCAAGTGAACTCGTTTGAAGACACTGCACTCTACAAATGAATTGCTTTTTATAAGATTTCAGCTATTGTACTTTTCTATGGTTCTAGATAAATTGCCTTTGTGTTGCAATGATACCCATCATGTGACAAACACAATAGCTATTCACTTTTGTTTTTGAGTCTCACAAAATTCCCACAAAGTAATGCAATTGGATCCATTTTACAGAATCCTGTAGTATTTACAATGTGATTGTACAATTCCTGACATCTTTGAGGGTTGGGTATTCTATACAAACACAGCTCAAAAAACTGATGGAAGCCTGAAGGATGCGAGAAAGGTCAAATTCTACACTTTTCTACCCAATTCACTGATGCCAAAAACGTCCGTCATTACAGCTTAAAGCTTTAGTCTGCCACTGAAACACCAGTATCCCTGGAAACATCACAACAAACTTTTTAATTCTCAGGCAGGGGAAATAGAAGGAAGAGGTTGTGAGCATCTTGTTCTCAAATAGTGGAATGCCTACAGCCTGGCTTTGGGAAGAATACCCCAAAGGGAGTATTCTAGGGAGTGCTTCTGAGATCACTATAGGCAACTTTACTTCACAGTTTCTCCAAAGGCCAGGTGTCCACAAAATCAGGTGTACATTTTAAGTGCATAAAAATCTTAAGGACTGACTGGGGAGTCTCGGGTTGAAGGAAGAGTAATAAAGTGAACACAACAGACATAGAACCAAATGTGCAGATTTCTGCTTTTTGGGTGTACTAGGAAAGATAAAAACCTACCATCACCACCGAACTGACATGAAAATGGATCTTCCAATTCCATTTCGTCCTCTTCTTCCTTAACTATATAGTGGACATTCTGGTGTCCCTTTTTAAAAAGTATTTCTATTGTACGATACAGTTTACAAAGCACTCTCAAGTGCTTTGTACAGCCATATGAGGAAGATAAAATTCCTCATCTACTGAAGAAGAAACTTGGGCACAGCTGCTGCTAATACATGGCAGAACTTAGATTTGAATACTAGGTTTCCAACTCCAAGCCTACTTCTTTCATCTCTGTGCATTTTCAATCTGGTTTGCACCCTACTGCAGAGATGAACCATGCATTAATGCTCAACTCCCACACTCCCTCAAAGAGGATACCAGAGCTCCAGAGCCCTGGGGCAGAGTGTGAATCCCAGGCTCCCAGCATTTCAGCAGGTTCCCAATTTACTCCCACTGTTTACCTCCTCTCTGCTTTAAGAGCACAAGAGCTTAATGACTTCACAGACGGGCAACATTGTCAGCCATGGAAAAGAGATTCTGCTACACATAATTATATTTCGAAAATATCACTGTGGAAGTGTGTGGATGAGTCACAGAGTTGGCAGGGGAACTTCACACAGGCCAGGTCCTTCTGGTTATGAACTCCACAGGGCTCTCTGCAAGGTGGCCCAGGCACATCCTTCCCTAACTCTAGGTTGAGTATTGCTGAAGCCAAGCTGAAAAGACAATCTTTGCTCTATCATTAAGGTCAACAAAGGAGATTCCAAGATGGCGGCTAGAGGTAGGAAGCAGAAAGCGAGCCTCCTATAGTGAAATCTTGGAGAGACACTGGAGACACACTTTGCAGGCATAATCACTGAGAAGAGGCATAACTTTGACCCCTCCACACCTCCAGCTGCTGCAGAGAATCTCCACTTCACATTGAATGGAGAAACCAGGAGGGCCCCCGGGCCACCAGTCGCCGGCACCCAGATGGCTTGGGAAGATGCAGACCAGGTGAGCTTCATGGTACACGGTACTCCCACAGACAAGCCTGGGCCAGAGCAGCATAGCCCCCTGGACAGATCAACCTCCACCCAGGGAAAAAAGAGAAACTGAGTAACAAGCAATAAGAGCAATAAAGACATGCGGGAAAGAGGGTGGGGCACACTGAGCACCGAAGATTGGGGGAAGGGAATCCTTCCCAGCACTGTAAATAAACAAGCCGGCCTGACCAGAGAGCCTCTGGTGGGAGCAGGGGCACACGCCCAGCAACCAAGAGCGGGAAAGCTTGTGAGAGTGGTGGAGGGAGGAAAACTCCACAGGAGAAGAGGGAAGACCCACTTCCCACGTGAGCTGTAAACAAACATGGTGGCTGGCGGGAGCAGCAGCACCACCCAGTAATCAGGAGCAGGAAAGCTTGTGAAAGTGGCGGTGGGAGGAAAACTGCACAGGAGAGGGGGGAAGACCCACCTCCCACATGAACTGTAAATAAACACGCAGGCCTGACAACGCGGGTGCAGTGTCACCTTTCCCAGTGCCTGGAAAGGGGAAAGCTTGTAGCAGAGGCTCATGCACATGAGAAATCTGCATAAACAAAGCCTGCAGGGCCAGGTGAGTGCTAAGTTCACCCCAGAGATCTGCATAAATAACGCCTCCAGCAACAGCAGGCTGACAGCAGTGGAGATGCAAGCCACAGCTGCAGATACCATTCTCAGAACTGTCTCCAGACTCATTTTTTTCTTTGTCTCCCTACCTTTGATGAGAGAACAACCGAATTACACCTGCAAGCTGAAAAACTTACTGAAACTGTATTGCATTTGAACTTGGGATACTTGGTGGGGTTTTTTTTTGTGCGTGTGTGTGTTGTTTTGTTCTACATTATGCATCGCCTTAGATGAGACAACTACAGAACAACATCTCAGGCACCATCTCCAGGATTGGAGACTGAGACGGACACCCAAATTATTAAGACTGAAACTTCATTGCATTTGAACTTGGAGGTTTTTTGGTTTTTTGGTTTTTTAAAATTTTCTATATTTCATTTTATTTTAATACATTTTTATATATAGATTTTTCTTTCATTTACTTATTTTTTATTTTTATTCTTATCTTTATGTTTTTTATTTCTGATTTTCAATCCTCTCTCTGTCTCCCTAATGTCTGTTCAGCATACTGTCAATTAGTACACTAAAGCTCCCTGTTTATACCTTTGAAACCTTCTTGTCTGATACCTTGTTCTGTTTTCTCCTTCCAGTCTGTATATTTATTTTTCCCATTTCTTTAATTTCTTGCTTTCCATCTCACCTCACCCATCCATTCTAAATATTACCATTGTTATTATTACAAGCTAGAAAATTCTTAATTGCGCACAGCACAGGGACAGTAACAACACCAAAGACAATGACGGGAAGACAGAAAAAACAGGGAAACCAGTTTCCCCACAGCAAAAAATTAGTACAGGAACCAGAGGGGAATGAAGAAAACAGGTACTCAGATCCAGACTCCAACGAAATGAAGATAAACTATGCCAAAGGACCCAATGAAGCCCACAAGAATAATTTAAAAGAAGACATAATACAGGTACTCAATGAGAATTTTATAGAGATGATACTGGATAGGGTCAACCAAAATGTACAGGAGACACTCAAGAAATTCCAAGACAACAAAAATAGAGAATTTGAAAAAGCAAACGAAGAAATAAAGGAAACCATAGAAGCACTGTATAAACACCAAAGTGAAAGAGAGAACACGATGAATAAACAGATGAATGAACTCAGGACAAAACTAGACAACATTAAAGAGGAAACCAGCCAGGATATGGAAAACCTCAGAAAAAAGAACGAAACAGAACTGCAAAACAAAATGGAAGGCCAATCCAGCAGAACAGAACAAACAGAAGACAGAATCTCAGAACTTGAAGATGAAATGGTAATTAAAGGAAAAACTGAAGAACTATCAATTAAACAACTCAAGACCTGTGAAAAGAAAATGCAAGAACTCACCGACTCCATCAAAACACCAAACTTGAGAATCATGGGCATTGAAGAAGGAGAAGAGGTGCAAGAGAAGGGAATGCGTAATCTATTCAACAAAATAATAACGGAAAATTTCCCAAATCTAGAGAAAGATATTCCCACACAGATGCAAAAGGCCTCCAGGACACCAAACAGACCAGATCAAAATAGAACTACCCCACGACATATCATCATTAAAACAACAAGTTCAGAAACTAAGGAAAGAATATTGAAGGCTGTAAGAGAGAAAAAACAAGTAACATACAAAGGTAAACCCATCAAAATCACAGCAGACTTCTCAACAGAAACATTAAAAGCAAGAAGAGTGTGGGGTGAGATCTTCCAGGCACTGAAAGAAAATAACTTCAATCCCAGGATACTCTACCCAGCAAAACTATCATTCAAAATAGATGGAGCAATAAAAGTCTTCCATGATAGGCAGAAACTAAAACAATATGTGACCACAAAGCCACCACTACAAAGGATTCTTCAAGGGATTCTGCACACAGAAAGTGAAACCCAACTTAACCATGAAAAAACAGGCAGCACCAAACCACAGGAAAAGAAAAAGCAAGACAGTAGAGAGTAACCTCAACTTAGGTACACACAACCAAACCTTCAAACAACTAAGACAACTAAATGGCAGGAATCACCACATACCTATCAGTATTAACACTTAATGTTAATGGACTTAATTCACCCATAAAAAGGCACTGCTTGATGAAATGGATTAAAAAGAAGATCCAACAATTTGTTGCTTACAGGAGACCCATCTCACTGACAGAAATAAGCATAGTCTTAGGATGAAAGGCTGGAAGAAGATTTACCAAGCCAATGGCCCCCGAAAACAGGCAGGAGTAGCAATACTTATCTCTGACAAAGTAGACTTCAAACCTACATTGATCAAATGATTTATTAGTATTCCATACTAATAAAAGGAAATAATAATTATCAACCTGTCTGCACCCAATGTCAACACACCCAATTTCATCAAACATACCCTGAAAGACCTAAAAGCATACATAAACGCCAACACAGTGGTTGTGAGAGACTTTAACACCCCATTATCATCAATAGATAGGTCATCCAAACAAAAAATCAATAAAGAAATCCAAGATCAAAAATATGCAATAGATCAAATGGAACTAGTTGATGTCTACAGAACATTTCATAAAACCTCTACACAATATACATTCTTCTCAGCAGCCCATGGAACCTTCTCCAAAATAGATCATATCCTAGGGCACAAAGCAAGTGTCAGCAAATATAAGAAAATAGAAATTATACCGTGCATACTATCTGATCACAATGCAGTAAAAGTAGAACTCAACAACAAAAGTAAAGACAAAAAACATGCAAACAGCTGAAAACTAAATCACTCATTACTTAATGAAGAATGGATCATCCATGAAATAAAAGAGGAAATTTAAAAGTTCCTGGAAGTCAATGAAAATGAAAAAACAACCTACCGGAACCTGTGGGACACAGCTAAGGTAGTCCTGAGAGGAAAGTTTATAGCCATGAGTGTATATATTAAAAAGACTGAAAGATCCCAAATCAATGACCTAATGATACATCTCAAACTCCTAGAAAAACAAGAACAAGCAAATCCCAAAACAAATAGAAGGAGAGAAATAATAAAAATAAGAGCTGAAATCAACGAAACAGAAACCAAAAAAACCATACAAAAAATTAATGAAACAAAAAGTTGGTTCTTTCAAAAAATAAACAAGATCGATAGACCGCTGGCAAACCTGACTAAAATGAGGAGAGAAAAAACCCAAATTAGTAGAATCAGGAGTGCAAAAGTGGGGATAACAACAAACACCATGGAAGTCCAAGAAATCATCAGAGACTACTTCGAGAACCTATATTCAAATAAATTTGAAAATCTTAAAGAAATGGACAGATTTCTAGATACATATGACCATCCAAAACTGAACCAGAGCAAAATTAATCACCTGAGTAGATCTATAACACAAAATGAAATTGAAGCAAGAGTCTCCCCAAAAAGAAAAGTCCAGGACCTGATGGATTCTCTGCTGAATTCTATCAGACCTTTAAAGAAGAACTGATACCAACCCTCCTTAAACTGTTCCACAAAATAGAAAGGGAAGGAAAACTGCCTAACGCATTTTATGAAACCAGTTTTACACTTATCCCAAAACCATGCAAAGACACCTCCAAAAAGGAGAACTATAGGCCAATCTCCTTAATGAACATTGATGCAAAAATCCTCAACAAAATAATGGCAAACCGAATTCAACAACACATCAAAAAGATTATTCAACATGACCAAGTAGGCTTCATCCCAGGAATGCAGGGGTGGTTCAACATACGAAAATCAATAAACGTAATAAACCACATTAACAGAAGCAAAGACAAAAACCACTTGATCATCTCAATAGATGCAGAAAAAGCCTTTGATAAGATCCAACACCATTTCATGATAAAAGCTCTAAGAAAACTAGGAATAGAAGGAAAATTCCTCAACATTATAAAAGCTATATATGACAAATCTACAGCCAGCATTATACTTAACGGAGAAAAAATGAAACCATTCCCTCTAAAATCAGGAACCAGACAAGGATGCCCACTATCTCCACTCCTATTCAACATAGTACTGGAATTCCTAGCCAGAGCAATTAGGCAAGAAGAAGGAATAAAAGGAATACAAATAGGTAAAGAAACTGTCAAAATATCCCTATTTGCAGATAACATTATCCTATACCTTAAAGACCCAAAAAACTCTACTCAGAAGCTTCTAAACATTATCAATAGCTATAGCAAGGTAGCAGGATATAAAATCAGCATAGAAAAATCATTATCATTTCTATACACTAACAATGAGCAAACTGAAAAGGAATGTATGAAAACAATTCGATTTACAGTAGCCTCAAAAAAAATCAAATACCTAGGTGTAAACCTAACAAAAGATGTGAAAGACCTCTACAAGGAAAACTATACACTTCTGAAGAAAGAGATTGAGGAAGACTATAGAAAGTGGAGAGATCTCTCATGCTCATGGATTGGTAGAATCAACATAGTAAAAATGTCGATACTCCCAAAAGTAATCTACATGTTTAATGAAATTCCCATCAAAATTCCAATGACATTCATAAAGAGATAGAAAAATCTACCATGAAATTTATATGGAAACACAGGAAGCCACGAATAGCCAAGGCAATATTCAGTCAAAAGAACAATGCTGGAGGTATCACAATACCTGACTTCAAACTATATTACAAAGCAATAACAATAAAAACAGCATGGTACTGGCACAAAAACAGACATGAAGACCAGTGGAACAGAACAGAGCACCCAGATACGAAGCCACAAAACTATAACCAACTTGTCTTTGACAAAGGAGCTAAAAATAGACGATGGAGAAATAGCAGCCTCTTCAACAAAAACTGCTGGGAAAACTGGTTAGCAGTCTGCAAAAAACTGAAACTAGATCCATGTATATCACCCTATACCAAGATTAACTCAAAATGGATCAAGGATCTTAATATCAGACCCCAAACTCTTAAGTTGATACAAGAAAGAGTAGGAAATACTCTGGAGTTAGTAGGTATAGGTAAGAACTTTCTCAATGAAACCCCAGCAGCACAGCAACTAAGAGATAGCATAGATAAATGGGACCTCATAAAACTAAAAAGCTTCTGTTCATCAAAAGAAATGGTCTCTAAACTGAAAAGAACACCCACAGAGTGGGAGAAAATATTTGCCAACTATACATCAGACAAAGGACTGATAACCAGAATATACAGGGAACTTAAAAAACTAAATTCTCCCAAAACTAATGAACCAATAAAGAAATGGGCAGGTGAACTAAACAGAACTTTCTCAAAAGAAGAAATTCAAATGGCCAGAAAACACATGAAAAAATGCTCACCATCTCTAGCAATAAAGGAAATGCAAATTAAAACCACACTAAGATTCCACCTCACCCCTGTTAGAATAGCCATCATCAGCAACACCACCAACAACAGGTGTTGGCAAGGATGCGGGGAAAAAGGAACCCTTTTACACTGCTGGTGGGAATGCAAACTAGTACAACCACTCTGGAAAAAAATTTGGAGGCTACTTAAAAAGCTAGACATTGATCTACCATTTGACCCAGCAATACCACTCTTGGGGATATACCCAAAAGACTGTTACTCCAGAGGCACCTGCACATCCATGTTTATTGTGGCACTATTCACAATAGCCAAGTTATGGAAACAGCCAAGATGCCCCACCACTGACGAATGGATTAAGAAAATGTGGTATCTATACACAATGGAATTTTAGGCAGCCATGAAGAAGAATGAAATGTTATCATTCGCTGGTAAATGGATGGAATTGGAGAACATCATTCTGAGTGAGGTTAGCCTGGCCCAAAAGACCAAAAATCATATGTTCTCCCTCATATGTGGACATTAGATCAAGGGCAAACACAACAAGGGGATTGGACTTTGAGCACATGATAAAAGCGAGAGCACACAAGGGAGGGGTGAGGATAGGTAAGACACCTAAAAAACTAGCTAGCATTTGTTGCCCTTAACGCAGAGAAACTAAAGCAGATACCTTAAAAGCAACTGAGGCCAATAGGAAAAGGGGACCAGGAACTAGAGAAAAGGTGAGATCAAAAAGAATTAACCTAGAAGGTAACACCCACGCACAGGAAATCAATGTGAGTCAACTCCCTGTATAGCTATCCTTATCTCAGCCAGCAAAAACACTGTTCCTTCCTATTATGGCTTATACTCTCTCTACAACAAAATTAGAAATAAGGGCAAATAGTTTCTGCTGGGTATTGAGGGGGTGGGAGGGAGAGGGAGGGGGGCGGAGTGGGTGGTAAAGGAAGGGGTGGGGGCAGGGGGGAGAAATGACCCAAGCCTTGTATGCACATATGAATAATAAAAAAAAAAAAGGTCAACACACTTAGTTTGTACACAGATGTTTGCCCTAAAGTGTTCTAAAATTCTTCCAATTCTAATGTAACAAAAGTCTTTATTCTATTAGCTGGTTACCTTGTAACATTTATATGACTCCAGCTCCCACCTCTGTGATAACAAATTTCAAATTCATACTTCTAGTTCTGCTTTCCAATGTGACACCACTTAATGTTTGTCTGATGTTGTCACCATCAAAGCGAAGTAGAAATGTCTAAAACCAAACTAACTTCTTATTATCCTCTACAAACCAGCTTCTCACAGGAACTTCTAGTTCAGCCATTTTCTCAACCATCAAGACAGCATGATGGAGTTCTCTTCTTTATTTTGTATATTTGGCTTGTCACCATTAATTTATTTCCTGAGTACACACTTCATGCTGATGCCTGAGCTTTATTAAATCTTCTTTCTCTTTTATTACTTGAACTAACATTTTCATTATCGCTTTACAGTTCTGAAAACAGTACTTCTCAATGATGGCTGCAACTTAGAGCTTAAGACTTTCTAGGTCCAAGTCCATCCCTTGCAAATTCTGATTTAGGGGGCCAGAGTGGGACTTATTTATCAGTATCACTAAGAACCATTGTCCCAAACTGCAGCACTTTCAGACTTCCACATGTACAGAAACCTCCTTTGGATTTTGTTAAAATATAGATTCCAGAGCCCTAGGGCTGCAGTAGGCCTGAGAGTCCATAGTTCTAACAGGCTCCCAGGTACTGTGGATGCTCCCAAGTTCTAAAATGTATTTAATATTCAGGTCCTAAAGCCCCAATTATAATTTCCCATTCTTCCTAGTTTTAAGGTTCACGCCTCATTTCCTACTGCTTCCTGCTCTCACCAGGCCAGCTCTGACTCTCTAACATGTGGACCTGCCTCACTATCCCATTGTACCTGGACACCCTGACTCTCTTCTTTCTAATTAAATCTCTTCCCTATGCCAGGACCCAGCTCAGGTTCTGCCTCTGGTCTTCCCCAACCTCTCCATGGTTTACTAATTCTTTTTTCCTATAATCTCTCACAACTATAGAAAGCTAATAAGCTCTGCAGCTGACTTCAGGAAGAAAACTGGACAGAAAGAGAAAAAGAGAGAGAGAGAGATCTGTAAACTGTATACCTTATAACTGCTAGCAAGTCATTTTTCCTTTCTGAAACGTGTCCCAAATCACAAAAGTCTACCTGGTAAAGTCTATCTGGCAAAGTTCAGTGGTCTTGGGAGTTTTATTTGTCAGTTGCTTTATCCTTAAAACATCCTAAGAAACAGTCCAACAGAATGGTCCTATGGACATGTGAGGCAAATTATAAGTAAACTATAGAAGTGTCAGCAGCTCAAGCTATTCCTAAGAACATTCATGTTAAGGGGAAATTTAGAGGTCCCAGGAACTAGCTGTCCTCCTTTCTGTTCACTTTATTGATAAGCAAACTGAAACTCCAAGAAGAGGAATTGCTTCATTATTATACCCAGTTGGTTAGTAGCAGATTCAGGACCAGAGTAGAGATTTCTAAGTTTTTGATGCTTCCAGATGTAGTATTTTCCTAAATATTTAAGAGGAGTCACTGCTACATTAAGTAAGCACTGTGGCTAGCCCAGCTGAATAAATTGCAGGAAACATTGAGTGACAACATGTTACAATATGGCAATCTGGAAGGCAGGACACTCTATTAGCAGAATCTTGTTGCCTTTCACCAGAGGTCAAGCCCCACAATCCAGTGGAAGACTCCAGATTGTCCTTCCAAAACAAAGCTCAACTTTTACCCTTGGCTTCAAACTCCTCTACAATCTGGCTGCAGCAGATTCCACCATCCCTCCCTGCTGGACTATTCCACTCCAACTCACTGTTTCTCACAATTATTGCTGATTCTTAAGCCACCAGATTGCTTCTGAGCACATGATCCCGTATGGACATGGTTAAATCTGCTACATGCCTTTGACATCTTGAAGTCTGAAATGGACCTAGGCCATTTCTCAGTGTGAACATGGATCTAGATTTTACAATGGCTCGCTGTTTAAGGAATGGTGGATATGATCTTTCTAGAATACAGGAGATACTCTTTTCTCTTCTGACTTCCTAATGCCATCTCAGGTGAAGTTCCTCTGTGTGGAGCCCAGAGAATTGTCAGGCTGTGGCCAAAGATGTTTAATTGGATTTTGAAAGATGAGAAAGCAGCAGGAAACTGATTGTCAGCCCTTTGACAAGACCATACAGCATACATGGCTGAGCAGCACAGAGGAGGGATATTCTGCCAGGTCGATTGCTGCCTCCACTTGTAGGGCAGTGAGGATTGAAGGAGGGAGAAAGTAGCAGTGACAGTGAAGCTTTCAGCAGACTCAGTGCCACATTGTCCTATATTCTGTTATTATACAAAAATCATACCCTCACAAGGCAACAAAGACTCCCCTTTCAACTCACCCCTTCTCAAAAGGAAACATCTATAAGCCTTAATATTAATAACTTATTTTTACAGTGCTTTTTCATTTCCACACTGCCCTTGAAGTCTCACTAAGCCTCTAAGGTAGGTCAGGGAAAACATTTTCACCTCTAGTTTATAAAAGAGTACACTGGATTTATTATACTGGGACATGAGTTTGCCAAGGTTATGCAACTGGTAAATGGTTAAGCCAGAACTGGAGATCAATTTCATCTACTGATGAAACAGTAGATAAAAGCTGTTTCAAACATGACAAGTATACAGTTCTAATTCCTACTTCTTTTTTTTTTTTTTTTAGTACTGGGCCTTCACCTTGGGCCACTCCACCAGCCCTTTCTGTGATGGGTATTTTCAAGATAGGGTCTCACAAACTATTTGCCAAGGCTGGCTTTGAACTGCGATCCTCCTGTTCTCTGCCTCCTGAGTAGTTAGGATTACAGGCATGAGCCACCAGTGCATGGCTCAATTCCTGCTTCTTAATGCTATTCCTGGAAGTAAAAAGATCCCTTTGTTGTGACAGAGCATAGAGAAAAGGTTATGCCCTAAAGGCTAATTTTATTTTTTTTTTGTTTTTTTTTTCATTTTTCTTTTATTATTCATATGTGCATACAAGGCTTGGGTCATTTCTCCCCCCTGCACCCACCCCCTCCCTTACCACCCACTCTGCCCCCTCCCTCTCCCCCCCTCAATACCCAGCAGAAACTATTTTGCCCTTATCTCTAATTTTGTTGTAGAGAGAGTATAAGCAATAATAGGAAGGAACAAGGGTTTTTGCTGGTTGAGATAAGGATAGCTATACAGGGCATTGACTCACATTGATTTCCTGTGCGTGGGTGTTACCTTCTAGGTTAATTCTTTTTGATCTCACCTTTTCTCTAGTTCCTGGTCCCCTTTTCCTATTGGCCTCAGTTGCTTTTAAGGTATCTGCTTTAGTTTCTCTGCATTAAGGGCAACAAATGCTAGCTAGTTTTTTAGATGTCTTACCTATCCTCACCCCTCCCTTGTGTGCTCTCGCTTTTATCATGTGCTCAAAGTCCAATCCCCTTGTTGTGTTTGCCCTTGATCTAATGCCCACATATGAGGGAGAACATACGATTTTTGGTCTTTTGGGCCAGGCTAACCTCACTCAGAATGATGTTCTCCAATTCCATCCATTTACCAGCGAATGATAACATTTCGTTCTTCTTCATGGCTGCATAAAATTCCATTGTGTATAGATACCACATTTTCTTAATCCATTCGTCAGTGCTGGGGCATCTTGGCTGTTTCCATAACTTGGCTATTGTGAATAGTGCCGCAATAAACATGGATGTGCAGGTGCCTCTGGAGTAACAGTCTTTTGGGTATATCCCCAAGAGTGGTATTGCTGGATCAAATGGTAGATCGATGTCTAGCTTTTTAAGTAGCCTCCAAATTTTTTTCCAGAGTGGTTGTACTAGTCTCCATTCCCACCAACAGTGTAAGAGGGTTCCTTTTTCCCCGCATCCTCGCCAACACCTGTTGTTGGTGGTGTTGCTGATGATGGCTATTCTAACAGGGGTGAGGTGGAATCTTAGTGTGGTTTTAATTTGCATTTCCTAAAGGCTAATTTTAAATGGAGGGTCCCACATCCATCATCATCTCTGGATTGGCAGACTATCCAGAAACACAGTCATTTCCAGAGCATTTGAAGATGTCTGTGTACTCCACAACTTCTAGGCTGCACAGAGTTTACAAGACCATAAGAAAGCCAATGGCTAAGGAAAGGAATCCATGGATGCTACCAGAGACAGATGGTAAGCAATGTGGCCATAACCCAAGATTGTTTGATTTATCTTCAAGATGAAAGGGCTCTGGCAGGTCAGATCTGCCCTTAGATACATGAAGTGATTCTTTCTAAGCTGATTAAAATAAGTTAAAAGCGTATATTATAATCCATAGAGCAATCATGAAAAATATGCAGAGGTATAGTTTAAAATTAAAATAAAATGCTAAAACATATATTAACCTTAAAAAAGACAGGAAAGGAGGAATCAAGGAATAAAAATCATAAGAGAAACAGAAAATAAATAAAAATGAAAGACCTAAGTCCAGCCACATCAATAAGTACTTTAAATGTACATTGTTTAAATACTACAATTAAAAGGAATAAATTTTTAGACTAGATAAAAGTCATGATCCAATCATGTTGTCTATAAAAGATACATTAACTGCAAAGATACATATAACTTGAAAACAAAAGGATGGAAAAAGAAATCCATGTAAGCATTAATTATAAGAAACCAGAAGTGGCTAGACTAATGTCAATCAAAGTACACTTCAAAAGAAGGAGTATTACCAAAGACAAAATGGTACTTTCATCAAAAGGCACAGCAATTATAAATGTTTAAGTTGCCAGGTGCCAGTGGCTCATGCCTGTAATCCTAGCTACTCAGGAGGCAGAGATCAGGAGGATCACAGTTCAAAGCCAGCCTGGGCAAATAATCCATGAGACCATATCTCGAAAAAAAAACCATCACAAAATTGGGCTAGTGGAATGGCTCAATGTGTAGTTCCTGAGTTCAAGGCCCAGTTCCAAATATAAAAAGTATTTAAGTATCTAATAACACAGCTTGAAAACTATACAAAGCAAAAGCTGAAAGAGCCAAAGGGAGAAATAAATCCACGATCATAGATTTTAATACCTCTCTTCAGGTAAGGGAAATTGCATTATTAAAAATCAGAAATGATGTAGAATATCTGAATAGCACTATTAACCACCTTAACCTGTTTGATATTTATGGAACATTAAACACCTCAACTGCAGAATTCACATTGTTTTCAAATACATATTGAATGTTCATTAAGATAGACCATATAAGAACCATAAAACAAGTCATAACAAAATTTTAAAACACTGAAATCTCATAAAATGTGTTTTCTGACCATATTAGTCTGTTTTCTCTTACTATATAACAAAATACCTAACACTGGGCACTTTATAAAGAAGTAAAATTCATTTAGTTCAGTTTTTCATTTTTCTTTTTGTTTTTGTGATAATGGAGTTTGGACTCAGGATGACACTCTTGCCAGGTCGGGACTTTACCACTTTAGTAACACTTCCAGTCCTTTTTGCTTTTAGTTATTTTTCTAATATGATCTTGTATTTATGCCTGGGATGGCCCGGATGGCAATCCTTCTATTTATGTTTCATGCACAATGGAATGTCAGGCACACGTACCACACCCAGCTTTTATTGGTTGAGATGGAGTCTCGCTTGCTTTTTGCTAAGGCTGGCCTCAAACTATGATCCTGCTGATCTCTACCTTCCATGTAGCTAGAATTAAAGGTGTGAGTCACTGCCCTGGGCTTATCTCACAGATTTTGAGACTGAAAGTCCAAGATAGGAGGCCCTGCCTGTTCAGCCTGTGCTGAGGGCTCATTGGCTGCATGATAACATGGCAGAGAAGCAAGCAGGGAACAAGCAAATGGAATGGCCTCTCTTTATAACTCACTCAACCAGGGTCCTGCAAGAACTGTATGAACGCTTCTGAAGGTAACTCCCCCAATAACCTAATCACCTTGTACTAGGCTACTTCTTAAAGGGTCCACTAACTCACATACTTAAAATACTGAGGACCAATCTTCTGTACATGAATCTTTAGGAGGACAAACCATATGCAAGCCATAGAACTGATGATAATGTAATTAAATTAGAAATCAATAACAAAAATATATTTAGAAAATCCACAAATATTTGAAAATTAAGCAGTACACTTCTGAAAAATCCTATATATCAAACAAATTACATGGAAATTAAAAAAAATATTTTGAACTGAATGAAATAAAAACATATTAAATTTTATAGGAACCAGGTAAAGCAATGCCTGGAGTGAAATTTTTTAATATGCATTGATTGATTGCACATTGATTAAAATCAGTTATCTAAGTTTCCACATTAAGGGGTTAGAGGAAAAAAACAAATTAAGCCCAAAAATATGTAGAAGGAAGGAAGTAATAAAAATAGAGCAAAACCAGCAACTAAGAGAAAGTATAGACAAATGGGACTTAACAAAACTAAAAAGCTTCTGCACAAAAAAGAAATGGTCTCTAAACTGAAGAAACCACCCACAGAGTGGGAGAAAATATTTGCCAACTATATATCAGACAAAGGACTGATAACCAGAATATACAGGGAACTCAAAAAACTAAACTCTCCCAAAATTAATGAACCAATCAAGAAATGGGTAACTAAACTAAACAGAACTTTCTCAAAAGAAGAACTTCAAGTGGCAAAAAAAAAAAAAACCACATGAAAAAATGCTCACCATCTCTAGCTATAAAGGAAATGCAAATCAAAACACCTCACCCCTGTTGGAATAGCCATCATCAAAAACACCACTAACGACAGGTGTTGACAAGGCTGTGGGGAAAAAGAAACCCTTGTACACTGCTAGTGGGAATGCAAGCTAGTGCTACCACTCTGGAAAAAAATATGGAGGCTTCTTAAAAATCTAAACACAGATCTGCCATATGATCCAGCAATCCCACTCCTGGGGATATACCTAAAGGAATGCGACACAGATTACTCCAGAGGCACCTGCACATCCATGTTTATTGCAGTGCTATTCACAATAGCCAAGTTATGGAAACAGCCAAGATGCCCCACTACTGATGAATGGATTAAGAAAATGTGGTATTTATACACAATGGAATTCTATTCAGCCATGAAGAAGAATGAGATCTTATCATTCACAAGTAAATGGATGGAGTTGGAGAACATCATTCTGAGCGAGGCTAGCCAGGCTCAGAAGACCAATAATCGTATGTTCTCCCTCATATGTGGACTTTAGATCTAGGGCAAATGCAGCAATGTGGTTGGATTTGGGTCACATGATAAGGTGAGAGCACACATGGGAGGTATGGGGATAGAAAAGAAACCCAAAACATGATAGTATTTGATGTCCTCACTGCAGAGGAACTAATACAGAAACTTTAAAGTGACAGAAGTCAATATGGGAAAGGGATCAGGAACTAGAAAAAAAGGACAGTTAGAGATGCATCAACTTAGAATGTAACACATTTGTACATGGAAGCAAGGCTAGGAATCTTTCTGTATAGCTATCCTTTTCTTAACTAGCAAAAATGCTTTGTGTTATTATTGTTTGTATTCTCTCTTCAACAAAATTAGAGATAAGGGCAGAACAGATTCTGCCTGGAAATGAGGGGGGTGGGGGAGGAGAAGGAGGGATAGGGGGTAGGGGGGAGAAATGGCCCAAACAATGTATGCATATATGAATAAATGAATTTTTAAAAATAGAGCAAAAGTGAATAAGATAGAAAACAGACAAACAGGAGATTTTTTTAAAAATCCAAAAAGTCGCTAAACAAAATCAATAAATTCTTGGTAAGGATGATCAAGAAGAAAGGAAAACATAAACTGTCAATATCACAAATGAAAGAAAGGACATATTCTACAGATATTAAAAGGTTAGCAATGAAATACAGTTGATTCTCCATATTTATAGGTTCCATTTCAGCAAAATTCAACCAATCATGAATCAAAATATCTGGAAAACTTTGTGTCTTTATTGAGTGTGTACAGATTTTTCTTTTGATGTTATTTCATAAGCAATACAGTATAACAACTGTTTACATAGCACCTACATTGTACTAAGTATTACAAATAATCTAGAGTTGATTTAAAGTATACAGAGGGATATGCACAGTTCATATACAAATACTGGACCATTTTATGTAAGGAACTTGAGCGTCTGTACACTTTGGTATCCACTGGGGAGGAGATATTCATTGAAAGACCACTAAACAATGAAGTATATCATGACAAAAAAAACCTAACAAATTTTATTAAATGTAACAAATTTCTAGAAAAACAAAACTTTCTAAAATGGATACAAAATCAAATTGAAAAGTTTAATATTCTAAATGTTTAAAAATGGAATGTATTATCAAAAGCCTGCACACAAAGAGTACCTCATGTACAGGTTGTTTCACTGGTGAATTCTATCAAACATTTAAGAAAAAAATTGATGTCAATTTCAGAAAAATAAAGGATGGAACATTTTCAACTAATTATAAGGTCAACATAATACTAACACTGGAAACTGACAAACACATTATAAGAAAAGAAAATTATATGCTAATATGCTTAATAAGCATCACAAAAAGCTTTAATGCAGTACTAGAAAACTAAATCCAGCAATATACCGTGACCAAGAAAGTGTACCCCAGAATGCAAGATGAATTAACACTCCAAAAATATCAAGTGATGCCTACCATGTACAAGGCCCTAGATTCAGTCCTGAGCACTGAAACAAATGAACAAACAAACAAACAAACAAAAACCTCAGGAAACCAGCAATAGAAAGAAAATTCCTCTAAGATGATAAAGAGAATCTTTGGAAAGCCTGTAGCTGGTAATGCTTTCCCTCTAAGAGCAAGAAAAACTAGGATGTTTGCTCTCGTCACTTTCATTTAGTATTGTATTAGAGGATCTAGCCAGTGGAATTAGGAAAGAACACTTAATAAAAGCAATAAGAATTGAAAAGAAAAAATAAAACTATTCTATGCACACACAACATGTAGAAAATAATCTAGGAATCTAGAAAAATATTACTAAAATAATAAGTTAATTTATCAAAGTAACAATATACAGTCAATGCATAAAATTTAGTTTGTAGATTCCTACAAACTAGCAAAAACTACAAAAAGTTTTTTAAATAATTTCACTTAATAACAGCATTAAACTCATAAAATACATAGGAATAATTTCTTAAAGATATAAGCAAGACCTATACACAGAAACCCACAAAACATTCCTGAGAGAAATTTTAAATTCCTAAATGAACAGAGAGACTCAATATTATTAAATGCTTACTCTTCCCAATTGATCTATGGATTCAGTATAATAGAATCATAATTTCAATAGTATTTTTTAATTAACAAACTGATTCTAATTTATATGAAAGTTCAAGGGACCTAGAATATGCAAAACAAAATACAGCCCATTCCTGATTCACAAGGGTTTGATTTATGATCTTTCGGTTTCACAGTAATATGAAAGTCATACAACTTCAATAGAAACTACCCCAAATTTGGAATTTTTATGTTTTTTGAGGGCATAATATTCAGTACAACAACCTTTCTCTCCTGAGATGCTGGGCAAAAGCAAGATGCTGCAGCTCCTGGTCAATTACATGACAAACAACTAGTACTCTACATTAAACTGTGTGGTTAAACTATGATGTTTGGTAGGTTAGGTGTAATAATATCATTTTCTACTTACAATTTTTTGCTTACAATTGAGTTTATCAGGCTGTACCCCCATCATAAGTCGAGGTACATCTGTAGTTTTAAAAACACAAATTTGAAAGATTTACTCTACCTAACTTGAAGACCTGTCATAAAGCAAAATAATCAACACTGTAATAACTGGCATAAGCATATATAAGTAGATCAATATACAGTTAATTAACTTTTAACGAATTTGTCAAAGCAACTCAATTGGGAAGGAAAAGGCTTTTCAACAAATGGTGCTTGAACAGTTGAATATGTGTGTGTGATAATGAAAAATAAAACCTTGACTCCTTACCTCACTCCATACAAACATAAGCAAAGTCAAAAGATACAGCATAATAAACAAAATCAATAAAGCTTTCTTTTAGAAATAAACATTGGAGTATATCCTTACAACCTGGAGGAAGGCAAAGATTTCTTAGACAGGACACAGAAAACAACAGCCATAAAAAGAGACAGGTTAGGTTTCATCCAATTAAAAAGTTTTGCTGACAGAGATTTCCAAGATGGCAGCTAGAGGGAGGAAGCAGAAAGTGTGCCTCCTAAAGTAAAATCTTGGAGAGACGCTGGAGATACATCTTACAGGGAAAAACACCGAGAAGAGGCAAAACTTTGACTCCTCCACACCTCCACCCTGCACAGAGCAGCTCTACTTCATGTTTTTTTTTTTATTATTCATATGTGCATACAAGGCTTGGTTCGTTTCTCCCCCCTGCCCCCACCCCCTCCCTTACCACCCACTCCGCCCCCTCCCTCTCCCCACACTCAATACACAGCAGAAACTATTTTGCCCTTATTTCTAATTTTGTTGTAGAGAGAGTATAAGCAATAATAGGAAGGAACAAGGGTTTTTGCTGGTTGAGATAAGGACAGCTATACAGAGCATCGACTCACATTGATTTCCTGTGCATGTGTTACCCACTCTGTGGGTGTTCTCTTCAGTTTAGAGACCATTTCTTTTGATGAACAGAAGCTTTTTAGTTTTATGAGGTCCCATTTATCTATGCTATCTCTTAGTTGCTGTGCTGCTGGGGTTTCATTGAGAAAGTTCTTACCTATACCTACTAACTCCAGAGTATTTCCTACTCTTTCCTGTATTAACTTTAGAGTTTGGGGTCTGATATTAAGATCCTTGATCCATTTTGAGTTAATATTGGTATAGGGTGATATACATGGATCTAGTTTCAGTTTTTTGCAGACTGCTAACCAGTTTTCTCAGCAGTTTTTGTTGAAGAGGCTGCTATTTCTCCATCATATATTTTTAGCTCCTTTGTCAAGGATAAGTTGGTTATAGTTGTGTGGCTTCATATCTGGGTCCTCTATTCTGTTCCACTGGTCTTCATGTCTGTTTTTGTGCCAGTACCATGCTGTTTTTATTGTTATTGCTTTGTAATATGGTTTGAAGTCAGGTATTGTGATACCTCCTGCATTGTTCTTTTGACTGAGTATTGCCTTGGCTATTCGTGGCTAGCTCATGTTAAACGGAGAAACCCAGAGGGCTCCCATGCCACTGCCAGACACCAGCACCCAGACGGCTTGGGAAATGCAGACCACAAGGTGAGCTAAGCAGTATGTGGTACTCCCACAGAAAACCCTGGGCCAGATCAGCATAGCCCCCTGGACAGACCAACCCCCACCCAGGGGAATAAAGGAAAAAAAAACTGAATAATATGCAATAACAACAAAAAAGACATGTAGCAAAGAGGGCGGGGCACCCTGAGCACCAAAAAGGTGGGGAGGGGAAATCTCTCACAACAAGCCAGCTGGAGAAGGCAGGAGTGGTGGCACATGCCCAGCAACCAGGAGCGGGGAAGCTTGTAACAGTGGCAGTGGGAGGAAAACTCCACAGGAGAGGGGGGAAGACCCACTTCCCACGTGAACTGTAAATAAACACATAGGCCTGAGAAAGCGGGTGCAGTGTCACCTCCCCCAGTGTGCTTGGAAAGGGGAGAGCTTGTAGCAGTGGTGGTGGTGTCCAGGAGAACTCTAAATAAACAAAGCCTGAGGGACTAGGTGAGTGTTAAGCTCACTCCTGAGATCTGCATAAATAAAGCCTCCAGAAACAGCAGGCTGACAGCAGCGGGCAGGTGAGCCACGGCCTCAGATAGCCATTCACAGAACTGTCTCCAGACTCTTTTTTTTCTTTCTTCCTTTGATGAGACAACTGAACTACACCTGCATGCTGAAAAACTTACTGAAACTGTATTGCATTTGAACTTGGGACACTTTGTTGTGTATTTTTTGTTCTCTGTTGTTTGGTTTGGTTTGGTTTGGTTTGGTTTAGTTTGGTTTTTTTCCCCTTTGATGAGACAATGACAGAACTACTTCTGAGACACCATCTCCAGGATTGGAGGCTGAGGGACTAACACCAAAATTATTAAGACTGAAACTTTATTGCATTTGAACTTGGAGATTTATTTTTAATCCTCTCTCTGCCTCTCTAATGCCTATTCAGCTTACTATCAATTACTACACTATCTCTCCCTGTTTATATCTTTGAAACTTTTTTGTTTGTTTCTTTGTTTTTTTTCTTTCTACTTTATTATTTGTTTTTCCGTTTTCCTTTAACTTCTTTGCTTCCCATCCCTTCTCACCCTTCCATTCTAAATATCACTAGTCCTATTATTATAAGACAGAAAATACCTAACTGCACACAGTACAGGGACAATAACAACACCAAGGGTAATGATGGGAAGACAGAAAAAACAGGGAAACCAGTTTCCCCACAGCAAAAAATTAGTACAGGAGCCAGAGGGAAATGAAGAAAACAGATACTCAGATCCAGACTCCAACAAAATGAAGATAAACTATGCCAAAGAACCCAATGAAGCCCACAAGAATAATCTAAAAGAAGCAATACTACAGGTACTCAATGAGAATTTTATAGAGATGATACTGGATATGGTCAACCAAAATGTACAGGAGACACTCAAGAAATTCCAAGACAATAAAAACAGAGAATTTGAAAAAGCACAAGAAGAAACAAAAGAAACCATAGAAGCACTGTATAAACACCAAAGTGAAACAAAGAACATGATTAATAAAGAGATAAAAACTCAGGGCAAAAATAGACAACATTAAATAGGAAACGACTCAGGATATGGAAAACCTCAGAAAAAAGAATGAAACAGAATTGCAAAACAAAATGGAAGGTCAACCAGCAGAATAGAACAAACAGAAGACAGAATCTCAGAACTCAAAGATGAAATGGTAATTAAAGGAAAAACTGAAGACTAGGTAAAGAACACAGACATGTGAAAAGAAAATGCAAGAACTCACCGACTCCATCAAAAGACCAAACCTGAGAATCATGGACATTGAAGAAGGAGAAGCGGTGCAAGCAAAGGGAATGCATAATCTATTCAACAAAATAATAACGGAAAATTTCCCAAATCTAGAGAAAGATATTCCCATACAGATGCAAGAGGCCTCCAGGACACCAAACAGATCAGACCAAAATAGATATACCCCACGGCATATTATCATTAAAACAACAAATATAGAGACCAGAGGAAGAATACTGAAGGCTGTAAGAGAGAAAAAACAAATAACATACAAAGGTAAACCCATCAAAATTACAGCAGACTTCTCAACAGAAACATTAAAAGCAAGAAGAGCTTGGGGTGAGATCTTCTGGGCACTGAATGAAAATAACTTCAATCCTAGGATACTCTACCCAGCAAAACTATCATTCAAAATAGATGGAGCAATAAAAGTCTTCCATGATGAGCAGAAACTAAAACAATATGTGACCACAAATCCACCACTACAAAAGATTCTTCAAGGGATTCTGCACACAGAAAGTGAAACTCAACATAACCATGAAAGGGCAGGCAGCACCAAACTACAGGAAAAGAAAAAGCAAGAAAACAGAGAGTAACCTCAACTTAGGTACACACAACCAAACCTTCAAACAAGTAAGACAACTAAATGACAGGAATCACAGCATACCTATCAGTACTAACACTTAATGTTAATGGATTTAATTCCCCCATCAAAAGGCACCATTTGATGAAATGGATTAAAAAGGAAGATCCAACAATTTTTTGCTTACAGGAGATCCATATCACCAACAGAAATAAGCATAGGCTCAGGATGAAAGGCTGGAAGAAGATTTACCAAGCCATTGGCCCCTGAAAACAGGCAGGAATAGCAATACTTATCTCTGACAAAGTAGACTTCAAACCTACATTGATCAAACGAGATAAAGAAGGACATTCCATACTAATAAAAAGGGAAATAGACCAAAAGGAACTAACAATTATCAACCTATATGCAACCAATGTCAACTCACCCAATTTCATCAAACATATGCTGAAAGACCTAAAAGCATGTATTAACTCCAACACAGTAATTATGGGACACTTTAACACCCCATTATCATCAATAGATAGGTCATCCAAACAAAAATCAATACAGAAATCCTAGATCTAAAATATACAATAGATCAAATGGGCCTACTTGATGTCTACAGAACATTTCATCCAACTTCTACACAATATACATTCTTCTCAGCAGCCCATGGAATCTTCTCCAAAATAGATCATATCCTAGGGCACAAAGCAAGTCTCAGCAAATATAAGAAAATAGAAATTATACCGTGCATACTATCTGATCACAATGCAGTAAAAGTAGAACTCAACAACAAAGTAAAGACAAAAAACATGCAAATAGCTGGAAACTGAATAACTCATTGCTTAATGAAGAATGGATCATCGATGAAATAAAAGAGGAAATTTAAAAGTTCCTGGAAGTCAATGAAAATGAAAACACAACCTACCGGAACCTATGGGACACAGCAAAGGCAGTCCTGAGAGGGAAGTTTATAGCCATGAGTGCATATATTAAAAAGACTGAAAGACCCCAAATCAATGACCTAATGATACATCTCAAACTCCTAGAAAAACAAGAACAAGCAAATCCCAAAACAAATAGAAGGAGAGAAATAATAAAAATAAGAGTTGAAATCAATGAAATAGAAACCAAAAAAAACCATACAAAGAATTAAGAAACAAAAAGTTGGTTCTTTGAAAAAATAAACAAGATCAACAGATCTCTGGCAAACCTGACTAAAATGAAGAGAGAAAAAACCCAAATTAGTAGAATCAGGAATGCAAAAGGGGAGATAACAAACACCATGGAAGTCCAGGAAATCATCAGAGACTACTTCGAGAACCTGTATTCAAATAAATTCAAAAATCTTATAAGGGCAAAATAGTTTCTGCCAGGTATCAAGGGGGTGGGGGGGAGAGGGAGAGGGTGGATTGGGTAGTAAGGGAGGCAGTGGGGGCAGGGGGGAGAAATGACCCAAGCCTTCTATGCATATATGAATAATAAAACAATAAAAATTTTAAAAAATGCAAATACAAAACAGAAAATCTTAAAGAAATGGACAGATTTCTAGATACATATATCATCCAAAACTGAACCAAGAGGATATAATCACCTGAATAGATCTATTAACACAAAATGAAATTGAAGCAGCAATCAAGAGTCTCCCCAAAAAGAAAAGTCCAGGACCTGATGGATTCTCTGCTGAATTCTATCAGACCTTTAAAGAAGAATTGATACCAACCCTCCTTAAACTGTTCCACGAAATAAAAAGGGAAGGAAAACTGCCCAACACATTTAATGAAGCCAGTATTAAACTTATCCCAAACCAGGCAAAGACACCTCCAAAAAGTAGACCTATAGGCCAATCTTCTCAATGAACATTGATGCAAAAATCCTCAACAAAATAATGGCAAACCAAATTCAACAACACATCAAAAAGATTATTCACCGCGACCAAGTAGGCTTCATCCCAGGAATGCAGGGGTGGTTCAACATACGAAAATCAATAAACGTAATAAACCATATTAACAGAAGCAAAGACAAAAAGCACTTGATCCTCTCAATAGATGCAGAAAAAGCCTTTGATAAGATCCAACATCATTTCATGATAAAAGCTCTAAGAAAACTAGGAATAGAAGGAAAGTACCTCAACATTATAAAAGCTATATATGAAAAACCTACAGCCAGCATTATACTTAATGGAGAAAAAATGAAACCATTCCCTCTAAAATCAGGAACTAGACAAGGATGCCCACTATCTCCACTCCTATTCAACATAGTACTGGAATTCCTAGCAAGAGCAATTAGGGACGAAGAAGGAATAAAAGGAATACAAATAGGTAAAGACACTGTCAAAATATCCCTATTTGCAGACGACATGATCCTATACCTTAAAGACCCAAAAAACTCTACTCAGAAGCTTCTAGACATCATCAATAGCTATAGCAAGGTAGCAGGATATAAAATCAACACAGAAAAATCATCAGCATTTCTATACACTAATAATGAACAAACTGAGAAAGAATATAGGAAAACAATTCCATTTACAATAGCCTGAAAAAAAATCAAACACCTAGGTGTAAACCTAACAAAAGATGTGAATGACCTCTACAAGGAAAACTATACACTTCTGAAGAAAGAGATTGAAGAAGACTATAGAAAGTGGAGAGATCTCCCATGCTCATGGATTGGTAGAATCAACATAGTAAAAATGTCTATACTCTCAAAACTAATCTACATGTTTAATGCAATTCCCATCAAAATTCCAATGACATTCATTAAAGAGATTGAAAAATCTACCGTGAAATTTATATGGAAACACAAGAGGCCACGAATAGCCAAGGCAATACTCAGTCAAAAGAACAATGTAGGAGGTATCACAATACCCAACTTCAAACTATAATACAAAGCAATAACAATAAAAACAGCATGGTACTGACACAAAAACAGACATGAAGACCAGTGGAACAGAATAGAGGAATCAGATACGAAGCCACACAACTAAAACCAACTTGTCTTTGACAAAGGAGCTAAAAATATACGATGGAGAAATAGCAGCCTCTTCAACAAAAACTGCTGGGAAAACTGGTTAGCAGTCTGCAAAAATCTGAAACTAGATCCATGTATATCACCCTGTACCAATATTAACTCAAAATGGATCAAGGATCTTAATATCAGACCATGAACTCTAAAGTTGATACAGGAAAGAGTAGGAAATACTCTGGAATTAGTAGGTATAGGTAAGAACTTTCTCAATGAAACCCCAGCAGCACAGCAACTAAGAGATAGCATAGATAAATGGGACCTCATAAAACTAAAAAGCTTCTGCTCATCAAAAGAAATGGTCTCTAAACTGAAAAGAACACCCACAGAGTGGGAGAAAATATTTGCCAGCTACACATCAGACAAAGGACTGATAACCAGAATATATAGGGAACTTAAAAAACTAAATTCTCCCAAAACTAATGAACCAATAAAGAAATGGGCAAGTGAACTGAACAGAACTTTCTCAAAAGAAGAAATTCAAATGGCCAGAAAACACATGAAAAAATGCTCACCATCTCTAGCAATAAAGGAAATGCAAATTAAAACCACACTAAGATTCCACCTTACCCCTGTTAGAATAGCCATCATCAGCAACACCACCAACAACAGGTGTTGGCGAGGATGTGGGGAAAAAGGAACCCTCTTACACTGCTTGTGGGAATGTAAACTAGTACAACCACTCTGGAAAAAAATTTGGAGGCTACTTAAAAAGCTAAACATTGATCTACCATTTGATCCAGCAATACCACTGTTGGGAATATACCCAAAAGACTGTGACACAGGTTACTCCAGAGGCACCTGCACATCCATGTTTATTGCAGCACAATTCACAATAGCCAAGGTATGGAAACAGCCAAGATGCCCCAGCACGAACGAATGGATTAAGAAAATGTGGTATCTATACACAATGGAATTTTATGCAGCCATGAAGAAGAACAAAATGTTATCATTCACTGGTAAATGGATGGAATTGGAGAACATCATTCTGAGTGAGGTTAGCCTGGCCCAAAACACCAAAAATCGTATGTTCTCCCTCATATGTGGACATTAGATCAAGGGCAAACACAACAATGGGATTGGACTTTGAGCACATGATAAAAGCGAGAGCACACAAGGGAGGGGTGAGGATAGGTAAGACACCTAAAAAACTAGCTAGCATTTGTTGCCCTCAATGCAGAGAAACTAAAGCAGATACCTTAAAAGCAACTGAGGCCAATAGGAAAAGGGGACCAGGAACTAGAGAAAAGGTGAGATCAAAAAGAATTAACCTAGAAGGTAACACACACACCCAGGAAATCAATGTGAGTCAATGCCCTGTATAGCTATCCTTATCTCAACCAGCAAAAACCCTTGTTCCTTCCTATTATTGCTTATACTCTCTCTACAACAAAATTAGAGATAAGGGCAAAATAGTTTCTGCCGGGTAGCGAGGGGATGGGGGGAAAAGGAGGGGGTGGTGGTCTAAGGGAGGGGGTGGGGAAAGGGGGGAGAAATGACCCAAACATTGTATGCACATATGAATAATAAAAAAAAAGTTTTGCTAATCAAAAAGAACCAGGATGATTTGGGTACCTTTAATCCCAGCTTCTCGGGAAGCTGAGGCAGGAACATGGCTTGAACCTAGAAGTTCGAGACCCTCCTGGGCAAAATAAATAGATTCCATCTCAAAAAAAAAAAAGTAGGAAAGAAAGAAAGAGAAGGAAAAAATTAGGATAATGAAAAGTCAAATAGACTGAGAAAATACTGGCAACATACAAATGACAAAGGGCTCATAACCAGAATAAAAGACTTTGGAACTGGAGAACATCATCTTAAGTAAAGTTTTCCAGGTTCATAAAGATAAAGAGTGCATATTTTCTCTCATATGTGGAAGACAGACCCAATACAAATACAAGCATTATCACATATACATACAAATATACACTGAACATGTTTCCAAAATTTGACTATTAGAAGAGACTAAGGGAAGGGGAAAAAGAAGAAAAGAATGATGGAGAATGAATAATAATGAAATACATCACATCTGTGTAAGAACAAGACACAGTGAAATATGTTGAAAACTGTTGAACAGTACAGGGTAAGGGGGAAAGAGTGAGGAAAAACAGTAGAGGGGATTAGACCAATTAAGACACAATATATTTACAGGTAATATTTCGAGGCAAAATCCCAACTGAAAAATGAACAGACACCTAAACAATGAAGGACAGGAATGTAAAACATGCCATGTTAAGGGGAGGGCACTAATGGAAGGGGAAGGGTAAATAAAGAAAGTAAAGGAGAGTAAATATGGTTGATGTTCTTCCTATATAAGTATGAATCTGGAACACTGAAACCTTTTGAAGCCACTTTAAGAAGGGAAATGGAGTAGGAGAGAGAATAATGGTGGAGATGAACCCATTCAGTGTATATAAGGAACTGTCACACCAAAACCTCCTGTATAACTATCATAGGCTAACAAATTTTTTTTATAAAAGGAAGGTCAGGAAGGTAAAACAGGTACTGTCCAGGAGTAGGTACCAGTGGGAGGGGGAAGAGAATAAGGAAAGGGTGAAGAAGGGTAAATATGGTAGAAGTATTTTGTATTCATGTATGAAGATAAAGAGTTTTACAACAGGCTTAGAGAACAACTATTGTAGATCAGAGGAATCCAGGAAGAATATTTACAGAGGAATAAACGTTACTGACAGATTACCTAACATGTGGAAAATTACAGAGCTATTGCTGGACATGAAAAAACACAAGCCAGAGATTCTAAGGCAATAAAACAAAGGACAAGCTGAGACAAATATCATCCCAAGAAAAACAAAAAGCTATACAAGAAAAGTAATACATTCATAGTAGACTACTTGGCTCAATAGTAGAGTATATTTCTTTGGTCATAATGCAAACATCAGTTGTGGCAATTTAAAGATATGGCCCCAAATTCTTTGACATTCCTCTCATACAAAGGCAGGGACTGTATTCCTTCTCCTTAAATCTGAGCAGGTCTGTGACCAGAAACCAGATGATAAATGATGCTATGTGAGTTCTGAGGTGATATTTGCAGAGGCAATTCAGCTTCTTCCTTGGTCACTGGAACACTCATACTAGGGGAATCACCATATTATGAGGAACCCCAAACTTGTCCACAGCAAGAGACCACAGGAAAAGCCTTGAGGTTACATGAAAGAGAGGGCCTGGCCAGCTCTTACTGTTCTACCTCATGAACTGCCTGACTGTAATTACACGATATGCCCTATGCCAGAACCATTCAGTAAAACTTGCCCCAATTCTTTACCCATAAGAACCACAACTATGTAGTTGTTTTCAGCCACTAAGTTTTGTAATGACTTGTTAAGCAGCAATAGATAACTGGAACACTGACAATCAAGTTAACCAAAATTTGAGAAGTGACTATATAGGGATTATGGGAAGAGGAGAGGGGAGTGAAAGAGAGCTAAAACTCTTCATTTATAAATCTTTCAAGTTAGTAAATATGTAAAATTGGTGAGCAGGAGCCACAGATGAAGTTCCCTAATCTTAAATCCAAAATATGAAATGTGGGGCTGGGGTAGCTCAGTGGTAAAACATTGCCTAGCCTGTGCAATCCACAGCACCATATATATATGGTGTATAGATAGGTGTGCAAATAGATAGATAAATAAACAGAGATATGAATGACAATACCAAAGGGTAGGGACAGTTGAAAGAGCTAAGAAGTAGGTACTTCTAAGGAGCAGACTAGAATGCATGGCTGGCAAGAGACTACAGTTTTTATAAGACTTTTATCATTATTTAACTTTTTAATGTATGTTCACTTATGATTTTGTTTAAAAAATAATTGTTCTCAAAGAGTAACAGAACACATTCAGAACACTTTCTCTCCAACCTTCAACAGCTTCCTTCTTCAAACTTCTAGCTTCCCTTTGCATAAGCACCACACATTTCCAGGGCCAATCTGCTATAAATTACTGTCATGTGCAATCTCTATGGGATAAGTGACATCCATACACATAGTCATAGACCTTGAAACAATTGTAATTTGGTAAAAATAAAAAGAATATAGGAATTCAAAACATAAATTGGATAAATTATCCTCATTTAATCAGATAAGCAGCATGGATAGCCAGTGCTGTACTCACTGAGAAAGTGACCAAAAGCTCTAAAAACAAGCAAAACTGGGGAAGGAATTGCTAAGATGGACAGGGTCCCACTCTTGAAACTAGAGATAGGGCCTAGTGTCCAAGGCATATATTCTTTGGAACCTCACTTAACTACACTCTCACTCTGCCAAGTCTCCAGTATGCATACCCGTTCCAAAGTTCCAGTAGTCAATTAGTCTCAGAGCCCCATCACTGACATAAGGATAAGCTCCTGGAAAATCTGCCACAACCATAATGACAAAAATTATTTACATGTATTTAGGCCTTGACAGATCACAAAATTCATTTCAGAGCTGGAGGTATGGCTCAAGCCTAGCAATCATGAACCCTGAGTTCAAACCCCAGTACTGCCAAAAAGTAAAAAACCTCATTACATTTTATTCTCACACTGTGAAGTAGGCAAAAAATTATCATACCTATTGTACAGATAATGAATCAGGAGTCTCAGATAGGTTAAGTGAATGAATCCTCTAGTGGCCCACAGCAAGTAAATAGAAAATTGGGATGAAAGTATATCTTATATCTCAAGCATTGGTAGATAAATTCAATCTATCCCAGCCCATATTTTTGCTATAATTCTATGCATGCTGCCAGACCCCTTGATCAAGTCAGAGGCATACCAAATGCAAAGAAGGGTAAAGGGAAACTGCTTGATTTTTACTTCATCGAGGGTATTTGAACTGAAGTAGAGGAGTTCGCATATAGAGAACACATTTTGGGAGAACTATAGTGTCCAGAACTCATTGTTTCTAACTAAAAGCAAAGAAAGTCCCTGATGGAATCAGCAATGGTTAGAAAGCAGACTAACAGAGAAAAAACAACTGCAGACACAAGAAGTTCAGTAGTATACTCAGTTCTGATCATATAAGAAAAAAAATATCTAGAAATGAGCAAGCAGTCTCCTCACAGATCTCAGAGAAAGAACAGAACTCAAGAACACTCCCAGCTGGAGATGGGGAATTAAATGAGTTCTCCAACTTAAGAGGCCTCAGGGAAAAGCAGAAGTAAAAAGATAGAAACATCAACACCACTTCTGGCAGAGGAAAGGTCAGAATGGACTCCACAATGACTTTGAAGCCTGGGAACTGACTCTCGGGAAGACAACAAACATAGCCAGGAAAGAGTTTATTCATGATTCTAATATTGTCCCCAGCCACCTAAAACAGGTGCAAAAAGTAACCAAACAAAAGCCTGAAAAGCCTGACCAAGTTCCCAAAGCAGTTGTGATATTCACCAAAACTCAAACTACAACATTAGTAACACTACTGAACAGTTGTAAGCTATTTAGAATTTGCCAGGCACTTTCACATGCACAAATTACATCAGTGCAGATTTTCTCCTATTCAATGAGGAAACTAATCCCTCAAAGGTAAGTAACTCATCCAAGGCCATATGGTGATTTAGTGTAGAACTAGAAATAACACTCAGATCTTCAGAATCTCAGTTCACTTTATCTTTTAAGAAAGTTTCTAAAAATTATTTTGTTTTGAGCTGTGCATGGTAGCATGTGCCTATAGTTCCAACTACTCAGGAGACCGAAGTAAGAGGATCACTTGAGCCCAAGAGTTCAAGGGCAGCCTGGGCAATGTAGCAAGACAAGAAAGAAAGAAAGAAAGAAAGAGAGAGAGAGAGAGAGAGAGGGAGGAATGAAGGAAGGAAGGAAGGATGGATGGAAGGAAGGAAGGAAGGAAAGAAAAGAAAGAAAGAAATATATGTATATATATATATATATATATATATATATATATATATATATATATATATACTTGTTTTAAAAATGGAATTCAGGTTTTATAGGCATTTGCACAGGTTCCATTTTAATTTTATGACTTATTTGACCCCTGGATAAGCAGATTCACTTCTATATACATGAGCCTAGATCTTTTTTCTTCCTCTGTTACATTTTCTAGAAGTTCTCAATACATCTGTAGCTGAAACTGATAGGACAGGACTCCCAATACCTGGTCCTTCTCCTTCTATAGTAAAGGAACCTTTTCAGCTGGGCCCATGACGATCTGGAAAAAATTCATCCCCCAGTCTTTCCTTCAGTTAGAGGTAGCCAAGTGATTAAGTTCTTGCAGTAGGAGATAACTAGAGGTAGTGTGTGAAGCTCCTTGGAATTTCCTTTACATGAAGGAGGCAGGTGGCCTTCTTTTCTCCATCCCACTAGTCACTGTTGATTATATGATGGAGGGACTGGAGCTCGAGTAGCCCTCCTGTACCATGAAGTGGAACTGCATGGTGAGGATTGTCATGTGCCCAGCTAACAGTATATGGCAGGTTGAGATGCTGCCATACTAACCTTGAGCCATCAGTCCAGACTCATGTTAAAGAAAATGAAGTTGTCTGCGATGCAGAGTCACTACTATACTATGTTTTGCTGTTTGTTTGGAGATAGGGTTACGTGTAGCTTGGGCTGGCCTCAAACTCGAGATATTCCTGACTTGCCCTCACAAGTGCCGGGCTTACAGGGTGAGCTACCACTGCCTGGTTCTTATCCTTTTTTGGCAGGGGCGGGGGTTAAAACCCAGGGATTCACGCTTGCTAGGCAGGCATTCTATGACTTGATCCACTCCCACAACCTTTTTTACTCTAATTTTGGAGATAGAGTCTCACTTTTTGCCCAGGCTGGCCTGAATTGCGATCTTCCTATTTTATGCTTCCCACTATTGCTGGGACAGTAGATATGAGCCACCACACTCAGCTTTTTTTCCATTGAGATGAGGTCTCATGAACTTTTTTGCCTGTGCTGGCCTGGAACTGCAGTCTTCCTGATCTCAGCCTCTCATATAGATGACATGTGTGCCACTGTACTCAGCTGTGCCGCATCTCAGGCTGAGATGGGGGTCTTGTGAACTTTTTGCCTGGGGTGGCCTCAAACTGTGATCCTCCCAATCTCAGCCTCCCAGTAGCTAGAATTACAGGCATGAACCATTGATACACAGCTTCCTTATTTCTTTAAGTATCATCTATCTGTTGGCAACTATCAGACTTACATCTATAGTCCAGACCTCTCTTCTGGCTCTAAACATATAATGTACATCTAATTACCTATTTGATGTTTCCACTTGGAGAAAGAAGTGGCATAAATGCTGATAGAGATCTTTGAGTTCTGGAAGCAGCATAATCCACATCTGTTCAAACTCATTTTAGAAAGTGGCAGTGAAACCCTGAAAGTTTTAAGTGGGTCCAGAGTAAGAAAAGGCTCTATCTATAAGTCCAAGCAGTGATGCATTTAGATGTATAACTTGAACTATACAACCTGGAAAAAAATCCTGTGATTCTATAGGTATATTTGTAGGGGAAAAATGTAATGGGATGTTATGGTAAACTTCTACAGGAGAATCACAACATAAATCCTAAGGGTTCTAGAGTAAGATCATGATAGTTACAGCAGGTAGTTATATGTTATTTTTATTGTATTTCTTTTGAGACAGGATCTTGCTATGTAGCCCAGACTGGTCTCAAACTTGTGATGTTCTAGCTGCTACCTCCCAAGTGCTAGGCTTACAAGACTGGGCATCATGTCCAGCCCTTTGTTGTAATTATTAATGTACATTAAAGGAATTCACTGTGACATATCTATACATACATATATTTCACTTTGCTTATATCTACCCTCTCTTATACTCCCCCGCCTTACTAGTTCCTTATCCTTTCCTTGTAGTTCCTCTGATACTTTTAGGTCATCTTTTTTTAACTCCTACCTTCCACATATAAGAGAAAATACACAATTCTTGTCTTTCTGCACTTGGCTTATTTTGCTTAACATGATGTCCTCTGGTTCCATACATTTTCCTGCAAATGGCATGATTTCATTCTTCTTTATGGCTGACTAATAGTCCATTGTATAGCTATATACAATATTTTAAAACATTTTCTAGTGTGCTCCTGGGCTTTGAGAGAAATGAAATGTCTGCTCATTAAGACATAAAGTGACCATGTGGCCAAAGCTACCCATTATGAAATCAGTTCAGTGAGACCCAAGTCATAAGATAGGCTATGCCCAACAGATACAGTAGAGGAAAGTAGTAGATCTGGGCTTGAACATGACTCAAGAGTGAGGCACAACTAAGACACAGGAAGCAGATAGACCAAATCTAAAACCACAAACCTCAGTTCACACCTATGGCAACCTAGAAAGTCCTTTGTGAACAGCTGGGAGAAGGAGAAAAAAGCAGACATAGTGAGTTGATATGTAAGTACAAACCAAAAATGGATCACTGCTGCACTCTAGAGTGACACCAGAAGACAGAAGCCATATCTGTTGCGCCTGGTCGCCCACTTTATTTGGAATAGCCTGAAGTAAGAACATACACAGACTCATGGGCAAAAGTAAATGACTTTCCTGGTAGACCAGGGGCATGGAAGAGATAAATTTAGAATATCAAAGAAAAGGAAATTTGGGAACGAGGTACATGGACATATCTATAAGGAAAAGCATAAAGTTTGAAAGTATATCACATATTAATGCTCACCAGATGGCATTTTCCATAGAAAAATTATCAAAAACCAAGAAAACAGAATGATGGGACCAGTTGACATCAACCAGCCTCTGTCATTGGCTACCCAGTGTGGATACAATGGGCTCATAAATAGAGCAGCTATGATTCAGGGATGGAGGATATGCATGGGTCAGTCCAACAGCATGGGATTTCATCCACCAAGACTGATGTTGCTACTGCTACTGGCAAATATCTAATGTGCTAGCAACAGAGACCAAATCTGAAAGTCCAATACAGTATTCCTTGAGGAGACCAATCCACAAATTGATTAAGTTCTGCCCCTTCAGTAGCAATTCATCTGTTGGTATTTGATAGTTTACCTTTGTCTTTTATGCTTACCCAAGTCAAACACCAGTATCCAAAGATGTACAGGATCCAGCATAACACTGTAGTAGACTAAGTTACCCATTTTACAATAAAGGAAGTGAAACAGTATAGCATATGACCATGAGGTTCTCTAATTTTCTGCATCTCTCCAGAAGATGCCTAATTGACAGAGCAGTAGAACAGCCTTTTGAAGCAGCCAGCTTAGAGACAATATTTACAGGGAATATACACAGTTTACAGCCAAATCAATGGTCATTATATTCTGCTGTGTCCCCAAGTAGAACGTCTGGATCTAGGAACCAACAGGTAGAAGTAGGAGTGTCCGCACTATCACCTATTACCCCAGGTGACCCACAAGTGGAATTTGTGCTACTTCTCCCTGCAACTTCACATTCTGAGAGTCTAGAGATCATGTTTTCCATATGAGTAACACTTTTACCAGAGGATACACAAGAGTCTCACTAAACTTTAAGGTGTAGCTGCTATCCACTTGAACTCCTTGTTCCAAAAGAACAGCAGAAAAGACATTATCATACTGGCAAAGGGCATTGACTTTGCTCATCAGCAGGAAGCAGGCTTGCTGCTACATAAGAAAGATAGGGAAGAATGTGTTTGGTACCCAGGTGACCTATTGACAAATCTCTTAGAATTCCCTTTTCCCAGTGTGGTAATTCATAAACAAGTATAACAGACATGGATGTTGGATATTTTAGGAATGTCAGAGGTTTCCTCTTAGAGGTTTTCCCCAGGAAAAAAGAGAACAACTAGTATTCTTGTTTTTTTGAGGTTTGAACTCAGGGTCTTAACCTTGAGTCACTCCACCAGCCCTATTTTTAGATAGGGTCTTGTGAACTATTTGCCCAGGTTGGCTTTGAACCATAATCCTTCTGATCTCTGCCTCCTGAGTAGCTAGGAGTACAGGTGTGAGCCACCAACACCAGCACAATCAGTATTCTTAAGGCTCTCCCTCCAGATGGGGCAAACAAAAGAACTACAGCACATGAAGAATGTGGGTCCTTTGAATCAGAAGTCAGGTTGGATTTTAAGCTTGCCAGGATTGTGTTTCAGCCACTAAATATAACTAAAGAGTTATGGGATCTAAGCATTGACTAAGAGATGGGACATTGGGTGAACAAGGTTGAAAGCAGGCATGGAGAAAAAATAAAACTGTTGTAAGTTCAGCTGGTGGCAAGGCTTAAGTAGTAGAGTTCCTGCCTACCAACCACAAAGTCCTGAGTTCAAATTCCAGTACCTCAAAAAAAATCCAAATGAGATAGGAGTCCTCTATGAACTATTTATTCTTATTACGTGTTTATCTGTCTCTCTCACTGCTTTGCAAGATGCAGGAAGGCAGTAATTACTGGCTGTTTTGCTCATGTCACATATTATACAGCACTTGACAGAAAGCAGTTACCAAACCCTAAGTGTGGTGGTGGTGGAAATGAGTGGAGTGATAAAGTGTGAGTAGAGGCTGTAAGATCAATAGGCACTCACATAGAAAGAGAAATTGTCATAGGATTAAGCTGGATTCTGAAATGTATCTCAATTTCCCTTAGTTCTCCTTATAGACTAGGGTTTGCCTTCTTTACTTTCAGCTGTAGCTTTCTGATCCCATGTAGCTGCACAAACAAGTTGTTCAAAAAGATCACTGCTTTACATGACATATATGAGATTTTGATATATATATATCAAAAGATTTATCAGCTGAGGAATCATTATGCATGAAACTACTATGTGCTTACTGTTGGGTTAAGTGCCTTTCAGCAATTAAATCCCCTTGTGAAGGTCCCAGACTAAGTTAAAATTGAATTCATTTCCATAACCAAGAACACTTGCAGTGGGTTCTAGGTTGATTTGTTTATATTTAGAAACAGTGAACAAGATTTAACAATGGAACTACAGAAATACTACTTTCATCCCAACCTCCCCTTTTAAGTAACCAGAAAACACTACAACCTCTTCCATATGGATCCAAGGAAATTAAAGAGATGCTAGATCCCCCAAAGGCAAGACAGTGAATTAAAAAGTCCGGAATATAAAAGCTCTAAAATGGACTATTTCAGATGTTAGACTCAGATCAGTTAAGTTTTCTCAACAAAAACACCATAATATTTAAAATATATAAAACACTGAGAATCTCAATCTACTTTTAATTAATCAGTCTTCTTTACTTTTAAGGTACCTGCATCTAACATTTCTACTGAACAACTCCCCCATTCTATAGAAACCCAAGAAAAGTTTACCTCTATGTCTATAGCAGTTAATGCACAAATTTCTTGGGCAGAGAAGTCTGTTTGTTAAGCATGGGTCCCATGTTTAAGGCTTCCTGGAGTGCATACAAAAGCATACCTGTATAACAAGACCTAAGCTAACTGAAAAGAAAAAAAAAACCATATTCCAAAAAGTTAAGTACCCACAGCAGAAGGCAGTCTGAATGACATCTGCTCACAGTGATCTTTGTCTCTATCAGCCTATACCATACCTGGTATATGCTGAACTATCTTGAATTATTTGCTCGATGCTAAGCTCCTTAGGATCATGTCTCACATAGTGCCTTGCATAATAAGCTGCTCAATAAGTGTGTGTGAGAGGACTGGGGAGGGTAGCTCAGCAGTAGAACATGTGCTTAGCATGCCCAAGACCCTAGGTTCAATCCCCAGCATAAAAAAAAAAGCATGTAAGAGATGAAATGTAGACAGTCAGTGCCAGCTTGTGAGTGTTTGAGAAGTTTCTCCAGAGCTAGAACAGCAAATACTGGATCTTCCCCATTTCTAATAGGGAACGGGGCTGGGAGGAGAGAAAGGACAAAAGAGTAAGAGAGCTGTGGCTCATACCTGTGGTCCCAGCTAAGTGGAGGCATAGGTGTGGGAGGCCTAGGTAGGAGGGTCTCCATCTAAGGAAGGACCCAAGCAAAAAGAACAAACCCTACCCAAAACGTAACTAAAGCAAAACGGGGATTGGGCATGGCTGAAGTGGTAGAGTGTTCCAGAGCAAGTCCAAGGCCCTGAGTTTAAACCCCAGTACTATGAGAGAGAGAGAGAGAGACAGAGAGAGAGAGAGAGAGAGAGAGAGAGACTAACTTAAGTTTTGCTTGTCATGATGACATTTCCCAACATTCATTTTATGTGGTGAAGAGTTTAAGCACAAAAACTGACATTTTGGCCAGGTATGGTAGCTCAGGCTGGTAATCTTAGATATTCAGGAGGTAGAGATTGGGAGGATTGAGGTTTGAGGCCAGCTCAGGAGTAAAAGTTCATGAGACACCCCCTCCCATCTTGACCAATGGCTGGATGCGGTGGTGCATACCTGTCATCCCTAACTATGCACAGAAGGATGAATAGGAAGGTTGCAGTCCAGGCCTAGGAAAAAAGGGCTGGTGGAGTGGCTCAAATGGTAGATCACCCGCCTATCTCGAGTGGTAGATCACCTGCCTAACAACCACAACCCCCAGTATCCCCCCCAAAAAAGCAAACTCACTAAGCAGATAATTAAACTCTTCCTAGAATTAATAACTAATATTAGAGTATATGCCCTCAGCATGCTCTAAAAATATCCCTCATACTAAGGATTTTCCTATGAAATGCACACACTGATTTTTATGTGGAGTGAATGCTTATGTGCTTTCCCAAACTTGGTCAAGAATAGTTCTTTTTTAAAAAAAAAAAAAAAAAGCTTGGCAAAGTATTTGCAAAGACTGTTCTTTTAAAGTACATACAAAGATTATTTTGGAAAGCTGCAAAGTGAAGGTTTGTAACTTTACCAAACAGTCGGAAGGAAAAGTAATTGGTTTCCTTGAAAAGGAGTAACTGCTTTATTCCATTTCACAGCTCTCTAAAGAAGAAATAGGTACCTAAGGAAGAAAATGGATGCTGACTTTTGGACTAATTTATAAACCATCATATGGTACTTTCTGATGCATATAACACTTATTTTGTGTACTTTCAGAATATTTTTAAATGGTTTAACATAAATTAAGCGGTCCCTAATTTAGTTGTGGCTTTTAAAAGCTTTCTTACAATAGAAATGATGTGTATTCAATAGAATTTTTAAACCTGTTGAAATCACCATAAGAAGGGGACTTAGGTAGAAAGGAGAAAAATAGAGGGGAAAAACCAATTCAGGTTACAATACAATTCAGGAAATGTCACAATGAAACTCCCTGTACAGCTATCTTAAACAAACAAAAAAATTTTTTTTTCAAAAAACAGAGAACAGGAAAGTAAAACAGGTCCTGCCTGGGGAGTTGGTACCAAGGGAGGGGATAGGATATAAGGAAAGGGTGTAGGACAGTGAATATGATAGAAATTGAATGTTCTCATATATGAAAATAGAAATATGAGACCAGTTGAAACTATTCCAGGAATGGGGGCAGGGGGAATAAAGGAGAATGATGGAGGAAGTGAATTCAACTATGATATATTGTAAAAACTTTTGTAAATATTACGATGTACTCCCAGTACAATAATAAATGAGAAAGAAAAAAAAGAAATTATGTATTCATAGTGTTTTCCTATCTAATATATTGTGAGCATTTTCTTATGTCACTAAATAGTCTTCAAAATAGCTCTTTATTTTTTACTTTTCAAAAATACCTTCAAAACTATTTTAATATATTCCAATGTAATGACTATATCATATTTTCTTTTGCGAAGGTAATAGGACTAGTAATATGAAGAGCATGATTGTACTTTTATTTTTGCCCTGGTTTCTGGTTATTCCTTTAAGACATAGTAATAGGATGGCAATTACAGGACCAAAAGTTATGAGTTATGTGAAGTGTTGACTGCATGTGGTACTTCTCACCTCCTCCTCCAATCCCATTTAACACTCGAATGGTTTAGAATCAGTTTTCTAATATTCACTTTTAGTACAAAGTAAAATGTCCTCTGATAAGATTTTCCATTTGCCATCCATATTTTTAGACTTTAAGCCTATCCCCAAGGAGATGTTAAACATCTGGATGAAATGTTTTTTAGGATTTTCAGTATCCAGATGGCTTTCTTTTCCTCTCAAAACTCTCCAAAATAAGGAAGAAAAGAAACAGAAACTTCATATAAAGTCAGTAAGTGGACGGAGAAAAGATAAATGACTTAACAAAAGAGAGAAAGGTCAAACATAAGATTTACAAAGGAAGATAGCAGTGTAATAGAAGCTAAACCATCCTCAAAAACTCTAAAAAACAGAGATGAGCAAGAGTCAGCAAATAAGCACCAAGATTCCAACAGCCACTTAGCATATTAAACTGATTCCCCTTCCTAAGAAGACAGAAGGTAATGAGTCTGTTGAAATTGAACTAGAAAAGATCATATCTAGATCTGAAGAGGAGAGGTCTGTGGGTAAGGAACAGAACTAAAAACTAAAAGATAAAATCTGCATACTAAATGTAATAACCTTAGCTCCTCCCACTGCATAACTACAAAATAATGATAGCCAGGCTTCCTACACACCTCATATGGGAGATTCAATTATCCTTTCTTGGAAAACTGAATGACAGATGAACAAAGACCTACAGATGCTGACACATGGAGAACTTCAACAAAAACACCAACCAACCATCCATCCAATTGTCATAAAACCCATCAGGCAAGTCTTACACATTCACATTCATTTATTTTATAAACATTTATACTATATTTTAAGTACAAGAGGTTCAATGATAAACAAAACAGATAGAAATCTCTATCTTCATAAAGATTCCATTCTAGTAAAGAAAAACAGACAAGAAACATGACAAACAATACGTTATATAGTATATGGAGAAAAATGAAACAGAAAGGGAGATAGGGAATGCCAGTAATTCTAAATCAGAGAATGCTCTCTCTCTGTGTACAGGAGTGAGAGAAAAAGAACTTTTCAGGATGAATGCAAAGAGAAGTCTTAGGAGAACAGCCATATAGAGAATTATGGGTCCAGATTGGAAGAGAATGATAGAGAGGATTCTAGAAGGGATGGCTCCAAGAAAAAAATGAAAATGAAAGCTAAATTTTGCATCTATTATAGCAGAGACAACATTTAGACAAATGCTGTCTAAAATGACGGCCTAAGAAATAAGTTACATAAATATTTTTTCTTTTTTTGCCAGCCAAATGACATTATGAATTTTTTTGAATATAAATAAAACTTGGGGGAAAAAGTCTTCAAAGTTGAACGTGGTTACCTCTTATATTGTAAGAAGCCATGAGACTGTTAATTTTGGGTTTTAGTCTTACTTGAATTTTTTAAATATGTGAATTTATTATTTTTCTAATAGAAAATAATTTATTTTTAAAAACTTAAATGATTTATCACCCAGAATTTGGTAACATCATGGGGAAAAAATTGCAAAAGACCATGTAATTACAGGAGAAAATCCTGTCTTACCACAAAAAGAGAAAGCAGTACATGTTACATAATATTAGAGGCTGTGGGAAGGCTCTATCCCAACTCCTCATTTCAAAGGTAGGGATTAATTTACACAATCATAAAGTGTTACACAGAATCATATTTGTTATGAAGCTAATGAAACTTAAGCTCCAGAGCCTGGAAGAGGCTATTATTCTCTGTGTTCATATATAAATAAACATATACGCATAAACTCCAATATGTACAAGCACACATATATTACAGGTCATTTGTAGAAATTTTTTTCAACCATAATTGTGAAGAATTTTGTTTCTTTCCACTTTGACTTCTTTTCTATCATACATCTTCTAAAGTTGGGTACCATTAGAGTGGATGCCATTTGGGGAGTCTAGAAAAGGGAGAGTTGAATTGGGATACATTTGGTTTTGTTTTACTGGGAAATACTTACAAAACTTATGGCCACTCTGTGCAGAGTTCCGTTCATTTTCACTCCCAATGTAAGAAGAGATTCCAGGAATATTCTCACAGCCCCTCTTCTGACTCACCTGGTCTCCATCATGGCATGAAGTTGCAGAATTAAAGTCATGTTATGATATGAACCTTTCCTTTGGCACCCAGCCTCAAAGGTATGTGAATAGTAGAAGAGAAGTAAAGTTTCAAGCTAGTCTGTGCAATAGTCTTTTAATTATCAGACATACACAATTATGAATAAAGGTTGTATTTGTCAACTTTCCTCACTATAACAGATACCAAAGTTTCCTTTGGTTTACAGTTTTGGAGGTTCCAGTCCATGATTGGTTAGCTCCATTGCTTTTGGACCTATAGCGAGGCAGTAAATCATGGTGGGAGCAGGTAGTGGAACAAAACTACTCACTTCATAGCCAGGGAGCAAAAGAGAGAGCAAGTAGGGGGTCAGGATCCCAAAATTCACCTTAAGAGCTAAAGAGCTAAAAATTCACTTCAGTGACCTAAAGACATCCCATTAGGCCCACCTCTTAAATGTTCCACCACCTCCCAATCAGTAGTGCCACTTTGGGTGTCAAGTCTTTAGTACGTGGGCCTTTCGGGGACATTTAAGATCCAAACCATAGCTAAGAATAAAGTTTTCAGTGAGGTCAAGTCAAAAGAAAAGTTTCTTTTCTAGAAGAAATATATTGATAATAAGGCAAATACAATTATAAACACACCACTGGTGAGAGTCATCCAAAAGAAAAGGCATCAGAATGCTCACATTTCTAGCTGACTTCACATGAAATACTGGCCTTGATGAAGATAATATAAAATTCATATTGAGCTACTAAAATGAGAACATCAATGACAAATCGGTTAAGTATTGTCAATTCTAAGCATACCATATGAAAAAAAATTGATCTTACAGTTTATGTAACAAAGAAATTCCTGTTCTGGCTCAAAAAGTCAAAGGTCACATGTTTTCCCTCATATGTGGAAGCTAGACCTATAACTTAAATGTATATATAGAAACATATATGATCATATATATATACATATACATATATATACATATACATATATATAGTGAGAGAGAGAACAAAATTATCTTAGTGAGTCTGTCTGATGGAACTACAGGGAGGTGAGAGAGGTAAAGAAAACGTTAGGGAATGAAAAATATTGAAACAGCCCATCTATGTATGAATATAATATAATGTACTATACTGTAAGCTATTGAGTATTAGAAGAGAATGGTGATAGAGAATAAGTAACAGGGGAAGGGATTAATTTGATTAAAGCATGATATATACAGGCTTGAAGTACCAAGGGACCACCTTGTACTATCAATATACACTTTTTTTAAAAAATGAAGGGCAGGAGGGAAAAATAGGTCTTTTCCAGGGGTGGGTACCAGTGGGAGGGAGGTGGGCACAAGGAAAGGATGAATAAGGGTAAATATTGTGGATGCATTTTGTATCCATATATGAAAACAGAAGAATGAAACCTATTGAAATTGTTCTAAGGAGGAGGGGGAAAGAGGGAGAATGATGGAGGTGGTAAATCTAAGATGTATTGTAAGCATGTATGTAAATGTCACAATGTATCCTCCTGTACAACTATTATATGCTAATAAAATTATTTTTAAAAGAAAGAAATCCTGTCACTTATATATAAAAGAAATTAGAAGTTTCCCCAAATTTGATAATAATTCTGATCATTTATGTGATAACAAATAATGAGCCATGAAGCCAAAAAAAACTTTTCTAAATTATTACTAATAGATAAAAACTTTGATTAACCATGATAAAAGATTTCTAATCTATAGAAAGTGATGCTCTTTGTCTTGTAAAGAGGTGATCAGAGTATGTAGCAAAAACTGTGGTGGAAAACTTATAGTGGTGGTCAGGAAGTTAAAAATATTAGGCATTTGTGATGCTTATATTTACCAGCTTTTAAAATTTTTGTATTTTGCTTCAATTTCTTTTCCCATTATAAATAAATGCTCATGTTCATACTTAATTTCATATTTGTAAATTTGATTCTTTGTTTAAAGAGAGGGTCCCTAAGCTAAATAAGGTTTGGGCCCCATAATAACTGTATCTGGTAGAGCTTAAACAGGCTCTATAATGCTCAAGATAAGTAGCATTGTCCTCCCCTTTCTAGGGTACATTTTAGAAATTGTAGTGGGTATTTTTGTTCCCTGAATAATTTGGAGAAAACCTCTTAGCATTTAGTGAGTGGTGGTGAGGGATATTCAATACCCTGACTTGGAGAAGAGACTCACTGACACAGAATTATCTTATTTGCCCTTTGACTATCCAACATTCAGACTATTAACATAGGTGAAAAACTTGTCCCCAATTACCTAAGCCCAGAACAAAACTCTTTTTTACATATAAGCACATGGCATTTTTGCACAGTTTAAATATATGCTGATGTTTTTAGAAATGCAACTAAGAAAGGAAGATCATACCTTATTTTGTTTGGAAGTATACCAAGAACTGTTCACCATTTCAGAAAATCACATCACTGACAGGAATGCCACTAGTTGTGTTTGATTGCCAATAAAGTGATAAATGAGGGTCAATACTATATACTCATAGTTGTAGCATTTGTGGATGTCACATTTATGGTGATTCTACATATAGCTGCAAGCATCTGACTACTTTAATATGTCTTCTGCTATAGGTGGACCTGAAACACATACTGTTTTATATAAAATCATTTTATTTTACTTCTTTCTTATATTATAGTTGATATACTATATTGATTCTTAATTACATAAGTAAGCAACTTGTCTTATCTCTGAATTTCATTTCAGGATAGTAAAGAGGGAATTTCAAATAAAAGTGATGACATTTAATTTAGTATGGTTGAAAACTACTCTCTGCCTTTGGGGGTCATGCCTGGAACAAGCAATTTTCCAGCATTCTCAGATATTACAAAGAGTCCAATACTTATTAAAATAAAAATATCACTGATAGTTGGAACCATTACCTGTAATTACAGCATCTGGAAGGCTGATGCAGAGGATCACAAGTTCAAGACTAGCCTGGACTGCATAGTGAGTTCCAGGCCTATTTAGTGATACTCTGTGTCAAAAAAAACAAAACAAAAAAAATGGGATATCACAGAGAAGAGAAGTAAAATAAATTACAGTCCAACACTCGCACCTAATTTGAATGTTATTATCTTATTCTTTTCAAGTGGCCCAGGTGTTGAGGAAAACTTCCTACTGAATCAGACCCTGAGAAGAGCGTTGAAGTGGAGAAGGTTAAGAAAGGATAAGAAGCACCATAACAAAAAATGCCAGACAACCTTCCTCTGCTTCACTCCTGTTAAATGTTAACAAGGAGAGTAACCCTACAAAAGAGAACATTTGTTTACCATCTGACCCAGCAGTAGTTTTGCCAAGACCCATGCATTCCACTTATGCAAAGTCTCATCACAGGCCTGGCCTGGCATGCGGAGAAGAAAGGTTAATATCATTAATCACATTCCATTTACTAATGCTAATTCTAGGACTGTCCTCAAAGAGTTGCCACTACCATGACATTTGAGAAGGAGCTCATGGAAATGAATATGGTTCCAATTACCTAAACTCAGACTCAAAACATTAATTTCCTGGGCCTACAGACTCTCACATGGACTGAAGTGCAAGAAAGCTGATTTTCTCAAATTACCCAGAAATCCACATTCAGAAGGAAAGTAGGGTCTTTCAAACAATCCAAGAATTAAGAATAAGGATGAAGAAGGGGTCAGATCTCCCATTCACACAGCTCAATTCTGATACATTTTCATCAATTAGGAAAGTGAGCCATAAATTTTTCTTTAGTTGGTAACATAAAACATGTATGAATCTGGTGTTCTATAGTATCCTAAAGAAAAAACTTGCCTGAAAACTTATTTTCACTCACCATAACCACCCAGGACAATCTCTCTTCTGACTTTCCTATTCCCATTCAGGGTTGCCACCATTCTTATAATCTCAAAACTTCGGCATTTAGAATGTACTCTGTACATTCAATCAGTTAAATTTCTTCTGATACTTTCATGATTCCATTTGTATTATGTCTGCTACCTTAAGCCTCATTCTATTTTACCTGGATTACCACAGGAACCACCTAATCTGTTTGTGTGCATTATTCACCTTGCCAGGTACTGTTCTTTAAGTGCAGCACCCATTGTGTCATTCTATCTGTGCATTTGTTTGTTCACTTATTCTTCCATTCATGTGTCAAATACTCATGCCATTATGTACAAGGTGATGGGGATACAGAGGTGAACATGTCAGAGTCACTCCTCACAGAGCTTACTATATGCAAATGGATACAGACAATTCACAAGCAATTGGAATTCATAGTGATTGGTGATATGACAAGATAAACATGGAGGGAGAGAATCAATGTCCAATTCATCAGTGGGGAGCAGGGAAGACTTGGGGTAGAAATAATAGTTCTTTCTTAAGAACTTATATATATGCCCATTTTTCTCCAAATGGGAATCAGAAAGAAAGTCACATTCTATTTACTAATACTCACTGTGCACATCAATTTTTACAAATGTATTCCTTGCAAAAGTAAGATGCACTTGAATTATTCATTAATACCTTCATTCAACCAACGTTTATTAAGTATGTCCATGTGCCAAGCAGCATAGTACACGGGAAGACAGAGCCTTGAATAAGCTGGCCTTTCAGAGATTACTGCTTGATAGCAAAATTGTCCCACACCTGGGAATAAAACACAGGCTAACACTGACCTCATCCACCTATAAAGGGTCAAGGAAAGTCATTTCAGAGTAGATGGGGTGAACTGATGAAATTAGTGAGGGTTGAGGGGGTAGTATCAGAAGTCTAGGTTCTGGACCTGATGCTGCCAAAATTATTGTAATGGCTATCAGGCATGATACATGAACATTTTGGATCTTGAAATTATGATAGGTAATCACCTATAGGTAGTGGAGTAATTCTAATAGTAATTCTAAAGCCTCTTTAACCCAATATGAATCAAAACTGAAAATAAGTATTATTTCTCAGCCATAAAGAAAATATGAATTATTCATTTGCTGGAAAATGGATGGAACTGGAGATATGTTCAGTGAGATAAGTCAAACCCAAAAAACAAATATCACATGTTCTTACTCATTTGTGAAACCTAGACCTAAAATGATGATGGTGATGGTTATGATAATGATGACAACGGGACATGAATGTGAAAGGGGGACCGTCTGAGGGGCAATCAATGAGAGGGGGAGAGGGACAGGAAAGGATACTGAGGCGGGAAGAGGACCAAAATATGCTACATGTACATGCTTAAATACAGCATAATTAAACCCACTAAATACATTAAAAAGGGTAGGAAGGAGGAGGGAATGGGAATATAATGGAGGGGGTGAACTTGTTCAAAGTGCACTGTACGAATGTATGGAATTTCCATAATGAAACTCTCATGTGTTGTTAATGTTTACTAATTCAAAATATAATTTAAAAATAAATATTTTAAAGACCAAGAGTAAGTATCAGAGGCTTGGTTTTGCATAGTTGGTAGACCAGTAAATTATGCAAGTAACTGGATGTGCTCATTGGATTATGGAAGGGGATAATACTGGTTTTGTTGTGATTATGTATTTATACTTTATGGATCATAAGCATGATGCTTATCTTCAAGTGTCTGCACTGCCTATAACCATTACCTGATGCAGTTCAATAGTAGGACTGACAGTCTAGGGCAAAGTAACATGATAAGACAGTTTAGAGATGGGGAAACTAAATCATTGCAAAGTTAAATACCCAAGATGATATTATATCCACTATAAAATGCACCAATAATTTGCACACAGTTGTTTGCTATCTAATTATTCTCCACTTGTTCTCCAAACAGTGATTTCCTAAGAAATAACATTTATTGAGGACTATGTTCATCACTTCACACTCCTATTTTTTGGTCTTTTTACTGATTGTCTCCTCACTAGAGGAGGAGGATTCATGAAGGCATGCCTTTGTCTCATTTTGCTATGTCCTTGAATTGTGCTAATACAAACTAATCACTTACTAAATATTATTGATTTGATAAATGGATGCTCACTGCTCTGAGAGAGACAATATATTTTCTCAACTCTGAAGGAAATTTTCATGGAACTCTTGAAACTAGTGAACAGTATAGAAAAACTTATAAATAAGAATCAAATTAATTAACATATATTCATGCTGTGAGAATGGAATTAAATGATCAGTAAATAATCATTTGAGAAAACAGAGTAAAGCAATCAGTGTTTGGAGAAGCTTCCCCCTAAAAAAAATGGAAATTGAGTCAGACTCTGCAAGGTGGAAGGTGGGGCTTGGAATGAGGGAAATGAAAAATAAATGAGCAAGAGCAGTGAGTAAAATGAAAATGGAGCATGAGAAAAACAGATTTAAAGGGACTTCCTATTGGGGAAGAAAAGAAGAAGTAAAGTTGTAAAGGAAGGTAAATCTCAAGTTTTGGAACATCCTCCAAGAAAAGAGGAATCAGATTGGATGTGATAGAAACAAGAAGCTCAGAAATAGTAAGATTAACATCTTGCCTCTCAAATTAGATTTCAACAACCTCTCTTCCCAGTAATGATCAGAGCTGGTCATACAGTAGCTATTTAATTAGAACTTGTGGATTGGTAGAATTCCAATTAAATACCTGATTTTTCCATCAATCTTTTATTACTTACAGATAGACCCCATTGGAAAGGGACAATTGCACGATTTTATTTCCCATTCATCTTTTGTGCCTTTTTCCTGCCAGCTGCTGTTTAGAGTCCGGGGGAAAAATATATTATCAACTAAGTCATTGCCTCATTAGGAAACGGTGTCTGAAACCAATTTTTCAGAACAATGATTTGTTAAGTGCTGGAAAATGCAGTGTTTAGTCATGGAAAAAATAAAGACAGATTCACTGTGCAATTTGGGTTTAAATATATATATATATATATACATATGTATGCTAAGAGATGAGAATTTACCAAGTGAAGAGAACCAGTCCATTATCAAGTCTCTCCTTCAAAAATGCAAACAGAGCATACTCCTTTTATTTTATTTTATTGTTTTTACATTTACTTACATATGTATACACTATTTGGGCCACCTCCCCCCTTCATACCTCCCCCCCAACCCCGGCCCTCTTCAGAACATACTCCTTAATGCACAAATAGAAAATGTTTTCTCTCCTCCCCCCTCCCGCCACTCCCCATATTTTCTTACTTAAAATTCAGAACGAATGTTGGCCTTGCAAGAAGGTGAGGAAGCTCAGAAAGGAGGGCGTGTAAAGCTCACAACAAATTTCTTCGTGAAGGACAAATTGGACGAACATTTTCAGGTGGGTGTCTCTGACAGTTGCTGGTGACTGCTGATTTCTTTAAGAAGGACAATGAGGACTCAAAGCTGAGAGGAGGAGTTACAGGTGGGAAATCACCTGCAAATATCAACATGACACAGACCAAAGGTGATGCCAGTTTTAAGAAGTATCTCAGAATAATTCAGTGGTAATAACTTCCATTGTATTATTTATGTGGTCTTTGAAAGATAAAAGGATAGAAAATGGAAACTATTTGACTCTATCCACTAAGAAGTCCACTGAAGGAGGAAGGGAGGCAGAACACCAGAACTGCAATATTGTTTTGGCATGACATAGAAAATACCCTGAGACATTTCTTTTCGTGGCCCAGAACATATAGTTCAGTGTTCACTTCCTCTATAGACTAATCGCTTTCTCCCTGATCCTGGTCAACAAATTACCATATAGCACAAGGCAGACTAAGTCAGAGACTAGAACTACCTCTACTCAAATTTGTGTTCACTCTAAGAAAAAACAAAAACAAACCTAAAACAGAGAGTCTACAGATGGTTAGTCCACCATATCAAATTCTTATCAAAAATATCATGTCAACAAGAGAGAAGAGATTCCTGTCATAAGGCAGGTTTTCTAGAATCTTAAGCAATTGTTATTTCCTTGTCTTGCTCTTGTCTTATTGAAGAGAGTATGGAAATGAAGGTTTTTGAAGGGCATAACCCTAACTACATAATGCACCTCATCATTCCATCTTCTTGTTTTCTCTTCTAGCTCTAAGAATATAGAAGTGTAGATTCATTTTTAAGAGTTATACAGTTTAGCCCTTAATTCAACTGTACTATAATTTTAATTTTAATGGATTCATATTAATCTCATCGCTCATCTTCTGTAACTTGTACGCTTTTTGGAATGAGGGATCATTTTCAATTTTGTGTCTTCTAAAATGCCTATTAAAATGTTGAGTACATGTTCTGGAAAACGGTTTGGCAATGTCCCCAAACAGTTAAACACAGAGTGACCCCAGCAACCTACAATTATACCCAAGAGAACTGAAAATACACATATGTGAAAACTTGAATACAAATGTTCAGAGAAGAACTAATCATACCATAGTTCTCCCTTATATGTCACTTTGCTTTCGTGGCTTCAGTTACCTGGGGTCAATCATGGTCCAAAAATATTAAGTGAAAGATTTGAGAAATAAACAATTATGGATGAATTCAACTATGATATATTGTAAGAACTTTTGTAAATGTCACAATGTACCCCATTACAACAATAATACAATATTTAAAATAATAATAACTCACGAGTTTTGAATTGAGAAGCCTGATGAAATCTCACACCCTACTGCTCTGTCCTGGAACTGAATCATCCCTTTGTCTAGTGTATTTACTCTGTGTATGCTACACTTAAAGTCAGTACCCTTCTTGGTTATCAGACGGATTTTGTGGTATTGCAATGCTTGTGTTCACATTATTTTATCTTTTTATTAGTACATCATAATTGCCCATATTAGTGGGATTCCACTTAAAATTTCCATACCTGCTACAGTGTACACTGATCATATCCAACCACTCTTTCCCCACCCTCCCAATCCCACTGCACTGTTCTCAGTCCCTAAGAATCACTAGTCTACTTTTAGGCTGGCATTTTTTAGTTTCCACATGTGAGAGAGAACATATGATATTTGTCTTTCTGTGTCTGGTTTATTTCCCCTAATATAATGTCCTCCAGTTTCATCTATTTTCCTTCAAAATATAGATGTTTATGGACGAACAGCATTGCACTGTGTATCTATGCCGTGTTTTCTTTATTCATTCATTTGGCTGATGGACACCGAGGCTGATTCTAAATCTTAGCTATTTTGAATTCTGCCACTATAACCATGGGCATGCAGCTATCGCTTTGGTAGGCTGATTTCATGTCCCTTGGGTACGTACGCAGGAGTGGGACAGCTGGATCATATGGTAGTTCTATTTTAGTTTTTTGAGAACCTTCAAACTGTTCTCCATAATGGCTGTACTAATTTACATTCTCACCAACAGTGTATAAAAGTTCTTTTTTTTTCCACATTCTCTCATTTGTTTTTTATTTTTGTAATAGCCAGAGAGATGGTATCTCATAGTAGTTTTGATTTTCATTTCCCTGATGGCTAATGATACTGAGTATTTTTCATATATTTGTTGGCTATTTGTATTTCTAGTCTTGAGAAGTATCTATTCAGATTATTTATCCATTTTTTAAATTCAAGTAACCCATATTTTATTTAATAATGCCCCCTCCAAAACACAAGAGTAGTGATGATGGCAATTTGGATATTGCAAACAGAAGCTATAAGAGGAAAGGTGACTATTCTCAACTTAATAAGGAAAGAAAAAAGTTTGCAGAGGTTGTTGAAATCTATAGTACAATCTGATATTTTGTGAGAGATACACAGACAGATAGGCAAGCAAACAGACAGAGACACAAAGACAGAGAGACCACATTTACATAACTTTTGTTACAGCATATTTTTATGGCTGTTCTATTTTGTTACTAATTACTGTTGCTAATCTCTTACTGTGCCTAACTTATAAAGTAAACTTTATCAAAGGTATGTATGTATGAGAAAAAAATAATACATGTAGGGTTCTGTTCCCTGTATGCATTAATCCACTGGTGGTCTCTAAATTTATTGAGCAACTACTGTAAACTGTAATAGCTAAAAAGTGGGAACAACCCAAATGTCCATCCACCGATGGACAGCTAAAACCAAATTTGGTATATACACACAATAGAATATAATTCAACTATAGAAAGGAATGGAAGTACTGATATATGCTACAACATGGATAAACCTTGAAAATATGCTCAATGAAAGCTATACATAAGAGTTAATATATTGTATGATTCTATTTTCATAAAATGTCTATAATGGACAAATCCATAGACACTGAAAGTAGATTATTGTTTGCCAGGGATGGGGGTGAGGGAGTAAGGAAGGAAGAGTGAGAAGCCACTATTAATGGATATGGGGTTTATTTTTGAGATAATGGAAACTCTGAAATTGGATAGCACACAACTTTGTGAATATGTTAAAAGCCACTGAGTTGTGTATTTTAAACAAGTGAATATCATTTTTTGTGAATTATATCTCAACTGTCTGTTGGACAAATAGACAAATAAGTATAAGTGAATTTTCCAATAATAATTTAAGGGGAGAAAAACCACCCAGAAACTGGCTAGTGACTTTATTATAATTATTCCTTCCTGTTGCTACATTAAGCGAGAGGACTTCTCCACTCCTGGACCCTTCCCTGAGAGAGGCTATGTAGCATCCTTGAAAACACACTGCTCAGGTGCCCTGCTGTGGGAAGAATAACTGACTGATGGCCCAGCTGCTACTTCTCTGGATTTGCCACCACATCTGTGCCAGGCTTCTGCTGGTGACTCTCAATCAATGATTGAACACAGCAGGGGTGTGAATGCAGGCTTATTCCAGCAAGACACAGAGCTCTCCCACAGGCAAGTGTGGCTTAAGGATTTCCCATCCACCTGGCACCACTAAAAAGTTCAGCATTGGCTCTTCTCTGAAGGCAAGAGCTCAAGATAGAAAAGGCAATCAGAGCCTGTCTCATTAATATTCATGGAGACAATGGGGCCCAAAGTAATAAAGAGATGAGGAAGTGGGGCAATCAAGGGAGTTTGGAGACAGTTAATAGAGCATTGCATTCCTGGGGCAAAATAGATGGACAGTTATCAAAAGTGTTACTTAATAATTTATGGATGGATACTTTTAATGATGACTACGATGATGGTATTTTCTCCTGGCTGGAATAAATAGAAAGCATACTACAAATTAGTCTCTGATTGTATATAAATGTTTGTTAAATACCATGACTATATTAAAGTATATATTTTTTATGTAGCTGTGGCTGGCTTCAAACTTACAATCTTTCCACAGAGCTCAGTCTCCCACGTACTAGATTACAGTTGTATTACTATGCCTGGCTTCAGTGAAGTTTTCAGGGGTTCCATGGTCAGGGGCATGTCAGAATTGCTGTTTCATACATTTCTGTGTTCACAAAGAAGTGAACACAGTCCCCGACAGACCTCTGGATTCTGGAGGCAACACACTCCATACCTAGGAATACTTCTCCAGGCCTCACCAGGTAACAGGGAAGGCTGACAACTCTGAGCCCAGCACAGAGCAGAAAAGGGCAACACAGCCTGTACAGCAGACCTGTAGGTCTCTTGAGCCATACAGTGCAGCAGACCATATAGTATAGGAGTATTAGGCGTAGGACAAATATGTACTTATGGAACCTATGACAAGCCCCATTGGAAGAATCTCAGTGTAGGCCCCTGGGATTCCGGACCAGAAAAATAGTACTTGCAATGGAGAGTTTTGTCTTTTGGAAAGCAGTTCCTAGTATGTTACTGAGCCCTGATAGAGTCAAAAAGCTTGACCATGAGGTAAATAAGTGACTATACATCTACATCCATTCAGAACTGTATTCTGTTGAACCTGCCAGGATATAAAGTGGGACAGGCCCAGCAGCATTCCATCACAAGACGGAACTAGTACATCTGTGATTGGGCCTAAGAAGGTACAGAGACACAAGAAAGCAGCCCAGACTCCAGATCACGCACCACAGTACACAAATACATCCCTCCCACCTTGCATCTATGACCATATGGAGAGTACTACAAAACACACACGCACAGGAAATTAATGTGAGTCAACTCCCTGTATAGCTATCCTTATCTCAATCAGCAAAAACCCTTGTTCCTTCCTATTATGGCTTATACTCTCTCTACAACAAAATTAGAAATAAGGGCAAAATAGTTTCTGCTGGGTATTGAGGGGGTGGGGGGGAGAGGGAGGGGGTGGAGTGGGTGGTAAGGGAGGGGGTAGGGGCAGGGGGGAGAAATGACCCAAGCCTTGTATGCACATATGAATAATAAAATAAAATAAAATAAAAATAAAAAAACCCACTGGAGGGGCAGGAAGTGGCTCGAGTTTGGCTTACAAATAAGCTAACAAATATGCATGTGTGAATTATATTTCAATGTTTATGTTGGTCACAAGCTGTGTAAGGACACAAGCTACAAATGGACATTCAGAATTAGCTTTGAAAAGGCCAAATATCGTGGCACACACCTGTAATCCCAGCAGTCGAGAGGCTGAGGTAGGAGGATTGTGAGTTTGAGGTCAACCTGGGCTACATAGTGAAATGCTATTGCAAAAATAAATAAATAACAGAAAATAATTAGCCTTGAGAGAAGAGAGGAGAGGGGAAAGCTTCTCAATGAGTAGACTATCAAGCAGTGCCCTTGGTCATCCTACTGTGAAGTAGAGGTGGCCCAGAGTGAAATTATTTAAAGATTTCTGGCTGTGGTCAATAGACTGGTCATGTAGTTAGGAACCTGGAAGGAGAGCTGGGTACTGCTTCCTGGTACTCCCTCACCGCGTTGTAACTGTCAACAGAGGTGTATAGTCACATCAACCTGGGAAGGGTACGTTTGCCAAGGGCTCAGCTCCCTCATGGTAAAGGACTGGGTCATCCAGCCAGAAAGTTACACACCTGTCATGACGATGGCTAAGAACAAGGATGCATAGTGGAGGAAGGAGAGGATGAGTACCAGCTGTGTTCCTGACCCAAGTAGCTTATCCCACTAATCTCTTCAAATTTCCCCTTAAAAAGAGAGGTTAATGAGATCTATGGACAAACAGATCCCTAAATCTGTGTAAAGGAAATAGATTTCTACATTGCCAAGGGTGGAGAGTGGCAACCATGAAAATGGACTGCTCAGATCTTCTGTTGCAGAGTGTACAATTGACCAACAGCCCCTGTCAATAATTAGGCACAGTGGGGGCATTAAGCCAGGCTCGTTCCAGTAAGACACAGGAATCCTCCAACATCATGCTGGCTTAAGGACTCCCTACTGTCCTGGAGGAACTTTTTTTGGAACTGTGCTGCAGTCTGGGACTCTTCTTACTCAATTGTGCTTCTTTCACTTTTTCATCCCACAGTTGTCAGACCAGCATCATGATCTGTGCCTTTGTTTCTCCCTCCCCCAATTACACATGCTTACAAGATGTGTAATTCCATCTTGGTGCCTGCTTCTTTGAAGACAAGTAAAACAGGCTGCATTTTAGCTGGGCTCCACAAAGACCTTTGTGAACAAGGCACTTTGTGAGTACAGAGAATTTTTATCATTACCTACTCTGCCCAAAATAGGTGTCATTATTACCTCCTGCCAGGAGTTGAGGAATGATTGAGTGGAGTGCACTAGCTATCATCTAAAACACTAGAAATGATGAATGAAGTAAATCTTGAAACTGTGCTTTATCAGTTCTCCTTATCCACTCAATTTTGACTGAATAGACAGTGAGAATACCTGCACAGTTCCTTGCACACACTGCCAGGAGTGCTGGGATTTTGACACCCACTGAAGGACTCAAAATTTTTATAGAATTCAGTAGACTTAAACAAAACATTGGTGATTCGAGACCTAATCAGAAAAAATAAGCAAGTCCCATTGTTGCTGTAGGAGAGAAAACTCAATGCAGCCCATCAGAGCAGACCAGTGAGCAGCAGCCTGCTTATTCTAGCTCACTCCCCAATAAAACAAGTGTCTAAGAGATTCAGGGCTGGGCAGCTTATTTTAACAGGGTCAGCGATCTTCCTGGGACCCCTCTGTTCACATCTGGAGGCTTCTTTATGTGCCCTAAGGTGTGAACAAGTGATGACAACTTCATATGCAGTTTCTCTCAAGAGTTGAGCACTCCAGTGATATAAAATTTTTAAATGCAGAGAACTCATTTGGAAAAAGGAGATCCTTCTACCACCTACCACTGCTGTGCACAGGAAATGGTGCTAGGTTAGGTTGGCTGAAGCTTTAAATCAGATATCACTCTCGAATACATTATCTAATGGCAAACGAGAGCCTGAAAATCAGCAGAAGGCAAGCAAGACAGGGATTGTCACTCTACTGTACAGATAAGGAAAGAGGCTCAAAGGTGAAGATTTGCTCATGACCACAGACTTATGTTCTGCTTTTCTTATTTCCTTACTAGTTTAATGTCTAAACTTAAACAGCATTTAGTCTTTAGGTTTACTAATTACTCTTTACTATTAAGAAAATCACATCTGGCTGGGGATGTAGCTCAGTGGTAGACCGCTTGCCTAGCATGCGAAAGGCCCTGGGTTTGATCCCAGCACTGAGAAAAAAGGTAATCCCATCTATTTCATCAACCAAGGTAGAGAGGTCAGGAGATGTCAACTAGTGATTGTATTGAAAGCTGTGATACTCACTTCAAAATTGAAAGAGTTACTCCCAGATAGTAGCCCCTAGAGAAATTACCCTGGCTGAAGATAACTGCTTTGCCAAGGTTATGGCCCCTTACCTGATCAACCCACATTCAATGCCATAGATGTTTAAAGGCTAAATCTCTTACCCCAACTTGGGACAACACCTCCCCCAGGTCATCTCTTCCCAAACTCTGAAGGCCAGCTGAGACCTCCGCTTAAATTGCATCACAGCTCAACTTCTCTCCTCTTCCACATGTTTTGATCCTAAGAGCGATTTCTACTGTATCTCCTGCTAATAATCTTTGATTGATACCAATTGTCTAAGAAAGCAGACACTAGGTTAGGGTTTTGGAACTGGATCACCCAGTTGATAATAAGGATCTCATCATTGGTGGTAACTGGAATAAGGTAACCGGGGCAATTGTTAAAAAACTTACCTGTGATGAATTGGATTGTATATACTGGTAGAAAGAAAGACATTGGGTGGTATGACATATCAAACATTATAGAGAAATATGGGCCATCTTAATTTCCTCTACCAAAGATAGCATACCAGGCATTGCAGCTGCAATTGGGGTTGCAATAACTAGTAAAAATAAGGGTAACGAAATCGAGTAGCTTGATACTGTGGAAAAAGATAATGGAAAGCTGAGAGCAATTAATCATCAATTAAAAGATAGTGTGAAAGCCAGATGGCCTCTTTCATAGTATATGAGAGGCATTCATCGCCTGCATAGGAGAACAGAAAAAAACAAGGGTTAATCTGAGGTCTTAATAACAAGAGCAGTCGAGTTCCAAAGATGGAAACAAAGGTAGGTTTGTTTGCCAGGGCCAGATCCTGCTGGGGAAAGGATGGGCCCAATACACATGGAATGGAGACATCTGGGTTCTTGAAAATATTGATTTCCTGTTTTTCCCTGAATCTTCTGAGTGTGTCAAAGTGGCCCACAACTCTGAAGTAGGGGCTAATGCTCCCTCTGGTTGAAAATGATGCAGAGCTTTCTTCCCAGAAAAACAACATTTACCCTTCCCCCCTCAGGATTTGTCCTCATATCCCCGTCTGGCCATTGAGCTGATAATGAAATTTAAGTCATAACATAATCTAGTTATGTAATAACAAATAGTAAACTCAGAGACTAAATGTTATGTTAAAGCAACCTATAGGGAAATGAGAAAAGCAGATTGACCTGACTCTGCAGGCTGATAGGGAGGAAGGAGGCTATACTACGCAAGAGCTGCAGGACCTTGTCCATCTATACTAGCAGTAATGCAGAGAGGACTCATGGGACTGTGTTCAGAGGGTGATGGATCAAGGAAAGAAAGCATAAGGTTGAAGAATGGAGAGTTTATTTTATGGGGAGTGCTCTCCTGGGATACATGATATTACACCCTGGCAAAAATCCTAGGCAATGGGCTGCATTATGTGAAACAGGCATACAAATATTGTCATGGTGGTTGATGGAAATGAGATTAAAAGACTGGAAGGTGGGGTATATACCCCATGAGGACAGAAAATTCACCAGAGGTATATACTACATGGAAGGACCCACAGACTACACCACTTACCAAAGCAATGAAACATATCAGTATCACTCAGAAATTCAATGATCATTGCTTTCTGTAGGCCAGGCTGATGGTAGCGAAACCATTATAGAACTGGACCCATTGATAGCAATGAGGTGTAGAATTTTTTTTGTGTGGTACTGGGGCTTGAACTCAAGACCTCACACTTGCTAGGCAGGCACTCTACCACTTGAGTCACTCCACCAGCCCATTGACAGCAATGAGGAAGAGGATATAGGACCTTCCTCCCAGCATCTTGCTGGTACCCAACCAAAAGAAGTCATGGTCAGAGGATGGGCGAGAGTAATTATCATAATGAGTACAAAGGTAGGAGGGGCATGGAGAGAAGGGTGTCTGAGACAGAATTATAGAAACAATTAATAGAACACAGGATCCCTAGGAATAAAATAAGTAGGAAGCCACCAATGGTATTATTCAAACTGTAAAACCAAAAGAAATCAAAGACTGATAATCAAGAGGCTGAGGGCCATTGCCCCTGATAAAATATCATGGTCCCTTACCCACTTTACCAGACACCCTAAATGGAATGACTCTGTAACATCATTGCAAGAATACACTAATGGAAGGTTACAAAAGACTTAAACAAATAACCCCGCCTTGAGGCTACCTCAAAATTCCTCTCCTCCCCTGAACCATTGCATGACTTGCAACATGACATATTTCTCCCATCCAAACACCTGTTCTCCCTTCCTGGAACCAGCTACCAGGTGACCTTTTTTTCCTCCTCCCTCCCTATTTAAGGACCGTGCTTTACCACAACCATGTGCCACTTACTTTGAGATTCATCCAGACATATTTGGTGCCCCTCTCTGGCTTTTAATAAAACATCAACCAGTTGGTTGATGTCGGTTTGTTTTCTTTTTTATCTATCCTTGCTTCATTAAATAGTTTGAACCTAACATACACAGTATATTTCCCCACATTTCTTCCCAGGAGAGCTTACAGCATTTACTTGGATAACCACACACTGAAGAAAGGAGACTACCCAAAAGGATTATTGGACACAGGGTCCAAGTTGACATTAATTTCCAGTGTCCTAAAATAGCACTATGGGTCCCAGTGGGTCATACGGGACTTAGGTAAAACTAGAGATGGTGGTCTCCATCATGTCTTCATTTAATTTACCAGTCTGGTTCCTACAAAAAAAATTAGACAATCCGGGAAAATGAAAGTAGAGTACTATAAAGTCAACCAAGTAGCAATCCAATTGCAGCTGCTATGCCAGGTAGGCTGTCTTTAGTAGAGAATAATAAGATAGCCTCATCTTATGAGGTTATGTGGTATATCTGGTAACTGCATTCTTTTCTATCTCTCACAGAAAAAGATGATCAGAAGAAGTTTACAGTTACTTAGAACAAACAGCAGTTTGCATGTATAGTCTTGTATATGGTACACATCTATAACCTTATCTCAGATCTATGTTAACTCTGCTACCAGACCACCAAACTTAACTGGACTATACTAAAACTCCCACAGGCCATCATAATAATTTTCTATATACATGGCAACTGTGCCAGTAAGACGAGATGGATGATAAGCAACGAGTACATTAAGGACTTAAGACAAGTGTGCCCTCCAGAGGGAAGGAGAGAAGCCCTGTTAAAATTTAGAGTCTGCCACATAAGTAAAATCAGTGATATGTGGATGCCAGAACATCCTTTCTGAAGTTAAGACAAATAATTTCATCTTGTACCTCACGCTAAAAAAGAAGGAAACAATGCTTATAGGTCTCAACAGGCTCTAAAGGCATCGTACTTCATACCAGTGAATACACTGTAATCCATGTATCTGGTAACATGATAGGCTGCCAGCTTTGAAATGGATGCAGAACAGGAAATAGCTCTGTGGCAGATCTAGGGTGCAATTGAAGTGCTTCTCTCTCTTTGTCCATACAACACAGCAGGTGAGAAAAGTTATCATGAGATAGCCCCAATGGGAAAATCACAACAAAAGTTCCTAGAGTTCTGCAACAAGGTCATACCCTCTGCAGCAGAGAGGCACATACCTTTCAAAAAAATAGCTCCTGGTATGGTAGAAATGAAGTGCCAAATAATGAGACACTAAATGACTTTATGAGACCCACCAAGTTATAAGATTGGTAGGTGGTCTGGCAGCAATCCATTGAAAGACAGAAGCAGTACATCCAGGAATGAATACAAGTAGGACCAGAAGTTACAAGCAAGCTGCATCAGCAGGCACCACAGACTCCCTGCTCATATAATACTACCGTACCAGTATCCATCCCTCCACTGTGTAGCTTCATATGGAGGGACAAGAAAGTCTTTTATGATTAGCTGATGAATGAGGGAAAATCCTAGCTCAGTTCTTGGATGGGTCAGCTGAAGATATGAAAAGACATGAGACACATGACAGTCTGGGCAGTGAATTCTGTGAAAAAGAAGAAGGAGAGATCAAGACTTACTGGGAAGAGAAAGGGAAAGCATCATTAAAAAGGAGACTGTCAAGGATGATGAGATGCCTTTCTTTCCTGACTCCTAAGACCCACAATTCTGTTGATGATTCACTGTATGATCTTGAGCAGGTCAATTCAAATCTATGTCTCAGCTTACACTCTGGAGGAAGATAAAATCCATCTTCTTTCATACTTAAGAATTCTTAAGTATATTTAGGAGAAAATGGTGACATGGAAAACTAACAAAACCCTTTATTGATATAATTAAAAGAGAACATCCTACACCAAACACCTATACCTTGTCACCTTGTTCTCTAAATTCCTAAGAAGCAAGCAAAGTAATCCTAGAATTACTGGAGAACAGTGGGTTTTATGCTGTGTGAGGCATCCTGCTAAGGCCTCCGGGTTAGTCCCTGTTTCTGGCATAGCAATGGCTATAAACATAGTGTCTTTAAGAATAAGACTTTTTATATAAACTTTTGTTTATATTTTGCATATGTTTATGGCGAGCTATTGAATATGTTAAAAATTACTTAAGGCTCTAATATGTGTGGGTGTGTTGAAATCCTATGCAATTTGTATCAAAGGCAGTCCCTAATACTAAGTTTGAGGGTTGTTTGATTGGTTTTTTTTTTTGGTATGAGGGGTTGAACTCAGGGCCTCACACTTTCTAGGCCTTATCTGAGATACAGATAGGAATTGGCCTCCTCAAGATCATATAGTGAGTCACCAACAGAATTGTGAATCCCAGGCACTCAAGTGACTTTACACCTTGAGCCACTCTGCCAGAACAATGCTACATATTTCTAGCTGGGAGATCATTCACTCATTCATTCATTCGGTATTTAATTAGTTAACCTGCTTTGCCTTGAATTCAGATCTAAAGCATTCTCCCTATCACCTTCGCAATTAAGACAAGGCATGGGAAGAAGAGCTACTCTCTGAATTGTCACACATGAGGATTTTCAAGTGGAACTTTAGTCCTCAGCTATGAAATCAGCTGAACTTTGTGTTAACAATGAATGGGGAGAGCTTTGCATCACTATGTTGCTCCCAATGTTTTTCAAATATATTTTATTATCAGTTGTGGTGTGACAAAGTACATGTGCTCATCTAGGAGAGAGAGAGGGACAGAGAGAAAGAGAGAGAGAGAGAGAGAAGAGGAGAGAGGAGAAGAGAGATCAGTGTTTCAGCCAGGTCCTATAAACCCTCAGTAGATACTATCAGTCTCCAGTGTCTTTGCACTCATTCATTAAGTAAAGTGAAATACTCAGGCTTCAGAGCAATAAAACAGGAAGAAGAAGTAAAAAGAATTCAAATAGGAAAGGAAGAAGTCAAATTATCCCTATTTGCAGATGATATGATCTTATCCCCAAAAGACTCCCCCAAAAAAATTCCTAGACATTGTAAGTACCTTCAGCAAAGTGGCAGGATACAAAACCAATTTATAAAAATCAGTCACCTTTCTATATACCAACAATAAACAGACTAAGAAAGTATTTAGGAAAACAATTCCATTTACAATAGCCTCAAAAAAATACCTAGGAATAAACTTACAAGGGAAGTGAAAGACCTCTACAATGAAAACTATAAGCCATTGAAGAAAGAAATCACAGAAGACATCAGAAAATGGAAAGATCTCCCATGCTCATGATTGGTGGAACTAATATTGTGAAAATGTCTACATTACTAAAAATAATCTACGTGGTCAATGCAATCCCCATCAAAATTCCAATGACATTCATCACAAAGATTGAAAAATCAACCATAAATAGCCAATGTAATACTGAGCAAAAAGAGCCACACTGGAGGTATCACAGTACCTGACTTCAAACTATCCTACAGAGCCATAACTATTATAAAAAAACAGCATGGCACTGGCACAAAAACACACATGAAGATTAGAGGAACAGAATAGAAGATCCAGATATGAATCCACATAGCTACATCCACCTAATGTTTGACAAAGGCACCCAAAACATCTGATGGAGAAAAGGCAGCTTCTTCAACAAATGTTGCTGGGAAAACTAGGTATCTGCATGTACAAAACTGAAACTAGATTCCTGTCTTTCATCCTGTATAAATACCCACGCAAAGTGGATCCGGGACTTTAATATAAGACCTAAAACTTTGAAACTAGTGCAGGAAAGAGTAAGGAACACACTGAAATATATAGGTATAGGCAATGACTTCCTAAATAGTATTTCAATGGTTCAGGCTCAGCAACTAAGAGAAAGGATTGACAAATGGGACTACATGAAACTAAAAAACATCTGCACGACAAAAGAAATGATCACCAGATTGAAAAGGTAGCCCACAGAATGGGAGAAAAATTTTGCCGGCTCTACATCTGACAAGGGATTAATAACCAGAATATACAAAGAGATCAAAAAACTAAACGCCCAAAGAATCAGTGACCCAATAAAGAAATGGGCAAATGAACTGAACATAGATTTTTCTTTTTTCTTTTTTTAAGTATAAAGCGGGAGAGTTTATTGACATAGAAAAGTGTAGAGAGAGAAAGTAGAACCCCTGAACAGAACTTTTTCAAAGGAAGAAGTCCAAATGGCCAAAAATCCCATAAAGAAATGCTCAACATCCCTGGCCATGAAGGAAATGCAAATCAAAACCTTAAGATTCCACCTTACTCCTATTAGAATGACTGTCACCAAGAATGCAAACAACAAATGTTGATGAAGTTGTGGGAGAAAAGGAACCCGCATATACCGTTGGTGGAAATGTAAATTAGTACAACCACTATGGAAAACAGTATGAAGACTCCTCAAAAAACTAAAAAACTAGCTAGCATTTGTTGCCCTTAATGCAGAGAAACTAAAGCAGATACCTTAAAAGCAACTGAGGCCAATAGGAAAATGGGACCAGGAACTAGAGAAAAGGTTAGATGAAAAAGAATTAACCTAGAAGGTAACACACATGCACAGGAAATTAATGTGAGCCAACTCCCTGTATAGCTGTCCTTATCTCAACCAACAAAAGCACTGTTCCTTCCTATTATTGCTTATACTCTCTCCTCAACAAAATTAGAGATAAGGGCAAAATAGTTTCTGCTGGGTATTGAGGGGGTGGGGGAGAGAGGGAGGAGGCAGAGTGGGTGGTAAGGGAGGGGGTGGGAGCAGGGGGGAGAAATGACTCAAGCGTTGTATGCACATATGAATAATAAAGCAATAAAAAAAAAACCTAAAACTAGAACTACCAGATGATCCAGCAATAACACTCCCAGGCATATACCCAAAGAAATGTAAGTAAGGTTACAATAAAGACACCTGCACACCTATGTTTATTGCAGTATTATTCATAACAGTCAAGACATGGAATCAGCGAAGATGCTCCACAGTGGATGAATGGATTAAGAAAATGTGGTGTTTATATATAAGAGATTTTTACTGTCATAAATAAAAATGAAATATTGTATACTGGGGTTTGAACTCAGAGCCTCGTGCTTGCCAGGCAAGTACTATATGTACCTTCAAGCTATGCCCCAGCCCTTTTTGCTTTAGTTATTTTTCGGATAAGCTCTCTCATTTATTCCCAGGCTGACCTGAACCACGATCCTCGTATTTGCACTTCTCACATAGCTGAGGCGACAGGTGCCCAGCTTTTTACTGGTTGAGTGGGGTCTCACAAATTGTTTGCCTTGATTGACAATGAACCATGATCCTCCTGATAGCTTCCACCCAAGTACCTGGGATTACAAGAGTGAGCCACTCCAGACATGTGTTTTTAAAGCTTCATTTAGCCAGTTTTTGTGTGGTGCACAGGATTGATTGCAGGGTCTTGTGCATGCTACCACTGAGTTACATCCCCACTTCCCTTTAGCAACTCTTTAAGGGTAGGTCTGATAGTAACAAATACTGTTAGTTTTCCATTTGTTAAGAATAACTATAGGCCAGACATGGTGGTACATACCTATAATCCTAGCACTCCAGAGGCTATGACAGGAGGATTGGAAGTTCCAGTCCAGTCTGGGCTACAAAGCAAGTTTAAGGTCAGCCTGGGAACATAGTGAGACCCTGTCTCAAAAAAACAAAACAAGGACCAGGTGCTGGTGGCTCATGCCTATAATCCTAGCTACTCAGGAGCAGAGATCAGGAAAATCACCGGTCAAAGCCAGCTGGGGCAAAATGTTGTGCTGCTTCCCTATGACCTTCATAGTTTCAGATGTGAAATTGGCTGCCATTTAAATTGATATTTTTTATTGGTAATTTATCATTTCCTTTTGACTGTTCTTAATTGTTCTTTAGTTTTTAGAAGTTTAATTACATGTCTTGGTGTATTTTTCTCTGAGATTTTCCTATTTGAAGTTCACTCTTTTCTGGAATATACAGGTTTTTGTCTATCACCACACTTGGGAATTTTCAGCCATTATTTCCTCCATATACTCTTTCAGAACTGTTCTCTTCATCCTCTCCTTATGGAATTCTGATTACACAAATGTTCACTCTTGTTATTGTGCCATAAATCTCTAAGGCTCTGTTGAGGGTTGGGGTTCTTTTCAGTCTGTTGTATTCCTATTATTCAGATGGACTGAATTCTTTTTTATTAGTGCACATTAATTATACAAAGGGGTTTCATCTCGGTATTTCTCATATTGTACTTTGATCAGATTAACCCTCTCAATTTCTCTCTCTTTTCCCTGTCTCTTCTTCCTTCCCCTATTTTTAATCAACTTTCAGTGGGTTTCTATGCCATCATCATACATAGATACAATGTATTTTTCATATTATTCATCATCCATCATTCTTGTTCCCTCCCTTTCCCTCACCCCCCAACCAGTCCCACAATTACATACACACATATATTTTAAGTCTAGATACGACATATAAGAGAAACCATGAAACTTTCTTTCTGAACATGGCTTGTGTTGCTTAATATGATGATCTCCAAGTTTTCATTTTCCTGCAAGTGACATAACTTCATTCTTCTTTATGGCTGAATATGTGTGTATATACCACATTTTCTTTATCCACTCATCAGTTGAAAGTCATCTAGACTGATTCCATAGCTTGGTTATTGTGAATAGTGCTTCAATAAGCATGAATGTGTAGATGTTTCTATTGTATCCTGACTTACATTCCTTCAGATATATGCCCAAGAGAGGTATCTCCAGATCATATGGGAGTTCTATTTTTAGTTGTTTTTTTTTTTCATGAACTTCCACAGAGTCTACACTCATTTATATTCCCACCAACAGTGTATAAAGGGTTACTCTGCTCCCATATCCTTACCAGCATTTGTGTTTTTGTTCTTCCTGATAGCCATTCTGACTCAGGTGAGATGAAATCTCAATGTTGTTTTGATTTGCATTTCCTTTATGGGCAGGGAAGTTGAACATTCCTTTGTGTATTTATTAGTAATTTCTACTTCTTCCTTCAAGAATTGTCTGCTCAATTCATTTGTCCATTTATTAGTTGGGTTTTTGGTTCTTTTGGAGTTTAGCTTTTTTGAGCTCCTTATATATTCTTGTTATTAATCCCTTGTCAGATGAATATATGTTAATGATTTTCTTCCATTCTGTAGGCTGTCTCTGACTGACTGTTTCTTTTTCTGTGCAGAAGCTTTTTAGTTTGAGGCAATCCCACTTGTCAATCCTTGCTCTTATTTGCTGAGCTATTGGAGTCCTGTTCAAGAAATTGTTGCCTTACTCATATCTTCTAGTTTTTTCTCTGTATTTTTCTGTAGTATCAAAGTTTCAGGTCTAACATTAAGGTTTTTGATTCCTTTGAATTGATTTTAGTATAGGGTGAGAGATAGGGATCTAGTTTCAGTCTTATGTGTGGATATCCAGTTTTCCCAACAGCATTTGTTGAAGAAGTTGTCTTCTCAAGCATATGTTTTTGGCATGCTTATCAAAAATCAGTTAGCTGCCACTATGTGGCTTATTTCTGGAGCTTCTATTCTACTCCATTGGTTCATGTGTCTGTTTTTGTGCCAGTACCATGCTGTTTTTGTTACTATGGCTCTGTAATTTAGTTTGAAGTCAGATATCATGATACCTCCATTGTTGCTCTTTTTGCTCAGGATTGCTTTGGCTATTCAAGGTCTTTTCTGCTTCTAAACGAACTTCAGGATTGATTTTCTACCTCTGTGAAGAATGTCATTGGAATTTTTATGAGGATTTCATTGAATATATACACTGCTTTTGGTCAGAATGCCATTTTCTATTATTGATTCAACTAATCCATGTGCATGGGAGGTCTTTCAGATGAAATAAAATCTATTGGTCCTCAAATCTCCTGATTCTATTCTCTGTTACCTCCACCCCACTACTCAGTCTATCCCGCAAGATTTTTATTTCAATTATTGGATTTTTAGATTTTATCATTTCCATTTGGCTCTTTTTTTTATAACTTTCTTTGCTGACATTTTCTATTTTTTCACTTGTTTGAAGAGAATTTGTAATTGATTCTTGAAGCATTTTTATGATGGTCACTTAAATCCTTGCAAAGAATTCCAGCACATGATTCATCTCAGTATTGGCATCAGTTGACTGTCTTTTTGCATTCAAATTTTGGTTTTCTTCATTCTTGGTATGGAGGATAATTTTTTATCACTAGATATTTTGGTTATTGTGTTAGGAGATGCTTGATTCTTTTTTAAATATTTGTGAGCTTTAGTTCTAACATTTAGTTTTGAGAGTCCTTCCAATGCTGCTCCGATCTATTTTGTTTCTTTGAGAATGACAGGGTTTGTGCTCAGGTCCTGCCGGTGTCATCTATCTTTCTTCAGCCACTTGCTGTTATTAAGTGGACGGGGAGATAGAGCAGAAGCCTCTGCCCTTGGACTTCTTATGCTGGTGGGTAGAGGGCAGCAAGATGCAGGGTTTGACTGCCTCTGTCACTGTGGTCAGATCAAACTTCTTCCAGTGCTGTGGCTGTGGAGAGTATTTTGGGTGGCCTTGGGTTTTGCCACTGCCACTATTACCAACATATTAAACTCCCCATTGGCCTGCACTATGCAGCAGGGGTTGAAATTTCCCTAGGAGATGTCTTTTGGGCTACCCCTCTCCTAGTCTTTTGACCAGAGAAAGCACTTTGGTTGGAGTATTTTGCCTGTGCCTATTGGTGGTTCCAGATTGCGGGCCTCTCTAGTACCTAGGCCAGGGGATATGAGAGACAAAAAGAAAATTCCAACAACTCATAATGTCATTCTTCATATCCTAAGATTCCCCTGCAATCTCGGTCATCTTTTTTCTAACTTTTAGAGTGTCTTTTTATGATTGTCTATTCAACATTTCCAAGGATGTTGTGTGGGGAAGAGCAGGGAAAAGTAAGTCTACTCTCTTATTTCAGAACTAGCAGCCCAAACCAATTTTAATAAATTAGTATTGTCAAATCAAGATGTCACAGCTAAATTATATTAAAAAGTGATTAGGATATATGCAGAAATAGCAACACAGACACACTGTGTATAATAAAAAGCAGCAATTCTATGAAGTCAATCTAACATTTACAGATTATCAATTATGTGCCCTAGGGTAGAACCAAAGCCTTCTATGGTGCTTTACTTTAAGAATAAAAAAAAGAATCAACTGAGTTGCAATTAATTAGTGGCAAAATTCCAACATGATGTTAATAAACTTTTCTGTGTTGTTCTAAGTGATGGGGGGAAAATTAACACTACTATTTTAAAACATGTCTCACTATCATCACTTCTGTTTGACACTATGGAAGTGGAACAAGTCTCTCCAGAACAATGGACTTCAATGTAGCAAGATACATTGATTTAGGTGCCCAAAAATAGACAGCCATGATTTGGAATATTTCTTTTGCCCAAGAAATAAAGAGAAACTTGGTAATGAGATAGGTTGGAGAAGTAAGAAAGGGAGAATTGGCAGAAAAGGGTGGGAACAAAATGACATGATGTAGTTATATATTTGTTATACACTATGCCTTTTGATTTCAGGAAAGATACAAAGAAAAAGCATCATGTTCTGTATCTAGGCAGGCATCAAGAGAGAAAATAACATCTTAAAGGAGGTAAGAGTTGTTTGTTCTCAAGCTTTTTCTGGATAATGTTAGATCCAGAGGTACCAAGAGAACAGAAATGCCCAGAAATTCCCAGAAGGAAGATAGGTGGTCAAATTTTTTATGCATCTCTAAGAATAAGGTACTTTTGGCTACAAGAAACATGTGCATCTGTTGTATGTGAGTTCATACAACTGAAAGGTAAGAAGCATAACTGATCATCTAACTGTTGTTCTCTTGTATAATGTGATCAGCCATGGACTAATGTGAAGTATTTTGTGGGTATAGATAGTAAAATGTAACATTAGAGAAAGAGAGAGAGAAGTGTCACCTTTCTGCAGAGATGACATACTTGAACTTTTGCAGACTGAGTGACATTGTAGATGTATTTTGAGAACCCCTTCTTTTTATTATAATTAACACATTAACTATACAAATTATGGCATTCACTGTGACGTTCCCGTATATGCATATATTGTATGATGACATGTCCACTCACTCCTCTTCTACCACCTCCCCTCCATTCCTCTCTCCCCAGTTTTCTTTTTTTATTGTTTATTCATTTATTCATTGTGTATACATTGTTTGGGCCATCTCTCCCTCCTGCCCCCTCCACGCCCTCACCTTCCCCTTCACCCCCCTCACTTCCAGGCAGAACCTATTCTGCCCTCTTCTCCAATTTTGTTGAAGAGAAGACATAAGCAATAATAAGAAAGACAGCATTTTTGCTAGCTTGAGATAAAGATAGCTATACAGAGAGATTCCTAGCATTGCTTCCATGCACATGTGTATTACAACTCAAATTGGTTCATCTCTGCCAGACCTCTTCACTACTTCCTGGTCCCCTTCTCATAGTGGCCTCTGTCAGTTTAAATCACTTTATGAGCTCCTCTGCAGTGGGCACATCCAACACTTTCAAGTTTTAGGTTTCCTTCCCTTTCCCTATTCCTACTGTATGCATTCTCCCCTTAACATGTGACCCATGTCCAATAATATTACTGCAATTGTTTTAGGTCTAAAGTCTGCATATTAGGGAGAACATACAATTTTTGGCCTTCTGAGCCTGGCTAACTTCGCTTAAGATGATGTTCTCCGGTTCCATCCATTTACTTGTGAATGACAAAATTTCCTTCTTCTTTGTGGCTGAGTAAACTTCCATTGTGTATAAATACCATATTTTCTTAATCCATTCATCAGTAGTGGGGCATCTTGGCTGTTTCCATAACTTGGTTATTGTGAATAGTGCTGCAATAAACACGGGTGTTCATGTGCCTTTGGAAAAACCTGAGTTGCATTCCTTCGGGTATATCCCTAGGAGTGGGATTGCTGGATCATATGGCAGATCTATGTATAGTTTTTTAAGAAGCCTCCATATTGTTTCCCAAAGTGGTTGTACTAGCTTGCATTCCCACCAGCAGTGTATGAGGGTTCCCTTTTCCCTGCATCCTCGCCAACATTTGCTATTAGTGGTGTTTTTTGATGATAGTTATTCTAACAGGGCTGAGGTGGAATCTTAGTGTGGTTTTGATTTGCATTTCCTTTATGGCCAGGAATGGTGAGCATTTTCTCATGTGTTTTTTGGCCATTTGGATTTCTTCCTTTGAAAAAGTTCTGTTTAGTTCAGTTGCCCACATCTTTATTGGTTCATTGATTGTGGGAGAGTTTAGTTCTTTGAGCTCCATGTATATTCTGGTTATCAGTCCTTTGATGTATAGCCAGTGAATATTTTTTTCCACTCTGTGAGTGGTCTCTTCAATTTAGAAACCATTTCTTTTTGTGTGCAGAAGCTTTTTAATTTCATGTAGTCCCATTTGTCCATCCTTCCTCTTAGTTGCTGGGCTGCTGGAGTTCTGTTGAGAAAGTTCTTGCCTATACCTATTGCTTCCAGAGTATTCCCTGCTCTTTCCTGTACTAACTTCAGAGTTTGGGGTCTGATATTAAGGTCCTTAATCCACTTTGAGTTGATACTAGTACAGGGTGATAGACATGGATCTAGTTTCAGTTTTCTGCAGGCAGATAACCACTTTTCCCAGCAACATTTGTTGAAGAGGCTGTCTATTCTCTATTGTATGTTTTTGGTGACTTTGTCAAAAATAAGGTGGGGATAGCTGTGTTAATTCATATCCGGGTCCTCCATTCTATTCCACTGGTCTTCATGTCTGTTTTTGTGCCAGTACCATGCTGTTTTTATTGCTATGGCTCTGTAATATAGTCTGAAGTTGGGTATTGTGATACCTCCAGCATTGCTCTTTTTGCTGAGTATTGCCTTGGCTATTTGCCATCTCTTGTGTTTCCAAACGAACTTTAGGGTAGATTTTTTCAATCTCTGTGATGAATGTCATTGGGATTTTGATGGGAATTGCATTGAACATGTAGATTTCTTTTTGTAGTATAGCCATTTTTACTATGCTGATTCTACCAATCCATGAGCACGGGAGATCTTTCCACCTTCTGTAGTCTTCCTCAGTCTCTTTCTTCAGAGGTTTGCAGTTCTCCTTGTAGAGGTCATTCACATCCTTTGTTTACTCCTAGGTATTTGATTTTTGTTGAGGCTATTGTAAATGGAATTGTTCTCATATATTCTTTCCCAATTTGTTGGTGTATAGAAAAGCTACTGATTTTTGTAAGTTGATTTTGTATCCTGCCACATTGCTGAAGCTGTTTATGGTGTCTAGTTTTTGGGTAAAGTTTTTTGGGTCTTTCAGGTATAGGATCATGTCGTCTGCAAATAGGGATACTTTGACAGTTTCTTTACCTATTTGTATTCCTTTTATTACTTCTTCTTGCCTTATTGCTCTGACTAGGAATTCCAGGACTATGTTGAATAGGAGTGGTCTCTCCAGTTTTCTTAATAGTATCTATTCTAACTGGGATGCAATGAAATCTCATTATCTCTTGGGATTGCATTTCCTGGTGGCTAAAAAATATTGAGCATTTTTCATACATTTATTGGTCATTTTATTTCTTTTAAGAAGTGTCTATTCAGATCATTTGTCCATTTTCTTGCTAGATTACTTGGATTTTTGTGTTAAGCTTTTTTATTTCTTTATATATTCTGGATATTAATCCTGTCAAATAAATAGTTGGTAAAGACTTTCTCCCATTCTGTGAGCTATCTCTTCAATCTTTTGATTGTTTCCTTTGTTGTGCAGGAACTTTTTAATTTGATGCAATGCCATTTGTCAATTCTTGCTTTTTTTCCCCTGTGCTTTTGCAATCCAATCCAAAAGAATAGTTGTCTGTGCGAATATCTTGAAGTGTTTTCCCCTAGTAGTTTTAGAATTTGGGGTCATATATTAAGTTCTTTCATCTGTTTTGAGTTGGTATTTGTACAGGATGAGACATTAAGGTCTAGTTTCAGTCTTTTGCATGTGGATATCCAGATTCCCCAACACAATTTGCTAAAGAGGCTGTCCTTTCTCCAATACATATTTTTGGCACCTTCACTGAGCATCAGTTGGCTGAAAATGCATGGATTTATTCCTGGATCCTCTATTCTATGTCACTGTTTGATGTGTAGATTTTTATGCTAATTACCAGGCTGTTTTGTTATTATGGCCTTGTAATATGTTTTGAAATCAGGTATTGTGATGCTTCCAGCATTGGAGAGCCCCTTTTTTTAATGCTGATTTCATTCCAGCTTGTTAGAATTACTATGAATTCAGATTGTCATATTTTAGACATTTAAATTTTTAATGTAATCATATATGCAATATTCTAATGAATGTTTGAAATTTTTAACATAATTTTAACAAATATTTATCATATTCAGGGAACATATGAAATGTAAAATAAAACATAAAATTCAATTTTATTTGTCATTGTCAGCACATATTGACAGCTTTGATGTGCTTCTCAACTTCAAAGGTAGGTTCTCTTGTCTGAGAAAGGAGACATTAAAAGAGGCTCAAAAGACAAAAAACAAGTTATTTTAGCATATTAACAAAAACTCCATCTTGATGGACTAAAGGATCTATTCCTTTATTCTCAGTAAATATCTCATCCTCAGTAAACAACTTGACTTGTAGAAACAGATACACAAGGTAAAACTCAAACAGAATTCCAAATGGCTACACTAAATTCCAAAGTTGCAAAGTTAATTGTTTCAAAGACATGGCAGACCTCTTCCTGGTCTTCCACAGAGAAAAGATAAATTGACTCCCCATAAAAGTCCTGGATGATTTGGGCCTGTCATTATGACTGCTAAGGACGTTGTACAGGAAAAGTGGCTGGGAAAAGTCGTCTTGGGGAAGACGACTCATGGAGAAAGAAAGAAGGAGACACCAATAATTGATCTACAGGCTGACCCTGTCTGCTAATGTTCGTATGCCTGTGTGATGAAAAGGACTCACTTTTCTGGAAAATGATAAATAGCAACAATCACAGTCATTTGCAAAGTATTGATTTCCTTGAGACTTCCATGTGAATAACTTAATTTATAATAAAATTTTCATGTCGGTAATCTAATTTATAACACAGTAGTTCCTATGATGATCTTGATAAGTCTCCTGTACTAGTCCTCACATCTCGAGGAAAAGAAAGCTGAAGAGAGAAGGTATATGGCTGCCTCAAGACCACATGCAAATGTGGTCTCTGAAGAATACTGCAACAAAAGGTTCCAGATTACAAGGATGACCTATCACTGGGTGCCTCCAATTGACCCTCCAATCTAATTAAGTCAAAGTAATTGTTTTCATATAATTTAAAGTATGAAAGCAATTGTCATAGTTCTTGAAATGATACAAAATATAAGAATTATAATTTAATAATGATAAAAGCAAGCACTTCTTTACTATATGCTTTTTACATAGTTCCTCACTTAATTCTTACAACTATCCCTTGGTGAAGGCATTATCATTATTTCCATCTTTCAAAGAACAAAAGTGAGGTAGAAAAGTATCAAGGGCACACTACCGATAAGAAAAAGAGCCCAGACTCAAACCTGGGCAGCCTGGCCCCAGAATCTTAATCACATTCTATACTACCTCTCAATAGTGTCATCAATAATACCCCAATAATAATAGAACGTATCTACAAAATCGGGGTAGTAAGGGGATGAGAAAGGAAGTAAAATATGCAAGGTTTTTTATTTTGCTCAAAAGAAAATCAGTTTCATTTTTTGGGAGGAAAGGACTTTGCTATATTGCCTAAGCTGCCCTTGGGCCCTGAGCTCAGGTGATGCCCCTGCTTCAGCCCCCCCCCGCCCCCATCCAGTGCTAGGATTCCAGGCAGGCCCCATTCCCAGCTAATTTCATGCTTGGGTTGGAGGAAAAAGTACACTCAGATATTAGAGACTTGGAAGGAACATGTGAGAAAGTTTGGGGTGATGGCAATGTGTAGGAGTTTACACTACAAGGGTGTATATTCATTGTCAAAACTCGGTGGATATACACTTCAGATATGTGTCTATGTTTTTACATCACAAGAAAAAAGCTAAATAAATATTAAAATCTAGTTAATGGTATTAGAGTACCGAAGAACTGAGGGAGAAGTGTACAAATGGCTGTAATTTACTTTGAAATGCATGGGAAAATAATTTGGAGTAATGGACAGATGGAGGGATGGATAGATCTCTACAGGTGTGAAGAAACAAGAATAGTAATATATTAACGACAGAACTCTTGGTGAACATTATCGTAATCACTGCCCAGGTCAAGAAAGAGTTTTGCCAGCACCTGAGAAACGACTCCACATGCCCCTCACGAATCAGTCACTCTCCTCCCTCTTTAAAGTGCAGTAATGACTCTACGTGTATCTTTGTGATTTCATCACACAAATGTGCATTCTGAGACCCAGTAGTAGTTTGGGTTGGTTCCTGTTTAAACTTAGTATAGTGTGCTATCCCTTTCCTTCTTTTGCAATGTATCTGTTAAAGTCCAAAGCTATTTTACCTGTGAAGTTCTCTATACTTTAGACTTTGATGGCTGCACCCTGTTGGTACAGTTAAATATTTTCCTCTATCCTCTATATTTCCTGAAAATTGGTAGCTGAATTCATTTTGATGACATTCAGATTCCATTCCTTTGGCAAAATTAAGTGATGATAGATTCTTTCACCATAAATAAAGTCTGCTTTTCACTTTTTGGGTTTTTTTTTTATGATGGCAGTTGTTTATGCTCAATGCCTAGGTTCATTAATTTATTTTGGATAGTAAGGTGGTGATATTCCAATTCTATCCCTATTTTTTTCACTAGCCAGTTGTAGTGTTTCTAAGTTTTTATTCTTTTTTTTTTTTTTTGGCGGTACTGGGATTTGAACTCAGGGCCTCATGCTTGCTACACAGCTACTCTACCACTTGAGTCACTCTGCCAGACCATTAGCCAGTTGTAGAGTTTATAAAAGAGAGGCAAGATAAACAATTGATTGGGTTTTGTTGTTGTATTTTTGTTTTGGGGTGCTAGCATTGAAGTCAAGGCCTTAAGGTTGCTAGGCAAGTGCTCTACCATTTGAGCCATGTCCCCAGCCCTTTCAGTTTTTGTTTGTTTTTCAGATAGGATCTCCCATTAACTGTGCCCAGGCTGATCTGGAACCTCTATCCTCCTATCCTGCCTCCCAAGTAGCTGGGACCATAGGCATGTATCACCATGCCAGACTTAATTTTGAGATAGGGTCTCACTAATTTTTGTCCAGTCTGGCCTCAAACCTCCATCATCTTGTCTCTGCCTCCTGAGTACAATGATTACAGGCACGAACCACCATGCCTGGCCCAACAGTTGATTGCTTTTACTTACACAGTTTTCACAGTAACGATTTGATTATGTCATCCTCAGAAGGTGACCAACTAGTTTCTCTTTAAAATACTATGAACTCATGGATTTAAATGCATTTAAATGTTATCCTCTTTAAAGCTCAATTTCTTTCTTGTTTAACTTCTAAGAGCCTCTTCAAAATGGACAACTCCAGTAGTCTATGATAACTTCTCTGCTATGTGATAGGAATAAGATGTTCTTCTAATCCATTTTGTATAATTCCTACAGAGCTAGAATCAGCCATTTCTCCAAGAAACCCTAGATTTTTTTTAGTAGAACATGACATTTCAAGACCACCATCTGAGCCTAGTGTAGTGGTGTATGCCTACAATCTCAACTAGGTGGGAGGTGTAGGCAGGAGCATCACAAGTTCAAGGTTAACCCAGGCAATAGCAAGACTATTTAGACTATTAAGACAAAATACAAAAAAAGGGGAGAGGTGGTACTGAGAGCATGGCTCAACTAGTAGAGAACTTGCCTAGTATATGCAAGGCCGTGGGTTTAATCTGCAGTAATGTTAAAAAAAAAAGAAAAGAAAAGAATCTGAACACTGGGGCTGCTTGCTCATTATCATTATAGCCTTCCATACTAAGAGTCCCAGCTCTCAAGGACAGGATGAGAATGATAGGATTAGAATAGCTCATCTTTTGTGCTCACCTACAGCAACTGTACAATAGTCTCAGAATAACATTAGCTATGCAATTATACTATCATCACAAGTTATGATTAGAGAAAACATAATTTAGTTCAAGGCTAAACTCATTCTCTCCCCTTTTTAGATCTATGTTGACAGATTACCTAACATTTACATATTATAATCTCCTCTTTTAACCCTCATTTAGTCTTCGTTCTACAAACAATCATGCATTTTATGCTCACTTTCAGTCTCTCTAATCTTTTTTTGCAGTCTTAATCTCTATTAGGCACTTTAATAAAGGCCTATGAGAACAATCTTCCCAGGTTCTTGCATATTGATCAAAATTTGTGTAAATCTTACTGGATATAAAATCCTTCACTCACATTTTATTTCTTGTAATATCTTAAGTATGTTGTTCCATTTTATTCTGGCACAAAATTTTGTTATCAAAGTCTGATAATTATCTAATTTTCTCTGCTTCATAAGTGCCTATACTATTTGTGTCTAAAAGTTTAAATAAAATTCTTATTTTTCTTTAAAGGTCAATAATTTTTCTATAATGTATTCTGGTTTGGGTAACTCTGGGTCAGTATGCTTAGGTACAGTGTGCTTTCAGTCTGTAGTTCAAAATATTCCAGGGAATGTTTCAGGAAAGTTCTTTTGGGTTTTTATTGTTGTTTTAAGTGGTACTGTGGTTTGAACTCAGGGCTTCACACTTGTTAGGCATGCGCTCTACTGCTTGAGCCACACCTCCAGCAGGAAAGTTTTCTTATAGTTTTAGTGCATGTTCTATTTCCTTTCTTTGGTCTTCTTCCTCTCCAGAACCTCCTACTATTAGTACTTCATATCCTCCTTATTTTCTAAGATTGTCACTTCTCTCAAATGCTTTTTATTTCTTCATTTCTTTTTGGTTGTTAAATTATATTTCTTTCTTCTATCATCTCTCTTTGCTCTAGTGTTCCTTCAGTTTGGTCTCCATTTCTAAAATGACTTGTTTTTCCTTTTCATTTATAGTTCTTTCTTGAATTCTGCCACCCATTTGTAGGTTTTTCTAATTCTCATGAATTATGTTTGCTGTTGTTTGAATACGAAATATCCCCAAAAGGCTCATGTGTTGATGGCTTTGCCCCAGCTGGTGGATTCAATCATTGGGAGGTGACTGGAACATAAGGACTCTGACATAATTAATAGGTTAATCCATTGGTGAATTCATAATTTGATGGCATTATTGGAAGGTTATGAAACTAGGAGGTAATTCCTGGTTGGAGGACTTGCTGTAGGAATGCCTTGGAAGATATATCTTGCCCCTGGTCCCTTATCTTTCTGCATCTCCCCACCGAATCTTGAAGTGAGTAACACATGCTACTAGACCATGATGTTCTGCCTTACCACAGGCCCATTGCAGTGGAACCAGCTGACCATGGACTGAAACCTATGAAACTATGAGCCAAAATAAATCTTTCCCCCATTTAAATTATTTCTCAGGTATTTTTCACAGCCACAAAAAAAAAATACTGCTTAACACAACATTCTTTAATATTTTTATCATTTTCTTAATGCCTTTTTAGTTCTTTTCCAACACTATGTTATTGCATTTGATTCTTTTTTTCAACATGTCTTCCACAGTGCTTTCATTGTTTATTCTGCCTTAATTTTTGCCTGAAAACACTGAAGTACAAAGAATTGTTGACCACCCAAGTCCACTCTACAAAGTATGAAAAACAATTCAATTTAAAAGCAAATTTTTAATCCAGTGTTTCCTTAGGAGAAAAGTAGGAAAAGAGGCTCACAAAACCAACTAGTCAACATTAGACTGAGAATTCCCAAAGTAGGCCATCTTTGCTCAACTGTTTTCCATTTCACACTTCAAAAGCAAAAAAACTATCAATTTATTCAGAAGATACTGCACCAAAAAACATTCTTTCAAAAAGGCCTAATGAGTCATTTCATTTCTCCTATAGTGTCAGTTCAGCTTCTGCTTTTGAAGTCCTTCCTATGGAAAAGAATCATCTCTGACACCTTTGTGAAATCAAGACAGAGAGCAATGCCATATTGAATTAATATGACAGGGCATTTCAAATGTAGACACCAACCAACACCAATGCTGAGCAAAAATTCTATCTCCACTGAAATATTTGATCAATTGTTTGATGCCAAACAATATTATATAATTAGATATTTGTTTCTCTTCACATAAAAGGACAGATTACTGTATTTTACAGAGGAATGAACTTAACAATTTCCTACCACAAAATAGAACTTTGACCTCAAAATATTTTAGCCATTTGAATTTTAAAATAAAAGTTGTAGACTTGGGGCATTGGCTTCAAATGGTAGAGCACCTGCCTGGCAAGCACAAGGCCCTGAGTTCAAACCCCAGTACCTCCAAAAAATATTAAGTAAATCAAAATAAAATGCAAGTTGTCTCCCCAATAATTTTCCACTTTCTTTAGATTGATAAAAATGAGGTACTTAATATTTATAAATTTAATAATTTATATATTAGGATAAATATTAATTCAATGCCTATGAAAAATAATTATCTTGCATAATATGTAGAAAAAGTCCAAGCATTCTTTTGATTGAAGTACACAGATCTCTGAACACTTGTATATACAAAAAGCTGCGAAAGTTGGATAATTAGGGCAGAAAATGTTACTTTAGGTCTTGCCATCTAAATAGAACCTCTGAAAGTCCAGAAAGCTCTTACAGGTTTTTTTTCAACAATAATTTCCTATGCATTGCCTTGGTTGTACCCAAGTTCATTCCAGAGAGTAACAAACGCTATGGCCTTGTCCTCAGGCTACAAGGTGCTAAGTGATAAATAAGAGAATCACTGATAAGGCTACAATATGACTTGGGAAGGAAAAAGAAAGGAATATAGACTAAAAAGAGGTGAAATGAAAAATAGATCAAAGTGGAATCATGCAGTAAGACGAAGAAGAAAAAGTAACATTTGGGAGCCATAAAAAGCACCTCTATCTCCTAAAAGAGACTTGTCATCATTGTCACCATATGGAATCCCCATTTATTTTGCACTTGTGCACCAAGCACTGTGTTTGGTGCTTTCCATGCCTCCTTTAATCTTGCAACAATCTCACAAGATAGCCATGCCCATTCAAATTCACGTCCTGACTTGTACGTAAATGTTCAGAGCAGTACTATTCATAATAGCCAAGAAGAGGCAGCAACCCTAAGATCTATCAACTGGTGAAATGATAGCAAATTTTAGTATAGCCAATACAATGGATTATTACTCAGCAACTAATAGAAAACGCTAATGCATGCTACAACATGGATAAATCCTGAAAAGACCATACTGGGTGAAATAAGCCAGCCACAAAAGACCATATATTACACGATTTTATGTAATACAATCCAGAGTAGGAAGAGCTATAGAGAAACAAAGTAGATTTGTAGTAGCCCAAGGCAGGGGGCAGGTGATGGAATTAGGAAAATGATTGCTAATAGGCATGGGATTTCTTCAGGGGTGATGAAACTGTTCTAACATTGATTGTAGTAATGCTTGCACAATCTGTGGAAACATTAAAAAGCACTGGTGAATGACACACTTTAACTGGGTGAACTGTAAGGTATGTGAATCATGTATGTCATAAGGCTGTTTTCTCTAATCACAGACTAAGTGCACCTGTCACTCCTTGAGAAAAGAGGCCCAAGATTTATCGAAGCATAAGAACAGGCCTATTCCTGGGACATTTAAGGATACCTAAAAATAAGGTAGAAAAAACTTCTCTCCACCTAAACTGAGAGCCAAGGATTTGAGTTCTAGTATTCTCCACTAACTAGCTGATGACTTTGAATAAGGAAATCTTGAAATATAGGGCAGGGGGCACAAAAATTCCTTGTTACCAAAGAAAGTACCACATACATGCTGGTTTGTAAGTACCTTAGTGTGTGAATCCCTCCTGTTTCTCCAGCCTCCACCTGCACACCAAGTACTGGAGAGACAAAACCAAATCCTTAACCCTTCTCCCATCCATTTTCTTTGCTACACTTCTGCCACACATTGTTGGGTCTCAGGCCTCTGTCACATCTAGATGACTGTATTGTAATTACCTCCTAAACAGGTCTCTCTGCCTTTACTCTTTGCCCACTTCTAATCCCCCAATCACATTACTATCAGAGTAATCTTTTTAAAATAAGGTTTTGTCAGGCATGGTGTTTCATACCTATAATCCCAGCTACTCAGGAGGCAGAAACAAGAGTATCATGGTTTGAGGCCATCCCAGCAAAAAGTTAGTGAGACCTTATCTCAAAAACAAATCAGACATGGTAGCGCGTGCCTATAATCCCAGGTGCTCAAGAGGCAGAGGTAGGAGGATCTTGGTTTGAGGCCAGCCTGGGAAAATTTAACACGATACCCTACCTGAAAAACAAACTAGTGGACTGGGGCATAGCTCAAGTGGTAGAGTGTTTGCCTAGCAAACTTGAAGCCCAAAGTTCAATTACCACTTCTGTAATTAATTAATTAAAAAATTGGTTAGTGCACCACTAATACCACAACCCTGCCTAAAACTCCTCCATGTCTCCTGCTGTGTTTTAGATGTGGTTTGTTCCCCAAAAGTTTGTGTATTAGAACCCCAGAACGGCAATGTTAAGAGGTGGTAAGTCCTTTAACATGTGCAGCCTGTTAGGGAGTAAGTAGGTCTCTGTGAGCACAGCTCCCAGAAGAGATTAAGGGGAGAACTTCAGGGGTCTCATGGAACCCCTGGTTATTTCTCACAAGAGAGCTGTTACAAAAGAGTAAGCCTGGCCCTTTAGTAGTTCTTTCTATCTTGCTGTCTTACCATGTGATCTCTCCCTTTCTCACACATTTCCTCCCTGTGATGCCATACACTGAGGTCCTCACCAGAGCCTGGACAATGCCAGCAGCACTGTGAGCTAAATAAATCTCTTTTCTTTATAAAGTAGCCAGGCTTGAGACTTTTGTTGTAACAAAAACGTCTTCTTTCAGAATCAGAGAATAGGAAGGTAAAACAGGTCCTATCTGGGGGTTGACACCAGTGGAAGGGGGAAGGATAAAGGGAAGGGTATAGGAGGGTGAATGTAGTGGAAATATTGTGTACTCATGTATGAAAATGGAAAAATGAGACCTGTTGAAACTATTCTAGGAATAGGAGAGAGGGATAAAGGAGAATGATGGAGGGGGTTGATTCAACTATGATATAGTGTAAGAATTTTGGTAAATGTTACAATGCACCCCTAGTACAACAATAATATGTTAATAAGAATTTTAAATAGAAAAAAAATCCAATGAACTAAAAAGAAATCATTGAACTATATAATTACCTGTGTATTTTATTTAAAATGTTTAAATGTTAAGCAATAACGAAGTCAAATCAAAAGCATCATTTCCTATAAGTTTTCCCTGAGTCCCACACCTAACACAGGCTGATTTATATATCACTCCTCAGTGCCCCCATAACACTCTAAGAATACTTCTATCACAGGATTTAAATTATCCTACTGTTCATATACAACCATGGAACTCATTTGTCTACCTCATCAGACTACAAGCTTTAGAGAGTCAAAAACCAGGACTGAATAGTTTACTTTTCCTAAAGTAAACCTTTATACCTTTGTGGCATCTCCAGAGCCACAAAAAGCACTCAGTAAACATCTACTGAATGAATCAAAATGAAGTTTAATGGTAGGAAGAAGATGGTAGAGGTGGCTGGCAAGATAAAAACAAAATTTTTTAAGTTGGAGCATAATGGAAGGAATTAAGAAAGGAAGGGAGGGAGGGTGGGAGGGAGGGATAAAGGGAAGTGACAGCATAGTAACATGCAATCATCAACCACAGTTGAAATCAGCTTTCAAACCATTCCTATCCAGTTAAGCACAGTGGCTCATACCTGTAATCCTAGCTACTTGGGAGGCAGAGATCAGGAGGATCACAGTTTGAGTTCATCCTGGAAAAAAATTTTGCAAGACTTTATCTCAACCAATAAAAGCTGGGTATGGTGGCACACACCTGTCAGCCAGCTGCACAGGAAGCTTAAGTAGGATGATTGTTGTCCAGGCTGACCCAGGCATAAAACACCTAAAGCAAAAAGGGCTGGGGGCATGGTTTAAGGTGTAGAGCACCTGCCTGACAAGCCCAAGGCCCTCAGTTCAGACCCCAGTACCACCAAACCTACCATTAGCTTCCATCCTTCCATCCCACAGACACACATATACAACCCCACATCTTCATTTTACTATTCCTTTTAAACAATTTGTACCAATATTTGTGTTTGAGGCAGGGGACACCTTCCGAATGTGCTGTGAGATTTTCTGTTTATTCCCTTTTAACCCCAAAAGATGGTCCTAAACAGAGGCACTTAGAAGTCATTCCCACAGTGAACTTGTATCCTATGAATAATTAGCAGGAATGATGGCAAATCAATTTTCCAGAAAAGATTTCCCTTGTTTCTAGCCTAGAAAATTTGGCTCTAATCTTTTCAAAACACGTCTAAGTAGGCTTTATCATCCCCATAATTAACTTAATTTAGATAAATGTTAGTCATCAGAAATTTTATTTTATAAACTATGTGAATGTTCCAAAAAGGCCTTAATGTGCTATAGGGATCAATGAGATGTTAACAAGCATTGACAGCTTAGCCACCAAGGAGAGTAGAATTCAAAAAGGACTGTGCTACACAGGCAGCTCTGTCCTTCAAAGTTATCATCTTACCATTTGTTCGTCTAGCTTAACTGACCTTCAGGGACAGCCTTAGTCCAGGTTGACTGTCAAATTCCTTCTTAGATTATACCTTTCCCCTTTCTCCTTCCCGATCAGCACCTCAGCTCATGAAAACCCATGTCAAGAAAAAACTGAGACTCACCTATTCAATGGCACAATGACTGAGACAGACTCATCTCTCATGAGCAATCCTAATATTTCAAACTCTGAAAACCCAAAAGCTTCTTGAAGTTTGAGGCAAACTCATCTGGCATCACACCCTGCCTTGAACTGACATGAGACAATCCACTACTCACCACTGTTGGATTGCAGAAAGCTGCCCCAGGCCATGTTGGCAGTATTACATGACTAACATCATATGCAATTTATCACCTTTCTGAAATTCAAAAACATCTGAATGCTAAGGTTCATCTGGCATCAAATGCTTTAGATATGTGATCGTGGGCCTGAGCCCACTAGAATGCTAGTTAAATTGATTTGCTGCGGGTGTCAACAACAATCGCATTTCGGGTCCACCCGGAAAAAGCAAGCACCAGGGCAGCTTCTGAATGTCTGACACAGATGACAAAGAGTGGGACACACTGCCTGGTAGTGCTGTCCCTGATTCAGAGCACCACCTTGTCCAGGGGGCTTACATTCCAGCAGTCTCAATGCACAGGAGGCAGTTTAGCTATGACCTTGCTCTTGAAAATAATTTTTAGGAGATGATGAGGACAACAGGGCCCTGACACACAGTTTTGAGAGCACACATGCAGTCCTGTCCATAGAAACAGAACATGTTAGAATAGCCATAGTTAGGTTTGGTCTCCAAGGCATCAGATCAGGTCACTGAGTTCTTATCCCCAGTACATTACACCAGTTTATTGATATCATATGCAAATAACAGGAGGTTGAACCAAATTGTGAACTCAGTACTGAAGTATAACAAACACTCAGAACAGTGCACAGTGTATTAGTGGATCACAGGATGAATTTTCATAAATCAAACACAACTGTGTACCCAGCACCTAGATCTAAAAATAGAATATCCCGAGCACTTTTCCTGTTTCCTTCCAAGTTATTATCATCCCCTACCCCTGACCAAGAACAACCACAAACTTGACTTCTAAGAGTTTAGCTTTTCCAACTTGACCTAACTTCCTACCTTCTTCCCTCCTACCTAACTTCCTTCCTTCCTCCCGCTCTCCCTCCCTTCCTTCCTTCCCTTATGATGCTGGGATCGAATCCAGAGCTCTACCATTAAGCCTATATTCCCAGCTCCAGCCTGACTATTTTTTTTCAGGTGCTGAGGATCAAACCCATTCTAGGTAAGGGCTTTACCACTGAGCCACCTGCTTCTAGACCCCAACTTGATTTTTAGATTAAATTCACCAAATATTTTGCCATTAGGTTGACCCAGTTTTAATGATGGCCAGGCTTCTTCCCTACCTTCTGAAGGTGAGATGGAGTTGAAGCATAACAATCACATACAGCTCAAGAAACACTTGCCCTGACCTGGAGTTGGTTCAAAATCAAACCCTGACAGATTATGAACAGAATCAAAGCTGGCTTGCAATAAAGAGCACTGAAACTGAATTTAAACAAATGTAGATATCACATAAAACTTTTAAAATGCCATTTTAATTAAAATAAAATTCACATCCTTTTCCCCTCCCCCTTTCCGCTGACGGGACAGTCCCCCTTTATACATCCTCATCATCGTCATTTTGGTCTAGATTCTGAATATGAGCAAAAACATGACATTCAGCCTTTTAAGCTTGGCTCATCTTGCTCAACATGACAAATCTCTAATTCCACCCATTTTCCTGCATATTTTCTCTCATTTTGTGCATTGTCTTCTCACTTTCTTGATCATGTCCTTTGATGCATGTAAGTTTTAATTTTTGAGAGTATGTCTATTTTTTCTTTTGTTATTTAGCTTTTGGGGTTTTTTGGTTGCCTACTCCAATATCATGAAGATTTATATCTACATTTCCTAAAAATTTTACAGTTTTGAAAAATGCCATTATTATTATTTTTTGATTTATGTAAGATAACTATCATGCTAAAACTCCCTTATTATAAAGACCACAAAAATATAAAGAAAATACACAAAATATATCTTAGCCCAATCTTCTATAGCATAATGGCTTATAATGTAGTCAGTGGACTCAAATTCTAGACTCAACTTCTAGTCACCATATCTAAGGAGGTCCTCTGGATACTGTGTACATCTTGGTTAGAAATGAGTGTTCCAAATATATGTGTGCTTTCTGTATTTACACATAATTCCCTATACATTTATATCTTTATAGCTATGTATGTATTTTTATACCATTAATGTGAAATCTTTGTGTAGTCTAATATAGTCCCATATCCACTAAATCATAGAGAGGCAAAGGATATGTGAGTGACAGATCTGTTCATTAATATAATATTAAAAATACATACTTAATCCTTAAAAAAAAATTTACCTAATGTCTTGAAGTCTGTTTTCACCTCTAAATAGGGATATGATAATAGTGCCTATTTCAAAGATTATAAGTATTAGGGGGCTAGAGGTGTGGTTCAAGTAGCAGAGTACCTGGCTTGCAAGTGTGAAGCCCTTAGTTCAAACCCCAGTCCCATCAAAAAAAAAAAAAAGATCATAAGGATTAGATACAATAACATATGAAAAGTAATAATAACACCTGACACATAGCATGCTTAACAAATGGCAGCTGTTGTTTTGGTTTTTTTTGTTTTGTTTTGGTGGGACTGGGGTTTGAAAACCCCACTTTTTTTTTATTCATATGTGCATACAAGGCTTGGGTCATTTCTCCCCCCTGCCCCCATCCCCTCCCTTACCACCCACTCCGCCCCCTCCATCTCCCCCTCACCCCCTCAATACCCAGCAAAAACTATTCTGCCCTTATTTCTAATTTTGTTGAAGAGAGAGTATAAGCAATAATAGGAAGGAACAAGGGTTTTTGCTGGTTGAGATAAGGATAGCTATACAAGGCATTGACTCACATTAATTTCCTGTGCATGTGTGTTACCTTCTAGGTTAATTCTTTTTGATCTACCCTTTTCTCTAGTTCCTGGTCCCCTTTCCTATTGGCCTCAGTTGCTTTTAAGGTATCTGCTTTAGTTTCTCTGCGTTAAGGGCAACAAATGCTAGCTAATTTTTTAGGTGTCTTACCTATCCTCACCCCTCCCTTGTGTGCTCTCGCTTTTATCATGTGCTCAAAGTCCAATCCCCTTGTTGTGTTTGCCCTTGATCTAATGTCCACATATGAGGGAGAACATACGAGTTTTGGTCTTTTGGGCCAGGCTAAACCTCACTCAGAATGATGTTCTCCAATTCCATCCATTTACCAGCGAATGATAACATTTCGTTCTTCTTCATGGCTGCATAAAATTCCATTGTGTATAGATACCACATTTTCTTAATCCATTCGTCAGTGGTGGAGCATCTTGGCTGTTTCCATAACTTGGCTATTGTGAATAGTGCCGCAATAAACATGGGTGTGCAGGTGCCTCTGGAGTAACCTGTGTCACAGTCTTTTGGGTGTATCCCCAAGAGTGGTATTTCTGGATCAAATGGTAGATCAATGTTTAGCTTTTTAAGTAGCCTCCAAATTTTTTTCCAGAGTGGTTGTACTAATCTACATCCCCACCAACAGTGTAAGAGGGTTCCTTTTTCCCCGCATCCTCACCAACACCTGTTGTTGGTGGTGTTTCTAATGATGGCTATTCTAACAGGGGTGAGGTGGAATCTTAGTGTGTGAAAACCCCACTTGTAAAGCAGGCGCTCTACCACTTGAGCCACATCTCCAGCACTAGTTGTTATTATTTTAATATACATTCAAATTGGTTTTAGTAATTTTTAAAATACATTTTCTTTTGGAATCCTTTCCATTTGGTCTTATTCATAGAAGATGTAAGCTCTATGCATGCAAATGAGCAAATAATGGTTTGAGCTAAAAGATAAACAGCCTTGGAAACAATCTACAGGATCAGAGAAAATAAACTTTGGATTAAACTCTGGCTACCTGTACAATAGCACTGAGCTTTTCGAGAGCTAATTAGTTAACTTCTCCAGGGATATTTGATTGAACATTTTCTTGGCTCTTCCCTTGTTTTCTGGGAAGACAGCACAATGTATTCCAAAAAATAAGAATTAGGAGAACTGAGTTTCAGCTCTGACTTTACCACTAAATGTATAACCCTGGAGATCTGCCTCATTTCTCTAGCCTTTGGTGTCCTATTTGAGGGAGGGATGGAGGAAGAGGAAGAGGGAAAAATAGAGGGAAGGAGGAAGGGAGGGAAGAACAGGAAGAAGCAAGGAAGAAAAGAGTAAGGAAGGAAGAAAAGGAAAGGGGTGGCATGGAGAGAAATGTCTTTTCAATTCTGAAAGATTGTTTGGAACTATATTTTGAAATGTTTTCAACTCTGTAGCAAGCAGCATTGTTCCAATCAGTTCTTAAGCTATTTGTGTGTCTGCTAACCTTCTATCACATTTGACTTTTAGATGTAATCCCTAGCCCCTTTCCTTGTTTGATATCTTTGCCCAAAAGTCAAGCATCCATACATCTGACAGAAAGGAAGTCTCTATGTCAGGCTCACAGATGGTCATAAATATTGACTCCCAAGGATGCTGTATGAGATGAAAGGGGAAGATGTGCAGACTAAATGCCCCTTGGGAATCACTGTGAACCTGTAGTTTAGAGGAACCGTGTTGTCCCTAAAACATCCTGTTTTGGAAGGAAATAAGAAGGCCCTTACCATTTCACAGGGTGTATAGCTGGTCAGTTTTGGTTACATCAAGCACATGTAACCAAAACAATGATTAAATTTTTTTCTGTTCTTGCCACTTGCTGGGGGTTGGGGGGAAAACTGGAAGAGTGCTTAAACACTCAGTGAATGCATAGTAACAGCCTATAATGTATAACTATTCTAGGCACTGGGAATAAAACAGGTAACAAAATTAAACTCCTGTATTCCTGATGCTTACATGCCAGTAGGGAAGACATGCAATAGACAAGTAAGTATATATGTGTGTATACATGCATGAATGTACATAAATGTTTTCAATGTGTATCTACATCTACTTAGGTATATTGTATGTGTGTCAGATGTAAGTGCTTTGGAAATAGAGAGTGGCAGGAGAATGTGGGAAAGGAGTTGGATGTGAGTTGCTATTGTACATAGGGTGGTTGGAGCAGGCTGCATAGATTAGATAACATGTAAATATATAACTGAAGGATGAGAAAGTGAGACATCTGGAGGAAAAGCATTCTAGACAGAAAGAATAGTAAGTGTGGAGCCTGGGGCTAGAGATCTTACATGTGTTGTATACGAGGAATAGCAAGGAGGCCAATGTGGCTGACTCAGAGAAATCAAGGTAGAGAGTAGCAGGAGGTGAATGTGATGATGGAGTGAAAGGAGAGCCCAGCATGCAGGGCATGAAGGACAATGTATGAACTTTGGCTTTTATTCTGAGCAACATAGACATCCAGTGACAAATTTTTAGCAGAAGACACATGAACTGACTTATACTTTAAAACAATCCCTCATGTTGCTAAGAATATACTGTAGAAGTAGCAGACACACCAATCAGTAGTCAATTGCAATTATCCTAACAAGAGGTGATGGGGGCTTCAACAAGCATGGCAGCTAGGAAGGTAATGAAAAGGAGTTGGATTCTATGTAGATTTTTTTAAAGAAGCACCAACAGATGTGCTGATAGATGTGATATGGGGGTGAAGAAAATGAAGAAGTAAAGCATAACTACAAGGTTTTGGGGCTGAGCAACTAGAAGGAAGGCTGTGGGAGGAGCAAATTGGAAGGCATGAAGGTGTGGTGACTCAGGAGTTCAATTTTGGGCATGCTGATTTTGCAATACATATTAGACATCCAAGAGGGTATGAATAGATGGCTCTGGAATTCAAAGGGAAATTTCTTGCTAGGGATAGAAATTTAGGAGTTGAGCATAAATACGGAATTTTAAACCCATGAAACTGGTTGAGGGCCCCTGAGGGAGATAGTTGAAGAAGAGATTTCTCAGCAGCCTGGGATTCACTACAATTAGGAGGACAGGAAGAGAAAGAGGAAATATGAAAGAGTGAGAAGTGTAGCCAGTGAGGTAGGAAGACCATTAAGAGAGAGGATACCCCAGAAGTCAGATGAGAAAGAAAGAGTGATCAGTCAAGTTGACTACTCAATGGTCAAGATGAGGACTGGGGATTCACAGACATACCCTACAATTCCATTTATATAAAATATCTGGAATAGACCAAATCTACACAGATGGGAAGTAGACAATGGTTATCAAGAGCTGGGGTATGGAGAAACTAGGGAGTTACTATTGATAAGTATGGGGTTTCTTGTGGAGGTGATGAAAATCTTCTGAGATTGGAAAGTTGTGATGACTATGCAATTTTGTGAGCAAATCAAAAAACTTAAATTTTACACTTTAAAAAGAATAAATATTGTGTTATATTAATTATATCTCAATTTTTAAATACAAAAAAAAGAGAGGACTCGTTGTTGGATTTAGCAATGATGAGTTTGACAAACATGGTGGGGGTTACTGCAGTAAGTTTAGGAGAGAATGAGAATGGTAAAATTTGAGTATCAATATGGAAAACAACTAATGGATTGAAATATATCTGATATGCTAAAACACGTAAGTTCACAATGTGACTTGGAAAGAAATCACAAAAAAAGGACCCAAAATAAAACTGGCAGATGCTAGGAAAACAGCATTTTGAGACTAGTAAATACAGGGAAAACTTTTATCCTGCTTCTCCTATACAAACTGGGCCACTGAATACCCATATAGTAGATGAGGGTAAATTTCTCCCCTAAGAGACATTCTAGCTAATCAATAATGAGGGAATAATAAAATTAGAACACCACCATTTTGGAACTTTAATGAATTAATGAATCTAGACATTGACCATCAATACCTACTAGCATCTCAAAAGACTGTATAACCCTCCTGATGGAAGAACATACCATCACATGCCTCCCCAAAACCACACTAATCAAGCCTCTAGATTAAACCACCAATTTTTAGAAAATTCGGAAGTCAGGGAAACCTGTTCAACCACTCCATAGAGAATGCAAGCAGAAAAATCCAGACTATGAAAAAATAAAGGAACCAAATCATGGTTCCTGCAAGAAACAAATTACAAGCAGGGGAAACGGGAAGAGGGGAAACAAGTGCAATAAACACACTATATTTGAATCCTGTTTCAAAGAGACTTTTAAATAAAGTTACAACATGCCAGTTCCTGCTTTGCAAGCACAAAGACCAGAGTTCAAACCCCAGGTCCACCAAAAAATAAAAATAAAATAAAGTTACAATGTACATAAGACAATTAGAAATTTCAATACTGACTGAATATTTAAGGATACTTGAAAATTACTTTAGGGTTTTGGTCATGATAAAAAGGTCCTTTTCTTTTAGTAATGCTCCCTGAAATACAGACGAAATGAGGAGATATATGAAATTTGCTTCAGTGTGAAAAAAGAGAAATGAATAAGGATAAAGATGAAGCAAAATTGACATAACTGATAACTGTTAAAGCCAGGAGAGGAGTATCTGGGAGTTCATTACGCTGTTCTGTCTACTTTTAGATCAGTTTAAAACTCACCATTAAAACATATGTTGAGGGCTGGAGGTGCTGCTCAGTGGTAGAGTGCTTGCCTAGCATGCATGAGACCCTGGGTTCACTCTCCACACGACAAAAAGAAGAAAAAAAAATGTTGAAGGAAAAAATGGAAGGAGAGGCCTCAAGAGAGCAAGCAAAGCCCACTCCGTAGGAACCAGTAAAAAGGAAACCAAGAATGGGAAGGCAGTTAGAAAAAGATGTAGAATCCATGGAGGATCTTCTGAAAGTGGCAGAAATTAAAGAAGGTTTATATTTGATGAGAGAATGATCCAGTACAAAGGGAAGAACACTGGGGAAGGGGCAATTGCTGGAGTGACGCTCTAGACCAAGCATCAGGCAGTTCCCTACAAGCACATCCAGCAGCATTGTCTCACAGTGTCTTTCCCAGATACGAATGTGGGGTATCTCATACTTGAGGATCATTTTCCTGAAAAAAAAACCCTCCTTTCTATGATCTTGTCTTAAAGCAGCCATGATTATTCTTCATTAATAACTCCACTAGTCAGGCATGGTTACACATACCTGTAATCCCTTAACTCAGGGAGGCTGAAACAGGAAGATCTGAGTTCAAGGCCAGCCTGTGCTACATAGTGAGAACCCTGTCTCAAAAAAAAAAAAAAAACCCAAAGCAAATAATAGTTCTACTAACTACATACTACACCATCCCCAAGGGTCTTTCACTGGAATTTGGGGGGGTAAGTATTGCAGTTTGAACCCAGGGCTCCACACTTGCTAGGCATGTGCTACTCTACCACTTGAGCCACTTTGCCAGCCCTCATCAAAATTTTTAGTTGACAGTTTATTTGTTTGTTTATTTATCTATTTAGTTAATTATTAGTTAGTTTGGTGATACTTGGGTTTGAACTCAGGGCCTCACACTTGCTAGGTAGGTGTTCTACCACTTGAGTCATTCCTTCAGTCCTATAATTTTTTAATTATAAATTCTTAGTCTTTTTTTGTGGGACTGGGGTTGAACTCAGAGCTTTGTAGTTACAAAGCAGGCATTCTCCACTTGAACTATACCTTCAGTCCATTTTGCTCTAGCTATTTGCCCAAACTGGCCTCAAACCGTGATCCTCCCAATCTCAACCTCCCAAGTAGCTGAGATTACAGGTGTAAACCACCAGTGCCCAGCAGTTTTTAGCTTTTTAAGAGGAAATAACAGAAGAAAGAAAAACGTTCCATAATCCTATTGTCCAGATATTCTTGTTAATATTTTACTAGAAGTAATAAGTGAAAAGTAGGAACCTCCCTCACCATTCTTAGTCCTATTCTCTAAAGATAACCATGGTATTTGTTTATCTACCCACTAAAACTGCATATATCATTCATATTTGTTTAAAGAAAAAGTGATACACAAAACCCAGAATATTACAACTATAACTTGTACCTTTATACTTAATATCTTGGCAATCTTTGTCAACATAAGTAATGCCATAGTGTACTTTTTAAAAAGAGCTTTGCGCTCTAAGAAAACTAGGAATAGAAGGAAAGTTCCTCAACATTATAAAAGCTATATATGACAAACCTACAGCCAGCATTATACTTAACGGAGAAAAATTAAAACCATTCCCTCTAAAATCAGGAACCAGACAAGGATGCCCACTATCTCCACTCCTATTCAACATAGTACTGGAATTCCTAGCCAGAGCAATTAGGCAAGAAGAAGGAATAAAAGGAATACAAATAGGTAAAGAAACTGTCAAAATATCCCTATTTGCAGACGACATGATCCTATACCTTAAAGACCCAAAAAACTCTACTCAGAAGCTTCTAGACATCATCAATAGCTATAGCAAGGTAGCAGGATATAAAATCAACATAGAAAAATCATTAGCATTTCTATACACTAACAATGAGCAAACGGAAAAAGAATGTATGAAAACAATTCCATTTACAATAGCCTCAAAAAAAATCAAATACCTAGGTGTAAACCTAACAAAAGATGTGAAAGACCTCTACAAGGAAAACTATACACTTCTGAAGAAAGAGATTGAGGAAGACTATAGAAAGTGGAGAGATCTCTCATGCTCATGGATTGGTAGAATCAACATAGTAAAAATGTCTATACTCCCAAAAGTAATCTACATGTTTAATGCAATTCCCATCAAAATTCCAATGACATTCATTAAAGAGATTGAAAAATCTACTGTTAAATTTATATGGAAACACAAGAGGCCACGAATAGCCAAGGCAATACTCAGTCAAAAGAACAATGCAGGAGGTATCACAATACCTGACTTCAAACTATATTACAAAGCAATAACAATAAAAACAGCATGGTACTGACACAAAAACAGACATGAAGACCAGTGGAACAGAACAGAGGATCCAGATATGAAGCCACACAACTATGAGCAACTTATCTTTGACAAAGGAGCTAAAAATATACGATGGAGAAATAGCAGCCTCTTCAACAAAAACTGCTGGGAAAACTGGTTAGCAGTCTGCAAAAAACTGAAACTAGATCCATGTATATCACCCTATATCAAGATTAACTCAAAATGGATCAAGGATCTTAATATCAGACCCCAAACTCTTAAGTTGATACAAGAAAGAGTAGGAAATACTCTGGAGTTAGTAGGTATAGGTAAGAACTTTCTCAATGAAACCCCAGCAGCACAGCAACTAAGAGATAGCATAGATAAATGGGACCTCATAAAACTAAAAAGCTTCTGTTCATCAAAAGAAATGGTCTCTAAACTGAAGAGAACACTCACAGAGTGGGAGAAAATATTTGCCAATTATACATCAGACAAAGGACTGATAACCAGAATATACAGGGAACTTAAAAAACTAAATTCTCCCAAAACTAATGAACCAATAAAGAAATGGGCATGTGAACTAAACAGAACTTTCTCAAAAGAAGACATTCAAATGGCCAGAAAACACATGAAAAAATGCTCACCATCTCTAGCAATAAAGGAAATGCAAATTAAAACCACACTAAGATTCCACCTCACCCGTTAGAATAGCCATCATCAGCAACACCACCAACAACAGGTGTTGGCGAGGATGTGGGGAAAAAGGAACCCTCTTACACTGTTGGTGGGAATGTAGACTAGTACAACCACTCTGGAAAAAAATTTGGAGGCTACTTAAAAAGCTGGACATCGATCTACCATTTGATCCAGCAATACCACTCTTGGGGATATACCCAAAAGACTGTTACTCCAGAGGCACCTGCACATCCATGTTTATTGCGGCACTATTCACAATAGCCAAGTTATGGAAACAGCCAAGATGCCCCAGCACTGACGAATGGATTAAGAAAATGTGGTATCTATACACAATGGAATTTTATGCAGCCATGAAGAAGAACGAAATGTTATCATTCGCTGGTAAATGGATGGAATTGGAGAACATCATTCTGAGTGAGGTTAGCCTGGCTCAAAAGACCAAAAATCGTATGTTCTCCCTCATATGTGGACATTAGATCAAGGGCAAACACAACAAGGGGATTGGACTATGAGCACATGATAAAAGCGAGAGCACACAAGGGAGGGGTGAGGATAGGTAAGACACCTAAAAAACTAGCTAGCATTTGTTGCCCTTAATGCAGAGAAACTAAAGCAGATACCTTAAAAGCAACTGAGGCCAATAGGAAAAGGGGACCAGGAACTAGAGAAAAGGTTAGATTAAAAAGAATTAACCTAGAAGGTAACACCCACGCACAGGAAATCAATGTGAGTCAATGCCCTGTATAGCTATCCTTATCTCAACCAGCAAAACCCCTTGTTCCTTCCTATTATTGCTTATACTCTCTCTACAACAAAATTAGAGATAAGGGTAAAATAGTTTCTGCTGGGTATTGAGGGGGGGAGCGGGAGGGGGTGGAGTGGGTGGTAAGGGAGGGGGTGGGGGCAGGGGGGAGAAATGAACCAAGCCTTGTATGCACATATGAATAATAAAAGAAAAATGAAAAAAAAAAATAAAAAGAGCTTTGCTTCTTATCACATCAACATACATTGAGAAAGAATATCTTTATTTTGCAGATAGAAAACTGACTCAGAGTGACATTAAGTGACCTGTTCAAGGTGGAAGCAGAGGTAACAGCAGACACTGGTTTCCTCTCACTCACTGTACCACTGCGCCTCCCAGTGGCACTCAGGTGACATTTTCCTCACACAGCACCATGGTTACCATGCAGCATAAGGTATCCTTCATATGGTCCACCAGTTCTTAGGAAATGTTTCATTTAAATTATTAAGACCATCCTATATTCTAAGATAAGGTGTCACTTTTTTATATAAATTCTGTATTTTTGCAGTAATTTCTATAGTCATAGCATTGGGATTTTAAATTCTAAATAGGAGCTCGATGTGCACCCACACACCTGGAATCCCAGTACTGGAGAGGCTGAGGTAAGAGGATGTTGAGTTCAAGGCCAGCCTTGAACAGGGATACACTGTGAGACCTTGTCTCAAAAAATAATCTAACTAGGTTATTCAGGTTGTACATCGTATAATAGCTAACATTAGAAGCCTTTCAATATGGAAAGGGAAGCTACAAATGCCCAGAGAAATTACTTTTTATCATTTTTTAAAAATTGAGTCCAACATCTGTGGGTTTTATCCTTTTGGAAGGAGCTGGGACCTTTTAATATCTCACAAAAACTATTAAGCCTCTCCTATGACAAAAGCACAAACACACAAAATCTTGCTTTTAAAATCAGGGCATTCACAGAATTTTTAAAGGTCATTCCATAGTGCCTTTTTAAAGGCACTGAACTAATGATTTCCTCTCCCTGTTTTGCTACTCCCAGAACATCTACATTTTCAGCAGGGTCAGAGCATGCTTTTAGTTCATTCCCACTTTTAGCATATATGCCAAATCTTCTCAGCCTGACTGGTTATTTAGGGATAGCTCATTATAATCTCAATTGTCACAATCAGGAAACTGAAATAATTGGTCCCTGATTTTTTTAACAATTAATTTTTCAATTGGAAATGTTATTCAACAACAAAAAAATTATCAAGATGAGTATAAGAAACAAAGAAAGGCTCAAGTGGTAGAGCACCTGATTAGCAAGCACAAGGCCCTGCGTTCAAACCCCAGTACTGCCAAAAAAGAAAAAAAATGAAAAATACCCCCTAAAGAAAATTCTCTCTTCTACCACCTTTCAATTTCCCAAGTCTAACTAAAGTATCTTTTTTCTGAAGTGTCGTAAGACATCGCCTTCTTACAAAGGCTCAGGTCACCGTCGAAGTAGGGTCTGCATACAGCACTATCATTAATTAACAGTAAAGCACTGTAGTAATACAGTGCCCTTTTCGTACTATACCCTTTTTGCCAGGTGACTATCCCTCTTTCCCAGTCCAAAGGCCACTTTGAACAAGAGTTTAATAATCTGCCTAAAACATTAAGAGGGTATATTCAAATATTTCAGATCATTTAATGACAAAGTAAGGAAAAGAGAGTAATAACAAGAATGTCATTTACTTACCTCTAAGGCTTTCTCTTCCCTGTCCCCAACACAAACCCTAACTGCATCTCTCAAAGAAGAAGCACCTTCTCCAACATGAATGTCCCTGTCTGCTGAGCAGCTGAGATTTAGAGCAAGAAACAGAGAATGGAAGCCCTTGAAACTTGGAAGATGATGACACTGCTCTGTGGAGACTGGCTACCCAGTTGAAGAAAATCAAAAGTTCCTCCCTTCCAGTGTTAGTAGCAGATGTTAAAATAGGCCAATTTCTGGGAGGTGTGGGGGATTGGATCTGTTTCTCTGACCAGAAATATTTTGGTATTGGTTGTTTACTCTTTTTTTATTGTTCAATGAAAACCCTGGAATATAAAATCACAGGACCTATAGGTTTGTACCTGATTGCCTCTAAAATTACATTTAGCTTTTGAAGGAATGATATTTAACTTGCAAGAGGGCCTGAGATAATATGACTTTCACCTTTCTTTGAATTCTAGGCTTAAAACACTTCAAAATAAGATTCAGATTCTCCATATAGTGACTGCAGTCTCATAAGTGGTTTTAATTAATTAAACAGAGCATGGAAAGTCATTTCTCCATCTCTGCTAGTAGAGAGCAGGCTCGACCAGCCTGTCTGCCCCATCTGATTGCACACTGCAGGCTTTTAGAAGGCCACACAGGGAAAATATCTGAAAGAAAAACTGTTGTCACTCTGTGCTGGACCAGCTCACTGGGAAGCTTCTGATTACCTAGCAGTATGTGCTTGGCCTTGGCTAACAAATATCTTCACCTTTTAAGAAATATGCCTGGACTCAGCACTTTTCAGTCCCATACTCTACTGTCCTTTCATTCTCTCATCAGCTAGCGTGTGTCCAAAGGCTCCTGAGGGTTGTGGATGGCAATGCACCAGGAAGTGTGAACTGTGGTACCAGCAACCATTCCCCAGACAGGGATGAGGGTCTTCAAGCAGCTACCAGTGAGAAGTCAGGCTTGGGTTCCCAAGAAGACTGACCCAAATTCCAGGGACAAGCATTCACAGAGTTACCATACTCTCCACTTACTGCCAGGAGCTGTACTGGTTGTCTCCTACTCATAACACAAATATATCATTTATGGCCTACGAAAGGGGAAGAGATGCTCCTTATTGACTGAGGCACTATGTTAGTTAATGTGTCCATGCTTTCTTAATGTGGCAAATTTCTCAATGTCTATAGGCCTCGGAGATAGGTATTATTAACCCTGCAAGAAAACAGATCTAGGGAAGTTACAGAACTTCAAGTTACAATTGCCAGCCATCAGGTGGTATAGCCAAGATGATTTGACTTTCTGATTTAGAATGTTTTACATGCCAGCTGTCTCAAAGCCATCAGTGAAATGCTGTTTTAGCACATCACAGAAAACAGGAGAAAAGAAAAATCATTCTTTCCAAGGATGTAAGAATGTAATCCCAAAGAGAATCTCCCAGCATTCTCTCCTCTTTCTCCCTCTCACTGGTTCCCCCCACCAGATAGTCCTGCTTTTACTCTCATGTCCCATTATCATTATCATCATTGTCATCGTCATTATCATTTTTGGTCTAGATTCTGCATATCAGTGAAAACATGATATTTGGCTTTTTGAGCTTGGCTAATCTGGCTCAAGTGGTAAAGCAGAGGCCCTGAGTTCAAACCCCAATACTACAAAAAAGAAAAAAAAGAGGTCAATCATGAGTGTTTTTCAGAAATAGTTCCCAAAGTTTTTATGGTACCTAATAAAATTTTATGGACACCAAAATTTGTTGTCTTTCTCCACAACCAGTTTCATTACCTTGCTGGCATAAAACCATCTTTCATACAATGATGAAACATCCACCAAAAATGCTGCTAGTGGGGTGCCTCAGATAGAATGCATATCACCTGGGAATAGCTCTCTAGACCACCATGAGTGAATTAGCACTTGTTTACGGATTTTGCTAAGTGATTCTTGGGAAACCCAAGGATTGAGATTCCAGATGAGTCCATGCAGAATGAGGCACAGTAGTCCTGTGGGATGGACACTGTTGTAGCAGGACTGGCTCCATCTCCATGGAGATCAGTTGTGTCATTTGATATGTCACAGCACCCACGTTCCCCTAAATGAAACAAGGATAAACGACTTTGGCTGGTTCTGGACTGAACATTAAAGGAGATAATACATATAGATACTCTACGTAAAGGGTCAATATTCCCACGACAGGAAGATGTTAAAGGCCAAAGAACCAAAAGCTTGGTCCTTCACCATCACAACAGAGTTCTGATGTAGTTTATCAATGGTACTATCCTTGAACTGTAAGTCCGAACTGCCTAACATGTTAATGGTGTAAATGTTTGCCTTTTTATTATTATCCATACTTGTCTAATACCTTTTGGAAAATCACAATGATTTCTAACAAACCTGGGAAAGACACAGGGAAAAAATTAATCTGCTTAAATATTCACTGAAAGAAATGCTATGGAGTCTTCAAAAGTTTGTTGCATATTTTTCTTGTTTGAATATGTTCTCCAAAAAGTTCATGTGTGAAAACCTTAATTCCTCAATGTGGTAGTATTGGGAGGTGGAGCCTCATGGAAGGCATTTGGGTCTTGAGGGTGGAGCACTCATGAATAAATTAATGCCTTTCTTTAGGAATGGGTTAGCAAATTCAGAAGTTTTCCTTTTTCCCTCTTTTGCATGTGCCCACATGCCCTTCCAATTTTCTACCATGAGTTGGCCTTCCAGCCTCCAGAACTCTGAACAAAAATAAATCTCTTTTCTTTATAGATTACCAGGTCTCAGGTATTCTGTTACAGCAACAGAAAAATATTCTAAAACATTTAGGGTTTGGGTTTAAAGTTAGTAAAGTGTTTTAGTATACTGTCACACATGCATACAATGTTGATAATTTTAAATAAAACTAGATTCAAAACTGCAACAGAAGATGAAAAGAAATCCAGGTCTGTTTTGGTTTTTCAGCTTTCAAAATACTATTTTCTCTTCATCTTGGGGAACAGGTAACCCCAAAGAAGGAGGTAATGAAGAAGCTGCCACCATGGCCATACCATAAGAATGTTCAGATGACAGTTTGCTCATTTACTTGGTCCTACAAACTAAGCAGGTCTAATGCATATGGGCTTGCTATAGTCTGAATGCTTGGGTCTGAATGTTTGTGACTGAATGTTTCCTCATTCTGAGAAGGCATAGCAAAATAAGACATTAAGATTATCTGTCATACCTTAAAAGCAACTGAGGCCAATAGGAAAAGGGGACCAGGAACTAGAGAAAAGGTTAGATCAAAAAGAATTAACCTAGAAGGCAACACACACATACAGGAAATTAATGTGAGTCAAATCCCTGTATAGCTATCCTTATCTCAACCAGGAACACTTGTGCCTTCCTATTATTGCCTATACTCTCTCTTCAACAAAATTAGAGATAAGGGCAAAATAGTTTATGCTGGGTATTGAGGGGTAGGGGGAGAGGGAGGGGGCGGAGTGGGTGGTAAGGGAGGGGATGGGGGCAGGGGGGAGAAATGACCCAAGCCTTGTATGCACATATAAATAATAAAACAATAAAAAATAAATTAAAATTAAATAAATAAAAAGATTATCTGTCAGAACCAGAAATCAGTGGCTCATGCCTTTAATACTAGCTACTCAGGAGGACAAGATCAGGCAGGTCACAGTTCAAAGCCAGCCTAAGCAAAAAAAAAAAAAAGAAGAATCATGAGATTTTGTCTTAACAGAAAACACTGGATGGGGTGGCACACATCTGTCATACAGGAAGCATAAATAAGAGAATGGTGTTCCAGACTGGCCTGAGCAAAAAGTAAGACCTCTCTCAAAAACACCCAATACAAAAAAAGACCTGCAGGAGTCACTCAAGTGATAGAATGCCTTCTTAGCAAGCACGAGGCCCTGAGTTCAAACACCAGTATTGAAAACAAAAAGTTACCTATCAGTTTGATTCAAATGACTATTTCCAACAATTAGAAGCTACAAGGCTCTGTTTCCTTGGTGTGATATGCCTTTCAACAGCTCTCTTGCTGCTTTCTATAATGATGTATCTCAATCCTGATTCACTGACTAAAGAGTTTCATTCACACATACTCTATGAGTATAATAGATGGGCATTTTTTCCATACAAGTCTCAGTTCTCAGTAGATTACTTTAAATGCAGCAATCTGTAGAAAGCAGAAAATGCCTAAACAGTAAGGTAACACTTGAGTAATCATATTTCCATTACCTCTACTAAATGAGAAGGTAATTTAGTTTAAAAACAGATAAATGGACAAAGTTTGAAACCATGTATGTTCTCATGTGTTTAATTACTGAACAATGAAAGGTCATCAATGGAAAAATATTAGGAATAAGGTCATTGAACATGGAAAAAAAGCTTTCTATATGCAAGCATTCATTTAAATCATCAATTCTTAGAAAATTTAAAAATTATAAACATTTACAAATAAGAAGTTCCAATTGCCCCCAGCATCCCTTAAAACAAAGTTATATATATTATCAAACAGTCCCAGTAGATTATTTTTCAGCATTAAATGTTACAGAAATACATGTGTTTAAAACATTTTTTAAAAAAACAGAAATAACTGAGGAGTTAAAGAAACATTAACAAGTAACTTTTCCAAACTAGACAGAGATCTTTTAAGAACTAGTTTGGGCAGTTTTGCTGCTGGAAGATTTCATATAAAAATAACCACCCCATATCTTTGATACAACTTTACCTGGAAAGGCATTTATATTGTATGATATTTTTAATGATTTTTTTTTAAGTTCTAACCATCAAACCCAAGGCACTTGTGTTAGGCAAGCACTTTACCACTTAGTAACATCCCTACTCCATAATGCTCTTTTATTTCACTTTTTTAGTTTGTACTTATTAGTGATCTAAATGAAATAAAATATTAGTGACCTAAATAGAATAAAATTATGAGGATATAGAACATACAATATGAGATTCTATTTGGTTCACATTTTAACATTACCTTTCTACAACATCTGCCTCTGGATTTTCAATTAAAAATCTTTTGGTTTGTGAATCTTCATCTTTGCCAACAGATGCTAGAGCTTCAGAAAGTTGTCATGCTAATACTATCACAAAGTGAAATGGCACAGAGCAGCTTAGGGAGACACAAGAGAGCAGGTATTTTATTACATTTCTGTACCAGATCAGTTTCTAGAAGGTAATGTATAAATTTTTAATCCTTCCTACTGTTCTCGAGCAATGTAAAAAGGACCACTCCTGACCTAGTTCAATCTCTTTTATCACAGTAGTGGTGATAATTTTATTGTGCAAGAGAAACTAGTTATTCTATATTATCTTTTAGGCTAATGCTTATTGAAAGGCAAAGCATAATTTATGTCCTTCTCATTAGATAATGAATATTGAGATCACCTGTAGGGCCCAGAATAGGTAATATTCCTTAAATTCAAGGCTGCATTCCTGCAGCCTTGATGAGCAAATGTTTTTTCATATTGTGACAATTAATCTCCACCAAATTACAGCATTTCAGTAATTTGGGGTGGTTTTTAATGTATTTCTGAAAGTGAAATGGAAAAAGAATTTTCAAATTCTTGAATAAAGAATAAATTAATTCAAGCTTAACAAAATAACATATTTTGGCTATATTTATTATTCTATAAATCATCTAATGAGTGGTTTATACAGGAAAGAGTCCCAGAAAATCCTATGTCAGTTTTGTCCCAAGAGACTCATGTCGTAGACCCAAATTAATACTGTATGCCATCAGAAAGAATAGAAAGCAATTGAACCCTTTGAGTATTTACCATTGTAGTTTTACCTCAAAATGGGAGAGGACAGTAAAGATAAATAATTCATCCTTACAGATGTTCCTGTGCAGATTCAATTCATAGACATTCCACAGCTTGTCCACATGCCCTAGTTACTGAACAAATTTCAGATCCAATGGAGCTAAAACTCATTGAGTTAGATAAACATATAAGAAAGATTATGATGTTAATTTTGCCAGAAAAACAAATATTAGTAAGTGGATAAAATTAATAAACACTAGAAGCATCCTAGAACTGAAATTGGGAAGATATAGAAAAGAATCCTCAAGCAGAAAGAGTGTACAGGTTCTGTTGTTATAACTTCTGCAATGTCAACAAAGAAACTTACAGTTTTCAGAACTGACACAACAGACAGATTCCTTTAATCAAACTTTTCCTATTGTGTTCACTTAAGAAATTCTTGTATTTTAATATGCCTAAGAAGAAAAGAAAGACAAATCTGAGAGTATCTGTACAACTGTCATGCAAAAGTGAATTTTAAATGACAATCTCTCATTTTGGTTTAGCAGATTGCTTCATGATGCAATTGTGAAAAAATTGCTTAATGGTACAGACAAAAACATTTGGTCTTTAGCCACTTAGTGACTCTGCAAATTTATGCCTATAACTGACTGTAAACGCAAAGCTATGACCAGAGTTCTTTTAAAATCTTGACTTATTGTCAAAGCACTAAGCACTGTGTTCTGGTAAATCATATGCTTAATTTGTACTCTGTTTCAGGAGACTGAATTTTATTGCTGAATTCCTTAACAATGTACAGCAGTGTAATTCATTGAGACACGTTAAACTGAGGTAATAATGAAACATAATCCCTCAAACATAAACATAGGGTCTACTTATCACTCACATTATGGTCTGAAGACATCCCCCAACCCTAAACAGGCATCTCCTCTCTATGTGGTTCCAAATTCATTCCATCCTGTCTTCTGCCACTCCTTACAAACCTCACTATTGCTTACACTCAGGCAATAGAAAGTGGATACGAAAGTGTGAGTGGCAATGTACTCTTTAAAACCTGGGAAATGCCACCCAGCACTTCCTCTAACATTCCACTGACCAGAATTGGGTCATAGTCATACCTAACCCAAAAGAGCTGGGGAATGAAGACTAGTCATATGTCCAATACAATGGGAAAGGATAAAAGGATTGCTGGTGATCTGAAAACAAGCTCTGCCATAAACAAGTCAACCAATCTCCTCATGCTTCTGGGCTCCTCCATTTACAAATGGGTACCAATTATGTACATCTAATGTCAACGCTGAGAGCTTCTTAATAGGTATACATATGACACACTTAAAGTTCACGGACAGTCTGTCAATTGCCAATTTTGCTATTGTTTAGGCCATTGCTGTGCTATTGCTATTTGAAACATTATATTGGATTAAATAACAACAGAAAGCATAAAGCTTTCTACCTAAAAATATTATCAAGAACAATACATTCAGCTAGGCACTGGTGGCTCACACCTGTAATCCTAGCTATTCAGAGGAGGCAGACATCAGGATGACCGAGGTTCAAAGCCAGCCCCAGGCAAATAGTTCATGAGACCCTAGCTCAAAAATATGCGACACAGAACAAGGTTGATGTAGTCGTAGAGCACCAGCCTAGCAACCATGAAGCCTTGAGTTCAAACCCCAGTCTCACCATCAACAACATAATAAATTCAATGTAATTTTGCCTGGCAATAAAGGGATGAGCTAAATTATGTTCTATTGTTATCCTGTGTTGTTTTTTTTTTCTAGTTAAATTACTCCAAAGGGAATAGCTATTTCTTTCTTCCTAGTGGAAGCATGTGCTTTTCTGCTCCAGAATGGAGAGGCTAAACTAGTTCACGTATCAGAAAGGTAATTCTAGAAAACAGCTAGCACCTTTAAAAATATTTTATAAGCCAGGCATAGTGGTACATGCCACTTGGGAGGCTACTCCCACTACTTGGAAGGCTGAGGTGGTATGATCACTTAAGCTCATGAGTTCAAGAGCAGTCTGGGCAACATAGTGAGATCCAGTATAAAAAAAATTTACAAAATAACTTTTTAAAATACAAAGGTCTGAAATGTTTATAGAGAAATGAAAGCATTACTGTCCAAAGTATCTAGTAAGGACCAAATAATGAATTTTATAGCAATCCCACAACCTTTTAGATATCAATCATGTAAAATAAATTAAAATAGCATCAGCCCAGGGATAAGAAGTTTCACTCACGTGTAGCCAGTGTAATTTAAGAGTGTATCAGGAAGAAAAGTAACAAGACACATGATCTACCTGGAAGCCAAAGCTAGAAGATGCTAATCCCAAGTCAGCAAATGAGTTATTATATGACCTTGAGAAAATTTGTTTCTCTGGCTAAGAAAGAAAACAGTAATAAGATGATACTTCTGGAATAAATCTTTAAAATCTGAGCAGGGGGAGTGGGAAGAAGGGAAGAAAGATAAAGACAAGGAGGGGAGAGACAGAAAGGAAAAAACACACATGGGGAACACTGCAAGATTGAAAAGGTGCTGAATAATTATTCTGGACAAAACTAAAAACAATATTTTGGCTTTAAGAAGCATAGAGCTTAAGAATCAAAATATATTAATACAAGCAAATCAGGCATTACAATAAACAAATGCTTTGTTGGTGGTGGAGTTGAAATCACCATTTAACTTAATCAAACTGCACTCTGAAATAGGCCAGTTTTCCAAAAATGGAAGATTTACAGCAACCAACCAGTTTACCTGATTGGTTTAGTTTACCTGAGCCAGACTGCCAAGGAAGTCCCTATAAGGAAAGTAACTTCAAAGTTACCAATTTCCTTTTTATTCCATGTGTCCTTTCTTCAGTCCTTTTCTGTAGTCTCCCCTACTCAGCTCATCAGAACATTCATTCTATTCATTCTTTTCATTTTTACAGTTTTACAAATTTCTTTAATGGCTGGTTCAGAAGGAGACAGGTCGATTCTCATATCAGCTTCTGCATTACAGAGAATATGTTTGGTTGCTATGGCTGCCAGAATATTCTACACATTCTTTCATAGAAGTGTGAAGGGTTACTTGTTCTAGAACCATAAATAAAAGCCAGTTAGATATTCAAACTAAATTTGTTATGCCTTTTGACAGCATCTGTATAGGAACAGCAAGGATTCCAGAGGGCTGAAATGGAAAAATTGAGAGAACAATTCATAGAAAGCAGAGATAGAAAGTTAGCAGGAAGTCAGATAGAGCAATGTTTCCCAGGCCATGGCAGGGCCTTTGGATTTTACAATGGAGAAATGGGAAGTGTGTAACTAATTAACAAAGTTACACAGTTGTAGATTTGGAACTAAAAGACTCATTGCCTGACCTGTACCTTATCATTTTATTCTAGTCTATTTTGTTAATGTTTTTTTGAACTGAGGTCTTTCTATTTTCTCAGGCTGGCCCCAAACTCATGGGTTCAAGTGATTTTCCCACCTCCACTTTCCAAGTAGCTGAAACTACAGTTGTGCACCACTGCACCTGGTTTGATTCTACAATTTTAAATGGCAACTTTTATTTTTTACTACAGTGATGCTCAGATGGGAGGAGAAGAGGACTGAGACTGATTGGATTTTTAGGTTTTCATTTTTTAATTGTTATTTTTTTAAATAATTCAAGCTGGGTGTAGTGGTACATACCTGTAAGCCCAGCATTCAGAGGCTGAGGCAGGAGGATGGGAGTTTAAGTCCAGCCTGGGCTACATAGTAAGACCATGCCTCAATAATAATAATGATGATAATAATAGTCATGACTCAAAACTGAAGATTTTTGATGTAGCGTAAGCCTCCTTCCTACCTTCCCCTCCAACTAGAATTTTGTATGGCCTTCAAGGAGTTAGATTTCAAGTTGACATTCATTCATCAACATTGATGAAGAGTCTACCCTATGCCAGAGGGTATGCTAGGTACTGGTGATGTAACAGATTAAGATGCCCTTTCTCCCTCTCAGAATCTATTGTCTAAAGACTCAAAAATGGTCTAAAGATTTGATTCACAAATATAAGAAAATTTTAGATCTCAAGATAAATGAGGATAATTTTCACCTCCAAAGTATTCATATTGTCTTCCATATAACTTAAGAACTATATAGGACAGGAGAATCAGCACTAACATGTTTAGGGCATGCCAAAATTAATTTTTTAAGACAGGATATCACTATGTAACCCAGACTGGCCTTGAACTTGTGATCCTCCTGCTTCAGCCTCCCAAGTGCTCAAATTATAGGCATGCACCACCACACCTGGCCAAAAATGAATTTTAAAGTGATTTTCTATTCAAATATGAAAAATCCTTAAAATAGCTAGGTCTTCTCTTCACTAGTCTAACCCTGCTCAATCAAACACAGTAGATTGAAAGGAAGTATCTTGGATTACTTTAGGAAATCTATGCAAGAAAAAACTAAATGCAGTATCAGGTGTGCCTTTTAAATTTACTACCAAGTAAATGTATTGCCTATTTAAAATTAACACATACATATGTACATATATGTATTTAAACTAGGGTACAGATTTTTAAAACAGATTGAAGATAGAGGAGAATGGGCTACTGCACCCAGCCAGTGGGAGGAAGAAAGTCTGCCCAGGTGTGGAAAAAAGGATCCCAGGGTAGAAGGCAAGTGTCCTTGTATTCTAGTACAAGAATCCCCTGACTAGCATGGAACTCTGAGCCACTGGCTTCTTCCTCCTAGGTCTGAATTAAATCATCTGTCAAATAGAAATGACCACATCTTTCTACCTCCTGACTGGGCTGTGAAATAAACATAGACCTTACCTTGCTTCCTTGAGGAACATCTACTCATCCCTGGAGCATCAATTCAAACATCACCTCTGCCTTAAAGCCTTCCTAGGTTTTCCTGGACAGATGGAATTAGTGGCTCCATCCTCTGTGTTTCAAGGAGAAATGTCTATACATCGTCCCAGTTTGTTTGCATTGCCCTGTTTCTTTCGATTTCTCCCAGAGCCAAGAAAATGTCTTAAACAGAGTTGGAAGGTCCACAGGGACACCAGTTCACAATTAGGAATTCAATAAATACTTGTGCAACAAAGAGTGAAGGATACATGTAGGGTTTTTGCCTCCATTTCTATATGCTTCATACATGAGTCTGTAAAGAACATAAGATTTTTCTTTCCATTAAGAAATGGCCCTGGGATGTAAAATTATTAAAAACCACAAATATGTCATGTTATTTTGATGAAAATATGGATTTTTTCTTTCAAAAACTTTCAATTTCTCCAGGAGGTGTGGCTTCAATAAAACAAAATGTTGCTTTTAAACAAGTCTTGGGAGGGGTGGGGATAATGCATCCTACAGTCTCCACACCTTGTTTTACTCTTTAGCTAGTATCTGGCTCTTTAAATGCCTTAAAATGCTAGACAAATGTTTGCCAGAAGAATGGGTGATCTCCATAGCCCAAATATGGAATCAGCCTAGGTGCCCATCAACCAATCAACAGGTAAAGAAAATGTGGTACACAAGGCAACACCCCACTGAACAATGGATAGACACTTAAATAATGAAGGGCAGGAATGTAAAACAGATCATGCTAGTGGGAGATTGAATGAAGAGGGTAAAGGAGGGTGAATATGGTTGATGTCTTTTCTACACAGGTATGAATATAGAATATTGAAAGGGGAGGTGAGGGAGAATAATGGAAGGGATGAATCAAACCAGGGTCCATTGTACACATATATGGAAATGTTACAATGACACCACCTGTACAACTATTATATATTAAAATGAAGAAAATATACTATATATACACAATGCTGTATTATTCAGACATAAGGAATGAAATTGTATCATTTGCAGGAAAATGGATGGAACTGGAGATCATGATGTTAATTAAGCAAAATAAGCTAGAATGAGAAAGACAAACATCACATGTTCTCTCTCACATGCAGAAACTAGTACTTAAAAATCAATGGCAGGCAACTTCGAAAAAAGTATCCCAGGTTACTGTATTGAGTTGGCATTGAAATTAATAGCTATATTGGTCTAGAGACGTTAAACTTAATTTTTTCCCATTTGTACAAGGGCACTGTATTCAATATGTAGGTCTTATTTACGTGGGTTTGATTACAGAAATTAACATTCTCTAAATAACGAGAAAAAAAAAATGAATGTCCGGAACGTAAAACAGGTCTTGTAAGGGGGTGAGTACCAAAGGGAGGCGGGAGGGCAAAAAGAGAGGGTGAAGGGGGTGAATATGGTTCAGATACTTTACACACATGTCTGAAAATAGAACAATAAACCTGTTGATATCGTTTTAAGAAGAGGGGAGAGGGGAGGAATAAAGAGGGTGAATTTGATCAGGATACATTTTATGCATGCATGGAAATATCACAATGAAACTTTGTACAACTAATATTTGCTAATAAAAATGGTTTTTTTTAAAAAAGAGTTCATTGAGATGGGGGGAAAAAGAATGCTCTATTTAATACTTTTAAGGATGCAAAATAAACTCAAATCTTCATGGGCTCTTCCCAGGGCTGGATGGAGATATTTACGTGGGATCCAGACAAGGAAAATAGAGCAAAAGTGCATGGAAAAAAGACTCCTGTGTAGTTCCAGGCAGTTTCGTTTGGCTGTTTGGAAACTTTTCTTTCAGAAATCGCCAAATTATTGAAGGTGATGACGTAGTAAGGTCTGAGGTCGGAGATAATATCCACTGTTCCCCCTTAACGCGCTTCTCTGTGCTTTCTACACAACCGTGGACCCCTGAGTTTCCAGCGGTATCCTGGTCTTTCCTGGGCGAGACGCGGGGTGTCCCGCCTCTCCCGGCAAGAGACCGGAGGGCGCACGGACCCCGACTAACGTTTTAGCTCACGGAGAGGAAACGCAGAGCCTCCCGCCCGCCAGCTCCAAAGCGCAGCGGTAGATGCTACGCCTAACTGTGGAGCCTATGGGAACTAACGATACCGGAACTCGACACTCAGGGTGTGTAAACGGCGGAACGGAATGACTGATGTACCGACGCGCCGGGGGCGGGGGGAGGGGGGGAGACGGAAATTGAGAGGGCTGTCGGGGTTGGGGGAACTTTGCCTGGGTGGCACTTTCCGGTTCGCGACTCCGCCCCCGACAGAGGGGCTCGGCTCCTAAATTCAAGATGGAGTCGCCGAGTCGGGCTGGGCAGGAGATGAGTTTAGCGGCCCTGAAGCAGCACGACCCCTACATCACCAGCATCGCAGACCTTACGGGCCAGGTCGCTCTGTACACCTTCTGCCCCAAAGCCAACCAGTGGGTGAGTGAGGTCCAGTCACTGGGGACGCCAGCCCGGCCGCCGCCTCTTTAAAGGGGCCGTGCCCGCTGCTTAGGGTGGGAGACCAAGCTGGAGGCCAGCGCGGCAAAGGCGAGGCCAGAGCCTGGCCTGGAGCGGGGTCACATTCTGAGGGGTGATGGGGGCGCGCGGAATGGGGAGGTGGGCAGTGAGAGAAGTAGACCGGAGACATCTCTGGGAAAAGTCTATGGAAGGGAAGATTTGAGCAGATCAATCCCTTGGGGTCGGGTCTGGGGACGTGGTCCACCTGTTTTCTTTACAGATGTATCGAAGGATAGCTGTGAGACCGGTGGGATCAGAAAGGTCCCCGAAAACTTGTGTTTGAGACTTTGAAGATTATTAAATAAATTACATATACATAATTTACAAAATAAACACCCTTCCTGTCCGCCCAACAAACGTAAATAGGAGCCCCCTTTGCAGAGGTCATTGGATTTGAAGCTTGAAATCCAATTAGTTTGAATTCTTGGAAGAGAGAGGGTGGAGTCAGTTCGCCTTTAATTGAACTACACCCTCTATACCCTTTTCCAGAGTTTTGGGAAAAATTTTAGGGCACTTAGAGAAAGTATTTCTCTGTTAATTGGATTCTCAGAGACCTTTTACAGGGAAAAAACCAGTGATGTCACTCAGTACTCCCATCGGACTAAGTACTTTTTGGCTTTTGTGCACCAGAGGATGCAAAAAGTTACTCGTTAGCCTGTGCTTGAAGCTTCTTTAGTTGTTTCCACTGACTTGTTAACCTCTGCTTGAAAACTTCTCTAGATGTTTACATAATAATCCCGTTTCCTTGTAATTGACTCTTTTCTAATTAACTCGTTCAACTATAAACTTCACGTTTATAATCTGTAATTGTTGGCTGGATTTAATTCATCAGTGATTGGCGTCCACATTTCCATAAGTAATGAAATCCTTAAGGTAACAAAACTGAAACATCAGCGTAATGTTTATTAAAAAATAAAACCCATGCGCAAATTATAGTACTTTTGTGGAACTTATTTGGCTTTCGTGAACAGTTCATTCAAATTAAGAGTTTTAATAATCATCTTTCCACTTCCTGGAAGAGAAAGAGGTATGGGAGGTCACAAATAATAAAAGTATAGATTGTTTTATAAATACAGCTCTTTTAGACATTGCCTTCATTTGAAGTGCTTTCAATCATTTTTCTTAACCTATATATAAATTTGTGAAATACAGATTACAAATGGTGAAGATTTGAGGCTAAGACTTACTACCTAACTTGTAGTTTTCACAAAGACTTTCAGCATTTTAGAATTTTAAAGCATGGAGTTCTGTTTTAAATATTGAATAGAAACTGTAACAAACAATTGAAAAGTAAGATGTTGTTTGTTTATTTGGATCATGGTTCATAGCACAAATCCATTATCTTTTTTCTTTTATTTTTCAGAGAGTTGTAACTTTGCACAATGTTTCAGAGGAGGCAAATTTTCTTTTGCTGTGAGGCAGTTGATTACCAGTTGGTTTTTTTATAGTAATTGATTTTAATTTAATTTTTTTATTCCCAAAACTTCAATGTGATATGGCTGACATTAAAGTTTGTTCATTACATTAAAATATTTAGATCCAGTCTAGGCCATGAACTACAAACTGGTTTCATTATTTTTATTTTAAAAAAAACAACACTATAACTGGTTAAAACTGAAGTACACTCTTAGTAAGTGAAAGATAGCAATGAGTTATGCTTTCTTGGATTTTTTTGTTTGTTTTTTGTTGAGATGCTGGGGATGATGAGATGAGATGAGAGCCTTGAGGATGTTAGGTGAACACTCTATCACTGAGCTACAACCCCAGCTCAATTTATACTTTCTTAATCCCATTTTTACTTTAATTTTTTTGTTTGTTTGTTTAATTCCTGCTAGGAGCATGGCTCAAGTTGTAAAGTGCTTGCCTAGCGAGCATGAAGACCTGAGTTCAAACTCTAGTAGCACAAAATTAATTAATTAATTCTTTGTAAATCCTATAATAATCACTTAAGATAGAGTGGTAGTTCCAGCATCCATGATTCTTCAAAAGTTCTAAAAATAACAGTTTGATAGTGAGCCTAGCTAACCATAAAAATTGTTACTCTTGAAAAATTCCAAAATACTCCAGTGATGAAACAAAGTATCTTCTAAGAAAATCTTTTTGTGTTAATTTTGATAAACTTTTATTAAAGTGAAGAAATTGCCATACACAGAACCTTGAAATCTAATCAAAACATTTTAGCTTTTAGAAACTTCACTTTTTCTGCTTTGCTAATTAAAAAATCAAAAATGTTACAGATATAGTAATGTTGAATGTCGCACATACTTTTGTGTGCATCAACAGTATTAAATAGATATATAAGAAACTAGTAGTAGCAATTTGTGGAAAGGAAGACTTGCTTTACCTGTTTAAAAGTGATTAATTTCACAGTAAATAAAACAAGTTGATCTTCTCCATTAGGATTACTTAGGGTTGGATTATGAGGAAAAAACTAATAGACTTATTTATCTGTTATAGGAGAAGACTGATATAGAAGGGACCTTATTTGTATATCGAAGGTAAGGTTTTAAAAATACGGAGTTTTTTTTTTTTAATGGTCATATGAAACCATTTCATAATCATGAAATGGTTCATTTCTGTTGTGTATTTATTTGTCTTTGGAACCTTCCTGTTTGTCCCCTTCAAGTTTTCATCCATTCCTAGCTGTGAGATCCTAACAGCTATTTCCCATCTCTGATTCAGAATGAACAGAAATAGAGTATAGGAACCTAGCAAAATGGTTTCAGGCCAGGTGCCAGTGGCTCACACCTGTAATCCTAACTATTTGGGAGGCTGAGATCAGGATGATTGAGGTTTGAGGCCAGCCTGAGAAAATAGTTTATAAGCCCCTATCTCCAAAATAACCAGAACAAAATGGACTGGAGGTGTGGTTCAATTGGTAGAGTGCCTGCTTTGTAAGCACAGAGCCCTGAATTCAAACCCCAGTCCCACTTAAGAAAAAAAAGAGAGAGAGAGATTTCAAATAGGAAGCATTTCCTAATAAGAAATAAATCGGAAACAGATGCCTGCCTCCCCCTGTATTATCTATGAGGAAAATATAATAAATACACTAATTCTATAAAGTAAAGTAATGGAGAGGTTGGTCCCTCTGGTCTGTGCTTTCTAAATGAGAAGTCCCTTTTGTGACTGGTTCTGCCTCTTTCTAGCCACCATCCCCCCCCACCCCCAAAAAAGTTCTGGATTATGTACTTTAGTAATAGTATTTTTAGTTTGAGAGTTCTTTAGAAAGCCTGGATTACTCATAGTTGTACATTTTTTGTTGTCAGTTTCTCTAATAAGAATTATTTTAAAATGTGACTGGTTTGTAACTCTGTGTTGTTGGGCAACATAGGAGCCCTAAAGGTAACTGAGAGTCATAGAATGCTTGATGTCCTGGATTCCTCTAGGTCTTGTTCTAACAGAGGCAGGTTCCCCTTGTTTTCTACAGCTTAGGAGGCAGCAGGAGGAGTCATTACTGGCATCTGGTTTTTTGTTGTTGTTGTTTTGTGTGTGTGTGTGTGTGTGTGTGTGTGTGTGTTATCTTTTAAAGATTGCCTTTCTCCATTGCTGCTAATTTAAAAGATTTTATCAAATATTCTTCTAAATTTTGGTGTAAAGCTTTGAAATCTTGTCTAAACACATCTTTATTTTTTTAAGGTGGTTTTTTTTGTTTGTTTGTTTATTTGTGTGTGTGTGTGTGTGTGTGTGTGTGGCACTGGAGTTTGAATCAGGGCCTCACACTTACTAGGCAGGTACTCAACTGCTTGCACCACTCCACCAGCCCCACATCTTTCTTTTAAGTGTAACTGCTTTGGTATTTATACACCAGCCTCTTCTTTCTTTTACCACTTTGTTTCCTGTTAATCATTTTTGTCCTTTAAAAAAAAAATCTTCAGAAAACCCCTTCATTATTCTTAATTAGCAATATAAATCCAAGAACTCTTAAATGTTATTAGAACCATATTATCTCTGATATTTGGAAAGTATTACTGGCCGTATTGTTAAAGTATAGAACAGACCTATTGATTATAGAAAATGTGAGATTTCATAAAGTGAGTGACTTTAGTTTAATCCAATTCAGAGAGGCTTATCTGACATTGATTCTAATAAAAAAGAGACTCAAACTATTTGGGAAATACAAGAACATTCTGTATGCCTTGGATGATTATACCAGCATGTCAGATTATCACTTTGCAGTAATCACTTAGAGGAATCCTAGATTTGGAGCTTTTTAAAACAGGAAGAAAAAAAAAAACCCAGCTGAATCTCAGTTACATTATTTCTGTGGTTTTGGGCACAAGCCTTAATCATGCTAACCTTGTTTCCTAGTTTGTAGAATAGGGTTCTCTTGTCTCCCCATGTACATCACAAAGAAACAAATGAGAAGTTAGGATGTATTAGATACAGGTGAAGAGTGTCCAAAGGATTGTAAACTGAATCCCCTGATGGGGACTAAGGATGTTCATGTTGTAGGAGTCAAGTCATTTTCCATCTAACTTAAGAAAACTGTGTAAAGACATATTTGAGATAAGAAATTATTACTATAATGGTGGATAGTCATTATTGCTAGTTCTATACCACATTTTAAATAAATAAAAGATATTTCTCCCAGCAAATATTGATCACATGTACTGTGTGTCTATCTTGGGATACATCTATGAGAAATAAAGCAAAAATCCCCATGTGTGTGGAGCTTACATTCTAGGGGTAGGAGAAAGACTATTAAAAAATACAGATGAAGAGAAAAGGGTTAGAGGTATTAAGGTTGGGACCATTAAAAGGGGTAGTTAGTTCTGGTAGTCCCCAATGAGAAGGTGACATTGGAGCAGATACTTGCTGGAGTTGGGGTAGCTGTGCAGATTTGGGGACAGTGGTCCAGGCACAGGTCCTTAGGTACAAAGAAAGTGGCATGGAGCCCAATGTGGCTGAAGCAGGGGAAGTAAGGAAAGAAACATAGGAGATGAAGTGGGGGTGGGTATAAGGACATCAGATAGGGCCTTATTGGCCTTGGTAAGGACTTTGGTCTTTATACTGAGGAACTGAGTCCTTGAAAACTTAGGGACAGAGGAGGAATATGACCTAACTTAAATTTTTTTTTATGCTTTTAAGTGCTGGTAATATTGTATAATGTATTAATGTATTAATTCCTTTTTCGTGGTATTGGAATTTGAGCTCAGGACCCCACACTTGCTAGGCAGGTGCTCTGCCATTTAAGCCAGGCCTCCATCTCACTTTTTTAAAAAAAAGATAAAGTAGTAGATAACATTTCTGCATATTAAAAGGTAACTGGATTTTCTTCTTTTAAATCTAAGGTCAGCATCACCTTACCATGGTTTTACCATTGTAAATCGACTGAATATGCACAATCTAGTTGAACCAGTGAATAAAGATTTGGAATTTCAGCTCCATGAACCATTTCTTCTTTACAGAAATGCAAGCTGTGAGTATATCTGTTTTCATTTATTATTGAGTGACTTTATTTTCATCACATTATTTTTGGAGTTTCAAATTACAGTACAAAATACTGCTTATACTCTGTTTTATGATTATAAACAAGTCTCTCAGTCAGGATTTTTAAGCTGGCTCTAAAATTTGCATGTAATAGCTTACTATTTTAATTAACTATACTATTCTGTTTATTAGCATTATATTTGTTTTTATTTTTTGCAGCACTGGGGTTTGAACTCAGGGCCTCACCCTTGCTAGGCAGGCATTCCACCACTTGAGCCACTCTGCCAGCCCTTTTTCGTGTTGGATATTTTCAAGATAAAGTCTCGAGAACTATTTGTGGGGGCTGGCACAAACCGCGATCCTCCTGATCAGCTAGGATTACAGGTGTGAGCCACCACAATCAGCACTTTTTTTTTTTTAATGAAAATAAGTTTTCCTCCTTTGTTTTTGTTTTATCACTGAACTCTTGGCTGACATGCCCCTGAGCATCAGAACTTGATTTGGGAGACACAAGATGGGAACAGATACTGATGCTTCTTTCTACATAGAAATGCTGTCTTTGCCCTGAACAGTGATGTTTTGAATGTCTACTGGATGCGAGTGCTACACCAAAAGCTATTGTGCTTCAGTATTAAAGATGCAGTGACCTGTATGGGATAGGGAGGTAATTTAGTCCACTGAAACTCAGAGATGCATGATAGACACTTAGTTGGAAAGTTAGGACTATAACCCTTTTTCAGCTTCCTAGTCCAGGGTCTTTTCAGGCATTTTAGAGATCCAATAATGACTGAGTGAAGTCAGCAATGCTTAGAGTGGCCCTTTCAATAAAAGTACAGTATGGTTGTTCCCCAACTTATCATGGGGTTACTTCCTGATAAAACCATCTTAAGTTGAAAAATGCACTCAGTAGAGCTAAACTAACATACTTCATAGCTTAGCGACATAGTATACCATATATTGTAAGGTGTCAGCTTTCTGTTGTATGATGTGGCTGACGGGGAGCTCTGACTGGCTGCTGCTGCCCAGCACCACAAGACAGTATCATACTGCATACTGCTAGCCTGGGAAAAATTCAGAATTCTGACTACTGGTTTTACTAAATGTGTATCGCTTTCACTGTAAAGTCAAAAAAAATCTTACGTAAATAAGGGATCATCTGTACTAAAAAGTATACTCTGAGGCTGAAGTGTAGCTCAGTGGTGGACACTTGCCTAGTGTGTGCCCCTGGCTTCCATCCAGCACTGCAAAAAGAAAGAAAAGAAAACAACATGTTCCAGTATTTCAGTGCGGGTATGAAAAGTATGGATAATTGACGACAGAAGGTAGTCACTTGGGCATTGACCATAAGGATATCAAAACTGGTTATGGTAACAGAGTAGTTATGCTCACCTGAGGGTATTGAGGGACAAATGCTGTTTTAAACTTAAAAAGTAAAAGTTACTGTGTTCAAATTTTACTTGACTGAGAAGTAATTGTTATTGGAAGATGTCTTCAGTATAAAACATAAAAAACCACTAGATAGTACATATTGTTTAATTCCCTGAATGAGCAAAGTCTTCTTTGTTGGAGGCCACAAATTCTTCTTCACTCATTTTTAAATATCTGAATGAAATAGGGTTTATCACTTGACTTTTTGGTAAATTATTTGTCAGATAATTACCTTTCAAATTTTAAATTCTGTGGTGGACATACTGGAAATGCTTTTTCAATACCTGTGAATTCAGATGGATTCATTTGAAAGCAGAGTCAAGGATAAAAGTAGAGTTGTTTCTCATGGCTGATTTGTTTATGGTAAACATTCCATTAAGGGAGAAATTCTTCAGAGGAACACAGATCCAATTTATTTTTAAGAAATGAAATTATCTTAAGTATGTTCTTTTCTACCTGGAAACTCAATCTATTGCTTCTAATAGTTGGCAAGGGAAAATTATTAAGAGACTTATGGACCTAATTACCATTAGTATAAGGCGTGTAGTGAATTGTATTTCTCTCACAAGTAAAGGAACCAGTGAAATTAAACGTATGACATATAATTGAACCATGATCATCCAGAACCTAATTTACTAGAGTTTCAGTTATTTGGAAATAATTTGTGCAGAACAAATGAAGGCAGATTGTAAGCAAACAAGCTAATGTCAGGAATTCTTGTTAGTTTGTTGGGTTTTTTTACGTATTTGTATTTTCTTTATTTTGGTGGTACTGGGGTTTGAACTTAGGATCTTGCGCCTGGTAGGCAGGCATTCTACCACTTGAATCACACCTCCAGCTTAAATACCAGGTTTTATTTTGTGAAAACATTGCAGGTATCTGTACTATAGTCAAAAACAACAAAAAATGTTAATGTTCTATAAGTTTAACCCCAATACAGTATTGTAGATTAATTTGTTGTAGTAACACCTTAAATCATCAGGAGTATTTATTATCATGCTTATTAGAATATTCTTGAGGAGAAAAGTCAATTAATGCATTTTGGTTTAGAAAGATTTTCAACAGAGGCCAGAAACAAAGGTTTCCTTGTTTGAACAGGAAACTCACCTAACCAGGTCATTCCGTTGGGGAAGGTATTTAAAGAAAGAGCTTTCTCAGAAAGAAATGACAAGACAGCATTCAGTGATATTGGGAATTTAGGCCTCTCTTGAGTGTGTAGAAAAGTTTAAAAAAAAAGTAGAAAATAGTCTTGTCAGGTCAGTAAGCTGTTGAGTTGTTTAGGGATTTGTTCTTTAAATAAAAAGTAGTATCTGATGATGCATATGGGTAATTATACCTGGTTCTGTAGCTCTCCTTTTGTTGGGTCTCCTGAGGGAAATAGCCTCCAAGACACCTGACCCATTTAATTCAAATTATACCTTCATATCCAGCTTCATTCATTCAAATCAAGTTTTAGAGTTAGTGTAACATACTATTGAACTATAACTTTTTTCAGTTACTTTTTTAGTTTGTATTTATGCAAAATGCCTACCCACATTCTCCACTCCTAAGAAAAAGATGAAATGTTACAGAGAAAATGCTTTCATTAACTAAGGACCTAGGTTTAATAATTCTCTCAGGTCTTTCACAAGCACTGTATTTTCATTATGCACAAGGACCTTCTGGCAGCCACAAAGGCTGTAATGGGCTTCAGTAAAGAATAGGGGGATTACAGATTGATCAGTGGTAATATTCTCATCGCCTGAATTCTGATTGCCTCTTTATTGAGGAAACAAGATGTTTAGAAATTTGCTCAAGAGTCACAGAGGTACTAAGTGAGAGATGTAGAATTCAAATCTAGGACTGTTGTTCTGCAAAGCCAGTGTTCTTCCCAGTACTGCAATAGTAAAATTATATAATTCATCAGTCCACATTGTAGAGCAGTGCTGTCCAGTGGAACTCTGCAATGATGGACAAGTTCTAAACCAGCACTGTCTGATATAGTGGCCACAAGTGACTAACTACTGAGCACTTGAAATGTGGCTAATGTGTATGAAAAATTAAATTTTTCAGTTTATGTAATCCCTTTGTGTTTATACAGCTATACGCACTGGTGGCTACAACATTGAATAAAACTCGTAACACATGAATCTGTACACTAACATACCTTTGGTTGTATCATGCCTGAATCAAAAATCACTTGGGAAGCTTTGGGTTAGGCTTTAAATCCTTAGTCATTCTTCTTGAAATTTATACATGATTTCTAGATACAAAAGCTGCAGAATATATTTCTGAGGGTGGCTTTGCCATGGTAACACTTTTTTGGCATAGAATTTTGTTTGCATATCTATTCATTGCATTGCCATTTTACCAACAGTAACCCAGGATAAGTCATTTAAACCACTGATCTGACCTGCTTGTATTGAAAGAACATCATGAACATAAGATATTTTTGTCAAGCACATATAAATATAAAATATATTAGATTATGTCTCCACTCTAGACTCAAACCAAATGATCTTACTAATGAAACAGTTGTAGGGACTTCAGTATATCAAAGTTCTTTTGTAAGCTAGGCCTGTAGTGTGCTTCTTCCTATCCCTTCTGACTAGTATTGTAGAGGAGCTAGAGACTCTGGTGTTTTTTTTTTTCTCTCTTTCTGTCTTTTTGTAGTATTAATGTTTGAACTCAGCACTTAACACGTGCTAGGCAAGCACTGTACCACTAAACTACACCCCTAGACCTCTTTGTTTCTCTTTATGAATATTATTTTCAAATGTTTTAGGAGCCATTACTAGACAGTCTGGTATATGGTAAGTTGGAAAAAATATGTATATTACAAATGAGAAATCTTAAGCTAAATTTGGTAGTACATGCCTGTAATCCCAGCTACTCAAGATGTGGAGGCAGGAAGATCGCAAATTTGAGGCCAGCCCAGTACTGCAGCCTTGTCACAAAAACAACATAAAGGATTGGGGGCATAGCTTAAGTGCTAGAGTACTTGCCTAGCATGCGTGAGGCTTTAGGTTTGATCTCTAGTACCTCAAAGGAAAAAGAGAGAAAGAAATATTTGAGGATACTTTTGGTTTGGGGGGAGTACTAGTGATTAAACCCAGGGCCTAATACATGCCAGGCAAGCACTCTACCACTGAGCTACATCCCCAGCCCCCTGACTGTTGGGGGCGGGGCCAGCAGTACGGGGTCAAACTTTTTTTTCTTTTCCCCCCTAAATTTTCATTGGAATAAATCTAATGATTAGGTAATGGTGTTACAGAGTTCTGTGTAAACATACATTATCACCAATCTACTGATCTGTTTTCGCTTTTAAACAGAATCCCTTTGAGTAACTAACTAGATTATAAAACCATTCCTTGAAGATTCTAAACTTCTAGGAGTTCTAACACATAGGCACATTGACGAAAATACTCAACTATTGTCCAGCAATACCTAGACAGAAAATCTGCCCTCTATAGACATTTAGAAATGTTAGAAACACAAATGTCACAAGATTTCTCTCATGTGGAATCTAGGAAAGAAAAAAGACATGAAAGTAAAAGGAGGACTATTGGAGATACAGAAAAGGAAAAAGGAGAAAAGAGAAGGAAATATGAGAAGAAGGTATAAATGACCAAAGTATATTATATGCATGTATAGAAATGTCACAATAAAATCCATTGCTTTGGGCGACTAATATATGGTAATAAAACTGATACTTTAAAAAAAGAAAAAAGAAATGCTATAGAAGATTAATATTAAATAACCCCTGAGTTCAAACCCCAGTACTGCCCCCCCCCCAAAAAAATAATAATTCATAGCATTAACCAAAGGGAGTAGAAAACATTTCCATGGGCCAGCATCAAAGTAAAAATTGAAAGCTAAAGTAGGAGGTGTATGAGCTGACACTGGCCATCAACTGTTATGAGGTCCTTGGGTGTGAGAGCTCCCCGTAATTAAGGATGCTGTTAATAATGTATATAAACTACTCAGGAGGTGGAAGTCAGAGGACTGCAGTTCAGGGTCAGCCCTGGCAAAAAGGTAGCAAGGTCCATGTCAGCTAACACTGGGTGTAGTGGCACACAGCTGTAATCCTAGCTACATGGGAGACATAGGTAGAAGAATCACAGTCCAATGTCAGCCCAGGGAAAAAGTACAAGAGTCTATCTGAAAAATAACTAAAGCAAAAAGAGCTGGGGACATGACTCAAGTGTTAGAGTGCCTGCCTGGCAAGCATAAGACCCTGAGTTCGAACCCATACTGCCAAAAAAATAAGTAATAAATATAATAAAATTAGGACATAAGACTTCATGAGGTGCAGTTAGAGCCGAGGCACACATGCCAGTATATAGCCAGATCTCCTATGAGCTACATATAAATTAATTATAAGGATACCTGTCCAGGGCTGGAGGTATGGCTCAAGAGGTAGAGCAGTTGCCTAGCAAGTGCAGTGTTCTGAGTTCAAACCCCAGTACTATGTGTAGTACACACACAAGAAAGACATCTTTCCACCAACCTATGAGGATGATAGCCAAGTTTATCTGTCTCAGTTTGAGTTAGGAGTTAGAAGAAAATGTCTCCCCTGAAAATTATAATCATGGGCCTTTCCTCATATAGATTGGGGGTTCAAGTTATACCATTTATTTAGTATAATTTCTTATTCAGGCCAAGAAACTACATAAAACCAGTCATGTAAGTACTCTAGGATAACTGGCAGAAGCAAATGCAAAACCTTTTGCAAGGTAACATCCTTAACTCAGATTGCCCTGGGATCTCACAAAAAAAGTTTCATAGTCCAAAGTCACTAAATAGCCAAGGAAGTGATGGTCAGAGAGTGAGAAGTGATACACAACACAAAGCAGACTTAAACAACTCTTCCTAAAAACTTCATTTAATAGAATGATCAGTTAGAGATGTCAGTATATATAACTATCAAATGTAGATTATAAAATAAAGAATTAAAGAAATTGAAAATACAAGAATCAAATAGTATTAAAATAACAGATTTGAAAAGTAACCAAATAGAACTCATGGAAATTGTATTTTTAATTACTAAGATAAACTCTCTACTTGGATTCAGTAGTTAATTAACAACAGCTAAAGAAAATTGATGAGCTAGAAGAAATATCTGAGGGGATCCAAAATGTATATGTAAAAGCAGGAAAAAATGAAAATGGAACAGACAGAGAGGATGAAATTATAAAGTCTAACATGATGGATAAAAATTTCAGAATGATAAAATAGATCTTAGAGGGACAATATTTAAAGAGATTATGACAGAATTTTTCCAAAATCCACAAAAGATATTAGTGTTAGATTTAGACAGTAGAGTAGGCCCCAAGCATAATAGAAATAAATACCCACTGTGTCACATTGTGATACTAAAACAAACCAAAGGCTAATTGAGAAGGAGCACAGTCACACTAACACCATACTCCTTATAGGATTGAGGAAAAAACAAACAGCAAGTCAGCTAAAGAGAACAAAGACATGTTCAATAAAAGCAGAATGTTTGTCTCCAGCAGTTAAAGAAGACTGAGATTAGATAAACATAAGAATTTGCCTATAGGTTATTTGTTGAAAGTAGGAGGTAGAGTGAGATTTATCATGCAAAACTGGTCGAAAGCACCAGTAGGGTTAAAAGTTAATCACATTGAGATAAAAGAAATAAGTAATAAGATTATGTGATAGTGAATGTAGATCATCCAGCCCAAGAAAAAGATATCTGAGTAGAGATGAAGGAAAATAAAGATAAGAGTAGCGATTAATTGCAGAAAGTAGAAATTGCAATAAAACAGTAGAGCAAATCCACAACACAAAAAAGCTTAACTCATAATGTAATTGCTCCATCAGCAATATTAGGAATAAATGTATATATATGTATTTTAATAAAGATTTTTAAAATGCAGTTTTTCCAAACAAACCACTATGAAGAACTTTTTTGCCAATAAGTTTGAAACTTAGATATCTGACAAGGAGTTTCCTAGAAAAGCACAATTTAACAAAAACGTCCTCAGGCATAAATAGATCAGAATGGACTCATAAACAATAAAATATTTGGTCTAATGGTTTAGAAATCTCTCACCTCACATCTAAAGAAAATGCTGGGAAGAATATTCTATTCAATAAATGATACTAGAACTATTCATTTACAAACTAGCCTAGAAAAGGCAGATTCAGGATCTATACATTTCTGTTCTTCTTTACACAGGAAACTTGTCTCCTCAGGCCATTCTTTGTGTGAGGAAATCATACTTCTCTTACCCACTATTCCTTCAGCAAGGTGGTGAGCACCTGCCACAAACAACATATCTCACTAATGTTTCTCCTTCTAGAAGGTGCTTTTCTCAAAGACCAATGTCAGAGGTTCTTTGGTTGCTACTTTTTTTTTTGGGGGGGGGGGTGCTGGGGTTTAAACTCAGGGCCTCATGCTTGCTTGGCAGGCACTCTACTAAGTGAGTCATTCTACCAGCCCTGATTACTACTTCTTGGATACCTCTTAGAGTGAAAGTGGTAACCTGGAATCTGGGTTTTTTATGTACACTTACCTATCACTTAAGTAGGAAATGCCCCCAGGAATATTTTGTAAGGTGAATTCTGAGTAATATTTTAAAAATATAAAACTCAATATGTGAATCAATAAGAAAATAAAACCTTTTTTCCCTCTTTCTCATAGCTAGATGGCAGTCTATAATACAATATAACTTGATTAATTGAAAATATTAAGGTCCAGGTTTATGGTACCATCGAGCTCTATAAAATCAGTTCTGGCGTTTAATGATTTTCTTTAGCAAAAACCATTTCAGTATTGGGCTGGTGGCATGGCCCAAGTGGTAGAGTGCCTACCTAGCAAGTAAGAAGCCAAGTTCAAGCCCAAGCAGCAAAAAAAAAAAAAAAAAAACAGTATTGCTATTTACTTTGTTTTTAACTAAACAAAGGTGATTAAATTTAACTCAGATGATAAAGAGCACTTTTCTAGATGCATACCTGAAATTTTTCATATACTTTTAAAGAACTTTATTTTTTTAGGCCTTAAGTTATATTTATTTTCTTAGAGAACTATAAACAGAATTCATTAAAGTATATTGGAGCTTTTGATGGCAGAGCTCTGCCTTCCTTGTAAGGATCGAGATTCTTAATGAAATATGCTGCTACATTAATAAAGCCCCCGGCTATGTAAGTTTATTTTTAACCAACCACCTGTGGATTAATGTAAAAATGAATTACTTAAAGTCAGTAAATTTGAATGATTAGCTAGTGATAGTGAAAGTATGCTCTGTCAGAGAGATGTGAGGATATTTACATGTTCTTGGTCATTTTCAGTAACTACTCATCCATTAATTAGAGTGTGTGGTCTAGATTCTCTCTTCTCAATGCTAACTTTATTCTGTTCTTAGGAAATTGTGTAATGGTAGTCTTAACCAAAAGAGAAGTGACTATATTATGTATGTGTTAAACTTGACATCTTTTTACTGGAAGGTAATCATTTTAACAAAGACAACTTTTTGGGTTTTCTCTACCCAATACCTTAAGGCAGGTATCTTCCACTGGGTGCTACTTTTATCATCTTAAAATGTTTTCTATAATTCCAATGTAGTTTTAGAAAACTTAACAAAACAGTCCTTTTAAGTTTTTCAAAAGAACTTAAATAGATCTTGGTTTTATTTTACCTTGACACTTTTCTACAGAAATGGATTTGTGGTTTATATAAAACACAATCATCTGCAGGTAGAATCCAGCTGAAATTTTCTGAAGAAAGCATTAATGACAAATAGTTACTAGTCTAGTATATTAGTCTTTTGCATGCTTAACAAAAAAAGTCAATTACTTAACAAATACAATTAAAAATAAAAATATTATTGCTACTTAATATTTTTAAGAACTTACCTGCAAAAGCCTTGAAGAAGTACCCCTTTGTTTCCACTTCACTTACAACTTTTCCTTTATATCGGGCATCAGTCTCTTGATAAAGAGCATTTTTAATTAAGATTAAATCACTAGAAAAAGTAGGTAGGTTCATTTCCATAGTGTTGAAAAATGCAGCTGCCAAATGGAAAGTTTTTGTAGAAGAAATGCTGTAGTGTGTGCTTTTTTTGTCTCTTTGCTAGTCCTTTTTCAGTTCAAGGGCAAAATTCAGAACAGTAGAGATGGTAGGTGACTGTTGGCATTTGGAACAGATCTTCAGACTTAAAGCACAGTGCAAGAAGTTTCTTTGCAAGATGAGTTTATAATTTATCAAGTCAAAAAATGTGAGTTCTACCTCCAAACTGAAAGAGGAATTTATAAACAATAAGAAAAGTTCCACGGTTCATTCTTTGTAATCTTTCAGTTCAGCACAGTATTTCTTCCACAGTCTGAAGAAAGGCAGTCTCCCACCATCAGCTGCAGCACTGCTGTGGTTGGTATGATTCTGTAATCAGTGAAAGAGAAAGGATCTGTGGCAATTGCATTAGTCTGTCCTCCTGGACCCAGATAAGGAAAGAGCCTCACTGTTGCCACATTGATAGATTGAAGAGGTAAAAACACCATGAGAACATATAGGAACTTAGACTGAAAGGCTGACCCTGATGCTGTGAGGTCAGACATTTTAAAAATATGTACTGCTTTCTATCTCTTTGTAGACCACTGATTAGTAATCTGATAGAGCCTTTACCAAGTGCCTTCTTGGTGATTTTTTTTGAGTCCATGAACATTTTAGAATTTCCAAAGTGGATTATTTTCATTATTTTAAAGATTAACCATATATATATACCATTGATCTCTTTTAGGTAATTAAGTATTTAATACTTTTGATGAGTTGTTTTCTTTTGAGAATTCACAAAGCAAAGTACAATTATATCTGACAAGAATATGTTAACGTAGTAACATGTGGTTCAAACATATTTGCATAGTGAAGTTCAGTGTGATTTATTAACATTGATTGTAAAAAGTTACTATTGAAAAGTAACTAACTACAAAGTCTCCAGAGTAGCAATGAAGTCCAGGAAGACTGAAGCCACTCAAGGCTGAGCCCTAGCCCAGAGCTGGTGGTTCACGTCTATAATCCTAGCTACTCAGGAGGCAGAGATCAGGAGGATCATGATTCAGAGCCAGCCCAGGCAAATTGTTCTTGAGACCCTATCTCGAAAAAACCCGTCTCAAAAAAAAGGGAGTTGGTGAAGTGGTTCAAGGTATAGGCCCTGAGTGCAAGCCCCAGCACTGCAAAAAAAAAAAAAAAGACTGACCATTGCAGGTTCAGATCTCTGGACAGACCTGAATGACTGACATGTGACACAGTCACTTTTTCTAGGCATGCCCAGGTTTTTCTTTTCAGAAAATGGAAAGCACAAGATGAGCATTTGCTATCAACATTTAAAAATTAGGACATTCTATTCACACACATACACATGGATTTTATGGCCATACAGCACTAGCATTCCTGCAAATACTGATAGCCAGAGTTCTGGGTCAGAACTCTAATCCCATTATACTTTGAGATTTCTTATACCCTTAGGCATCTGTGCTTATAATTCTAATGTGGATGATTTCTAAGTAAATTGGTAGAAAAAATGTAGGAGAGTAGAAGTCAGGAAAAGGAGAGAAAAGAAGTTTCTGTTATACGAGCATGTTGTTACATCCATAATCATTTCCAGCACATACTTCAGAAGCCAAGCCTTAAAGAGTGATGAGTACTGTGTGGCAGTAGTGGCTATAAATCCTACCAGCTTAGGCAAAACTCTAGTGTGACTCAGTTTTATTTCGAGTTGCCCATCATTTAAGAATAAAAACCTGATAAATAGGAATGATGAGTCATAAAACTGTTGGATTTATTTTCTTAATTCCCCAAAGAAGCACAGTGTCTGAATCCTACTGAGACTGCAATACTTTAAAAAAAAAAACTGGAAGCATTGTTTTTGATAAATACCTTCTGACTTAATTTAGAAAAGGGTACCAAATTTTAAAATTACAAACTGAGAAGCTTTTGGAATAGCCTTTTAAAATAACCTGTGTTCAATAGATACTACCACTTAAATTTTAGAAATTGGACTCTTTCTTTACCACAATAGTGTTCTGAGATGACTGTTCTTTTGGCCAAAAAGGATACATTGCTAAGGTAACCGAGCCACATTTACCAGCTTCACTTGTAGGTGCACAGAATCTTCTCACCTGCTGTTTGCAGCCTATCAAAATCTCCTGTTGTAATTGCAAACCAGTCAGTCTTTGGCTCCATTCCCTTTTCTCTCTCTCTCTCTCTCTCTCTCTCTCTCTCTCTCTGTCTCTCTCTCTGTGTGTGTGTGTGTGTGTGTGTGTGTCTGTGTGTGTGCGCGCGCGCACGCATCTGTGTCTTCAGTAAACCACTTTTGTATTTCCTTTTGATTATAAAAGTATAAACGTATAGTTGCTATACTTAAAGCCCTCTTTTTCTTGTTTTTGTTTCCTGGCGCAAAAAACCTTTGTCAATATCTTCAGAAGTTTTATAACTTTTTATTTATTTTTTCAGTGCTGGCAATTGAACCCGAGCTTTGTGCGTGCTAGGCAAGTATACTACCACTGAGCTACATCCCCAGCCCAGAAGTTTTATACCACCACCAAAAGGCATTATCAAGGAAAAATGTGCCCTTTTTTCCTTGGCACTATACTGAAAAAAATCTCTAGTCTCAGATCCTTTTAGAAAGTAGGTCAAATCTAAATAATAAATGAATCAAAATGATAACATATATATGAGAGAGTCTCAGCTTTGTTTTGTGACAATTTACAGAATCTCTAGAAGACTCCCAGGATTTGACAAAATCTCCAAATCATTTGAATTTTCTTCATCTTGTATGAGTCATATACCACTCAAGATGAGAAGCTGAGTAAAGTAAAACATCAAATCATAATAAGCAGCTAAATCTTCAAACAGGGTTTCTAGAAGAATAGAAAGCTTCCCTTCAGCTATAAAATTTTTCTCAATATTATATAACCCAAATACCTTTAGCCTCTGTCATTAATATTATTTTTTACATTTTCAAAAGGAAAGGGCTTTTGTTTGAGACTCAGGATTTTCTTATCTGACTCTCTTAATATTTTTCATGAAAGTACAACCTAAAGGCAATCAAGTGTTCTGTCACACTCCCTGACTTTTCAGTGACTTGCCTATATACATACCCGACTTAAGACTAGAGTTCATGATATATGGTGGATAAACTAACTCACTTACTTTCATCTTGAGAAAAGCCATTTAGAAAGCAGGGTGCTATCATTACTTGCTATGGCAAAATAATACTGTATTGCAAAAAGCCTAAATCCTCTTTGGTATAGTTAATCAGAGAAAATTATTTCAGAATGTCAAAGCAAGTGAATTGTTGGCGGTATATGCTGGGCCTTCAAGTGAAGTTCCCTTCAGGGAACAATACTTAACTTTGGTTAGGGACAAGGTTCTCTGCAGTTTTAGCTATCTGCTGAACTTATCTGTCTTTCCTCACTAGTGGCAGTGACAGGCTTAGTGGCAGCTCTCTGGGCTTTCTTGCCAGTTGCATGCACTGAGCATTTGATATGTTGGCAGACAGAGCTGATTCTTGGATGCGTCTCTGAACCTGTACAGGTCTGCTTCTGGCAGAATTGAGTGTGACTCTTATCCTTTACCCATTAAGCTATCATTATAGCTTCCTTATCTTCATTTCTTCTGCAAACATGCCTTTAAAAGTGTTTGACTCTTTTTTGGCAGTTTATTTGATAATGTACAAGTATAGAAGCATGTGTCTTTTATTTTTAAATTATATTTGATTTCTTTGAAAGAAACGGGGGACTTAAGCGAAGATTGTCATAAATTGACAGCCTTGATGAACTTATTTTGATTTTCAATGTAGAATTGTTTCCAAAGAGTTTTAATTTAGAATTCCCTCTGGAAACAAACTTAAATGCCTCTGTTTAGCCTAGAAAAGGTTTTGTGTTCCTCCCTGAGGCTAGTGTTACATATCATAAAAATATTCTCATTACTGTATATCATATGGGTATAATCCAGATAAATATTGGTGTGTTAGGGGAAAACTAGAATCTTTTGTATTTGGATTTTGGTGTTTTCTGTTCCTTAGCCAAAGCAGGAAGAGGAATATTTAAAGAAAGGTGATTGTATGTAATTGCCATATATGGAATCTTTTCAGGGCCCCAATCTGATGTACCTTATGTTGGAGTAAGCTTTAGCTGCTAAGAGCATAACTAAGACATTGCAGTAGTAGACAATGCTTAATAATTATCATCTGTGTGACAAGCCTACTTTTATGTTCCTTTCATTAGGATGTCAAAGCTGAGTTAATCTGTTGATCTATAAAAAGAAAAACACTCCAGAATTTCTTATTATTCATTGGAAGCACTTGTAGTACTTTGAGATTCCATGAGCCACTGTGAAAATGAGTTCCAAACATGGGAAGTAGGCCACAGAAGGGTGAAGGCTCAAAGGCTAGCCAGCCTGGGCTGCCTTCCGGTAGTGTCATCACCTTAAGGATCTATGCCCAGAGATGGGGCCCAAAGGTTTAAGGTAATTTTAGTGTAATTGGAGGTCTTCCCTGCCAGAAAAGTCCCCTTATAAACAAGGTAGGAAAAGAGAATTCTTGTTCATGATCTTTATTCATTAAAATGAAGCCATTTGCTTGCTCTATTTAACTTCTATATCTTTTGAGAACGGAATTTTTTAAGTTGTAGTTTGCCATGACCTCTTTTGTGAAATAATGGCTCTAATTCATGATGAAACAAATAATTAATAATCAATGTCTTTTTTTTTTGACAGTGCTGTGGTTTGAACTCAGGGCATTGCTAGGTAGGCACTCTATCACTTGAGCCACTCTACCAGCCCTAAAGTAATCTTTATTAACAATTTTTTTAATTGCTGTATACTAGTAATATCTTTAGAGTTAAGTCAATAGTTATCAAAAAAGAGATCTTTTAACAGTCTCAAAGATGGGATCTCAGTATGTAGCCCAGGCTAGCCTCAAATTCTCAATCCTCCTGCCACAATCTCCAGAGTACTGGGATTATAGGTGTGTACCATCATGCCTGGTTTTATGTACTGACATGCAGTTTTACCCTAATTATTCATGAACTTTTTTCTTTAAGATTTTTTTCTTTTGAAGCATTAGTCTTCAAACATAATTGAAGCTCACTAACTTTTTGTTGCTATAAAAAGGTTTTATGTTAATATGTAGTGGCAAGACAGCTGACCTAGGAATGAGAAGACCTATGTTCTAATTATGGTCCTAAGACTAATTTTTTTTCTCGGATTTATAAATAAGTCACTAGGACTTTCTGATAACCTTCTTTTTCTGATCATAAAAATGCATTAGACTTAAATGATCAAACAAAATGGCATAGATTTGTTTCTCCTTGCTAAGTATAACTATAAAACGTAGAAATGACACAAAAAATAATCAGAAGAACTCTGAAAAGTAGAAAGAGGGAGACAGTTTAATCAGAGTCCCAGAAGTGTGGACCAACACAGCAGCAGTGTGTTTTAAATACTACCTCACAGAAGAAGAAAACTCAGGCCTAGTGTTTGTTGACCTCCAGCCTAGTGACAGAAGGTGGCCCAGGGTAAGCTCATGCCTCCCCTAGATTGAGTGATACTCCTGCCATCAATAGTAGGCATACCAAGCAATGGCAAAATTGGAGGCCCTCCTGATAATAAGTGGCCACCATGGAGGTACCATCCCTTCCATGAAGAGGGTAGGATGGAAATAGCAAAAGGGATCATATCTCAGTCATCCTGGCCTGGGAAACAATCATTATCTACAAAGGCCAGATGCTCCCATCCCCTCGTAGAGGCACCTGGTGCTTGGCCACAGGAAACTCCTCCCACCTCTCTACGCAGCACTGGCTAAGACCCTAGGAAATTCCCATCTCGGTATATTAGAAAAAGAAAAGGAAAATTAACTCAGAGCAAACAGAAGAAAGGAAATAATAAAGATGAGAGCATAAGTCAATGAAATTGAAAATATGAAAGTAGAGAAGATAAAACAAAAAGCTGTTCTTTGGGGAAAAAAGGCAATTAAACTTATAAAACTTTAGCAGAACTAAGAATAATAGAAGAGAAATTGACACTTAAAGCAATAATATATTCATTTTTACACACTAATGACATATAGGAAATAAAGTTAAAAATCAGTACCTTAAAGCAGACATGAAGGTGCATGCCTATAATTCTAGTATTTGGGAGATAGGAAGGAGAGTACAGAGTTCAAAGCTACATAAAGAGACTTTGAATCAGAAATGTAACAAAAATAATTTGCAGTCACTCCAAAGAAAATTAAATATTTAGATATAATCTTAACATAAGGATCTATGTGTTAGAAATTTAAAAATAGTGATGAAAGAAATCAGACTCCCCAAATTGACTTATAGGTTTAATACTTTTTTTTTTTTTTGAGACAGAGTCTTACTATGTAGCCCAGGATGGCCTTACCCTCCTGAGTACTGGGATTATAGGTACGCACCACTATGCCTGACAATACATTTCTCATCAACACCAATGAAGGATTTTTGTAGGCACAGACAAGCTTATTCTAAAATTTACTTGGGTGGGAGTGGTAAGATGCATGAGTGAGGGTCATGGGTTTGAATCCCAGCAGGAATTACTCTACATATTAAGGCCTATCATGTAACTCCAGTAATCAAAACATTATGGTATTGGCCAAGGAATAAGTAAGTTATTACATAAGTAAATTGAACTAAATAAAGAATCCAGAAAAACGGAGCCAAATGCAGCAGGTCATGCCTGTAATTCTAGCTACTCAGGAAGTTGAGGCTAGCCGGCACAAAGTTAATGGGACTCCATCTCAACTAATAGCTGAGTGCGTGGCACATGCCTGTCATCCCAGCTGCCTCAGGAAGCACAAACAGGAATATCACCATCCACGACAACCTGGGCAAAAAAGCAAGACCTTATCTCAGAAATAACTAGGATAAAAAGGGCTGGGAGCATGGTTCAACTGATAGAGCACCCTCCTAGCAAACACAAAGCCCTGAGTTCACACCCCAGTATTGCCCCCCCAATTTTTTTTTTAAATCCAGAAATCAGCTGGGCACCAGTGGCTCAAGCCTGCAATCTTAGCAGGAAGCAGAGATCATGAGGATCATGGTTTGAAGTCATCCGAGGCAAATAATTTGCAAGACCCTATCTTGAAAAAAACCCAAAACAAAAAATGTCTGGTGAAGTGGCTCAGGGTGTAGGTCCTGAGTTCAAACCTCAGTATCACACGCAAAAAAAAGAAAATCCAGAGATGGACCTATGTAAATATGCCCAATTGATACCTTGCCAAAGTACAAAAGACTCCTCAATAAGGGCAAGCTGTTGTTTCCCACAAATAATGCTAGAATATTAGATCAAGAGAAAATTTAACGCAGCCAGGCATAGTGGTTCACATCTGTAATTCCAGCTATTCAGGAGGCAGGGGCAGGAAGACTGCAAGTTTGAGGTCAGCCTAAGTGAAGGTAGTACTGAGACCCTCTCTCGAAAACAAAAGCAAAAGACGGTGTAACTCAAATGGTAGGGTGCTTGCTTAGCATGCATACGACCCTAGTATTGCAAAAAGGAAAATTAATCTAGACCTCATGCTTTACACACACACACACACACACACACACACACACACAAATCCTCAAGCTTAAGTATAAAACTGTAAACCATGTAGGGGAAAAAAGTACAAAGTTCTGGAAGTTAAGCTAAACACAGAGCTCTTAGACTTGATACCAAAAGCATGGACCTTGTTAAAAATTACCTTTTTTTAATTTTTTAAAACCAAGGGCCTCCTCATGCCATGCAGGTTCTCTACTGCTGAGCTATATACCCAGCCCAAAATTAAGAACCTTTGCCCTGAGAGAAGCTTAAAGAGACAAGATAGAGACTGGGAGAAAATATTTTCAATCCATATTTTTCACCAAAGGTCTGGTACCTCAAATATAAAGGAAAAAAAATCTTGAAACTAAACAGTTACCAAAAAAAAAATAAAAATAAAACTGATTAGAAGGGACAAAAGACATGAAAGCACATTTCACTAAAGGATTTAAGATGGCAGAGAAGCACTTGAAAAGATGTTTAGCATCATTAGCTATTGAGGAAATACAAATCCAAACTATAATGCAATATCACTACACCTATCAGAATAGCTAAAATTAAAAATAGTGACAGCACATGCAATGATGTAGAGGCACTAGATGATTCACACAGTGCTTGAAGGTCTGTAAGAAGCGCAGCCACTCTGGAAAACAGTCTGGCAATTTCCTGCTCAAGTACATATGCTGCTACCATGTGACTCAGTAACTGTACTCTTAGACATTTAATCCAGAGAAATGAAAATTTATGTTTATACAAAGTCTATGTATGAATGTCCATAGCAGCTTTATTCATAATAGCCCAAAACTGGAAATGCCTCAATTTCCTTAGATGTGTGAATAGTTACACAGGTACCAACTGCTGATTTAAGCAACGACTTGGATGACTCTACAGACTCTGACCCAGAGAAGTCAATCTTGCAAGGTTACATACTCTATGATTCCACTTGTATGACTATCTTGAAATGACAAAATTATAGAAATGGAGAACATCTAGTGATTGCCAGGAGTCAGAATCAGAAGAGGACCAAAGGAGGTGGATGAGGCTATAAAAAGACACCAGGGATCCATGACCTGAGAATGTTCTGTATCTTGATCAGTCAGTGTGAGTATCCCAGTTGTGATAATACACTATAGTTATATAAAATTCTATATTTGGAGAAAACAGAGGACACTGAAATCTCTTTTTTTTTTTTTCCAACTACTGGGATTTGAACTCAAGGCCTCACGCTTGCAAGGCTCTACCACTTGAGCCACTCCGCCAGCCTTTTTTTTATGTTGGGTATTTTTGAGATAGGGTCTTGTGAACTATTTGCCCAAGGTGGCTTTGACCCATGATCCTCCTGACCTCTGCCTTCTGAGTAGCTAGGATTACAGACATGAGCCACTGGTGCCTGGCTTATAAGTTTATTTAAAAAAAAAAAAAAAAGCATAGTGATATCCACCTTTCCTGCGCCAGAGAGTTATTTTAAGTATCAAAGGAAATGTAAGTTAGGACAAGCTGTGAGGGTCCCATGGCACATGGTAGCAGTACACATGATAACAAAAAGTCTTTCTTGTCCATGTGTTTGTTTTGACTTGTATCTTCAGTATATCTTCAGTATTTCTACCTACTTTATCTAAAAAAAAAAAGTCTTTACAGTAGCTCTTACATACTGTCATCTTTAATAATGAAAAGGTCATTTATCTTGCAACAAATATTTCTTGAAGGCTTTTCTTGTACTGATCACTATACTGGGAATAAAAAAAAGATGGTAAAAGACATGTGATTCAGCCCAATTCATATCACATGTAAACAGTTGATCTGGGGTTGGATGTAGACCTATTTTTTAATGAAAACTTTATTTTTACTGTAACAATTTTTATTCTGTATTTTAAGATTCAGAAATAGACTCAAATGATTCTGGTCTTTGGTTAGTCAGTGAACTAGTTTTCAATAATTAATATTTTTGTATCAGTTTAGAATGCATCTTACAATTAATATTGGTTGAATCTTAGTTTAATTGGCAGTCTTTTTTCCTCCTTGATAATAAATAATAGTGCATCCTAGGTACAGTGGCATCCTAGGCTCAATGAGACCTAGTAATGTCTAAAACCAACTACATTTTGCCAAGTTTTTGTGTGTCTGTGCGTGTGCGTGTGTGTGTGTGTGTTGTACTGGGGATTGAACTCAGGACCACCAAGCTACATCCCCGCCATTTTTCATGTATATTTTGAAACAGAGTCTCACTAAGTTAACTAGGTTGGCCTTGAACTCTCAAACTTGCTATCTACCTGCCTCAGCTTCCTGATTAGCTGGGATTAGAGGCATGAGTCTCCACGCCCATCTTATTTTTTGCAATTTTCACCTGTCCTGATTTTAACGAGGGCAGGGGGAGGTCTTTGTTCTGTTTTTTGTTTGTTTATTTGGTTGTTTTTTTTTTTTCTCTTCAGAGGAATTATTATTAATTTAGGGTTCTAATGATAAATGCAGTAATATTCTTTGGTAAGAATATCTATTTATATATATTCAGATGTTAAAATCTCACTTCCCTTCATCTTTTTTTCCTTTGTTTTTCAAGTGTCAATATATAGTATCTGGTTTTATGACAAGAATGACTGTCACCGCATAGCAAAACTCATGGCTGAGTAAGTATTTACTATTACATAGGTTTAATTAATGATAAATGTGTCCTACTTCTCTTTATTACTAAAGTCTACTAATTCATTTAACCCTCCTGATTTCCTTTTTATTGCCAAAAATTCAAATAAGGCAGGAGAACTTTAAAAAAAACTAAAATTATCTATGATCCTACTGCTCCCAAGTGTTTCCAAATATCTGTTTCCTTCCAGTCTTTTTCTTTGTGTGTACATTAGGTTCATAGGTGTAATTGTTTTTTATAAAAATAAGGGCATGCTATATATCCTGCTTTTAGTGTCAACAGCATTTTTTCAGGGCATTAAATTTTTTCTCTGTATATGTATAATAACTGCATTGAATCAAATACTATAGGAACTTTATAACTTAATCAGAACTTTACTGTAGGTTAGAGCTACCAAACTGCTTAGCTCCAGAGGATATCACTTACCTCCATTGCACAGCCTTACAGCCAAATGCAGTGGCTATCCAAATTTCCAGTGTTGACAAATGGTACTGTATTCAGTAGCCTGATAGAGAACTCCCGCACACATCCATGTTTGATTCCTTTAAGAGAACTTGTTTTTGACACAGACTAGGTTTAGCACACCCCAGTTCACTAACAGATTGTCTTCCAGAAAATATTTTTAACTTAGAATCTTGAAATTTAGATAATTTTCACTTAATGTTCTAAAGGGTGCTTCATCCTTTCTCAAGCTAGCCTTTGGAAACTGTCCTTTATATGGCCTATCATTATAACTGGACTACCACTGTGGATTCTGAAAGTCCAAGAAACTGGTGCTGGAGGGGCATGAGGGGCTACAGAGTTTAGGTGAAATGTTGCAGTAGGTGATATGTTTCTGCTTCCTTTTCAATTTTTGCCTGAATCATCTATGGACCTCCCTTCCCTATCTATCAGATCAAAATTCCCCTGCTCTTCTGCAGGGTTTATATCTACATGTTTGGAAGAAAGCAGTCTAACTTTTTTAACAGTCTAATTTTTTAATTAATTCTCCTAAAAGGACAAATAAATAGCTATCCCCAAGACTTCAGTTCCAGATATATTTACATTTTTTTTAAAGGTACACATAGTTAAAGCCAAATTATATTCCAGAACTAACTGATTGGATGTTTATCAGCCTCCTGCTTATCATCTGTTGTGGCTGTGAGCTTGCAAGATAGGCCCATATTTATTACTAGGTGAACCCCAGAGGGCATTGCTCCCTGGAAACTTGTAGTCACTCTTATTATAAGCACATTTCCTTTTTAGAACACTTTATATATAAAAAAGATAAAATTATTTTTCAACTAAGGCGTTCATTTAATTTATAAAGAACAAAAGTATATTCAGCTCAAAGGTGTCCAGGAGCACAGGGCAACTCTTAACTGTATCAAAGCATGATGGAGGGCATCAATGACAAAGCAAGCATGCTAGCTTAGCTCTATATTTCTTATAAAGCCACTAATGCCATCTTGAAGCACTTCACCTCTTGTCCTAGCAAAGGCATTTATTTCATTGAGTTTTTGTTGTTGGAGGTGGGAGGGGAGGTGCTGGGTCTTTTGTTTGTTTATTTGTGTGTTTGTTTTGTTCTGGGAATTGAAACTAGTGCCCCTCAAATGCTAAGCCCACATTCCACCACTGACCTATACACCCAGCCCATGATCACTTTTTTTAGTTTTGAAAGTGACAGTGAAAACAGACTTCTCCAATACAATTACAAGCAATATTATGGAAAACAGGTCACTCTAAAAAAGGGAGTGGGGGGGTCACATATGAGACAGGGAGGGTAAATGAAGGAAGTTGAAGATGAATATAGTTGATGTACTTCTTATAAGAATGAATATAGAATTTTTAAACCTGTTGAAATCACCATAAGGGGACTTAGGAGGAAGGGAGAAAAATAGAGGGGATGAATCAATTCAGGTTATAATACATATGTACATGGAAATGTCACAGTGAAACACCTTGCATAGCATCTTAAACAAAATTTGGGGTGGGGGTTGTTTGTTTTTTGTTTTTTAACAAAAATGTGAAGGCAAAATAGGTCTGTCTGGGGGGTTGGTACCAGTGGGAGGGTGGAGAATATAAGGAAGGGTGTAGAAGAGTGAATATAGTAGGGAGGAGGGAAGGAAAGATGGATGGAAGGATGAATTCCTTTTCTGGTTCCTTAGCAGACTTTTTTTTTTTTCCTTTTTAGTGGTACTCTAAATGCAAGACTTCAGGTGGTATATTAAGCTAAAGACTGAAGGCCTATCTGAAAATATTGTTTTGAACCCTTCCATACTACCTTTGCCAGCTTTTACTTTCAGTAGTGGTGATCTTCCTGAGGTTTCCAGTTTCCTAGGTTGACAGTGGTGACTGTTAGAAATTTTCTTCTTTTGAATCAAAATCACAGATCAGTTATTTTTTGTATTGGGTATTTCCAAGATAGGCTCTTGCAAACTATTTGCCCAGGCTCTCTTTAAACCTTGATCCTCCTGATCTCTGCCTCCTGAGTAGCTATTATTATATACATGAGCCACCAGTGCCCAGCTTCTAGTAAAGTTTTTAATGTACCAACTTCTACCACCTATATGAAGAAATTCTGCATTTTTGTCCACTTAAAGGTGAAATATATTCATTGGCACTGTTGTGAATGAGATGGTGAAATGGTAAATCATGTATCTCTGGAATAAGGTAACCAGGAGTGAGTATTACCTATTGTAAGAACAGTATCATATGACTATTACTTTGTCCAAAAGAGTTTTGGGGTCAGATAGTGCAAAAAGACCTTTCTAAAACCTGGTTCTCCTCCTCTAGCGTGGTAGAAGAGGAGACACGGCGATCCCAGCAAGCTGCTCGAGATAAACAGAGTCCCAGCCAGGCCAATGGCTGCAGCGAACAGAGGCCCATCGACATTCTAGAGATGCTGAGCAGAGCCAAGGATGAGTACGAGAGGGTGAGGCTCTCTGGGTACTGGACACAACACCAGAAGAGGGAGATGAGGCTTGTAGGAGTCTAGTAGATTGAGGAAGTCACCTCCAGGGCCAGCAGTAATCATTAGTTCAAAAAGAAAGCAGGTCTATAATTTCAAGCCTAAAAGATCTAGGAAAATCTGCTCACCTGAGAGTGCTTGCTTAGGAAAGAAAATTTAGAATGCTCTTTTTTTACTCCTACCATCAGTGTAAAATTACCATGGGAGAAAATGATTTTTGAGGGTAGAAGTCAGCCCACAACAGATATTTCTGGAAAAGCTTTTGGGCTTCTTCACCCCTGTAATTTCTGTTAGTGTGCTGAATAATCTTGTATGTAGATTTTGGAAAGTATTCTGATAATTTGTACCCCATAACTTTAAAAGGCACATTCCTGATCTCTAATTGGTGATAGGCGTACAACCCTCATTCATTAAGCATCATTTGGAATTTTACCCAAATGTGAGTGAGTCTTTTCTGAAATTCGCTGTTTTCTTTCTCTTCCATTTTCCATTTACCTTGTAACTTAACTGATAAAACTTTTTCCCAGTCATTAAATAAAGTGAAAGTTGTGGTACATTATTCAATTTATTCAACTCATGTTCTTGAATCATTCACTATGTGTCAAACAGTGGGTGCTTCCTGACAGTGTCTCAAACCTTATGGCAGTGGGTCGGTACTGGTTTTTCCTTGACATCAGAACTTCTAGGCCTCATACTTCATTTGAGTGAGACCAAAGTTTTCTACTGTTGTACTTTGTTTCAGCAGAATTACAGTTGTTACCTTATTCTTCATTTCTGTTTCATCTTTACCTCACCAAAACTTCAAGGGTCAAAATGTGAAAGTACTGTCTAGCTGGAGTTATAGTTCAGTGATAATAGTTCTTGCCTACCAAGGCTGTGAGTTTGATCCCAACACCCACCATCTAAAACCATGTTTCCTAGTTATTAATAGATAATCCTTTGTGGGGGGAGTTCAAACAGGTCAGAAGAATTCAGGAAATACTGTTAGATGTCTTGTTCCTTGAATCCTCTTAGGCCTTTTACAGTCCTTAATTCTGAGACATTCCACAATAAATGATACAGTGACAAGAGTTCCTATATCAGTTTGACTACAAAACCATTTTTCACATACTACCCTTTAATTGCTCAGGAATCTGGAATTCAGGAAACAAAGTTTGGAAAAAGTGTACTGGATGGTAGTTTCCTCTAACTAAAGATGAAGAGTCAAGCTGGAAATGGTAGTGTATAGCTATAATCCCAGCACTCTAGATACTGGGGCAAGAGGATCACCAGTTAAGAGGCCTATTTGGGCTGTACAACTAGACCCTTTCTCAAAAAAAAACAAAAAAAAAAAGGAAAGAAAAAATAAGTCATATTGATCATAAAGTACAATAAACCTATGTCCAAATACCAACAGCAGTCCAACCTCCTGGATGTAGAAATGCTTCATTAGAGCCCATGAGGTATTCCAAGTTGTAATAAAATTCTTCAGTGTCTCAGAGAAATAGGAACAATTTGTGTATCTGTAGAAATTGTATATTGGAAAAGTATTCATCTCTGTAATGAATTCCTTGATTCTTAGGAAAAAGAATAAATTTCAAAACTCATTGTTTTTAATATAAACATTACCTTATATCCCCCAAATGCCCTCTCATATTCTTAATGAGATCTGAGTTACCTGCATAGATACCTTACCCTATTTTTTAAGGCCTTTCTATGTTCCCGTAAGTAGGTAATAAGTCACTGTCCCAGTGATGACTCAAGAGTGCTCACAAGATAGAAACTGTCGTTATTGCACACTAGGGCAACTACTCCGGGAAGTAGCCTGGCTTACTCCTTTAGCTGTGTAGCCACAAAAGGAAAACAGAAAGTAAGACCTTACTATTGTCCTTTTTAAAAAAAAATTTCTAGTGCTTGGTATAGAACCCAGGACTTTTCACATCCTGACAAGTGCTCTTCCAATGAGCTGCACCCCCAGCACCAAGATCTTATTTTTGTGCACAAAGCTTTAAGGGAATTCTAGTGTCAAGTGGGCAGTTTAAAAATCTGGAATGATTTCTAGTTTCATAAATATTAGAAAAATCTGGAAGATTTCTAGTTTCATAAATATTAGAAAAGTAAAGTATATGGAGAACATAGCATTTCTGTTGTAAAGAAATTTCTTCTATAGTATAGAATAAGTAAATGTTGTCTAAGATTAAAATGGAACTTTTGGGGATTTAGCTAAATCTTTAACATTTCTGTCATATTCCTTCTGTTTTTGAAGACTGTAATAGGTATTACTTCCTTAAATAAGAGTTTTGTTTTCTGGTCTGCATTTGCCTAGCATGTAACCAAATGGAGTTGGTCTGGTATTGTCTCTGACCTTTGAATCCATCTTAGTATTTGGATGGACTGTCCCCAGTGGCCACATGGCTTAGCATGGTCCCTCTTTTTATCTTTGGTAGAGACTTGGGGGATTGTTAGAGTCAAGGGCAGGGATATAAGCCAGGCTTCAGCTGTGGGATTTAATCCCAACTCTAAATCTCACCTGTCCAGTGTATATAGGATTTAAAAACAGATGTTTGGTTAGTTGGTTGGTTTATGGCACGGTCTGACTGTGTACCCCAAACTGGCCTCAAACTCATGATCCTCCTGCCTCAGCTTCCTGAATGCCAGGATTACAGACATGTCACCACATCCAGCACAAGTTCAGCCTGTTCTTTTGGTTTTGTTTTTTTCATTGTACTAGAGAAGTCCAGATGTTTAAGTGGGGTATTCTACATAAAAGTCCTATAATGTCTTTTAACCAACTTTTCAGCTTTTCATGTAATAAAAAGTAGTTGAAACCACAGTCTTCTGTAGTTGACCCGTTTTTGAGTTGCTTCTACTAGCTCTTCCTCAATTTTGGTGGGGATTTTTTTGTTTTGTTTTGCTTTAGTTTAATTGCAAAAAAATAAGTTTCTTTAAGGACAGATTTGTTGTTGTTGTCCTTACAAAAGTACACATTAAAGGCATGGACTAAGTGGTAGAGTTGCCCAGCATACACAGGGCCCTTGGTTCAATACCCAGTACTGAGGAAAAGGGGGGAGAGGGGAAATACCATTATTTTTCTTGTTATATAAGCAGTATATATTATTATAGAAAATTTATGCTTAAAAACTAAACACAATTGGACTGGCAGAGTGGCTCAAATGGTAGAGCGCCTGCCTAGCAAGCATGAGGCCCTGAGTTCAAACCCCATTATCAACAAAAACAAAACAAAAAAAAGGTAAACACAAAGAGCTGGAGGAAGAGTTGCTCAATGGTAGAGCACTTACCCAGCATGTACAAGGCCCTGAATTCAATCTCCTGCTACAAAAGTAAAATAAAATAAAAAGAAGACAATACTATGATTCTGCCAACTAGAAATAATCATTGCTAATACTTTGTTTATGTATCCTTCCAAAACTGTGTCCAAATATATATGGTATGTTTATGTACATTACTTTTATCAAAAATCCTTTTGTAACTGGTTCTTTCCCAAAGATCTGCCTTTTTGGTTAACAGTAATCATCTCACAGGAAGTCTCTGTGAGATTTCATTTGGTAAAGTGAGTTTTTTTTAAAAACTGCTATGATACTGATACCTGTATATTTCTCCTTCTATGCTTTATACAAACAATGCCTAATTTTCTTTATTAAGAACTCAACACTATAACCTTAGAGGTAAGTCTTTATATATAGCATTAATTTTTTTTCCTAAGATAAATTAGTTGGAATTGGTAGATAAAAGAATTTGGGAAGTTTAAAATGTTTTTAACCAAACATTGTAAAATTACCCTCCAGCTCCAGCAAGTTTGTCTTTGATTATGAATATCCCTCTCAATCTTATAAACACAGGATCTTTTTTTTTTTTTTTTTTTTGATGGTACTGCAGATTGAATTCAGGGCCCTGCATTTGTTAGGCAAGCACTCTGACACTTGAGACACTCCCCAGTCCTTTTAGTTTTGGTTTTCAGATAGGATGATCACTTCTGTCCAAGCCGTCCTCCAACCATGATCCTCCTACCTCTCTCTCAAGTAACAGATTATAGGCCACTGTTCTCCACACTTTTGATGCCATTACTAACACACATAAAGTAAACCTTCAGCAAAGACCCTACACAAGCATCAAAACTACCTGAGATTAAGAATTTTTATTAAAAAAAAAAAATTTTATTAAATAATACTATGACAACATAACCCATCCTGTAGCTTATATTTAAGTATTACAAACTCAAATGCCACAAAGAGTAGATCATGGTAGTGTGAAAACAGGCCAGAATGGAACTGAGACCTACTAAGAGCCTGTTCGGTTCACTGGGTAAAAGGGTTGTTAGAGCTCAGCCCCAGCTAGTGCTTGCAGATGACCTAGTAGTACCAAATCATTCAGCCTCTCTCTGAAAATGACAAGTCTGGATTTTACAAGGAAACTCCCAACTTTTTTAATGTTTTTGAACATTATATCATCTATTTTAAGAACTTGTTATGAACAATATTTTGAGTTTATATTTTCTCTTAAAAGAATTCAATTCCAAGCATTCTCCATAATGGGGCTGATACTGCTCAAAGAGGTATGTTAGAGTATTAAGATATTTCATAGGCTAATTTGCCCTAGTTTAAATGAGTAACAGTGGGTAAATGGGGTTCCAGAATAATATATTAAGTCACATGAGTAGAAAAAAATACATATTATGCATTCATTTAACATTTAAGTATTATTCCTGTGCTAAGTGTGTGTCTTTATTGTATGTTATCAAAATTATGCTGTCTCTGAACTGAAGTTTGGAACTTTTTTAAAAAGCTATTTTGAGATGGACAGTGCTTACTAGTTGCTAAATCAGATAGCCCGGATATAATTTAGGTTTCCAAAAATTCATGATTCCATGTTCATCTAATGATGATTTTTGAAGTTTCTTTTTAAGATCAAAAGCATTTTCACTTTTAGTGTCATATGTAAGTTAAATTTTTAAAGAGTGTTGAAATAATTGGATACTTCCAGAAAAAAATGAACCTCAACCTAAATGTAACATGTTATCAAAAATCAGCTCAAACTGGGTCATAGATCTAAATGTAAAATACAAAAGTATGAGCCAGGTGTGGTGGCTCATGCCTGTAATCCTATCTTCTTTTAGGCGGTAGAGATGGAGAAGAATCACAGTTCTAAGCCAGCCCAAGCAAAAAGTTAGCAAGTAAGACCTCATCTCAATAAGGTGGAAGTGGTGGTGCACACCTGTTGTCCCAGCTATGTGGGAAGCTGCTAGGTAGGAGGAGCACAGTCTGAAGTTGGCCCCAGAGAGAAATTCTAGACCTCACCTTAAAAATAAAGCAAAAAAAAAAGGACTAGGGGTGTGGTAGAATACCTGCCTAATAAGTGCAAGGTCCTCAGTTCACACCCCCAATATCACCTCCCCAAAATAAGTAAATGTAAAACTGTGAAACTTTTAGAACAAAAATATATTTGCCATATGACCCAGAAATACTTTCAAGAGGTAATTTACTTTGGAGGAATGGAACTTTTGTGTACACAAACCCTCTTTCTTGTGGGGCTGGGGTTTGAACTCAGGGCTTCATGGTTGCAAAGCAAGCTCTCTACTGTTTGAGCCATACCTCCAGTATATTTTGCTCTGGTTATTTTGGAGATGGGGGTCTTGCAAACTGTTTGCCTAGATTGGCTGGCCTTGAACCATGATGCTCCCAATCTCAGCCTCCCAAATAACTAGGATTACAACCGTGAGCCACCAGTCCCCAGCTACACAAGACTTTTTAGAACTATATTCTTAATCAAAAACTTAATGTAACTCAAATGTGTTCTTTGACTGGATGGTTAGGCTATAATATATTCATATAATGGAATAGTATTCAGCAATAAAAAGGAATGAATCATTAATACCCTGTGACACTTTGGATGGATCACAGGGGCATACTCTAAATGAAAGAAGCTAGCATTCTGCTTATATTCTACTTATATGACATTTTTGAAAAGACAAAGCTATGGTGACAGAATACCACTGGTTGCAAGAATGGTCAGAGTATATAGCTACAATGGGACATCACAAGGGAGCTTTTTGTGATGGTGGAACTATTTTGTATCCTGACTCTGTGGAGTTAGAATGCACAAATAGAACTGTATACCCCCAAAACAATTAATTCCATCATATGTTAGCTTAAAAACATAAAATACAAGAGCCATTGGCTTTTCCTTAAAAAGGAGTAGTGATAAAAAGTAACAACTGTAACAGTTGTGGCTAATGTCTAAAAGTATATGTTCAGTTTTATAGAAATTTTATTATATGGTATTTATATGAAAGTTCAGAGGAGGCATTTTTTAGGGATTTTCTTTTTGCCTATTTTTTTATCCTATTTCTGATAACTTGAAATGGTGTTTATGAGCCAAATTATAGGTGACAGACTTTTTTCAAATGATACGTTTTTCTTACAATTTTTTTCAAGAATCAGATGGCTGACTCAAATATCTCCAGCCCTGGGTTACAGCCAAGCACTCAGCTCTCCAATCTGGGAAGCACTGAGACTCTAGAAGAGATACCCGCTGGGTCACAAGATAAGGTTGGTACAGTTAAACCCCTAACTTTGTCCACAGTAACAAAACAAAGAGTAACATTTTATTAGAATTTTAATTGTTCCAAGTTTGTGTCACTTATCTGTCAAAGGCATACTAATATTTATCCAGGTCATTTCCTGTGCCCATGTAACTATTTCATCTATAGTTTGCTTCCTATCTGGTCTTCCACCTTTTGCCCTTGCTGCTGCCTGCTGTACTCTCAACCCAGCAGCCAGAGTAAACTTGGTTTAAAAAAAAAAAAGTTTAATTTCTCTGCCTAAAGCCCTCCAGTGGTATCCTGTCTCTCTCAAATAAAAGGCAGGGTCCTAACAATGGCCCACAAGGCCCTACCTGATCTGGCCTCTCTACCTATGACTTCATCTTCTGCTACTCTTCCTTACTTACTTACCCCCAACTTCTTTTTTTTTTTTTTCATTTTTCTTTTATTATTCATATGTGCATACAAGGCTTGGGTCATTTCTCCCCCGTGCCCCCACCCCCTCTCTTACCACCCACTCCGCCCCCTCCCCCCCCCAATACCCAGCAGAAACTATTTTGCCCTTATTTCTAATTTTGTTGTAGAGAGAGTATAAGCAATAATAGGAAGGAACAAGGGCTTTTGCTGGTTGAGATAAGGATAGCTATACAGGGCATTGACTCACATTGATTTCCTGTGCGTGGGTGTTACCTTCTAGGTTAATTCTTTTTGATCTACCCTTTTCTCTTGTACCTGTTCCCCTTTTCCTATTGGCCTCAGTTGCTTTAAGGTATCTGCTTTAGTTTCCCTGCATTAAGGGCAACAAATGCTAGCTAGTTTTTTAGGTGTCTTACCTATCCTCACCCCTCCCTTGTGTGCTCTCGCTTTTATCATGTGCTCATAGTCCAATCCCCTTGTTGTGTTTGCCCTTGATCTAATGTCCACATATGAGGGAGAACATACGATTTTTGGTCTTTTGGGCCAGGCTAACCTCACTCAGAATGATGTTCTCCAATTCCATCCATTTACCAGCGAATGATAACATTTCGTTCTTCTTCATGGCTGCATAAAATTCCATTGTGTATAGATACCACATTTTCTTAATCCATTCGTCAGTGGTGGGGCATCTTGGCTGTTTCCATAACTTGGCTATTGTGAATAGTGCCGCAATAAACATGGATGTGCAGGTGCCTCTGGAGTAACAGTCTTTTGGGTATATCCCCAAGAGTGGTATTGCTGGATCAAATGGTAGATCGATGTCCAGCTTTTTAAGTAGCCTCCAAATTTTTTTCCAGAGTGGTTGTACTAGTCTCCATTCCCACCAACAGTGTAAGAGGGTTCCTTTTTCCCCGCATCCTCGCCAACACCTGTTGGTGGTGGTGTTGCTGATGATGGCTATTCTAACAGGGGTGAGGTGGAATCTTAGCGTGGTTTTAATTTGCATTTCCTTTATTGCTAGAGATGGTGAGCATTTTTTCATGTGTTTTCTGGCCATTTGAATTTCTTCTTTTGAGAAAGTTGTGTTTAGTTCACGTGCCCATTTCTTTATTGGTTCATTAATTTTGGGAGAATTTAGTTTTTTAAGTTCCCTGTATATTCTGGTTATCAGTCCTTTGTCTGATGTATAGTTGGCAAATATTTTCTCCCACTCTGTGGGTGTTCTCTTCAGTTTAGAGACCTTTTCTTTTGATGAACAGAAGCTTTTTAGTTTTATGAGGTCCCATTTATCTATGCTATCTCTTAGTTGCTGTGCTGCTGGGATTTCATTGAGAAAGTTCTTACCTATACCTACTAACTCCAGAGTAATTTCCTACTCTTTCTTGTATCAACTTAAGAGTTTGGGGTCTGATATTAAGATCCTTGATCCATTTTGAGTTAATCTTGGTGTAGGGTAGCCCCAACTTCTTTAGCTCTCTTGCTTTTCCTCAGATGTGCCAGGCATGCACCTAACTCAAAACCAGTCTTTGTTCTTGTTCCTTCTTTTTTTTTTTTTTTAATTTTTGTCATAGTGGGTTTGAACTCGGGGCCTTGTGCTTGCTCTACCACTTGAGTCACTCCTTCAGTCCATTCTCTATCCTATTTAAAACCCTCCCCATTCTCCATCCTCCTGCTTGCTTTATTTTCTCAGTAGACATGGTTTGTTTCTCCTTATTTAGGTCTGTCTCATGCCAACCAAAATATAAACTCCATGGAGGCAGCAGTTTTGGGGGGTGAAGGGGTAGACTGGGGTTTGAACTCAGGGTTTCACACTTGCAAAGCAGGCTCTCTACTGTTTGAGCCATACCTCCAGTCAGTTTTGCTCTGGTTATTTTGAAGATGGAGTCTTGCATTCTGTTTGCCCGGACTGGCCTTGAACCTCAAAGCTCTTTATCTCAGCCTCCCAAGTACCTAGGATCACAAATGTGAGCCATGTTCGGTGCTGTATTTTTAGCATCTAACATTGTTAATATCTGATAAATTAATTCGTTCTTTTCGTAATCTCTCTGATGTAAAAACAGATGTCAAGTCAAACCCATAGTTTTTAATTAAACTTTTTAATTTGAAACAACTACAGATTTGCAGTTATAAGAAATAATAAGAAAAAGCCTATGTACCCATTCCCTATGTCCCCATTGATAACATTTTATAAAATACAGTATAATATTTCCAGACACAGTCCACACCATCTTGTTTATATTTCCTCAGTTTTATTTGTACTGTGTGTGTGTGTGTTCAGTTCTATGTAGTTCTGTCTCTTGTATAGCTTTGTGTATCCACCACCACAGGCAAGATGCAGACTATCTCCATCACAAGGATCCTTTGTGTTACCCTTTAATAATCATACCGATTTCCCTGGCATACCCTCTCTGCCTCCCCCCTTACCTTTATTTTTAACGCCTAGCAACCGCTAATCTGTTTTCTAGTTGTATAGTGTCGTTTCAAGAACGTTACACAAATGCAATCAAACAATATGTAACCTTTTGAGATCCTGTCTTCACTCAGCATAATTCATTGAAGTTGTTGTATGTGACAAGTTTGTTCCCTTTTTCTCTGCAACCCCCCTCTCTCCATGTTGGAGATTAAATCCAGAGCTTCGTACATACTAAACAAGTGCTGTACTACTAAGCTAAGTCCTTAGACCAAGTTTCTTTCCTTTTATTGCTCAGGAGTATTAGATGATATGGAAGTATAGGTTGAGTATCCTTTAACCAAAATGCTTCAGACCAGAAGCATATATATAATGTTTGCATGTATATAATGTTTGCATATATATAATGAGATATCTTGGGGATGGGACCCAAATCCAAACCTGAAATTCATTTATGTTTCACATATACCTTATACACATAGCCTGAATATAATTTTATATAGTATTTGTAGTGTATCTGTATTTTAACTGTAACCTGTCATATGAGGTCACTGCAGAATTTTCCACTGGTCTCGTGTCAGCATTCAAAAAGTTTTGAGTTTTGAATTTTCAGATTAGGGATGTTCACCTGTACCATAATTTCATTAACTGTTTTGGACCATTCACCTAATAAAGGTTGTTTTAGTTTTTTGTTGTTGTTTTTGTTTGTTTTGGGTGTTTGGTTTTTGATTTTTGGTATTTTTGCTATTACAAATAAAATTCCTGTGAGTATTTGTGTACAGGTTTTTCTCTATTAACATAATAATATATATTAGTGGGGTTCATTGTGATATTGCAGCACATGCATATAATATGTACTGATGAATCCCTTTATCCACCCCATGACCTCCCTACCACTCCACCTACATCTTTTTATGTAAATATAAACTTCCGTTTCTCTGAGATCAATGCCCCAAGAGCCCAAACATTGGGTTATTTGGTGATTGCATGTTTTAGTTTAACAAGAAACTGCCAAAGTTTTTTTACAGATAGGCTGCACCATTTTACATCACCATCGGCAGTATATCCGTAGTATTTTGGGGTAGCTATATGATAGTTAATTTAAACCAGATTTCTATATACTATATTCTCATGCTCTACTTTTTTTACTATATTTGGATTTAGGTTCCTGAAGGTCAAATATACATTAAATATGGTTCTATTTAAAAAATCTAATTACACATTTAATTTTTTTTAATCTATTAACCAAGCACTCAGGAGGCTGAGGCAGGACAGTAGTGAGTTTGAGGCTAGCCTCACTCACTGCCTACACTCACTACACTAGCTACGTAGTGTGATCTTGTCTCAAAAAAAAGATATATGTACATATATATGTGTGTGTGTATATATATGTGGTTTTTTTTCTTTTTCATTCAAGAGAGAGTTAGGCCCACAGATTCCTTTTGTTCTATTTATCAGCCAGGAGCATTCAATATGATAGCTACCTCCCCTTTCATTTTTGAATCTTGAGGTTAAGGATTCTTACGTTGCTAACTCAAAGTTGTTGTGCAGCCCAAAGGTAGCATGTACCAGAAAAAAAATGCTTTAAGAACCGTAAAGGCTGGGCGCCAGTGGCTCATGCCTGTAATCCTGGCTACCTAGATCAGGAGGATTGAGGCTCCAAGCCAGCCTAGGCAAATAGTTCATGAGACCCTATCTCAAAAAAAAAAAAAAAAACCACAAAACAGGGCTGGTGGAGTGGCTCAAGGTATATGCCCTGAGTTCAAACTGCAATACCGCAAAAAAAATATAAAGTACTGCCCATTGGAAGATGAGTGTGACAAGCCATAGATTCTCAGCCTTTTAACAACAGCACCAATGATGGATAGATGTGTAAACATTCAAAATTCAAATGCATACTTAGGGACATGTATCCTCTAATGCAAATAGTGCTGATACCTTTATTATTCCTTTAGTTCTTACATACTTTTAAAATCCATTTTTTTCAAGGCATGGTGGCACATGCCAGTAATCCCAACACTGGGAAGGCTGAGGCAGGAGGGTCTCCAGTTCAAGGCCAGGCTGGGCTACAGAGCAAGATCCTGTCTCAGTGAAATTCTGCTTTTAGGCCAAAATTTAAAAACTAAATACTGAGATTTGGGTATTTTAGAAGTCATGTGATTACCTAGAAATAGCCCAAATTCATAATCAACCCTTAAAGGTAGCTACTGCATTTGTTTATTAACACTGCCATCTAGTGCTAAGGAAAAAAGTGTGCTGTCAAACCTTAACAGTGTTAAATTCCATTGCATTTCCACAGTTCACTTTTTTAATTCCTCTGAGTCTGAGTGTGATGGCATTGGCCTATAACCTTAGCACCAAGGAGACTGAGGCAGGAGGGTCCCACAAGTTTGAGGCCAGGCTGGGCTGCATGAGTGAAAAACCCTGTCTCAAATGGCAAAAATTTCTTGTTTCTATTTCCCTTGTTTGTTTTGGGTTGTTTGTTTGTTTGTTTGCTTTACATGGTCACACCTCAGGGATTTTTGCTGTGAGCTTTCTTCACATCCTGTTGTTTGATCACCCCTTTCTTAAAATAGTATTTCTTACCTGAAGTTTCTGTAAAATATCCCCAGTATACTCTGCTTTACAAAGTAGGTATATCTGTATTGTATATATTATAACAGAAAGTGATAGTTAAGAGTCACATAATTTGTGACTCTAATTATAATTATAATTAGAACACTATAATTAGGGTTGTTTTCCAGGACTTTTTTTTGTCAAACAGTGTTGGCCCCTTTTATTCTAAACATAGTTGGTGTATAAAGAAATTTGTTGGGCATAATATCACATGCCTGTAATCGAAGCACTCAGAAGGTTGAGGAAGAGCCAGGCACTGGTGGCTCATGCCTGTAATCCTAGCTACTCAGGAGGCAGAGATCAGGAAGATCACAGTTCAAAGCTGGCCCAGGCAAATAGTTTGAGAGACCCTATCTCAAAAATACATATCACAAAAAACAGTTGGTAGAGTGGCTAAAGGTGTAAGCCATGAGTTCAAACCTCAGTACTGGAAAAAAGAAGAAGGGTGAGGAAGAAAAATCAAGAGTTAGAGGAGGCCAGCCTAGAATGAGATCATGTCTTGAAAAAAGACAGTGGGAGGTGGCTAGATTTCAGCTAGATGGAGAGTCTTGCTTAGCATGCACAAGTCTCTGGGTCTAATCCCCAGTTTCTCAGGAAAAAAAGAAAATTTTCCCAGTTCAAAAATGAACAAAAGACACAAATAGACATCTCCAGGATTGAAGATGTAGTTCAGTGGTAAAGTGCTTGCCTGGCATGTTTGAGGCTATGGGATTGACTCCCAACACCAGAAAAGAAAAAGGAGAAAAGAAACCCATAAGACATTTCTCCAAATGAGCTACACAAATGACCAGTAAATAACGTGAAAAATTGCTCAATAGGGACATCCAAAGCACAATGAGATACTACTTCATTCCCATTAGGATTGCTAATATCAATAAATGAAATTTACAAGTATTAGGAAAGATGTGGAAAAATTGTAAACTTCTTGGATTGTTGGTGTCAATAGAATATGCAACCACTATGGAAACAGTTTGGCAGTTCCTCAGAAAGTTAAACTCGGGCTGGGGGTGTAGCTTAGTAGTAGAATACTACTAGCCAATGAAATTCTCCCATATGGTACAACATGGATGAACCTTGAAAACATGCTAAATGAAATAAACTAGTCACAAAAGGATAAATAATATATCATTTACTTTATGAGGTACCTAGGCAAATCAGCAAAATCATATAAATAGAAAATAGAACAGAGGTTACCAGGGACTGAGGAGGGTCGGGAGGGGAAATAGGAAGGTATTATTTAAAGGGAACAAAATATTTGTTTGGGATGATGGGAAAGTTCTAGAATTGGATAGTGGTGATGGTTATGCAACTTTTTTTTTTTTTTTTTGGAGATGGGATCTTGCTGTGTTGCCCATTCTGGCCTCAAACTCCTGGGTTCAAGTGATCCTCCTACCTCAGCCTTCCAAGTAGGTGGGATTATACACAGATGCCACTGTGCCCAGCTCTATCACAGTTGTCGGTTTTGCTTTTTTGGGGGGCGGGGAGGTTTAGGGAGTTGTTTTTAATGATGAAAAAATATATATTAGAATTAGCCAGTAAGACTCAGTTTAGATAATTCCAGTTTTGTTGACAACATCCAAAGCATCATAATCAGGAGCCAAACATGCCTTCTCTCCATCCGGCCGGCCTGATCAAAGTATTGACCTTAGCCACATCAGTGTCATAAGGGTTCCTCACATCTTGTTGACTTGACATCCACAATGAACACAGTGTATTTTCTGTCTTCTTCATGACTGATTTAGTAGTCACAGGGAAGGTGATGATGACGTAGTGAGGCTTGCATCTTCTGGGGGGTATTTTTTGAGGGTAGTTGAGCAACCTCTGGAGCTGCATCATATCAGGCCACAGGAAGGTGGGTGACATGCATATCTTCTTTTTGTGGATATGGACACCTTTCAGTACTACCTTCTTGGCCTTCACAGCCTTTGCTCAGGCTTAGGTTTTGGGAGGGACAGGAGCTTCCTTCTTCCCTTTCAGTGCCATTTTGGTAAAAAAAGGGTCCAACCATGGTTTTTTTAAGGAGGGTGGGGGAGGAGAAAGAAATTATCTCTGCCATCAATAGACATTTATGATACCAGGAATCCAAAAGTAATTAAGTCACAATGTTGAGGGTAGCAAATGGAATCTGTGCACTTGACTACAGTAATGTGTCCTAGACTGAAAATTATATCCCAGAGAGGAAATCATTGTCTATTTTTACTTACCTTGAGTGAATGTGAAATGTTACCAGGGAGTTTTAAACAAAAAGCAATGTTCTTAATTATTCCTTTCTTCAGGGAATAACAAGTTGGTTTAGAATAGCACAGCCTTGGTGTCCCCTTAGGTGATTGTGATATGATTTTGCATTATGGGGATATGATATTGCAGAAGTATTTTATAGATTTTTTACTATTCCAAGATTTTACCTAAAAAGTATTCCTTAAAAAGTATCCAAACATATTCGTCATGATTGCTCTTAAGATAGTATGTTTGACCGGGTGGCTCACACCTGTAATCCTAGCTTCTTAGGAGGCAGAGATCAATAGGATCACAGCTTGAAGCCAGCCCAGGCAAGTATCTCTAAATACCCAAAACAAAAATGACTGGTGAAGTGGCTCAAGTTGTAGAGCACCTTGGTACAAAGCATAAGGCCCAGGACTCAAACCCTAATACTGCCCCAAAAAAACAACAACAAAAGGTGGTATGCTTGGGCTGGGAATGTAGATTACCTAGCATACATGAGACCCTGGATTTGATCTCCCAGCGCCAAAAAAAAAAAAAAAAAAAAAAAACCTGTATGATGGTTGTGGTAATAATAAGTCAATTTATGAAGTGCTTGTTGGGCACCGAACATACTGAGAATTACATTTTTACAACAGTTCTGTGAAATAATTGATTTCAAACCCTGAACTCTACAGTTTTTTCTGAAGCAAAAATATGAGGAAATTGGCCCATATAAAATCCTTAGCATTTTTTTATATCCATAGTTTATAAATTGATGTCAGTGTTGCCTTATATCTAATGTGAGGTCCTAAGCTTAGAAAGTTCCTTTTTTTAAAGTGCTAGGAAATGTTGTGACAGGTCATCTTACCACTGTTACTATAGCATTATTAGTGGGTGCCTGAATATTATATAATTCCTTTCTCTTTTTTTTTTTTTTCCAGTACTGTGATTGAACTCAGGGCCTCATGCTTCCTAGGCAAGCACTCTACCACTTGAGTCGTGCTTGCGGCCCTTTTTTTTTTTAGCTTTAGTTATTTTTCTGGTAGAGTCTCATGTGTTTTGCACCAGGCTGGCCTCAGACTGCAATCCCACTGCCTGTGATCTCCCACATAGCTGAAACCACAGGAGTGTACCACCATACCCAGCTTAATAATTGACATGGGGTCTCACACCTGAGAGAAAGTATAAAATGGCACTCCCTTAACTACATGCAAACTCCCCTGCACCATCAATCCCAGATACTGGTCTTTCCCTTGATAGAGGGAATCCTTTGCCCTCCCCCCACAGGGCCCACTGCATGCCCTCCTGGGAGGACTTGGGGAGAGAGCATTGTTGAGTCTCTACTACGTACTTACTGAGTCTTTGGTACTAGGTGGTAGTTCCATGAGAAGGGCAAGGTAAATTAGGGAATAAACGGAAAAAAAAAAAAAAGTGCCTTGGAAGAATTTACTTTCTATACTGCTGTTATTAGGAATGCTGACGTTAAAGAGGCACTTCCTATGTGCTAGGCTGTATACATTTCCAACTTCCACCAGACTTCCCTACTCTACTGAGACTCAGAGAAATGAATGAATGCGCTAGCTGGACAGCTAGAAAGAAACAGAGCCAGGCAGCAGCAGTGCTGCTAGAGGCCCTTGCTGGTTGGCAGGGTGCTGAGGCCTTGTCCCTATAACCTCCCGAAGAAGTAGAATGCCTAGGCTCCCTGGACATGCATTAACACTTTTTTTGGTGGTGCTAGGGATCAAACCCAGAGCCTTGCACATGCTAGACAAGTGCTTTACTACCGAGCTACATCCCCAGCCTTTGTATTAACACTTTTAATAACTTCCAAATCCATGCCTGTAGGTTTCAGGTGTCCCACAGAGACCTCAGTTGTGTTCAGATTTTACCTCAGCTTCCCCTCCCCACCACCCCTCTGGAGACCTTTTCTGGGCTTGCCTGCCCAAGCAGTGAAGTGACACCACCATCCAGATACCAGGGTGTTCTTGGCTCCACTCTACTGGCTATCCAGCCACTGATTCCTGTCATTCTGACTTCTCTGCCAGGACTTAGTCAAGACTCTGCTCAATCTCACCTTTCCAATCTATCCTTTGTATGGCCACCAAAGTGTACATCTTACAGTAAAAGCTAAATGGCTCCTTCCCTGAACTTGTCCCGGGGCCCTATGGGTAAAATCCAGATTCCCAGTGTGTCTCAGACACAATACAGTATGAACAGTGTTTTTCTCTTCCTTCATCACTTCTTCCACCCAGCCTCTCCAGCTGGCTTCCTTCATCTCTCCTCTCAGCTTAAGGGCCGCCTTCTGGGTGCCTCTTTCCCTCTGTGGGACCTAGCAGCCCATGTCACCAGTTGTCCTCACCTCTTTTCCCACCTCACAGTCATAGCACAGTGCCTGCTATTAAATGGTTGGATTTTTTTTCTGGTATTTAGGACCCAATCCCTGAGTTGCAGTGCTAGGTTTTTATCAAGAACAGTAAAAATAAATCACTTGATCAGAATCTGGTCTCTCGAGTACCCTTTGTTCTCTCTAGAATCATTTCCTTATGTGTGTTACTGCTATGGGGCAATTAGGCACAGTTAGCTTTGTAATAAGGTGAGATTATCCCTTCACCTTACATACATTTGCCAAGAAATAAAGGTAAATTCTAACACTATTATCTGGAATCCAAAAATTTAAATTTATTAGTAATGCAGATTTCTATCTACCAATCTGGAGAGACTAGGTATACCTGGTCTTAACCCCTAGTACATTGTCAGTTTGCTCCATTCCTTATTTCCAGACTCCATCTGTACTTGCGTCTGCAGACTGCTTTGGTTGATGGAAAAGAAGTTTGGTTGCATAGGTTTCCAGAGATTTCTTTCATTGGATGGTTTGATTTCTTTTGCAGTCTGCTTCATCTGGACACAAACATCTGACGGTGGAAGAATTATTTGGAACCTCTTTGCCAAAGGAACAGCCAGCAGTTGTGGGTCTGGATCCAGAGGAAGTAGAAAAGCTTCCAGGAGATGCATCCCAGAAAGAGCCCAGCTCATTCCTCCCATTTTCCTTTGAGCAATCAGGAGGAGCCCCTCAGTCAGAAAACCTGAGTGTCCATTCAGCTACCCACCACACAGTCCAACCTGAGGTCACTACCCCGGTGCTAATCACTCCAGCCTCCATCACACAGTCTAGTGAAAAGCATGCCCCAAGCTACAGTATCCCATTGAGCCCTGTTCTCAGTCCGACTCTACCAGCAGAAGTTCCCACCACACAGGTTCCCCCCAGCTTACCTCGAAACAGCACCATAATGCAGGCAGTGAAGGCCACGCCTAGACAGAGGTCTCCACTCCTGAACCAGCCAGTCCATGAGCTAAGCCAAGCCAGTCTGATTGCCAGCCAGAACCCCTTCAGAGCCTCACTGAGCTTGACAAACACAGCTGGCACGTCCCTCCCATGTGTGGATCTTCTCCAGAAACTCAGGTTGACCCCACAGCATGACCAAATACAGACACAGCCACTTGGGAAAGGTGCAGTGGCACCCAGCTTTTCTTCAGCAGCTGGCCAGCTGGCCACACCTGACAGTTTCATAGAGCCTCCCTCTAAGACAGCAGCAGCAAGAGCAGCGGCCTCAGCCTCCCTGAGCAACGTGGTGCTTGCTCCCCTTCAGGTAGTGGTAGGAGCAGGAGGGTGTGGGTTGGATGAAACAACAAAGACCTTGGTGTTGATTAACATGAGACAGAGTAGTTTTTAAAAAGAGTTATCTGTGTAAAGTATGTCAGGGTCTTTAGTGGCATAGTTCTGTAATCCCAGCACTCAGGAGGCTGAAGGATTATGAGTTCAAGGCTAACCTAAGCTACTCAACAAGATGATCCTGTCTCAAAAAAACAATGAAGTATATCAGGGGCTAGGAGAAAGGGGCGATAAGAAGCCCTGTGTGTACTAGTCTTGATTGGTAACTGGTGTCATAGCTCAATTCTGCTTCCCAGAATTCTTTCACCTGATAAAAGCTAAGAAACCATATTTATATTTTTTAATATTTTCCTATCCAGGTATGCATGTTAGGGTCCTCATTTTTACCTGATAGTTTTAGAAGGCCTTACTTGTCTCAGGACCATGGATCCAAATAACTCCAAGCTTAGGTCCTTTACCACTTTCTTCAGTACACTTACAAGTGCCTACCTCATGCCAAGGACCTGGGGAGATACCATAAGAGCATTCCAGATCTGAAGGTCAAACAAAGTTTCCTAGTTTCAGCTGCTTTGTGAAGACTCAAGTTAACCAGACCATTCCAGAGTGGGAGCAGTATTTGAGACAAGGAGAATAGTGTATACAGAGGCCTGAAGATAAGAAAGCATTTGATGAGCTTAGAAAACTATAGCTAGTGATGCTGCTCAGTGGTAGGTGTTTACACACCCATACAAGGCTCTGGGTTTGCTCCTCAACACCACAAATATACATATGTGAGTGTACCAGCACTGTAGCCAAAAAGAAAAAGCATCAGCTGCCAGGATCCCTCTACACATTCAGCAACAAAATGGATGTGAGCTGATCCTCAGCTCTTATAAAAGATACATGTTTGAGGGGTTTTTTGGTTGTTTTTGATTGTTCAGGTTTTTTTTCAGGGTTTTGCACCTGCTAGGCCGGTGCTTTACCACTTGAGCCATGCCCCCAGCCCTTTTTTGCCTCAGTTATTTTTCATACAGTGTCTTGCACTTTTGCTTGGGGCAGGCCCCAAACTGAAATCCTCCTACATATGCCTCCCACATAGCTGGAATCACAGGCATGTGCCACCACAGGCAGCTTACTGGCTGAAGTGGTGGGGGGTCTCACTAACTTTTTGCCCAGGCTGGTCTTGAACTATAATCCTCCCATTCTCCACCTCCTGAGTGATTATAGGCATGCACCACCTTTCTTTTTGAGACACTTTAAAGACTGCCTACGTTTTCTCAGGGGAACTCAAGAGAGGTGCTGTCCAACGTTCTCATTGTAGAGTTGAGTCATTAGTTGCAGTGTCACAGTTCCTGTCTGCCTCCTCAGCGATCTAGTAGCTGGCTAATGTCTGAACCACCCCTTATTTCTAGCCTAGCTTTTTCACCAGTAATTAATTTAAACTTGCTACCTACCTCTATTCATCTTTTCTTATTGAACATTTCAGTCTATGCAGCAAAACCAGGATCCTGAAGTGTTTGCCCAGCCTAAGGTGTTATCCAGTGCCATGCCGGTAAGCACGCCCTTCTTAAGGACATGTTCAGTATTTAAGTTCTGCTGGGTCTGAGGTAAAATACTGCTGCCTTAGTGAAAGTTTTAGCTTCTAAGCCCTGACCCATCTTGGGCCACTCTGCTCCCCAGGCAGAGTTCATTGCTGTGGCCTTAGTAAGCCACATGTCATCCCTGTGTAAATGTCTTCCCTGAGTGTATAGAGGTCAGATCAACCACTGGGTGGGCCTTCACTGGACATTTGTAAGTGGGTGACTGCTGAGAGTATGTCAGCATGGTTTTTCTAAGTAGGAAATATTTAGTGCCCTGGCAGAGCTGTGATGTTACAGGGGACAGAACCACTCCTGCCACAATCCTCTTCATTTCCCATTACTGATAACAAAGCCTCCCAGGCCTGCCTGCTTTGTCCCTTGTTTATCCTTTCCTGGCCTGATACTGTACCCCTCTCCCTCCCTCTCTGTATCTCTCTCTCTCTCTCTCTCTCTCTCTCTCTCTCTCTCTGTCTCTCTGTGGGTCTTAGGTTTTGAATTCAAGGCTTCACACTTGTTTGAGTTCTACCACTTGAGCCATACCTGCAGCCCTTGTTGCTTTAGTTATTTTTCAGATGAGATCTCACATTTTTACCCAGGGTTGACCTGGGACTACGATCCTCTTACCTCTACTTCCCACATAGCAGAGATTATAAGCATATGCCACTGTGCCAGATTTATTGGTTGAGATGGGATCGTGCCAACTTTTTGCTCAGGGTGACCTTGAACCCTGATCCTCCCTATCTCTACCTTCTAAGTAGCTGGAATTATAGGTATGAGCCACCAAACCCAGCCCTGACCTCACTTTTTGCATCTGTTGTCCCCACTCTCCATCACCCACACACCTTGAAATGCACATTCTATTTTTCATTTCCTTTCATGTCATATTCCCACTTGCCTTTAAGCCTGTATACCTCTCCTTTAGGCTCAGAATTAAAGCCAGCCTGCTTGTCCTGCTCTGTGGTGATCAACAAGAGCTCTCAGCCTGGTTTTGTACCAAAAAGCAAACTAAATGGGTCAAATACCAGAGACCACAGACTTAAAGCTCTGGCAAGCTCTTTGCTGTCTGTACATGAGAAGGTGAAATATAAAAGCGAGAGAGGGCTATGGGTGCTGCTGGCTTGTACGTTCAGTGCAAAATGACCATTGTTCCCCTGCAGGCTGCAGGTCCTGCACTCATCACTGCAGCAACAACAGCAGTGTCTGCAGTCCTGCTGTCCCCAAGCGTTTTCCAGCAGTCCGTTCCACGGCCCACAGACCCTGAAAGGAGAGCAAGCTCACCTTCTCCCCTCACTGCAGGAACTCCAGAAAATCAGAGAAAGCCTTCCATTATTCTCAGCAAGTCTCAGCTCCAGGATACATTGATACATCTAATAAAGGTATCTGGGATGTCAATTTAGTCTTTGAATTTTTTCTTTAATAAAAGAAAACAAGGTTTAAGTTCTGGTAAATTCAGAAGATTAGCTAGGAGTAATGTTCTCTTCCCAGCATTCACTCCTGGTGGAATAATAACTAAGTAAACTCAAGATATCAGTCATGATTATCTCCAAGCAGTGAGATTATTTGGGTGATTTGTAATTAGTTATACCAATCATTTATACAGTTTTTTCCTAAACTGTTAATAAATTGAGGAATAAGCTCTTAGGAGGTAAATGCAACGTTACATGTTTTTACCTTTGCCATCTCTTCCAGAATGATTCCAGCTTCCTCAGTACACTTCATGAAGTGTACTTACAGGTTCTGACCAAGAACAAAGACAACCACAACCTATGACTGGAGTGGAGCAAATCTGAAGGTAGAGGAGCAACCTCAAAAACAAATAGGCTTCATCATGGAAACTTGTTTCTAAATAGAACATTGAGTTTTGAGAATCCTGAAATTGAGCCTATGAGAAAGAGACTCACTCCTTAAGAATGTTTTCCAAGTGACATTCTCAGTGATAATGGAGGTTTCACTGTGAAGCATCACCAGCAGACCTTTGTTTTGACAAAAAAAACAAAACCAACAACAAAAAAGATCATTGTGTTATATGGTGTTTTCATCAGCTGTAAGCAAGTATGTGAAATGAGGAGTCTGATTTTCAACTTGCTTTCACTTTCAAGGACTTAGGGAGGAGTAGCCACCAGCCTTGCTGCAGAGCTCAGCAGAGCTCAGCAGAGCTCAGCCTCACCCACACTCTTTCCCCTCTCCAGTCACCTAGAAATGTGGGCTGACAGTCAAGCTCTGAACTAAGTAGTAGTCAGCTCTACAAACTAGCTTAAATTTTAAGGATCAGAGTTGAAGCTGATAAATTAGAAATTGTTTGTTAAAGAGAAGTGTATTTTATATGAACACTCCCATTTGGGCCTTAAAAGTCCTGAAATTTCTTTGCATTTTGCTTTTAGTGGTCCCAGTCCTGCCATGGTGGTAAGCTCCAGTGCAGCATTGCTGTTTGAACAGGGCCTTGTGAGGCTAATGTGGGAAAAGATATGTCACACCTTTGAGGCTGGGGCTGCATATGCCCAAATCCTACCAGAAATCTCCATTTTAAGTTAAACTCTCCAGTGGTTTTGAAAATGTTAAGTTTGTGTGTGAAGCACAGCCTTATTTTCCTTTTCTGTCTAACCACAGTTAGAAATCATTGTTGATTGTTTTCCTTAACACTTTGACAAAAGGACCAGTGGACCAATCTGACAAAGCCATTCTGGTTCCATTCCTCAAGTGTACTGAGAACAGTTTTAAAGCTATGCAGAAAAGGGAGCTGTTACTCACACTGCCCTTACTTTGTTGTAGAATATGGAGTTAAAAAAGAAAAGTGTGAGATTCAGAACTTTACCAATGTATTCCTAGGCTGTGAGTACTTTTGCAGCCCACAGTGTGAAAATATGTAAAGATGCTTTGTTATGCTGCTATTGATCTGCCATGATTTATATTTATTCTTTTATGGCATGTAATGACGTTTAGTAATATTTTAATGTAAAATTTGATTTATTTCAGCAATAGTAATTTTAAGATATTCTTTGAATGAGTGTCTTTGTTTCTATGATACAGGTCATTTTGTAGTATTTAACCAATTAAGATGCACTGCTTACTTTTCTGAGCACTATTTAATGACGGGGTAAAAAACCCACTTGGCTCAACCAGCTAGCATAAGGATTAGCTGTGAATAATGCTGACAGATGTGATGGTTCCTCTGGAACAATCATTTAAGCTTTAATGGTAACTTGATCATAAGTCCATAGATTTCTTTCTAGCTGAAATTTTAGAAAATTACTTATGAATTACATACTTTTTTAGTTTGGTCTTAGTTTTTTAACTTTGTCTTAGTTTTTCAAACTTCGATTGGCTTGCATTAATCTAACATGCTTCCTGGACAATGTTTCTGCTTCTTGATTTAATCTCTTCTATTGCTGTCTACCTAGTTACGTGTGAATTGTGCAGAATTCAGGGAAGCTTATCAGTTTTCATACTCAGTAAGGAATTGTTTGTTTTCAAAGATAGTGTGTAAATTCAGCAACCAAAACTGAACTGCTCGTGCATCATCTGGGAAAGATAAAGCAGTAGTAAAATAAGGAGTGTTGCTGACAACACGAGGTGGTGTCCAAGGGAACCACGTGGCTGTTCTCATAAAATGAATACTCCAGTAGGTTTGACCAAGATTACCCCAAGTGTGGTCTCAGTGGGCTTCGGTAAATAGACAAATCAAGGGAGTCTTGTTATAATTGACATTTAAATTTAAATAACGCTTTTGAAAATGTAGAATATTATGAGAGTATAAAGAGGGAATATCCTAAAGAGGGTCTATAATCAAGTCTGTTAATTTTCACCCTTTAATCCTAAGAATGAATATAATAGACAGTAAAAGAGAATCTACAGTAAGGCTTCCTTAGTGTGAACATAAACATTTAAGTGCCCAAGTGATGGAGACTTGAAAAGGGTAAACCTGTTTCAACTCCCAAATGTATATACTCTAAGCATTTACTTACGATTCGAAGCCAGAAGCTCATGGTCGTGATTACCAGGGAGTTCAGGCCAGAAGAGTCCCAGAGAGCCAAGCCACGCCTGAATAGTTGCAGCTGGATGGCCCTGGCCTGAAAGCCACAATCTGGTTGCCTTAGTCCTCATGCAGGCTTGCTATCCAGAACCTCATGCTAGCTTAGGTTGCATGTTTACAATGCTAGTGTCCTTTACTGGAACCTTAGTTGAATTGAAATAGACACCAAGATGGAAATGCTTCTTGGTAGGTTTTGCAGAACCCCAGAAGACTTGCATTTAGGCTGTGTACCCAACCCACCTGCCTTGCCCCTGGAGTCCAAGTGTAGGCTCTGGGAGGAGCAGCTCAGAGCTTGCATTATGGTGTGTCTGGGGTGTCAAGAGTGGGTGATGCTGCTCTTCTTTTTGTTGTAGTTAATGTGATATCTTTGAATGGATACTCATCATACCACACCTCACCCCTGATACCTCCCAGACTACTTGTTCCCCTCTGTTCTGCATCTCTCTCAGGATTTGTGAGATGTAAAAGTTGGCCTGCTTGACTTGGAATCCTAAATTTTCAAGTGACTGTCAGTGTCAGGAGAAGCATTTCATGTAGTCCACATGTGCAACATCCTCAGCTTTCCCTTAAAAGAGTGGTAGTTTACTAAGAATCTAAGTCAAAATCTTGGCAGAGAAGGAAGATAGATGCACAGGCTTAGTTTCAAATATGTTTGACCAGAATCTCATGTCCAAGCATTCGTCCTATTTCTTGTGGCAATTATAAACCCCCGTTGAATCCACTACTAGGTAAATACTTTTAAACCATGCAGCTTTATTACTGTCCTCCCCCAAAGAATGTAGTTTGAAATCTTCTCATTTTGGTAGTAGAGGCCATAACTGCCATCATGTTAGTAATAATGCAACATGAAATTGAAGGTGCCTAACTGCTTAAAAAATAAAATCAGCCATCATACTGTAACTCACAGAGGAGTGAGAGGTGGCACAGGCACAAGTGGACTCCACCCACATAGTGAGGAGGACTAGGAATCACGGGCGCAATCCTACGTCCTTGCTGCACATTTGCTGTGAAGCATGTGTTTCTTGCCTACCTTTGGTTTTCTTCAGTACTATTCAGAGTACTCTATGGAACCAACAACGCCCTGTGTTTTCAGGTATCTAAAATACTAAGATCTGAACAGAGCAAAGCAACTTACACTAGGCTTTTTAAAAGCTGCACTTGAGAACATTTTCATGAGTGGGCTAGGGTCTTGAGGAGCCTATTTTGCTTTCAGCAAATTTCAGCAGGAGAAACGTGTGCAATGTTTCACTCAGATTTGGATTTGACATCTTTTTTTAAAATGCTAAAATGCAATATCAATCACTTTGAAGTGGGAAAAATGCAAAATTGTGTTTCCCTTTTATCTGTGTGAATCCTTAGAAAATATGTTTTTAAAATATGCGTTCTAAATGATCTTTTATTCTGTATTCCTGCTTTGGTCATGTGGCTCTCATGACTTTCATTGTACCGGATTCTCAGCTCCCTGAAAAGTGGAGATGAGAAGCTCTGGAGTGACAGCAAGGTTTTTGTTCCATGAGCGCAATACTGCATCATTAACATTTTAATGGTATGGATTTTGTACCATCTGTGTATGTTTGCAAATATTAAGTTATTACATGTTTTAAAATGAGCATTTTTCATCCTAAATTTTTATATGTTTGCAAATATATTTTTTTAATAAAATTTCAAAACCAAGTTTTAGCACCTACTAAATTTTAATTGTGTTTTTATTTCATTTGTAGAAATAGGAATTTTTTAACAAGTTGCTGTACCTTGCCAGAGCCCTGTACTGGTGAGATGGGGAAAGGGGAGGGAAGAAAAACAGAGAAACGGAGAAACAGAGCCACTAGAAGATAATAGATAAACAAGAAATTTATTATGTCAAAAGATAAAATACCAACAAATTCAGTTTATGGATCTTAATTGGCTTTATTTAAGTCTAGAATCCTGCACCATCTCATTCTGTCAGTTTTTTGTTTGTTTGTTTTTGGTGCTTGGGATTGAACCCAGGGCCTTAGGTGTTCTGGGCAAGTTTTCTAGCACTAAGCTAGAAAACTACCCCCACCCCAGAGCCCCTAGAAGGTTGATTTTATAATAGAAAACAAAAAGGTAATTGGTTATTTCACAGTAACTTTTCTTACAAAAGTGAAAACAGATGAGACTTCTAATCATGTTAGCTAAAAATGGCCTGTTTAGGGATTTGGTTATGATCTCTCCTGATTTCTCTGAATATCAACTTAGCTTTGGCTTGCTAACATGAAACTTCAGTTTGAGTGACTCCATTTTGGTTCAGTCTGTTGGGCCTACTTTAGAAACTCAGTCCAAACAATGACCTATAAATTTTACTTTTTTAACAATTACAGAGGCTGAGAAGTTCACAATCTGCCACCCGCAAACTGGAGACTTAGGAAATCTGTTGGTATAGATTATAGACCTGGTTTGAAAGTCTGAGAACCAGCAACTTCAAAAGCAGGAGACTGGTTGTACTAGCTAAAAAGTCAGGTGGAATTAATTCAGCCTCTTACTTTCTTTTAGTTGAGGGCTTCAGGGGTTTGGATAATGCCTACCCACGATGGTGAGGGTGCACACCTGCTTCACTCAGTCTACCAACTCAAAAGCTAATCTCTTCAAGAAACACTCTTGGGGACAATGTAAATAATGTACAGTATAAATCTAATCGGAATTGTCACTGTAAATCTGCCCCCCATATAATGAATATATCCTAATAAAAAATTTTTAAAAAGGAAAAAATAAACATTCTCATTGATACACCCAGAAATAATGGCTCAGTTAAGCAAACACAAAATTAACTATCACTCAGCCTTTTCACAGGCCACCATGATTCTTGAGTGTGAAGCCTCTTGAGTCCTGTGCCTAACACAAAACGTGTTTCCCCCGTAACAAAACATGAAGTGTGTGGCCACATGGAGGGGCATTGCAGGAATTCTGCTTATCCTCTAAGGTTTCCCCAGATAGAGGGTACATTATTTCCACACACAGCTCTCCCTGAAATGTTTGCTACGCCTGTCTACCTTACAGCTAACAGCTTATTTACACACACCAGTCAATGGTACATATTCATTCAGCACTTAAGAATTGCTATCCCATATTTCCCTGATCTTCACAATTCACTTTAGGGAGAAAGAAGTTGAAGCCGAGAGTTATTAAGCATATGACAAAGGCTACATATTAAGCCAGTAGTGGGTTAAGGACTGCAGGACTAGTCTAGAATTTCTTTCTTGAACCAAGCATGTGGCATATGTGTATAATCCCAGAACTAGGGAGGCTGAGACAGGAGGATCTCTAATTTGAGGCCAGCCTAGGCTACATAGCAACGCCCTGTCTCAAAAAAACAAAAAGGGAAAAAAAGTGTATTTGACTCCACACCATATACAAAAATAACTCAAAAGTTCTAAATGTAAGAATTAAAAGTATAAATCTCTTATAAGAAAACATAGGCCTATGGCGGGAGGATATAGCTCAAGCAACAGAGTGCCTGCTCAACAAGCACAAAGCCCTAAGTTCAATTACCATACCACAAAACAAGGGTGGGGAGGGGGACAAGGATGGGCTGGGATAGTGCTTAAGTGGTAGAGCACCTGACTAGCAAGTGTGAATCCCTGAGTTCAAACCCCACTACCATCAAAAAAAAAAATAAAAGATTTGAAAAATATATATATGTAAACTGGAGAGGGAGAAGTTCTTGATTATTTCTAATGAACAGTGAGTTTTTACTCACTGCTTACCATGGTTCATAGATTAGTGTTCCTAAAAAATCTGATCTTTGAATAAGGCTTCTGAGAAATGGTGTTTGTCCCAGAACTGTCAGTAACCAGCCAGTCTCCTACTGAAGGAGAAGCTAGAAATCAGGCAGCCATGTTGTCACTATGAGGGAGGCAGGGGAAGCAGGAAGAAGCAGTCACAGAATCAAATATCCTGATGCTATGTTTCCATGTTTCAGACCGTGCAACTGGGTACCACTCTCATGTGACGTGAAGAGTCTTGATGGGCTTCTAAGGGGCATAGATGAATTCAGGATTCAGTCCCCCACACCACCCCCCATTACTGAGGATTGAACCAAGGGACTCAAGCTTGCTAAACAAGCACTCTCCCACTTGAGCTACCTGCCTCCCCCCACAGTCCAATTCAGGACTCTAAACCTCTTAGAGCTTGCCAAATGAAGTTGGGTTAAGATGGTACCAGACATAGGGGGTCCATGGGGAGCTTGTGCTGTCCACAGTGGTAAGGGGATCTGGCTCCCAGTTTTTCAAGAGTCTTAAAACACTTTACACACATCTCAGATTCCCCAGGCTGCAATAACTGAAAGTAAAGGCAGCTAGTAACAGATTTTTTATAATCCACCAAGGTAGAATGGCTTGGGAGGACATAGGGCAAAGTTACTGTGACAGTCCGTCCCATAATATTCAACAAACATTTCACAGGAGTTTGAATAAGTTTGAAGTTCATAACTGATATTTGTTACAAATTTGTGCTCTGGGTGCATTCTCCTTAAATTCCTCTTCACCCCCAAGGAGAGGTTATTCCCAGGGTAGCCTTGGGAAAGTCCCCTGCAAATGGACGGGGCACTGGCTGTGGCTGAGCAGGTGTCAGTCCACCAGTCTGAAAAGAATGCAGGGCCAGGAAAGCAGTCAGAATCCTCAGAAACTAATGGTGTTTTTGTTTATTTGCTTGCTTGCTTTTTTTGAGACAGGATGTAGCCCAAGCTGGCCACAAACTTGCAGTCTTCCTGCCTCAGGCTCCCAAGTGCTGGGATTATAGGTATACCACCATGCCTAGTTAGAAATTGCTGCTTCTTACCAGGTCCCTGCCACCTCAGAATGATGGATCTGGCATTGCCTGAGCCCCAGCAAAGCTGTATGTGGCACTCTTAGCAAAACCCCTCACTTCCTGTGGCAAGTCTCAGTGCTAGGAACAGTGCCCTGTTGCAAAACCCAGACCTCTACACTTTTTTTTTTGTGCAAGCCCCATTTTGCTGTTTCTCTTGTGTGTCCCTGCCCCCAGAGATTGCCTTGACCCCCAACAGGCACTTCACTCCCTTTATAAACAAATGTGCTTAATTTTTCCCCTTTGCTTGTCCTGACCTGGAATTCACAAAATATAGCCTGTAACTCCACACAGTTTTTTGTTAAAAATTTAGTAATAGTTATTACTTTAGTCATTAATTTTTTTATTTTTTTGGCCGTACTGTGGTTTGAACTCAGGCCTCACACTTACTAGGCAGGCACTCTACCACTTTGAATCATTCTACCAGCCCTATTTTGCAGTGATTTTTTTTGCAATAGGGTCTCGTGAAGTATTTGCCCAGGCTGGCTCCAAACTGCCTCCCAAGTACATTACAGGTGTGAGCCACAGCTCCATTTAATTTATTTTAAAATCGTATTATTACTTATTATTTTAAAATAATTGTGATATAAAGAAGTTTTAAAGTAATAATGATTATTCTGTGTTAAATATGTAATTTCCAAGGGCTAATTCTACAAATCCTCAAAATGCCTTCATAGAGGGCCCCTGGTCTTCAATTTACCACCTTTCTACTTCCCTGGAAAGCTCACTGCTCGCCTATATGCAGCCTGCCCAAGGCCCATCATACCTGGGAATCAGCCCCTCCACCCCCAGCCCAAGCCCTCAGCCTCTCACAGCTCTTGACTCACCCGGGCTCCTGTCCAAAAGGAGACTGAGGAGCTGTTTGTGCTCTAACCCAAACTGGTGAGATTACTAATTAAAGTTCCCAGAGTACTTTGGAGTCCTTAATGATGGCTCAGCACCTTGGAATCACCAGCACCTCCCTAGGCTGTGTCTCAGAGAGGGTGCAATGGAATGGTGGGCAGGCAGGAAGGAGGGAGAAGGGACACACACAAGCTATTTGTCAGTCTCTTCATCTGATCATCCGGCTGGGAGTGGCTTGCGTCCATGCTTGTCCATGTCTAGTCCATGCACTAGACCCTGTGCTCATAGGGTGGCACCCAGAGGTACATATTTGTTGACTGGAATGAATTTCACCCTCATGACAATCTGGAAGACATGTTACCCCATTTTACAGATGAAAGAACCACTGAGTAAATTGAGACATTCAGCCTAAGTTCACTCATCTAGAGAGCAGCAAGGACGGTTTACACCTTCCTCTGGGTTTGCAGAGCGTGGAGCAGACCTCTAGGCCCCTGAAGAATTGTGAGTATTTTGAAATGACAGTGACATTGCTCCCTGGGTGCCCAATGGATAAGGTCAAGGGACTATTTTGCCTCTTGTCATTACTAAATCAAAATTTAGAGACCTAAAGATTGCACGAATAAAAGGACCAATCCTGGAACAAATCCCCTATGCCCACAGCAGCATGACCAGATAGCTCTGTGAAAATGTCCACAGACCCCAAGAAGCCAAGGTACTTTATGATAAGAATTTGAGCAGCGTAGTCACAAATTCCTTACACGGAACCTGCATGGGCTGCATAGGAAGAATGGGCAAGTTCATGGGATGGGACGATGGTCTTTGAGGAGAAGTGCTTGTTGCTTCTTGATTGGTTAGTTTTGCAAGTAGACTGCAGTGTACCTTAAAGGCTAGTCTTCAAGGTACAGCAAAGGAAAGGGGCAGTTTTTCTTCTTTTCTTTGTTGTTTTAGCCCAAAGTTGTCAATTAAACTAAAAAGGAAGGTGAGTGGAGATGTGAGCTCAGTACAGCTCATAGCTGAGTGCTTGCCTTGCAAGCTGAGGACCTGGGTTGGATGCCCAGCACCAACATAAATAAATAAATACCACTTATTCTTTTCCTTTCTTCCATTCTTCAGCCTGCAACTAAATTTTGGACATCTCAGAATTCTTCTCTTGTCATGACCATTCCCAACTACTGAAAGGTATGGCTTTCAGAGAGCTTTCTCAAGCCCTAAGCCAGAGCATCCTGCCAGGACGCAAGCCAAGAGAGGAAACTGAGGCCCAGGGTGGGAGGTGGGCATAGACCTAGCCCTCTTTCCTCCTCTACGGCCATTGCCACTTTATAGTTCAGTGCTTGTACATTTGAGGATGGTATATTCTTTCTTTCTTTTTTTTTTTTTTGGTGGTGGTACTGAGGCTTGAATTCAGGGCCTCACACTTGCTAGGCAGGTGCTATACCACTTGAGCCACTCTGCCAGCTGAAAGGAGTTTATTGCCTCCACCTTCTCACCCATGCCAGCTTGGCCCATGTTTAGTTTTTTGTTTCAGGAAATATTTTTATTTCAAAATAGGCTGTCCGTGTTCACCTTCTCCTTGAGTCTTCCCTGATCTGCAGTCTCAGCAGGCAATTCTTTGTTCAAATCCCAGGAACACAGGTTCCTGCAGACTTGGGACCTCCTCAGAGCCCAGAACCAAGACATCCTGCTGTCCAAAGCATTTCACATGGCACCCTGCACACAGGTCTTGGCAAGTGAACTGACAGCTGATTCAAAGGGATGACATCGGCAGAATTTCTTGGTCCTGACCAACAATAGCAGCACTTTCTGTTGTGCACAGTGGCACAGAGCAAATGTTTTTTCTATGCCTCATCCCAGTAACCAGAACAGGAAGCTGACTGAGTTGCATTGCTAATTCTGGATGTAGGGGTTGGGAGAGAGTGAGGAAAACCAAGGAACCTTCAGACTTGGGACTTGACACATCTGCACACTAACCCTATCTCCCAACTTGCTAATGGCTTCCATGTTTCCCAGGAGAGGTTGTGGCTCACAGCAGTTAAGCAGCCCCTACCAGACTCTTCAGTGCTCTTTGGTCCTCCCCTGTGCAGCCATTCACTTCAGCTGCTCAACAACCAGCCCAGAAGAAAATTTACCCACAAAACAGAACAAAACTAACCTTATGCCAGGCACCAGTAGCTCACACTTATAATCCTAGCTACTTGGGAGGCTGAGATCAGAAGAATCATGGTTCAAGGCCAGAGTGCTTGCTTTGCCCTGAGTCCAAACCCCAGTCTCACCAAAAAGCATATCTTATATCCATGAGAGCATCAGAGACACCTCCATCACTCCTGCCTCACACAGGGAAACCCAAGAGCCTCCAGGAAAGGAGCCACAGATGATGATCTCTTCCCACTCTGTCCTGCAGACTGTGCTAGGCCAGGCCCAACCCCCCAAAAGTACTCTAAGTATTAACACCACTCAAGCCCAGCCCATAGCCTGGCATGGTGCCCCTGAGTCAGAGCCCACAGGGGCTGCAGAACATTGCTGTAAGGTGGTAGCACCCAGGGAGGTACCCAGGCCTTCAGCAGTGCCAGGCAGGATCTGACCCCACTGCTCAAATTACAAGTTGCAATGACTAAGCACCTTTTCTTTATGTACAAGGAAAGCAGGCCTGGCAGGGCTTGGCTGGGCTTCAACCCTGGCTCTCGCCTCTCAGAAACACCAGGCCTCTCCAGCCAGGAGCCTTCAGGGATGAGTCAGAGGATCAACAATACAGTCTGGATTGGCCAGTGACACTCAGAGTCCTGTCTGTGGTGACAACCAAAGTCCTCTCCGAGAAACACAGTGCTGACTGGAACCAAAACACAGTGCTGTGTCTTAGTGTATAAAAACAAATGTCCAACTAATGGGGACAATAACTGATTTCCCTTTGTACACTAGTAGTCCTAGGTAGAAAGGATAGTGGATTCATGTGGGGAAAGGTTTAAAATGCACAATGATGTAAAAAGGATTTGCACAGTGTTCATGACTTTATTTAAAATATTTATGTGCATGCACAGAAAATAAAGACTTTAAGCAAAAAACCAGTGTTGTCAGTGATGATCGCTGAGTAGCAAGGTAGGATTATATGTTTTCTTCCTGGTTTTGTGTAAGTCAGGGCTCAGGGAGATAGCTGAAGTTAGTTGTTGCAAGGTATTGGCATACTCTACTCGGAGGCTGGCAGGCAAATCAGGAATCTGCCGGGCAGGCTAGACTCTCAGCACAGGAGAAGCTGCTGTCCAAAAAGGAATTTTTTCCTGTTCTGCCTCTCAACTGAATGAGTCGGGCCACCCAGATTATCTGGGATAATCTTTACTTAAAAATCAATGATTGCCTGGCACGGTGGCTCACACCTGTAATCCTAGCTACTCAAGAGGCAGAGATCAGGAGGTTTGAAGCCAGTTCCTGACAAATAGTTCAAGAGACCCTATCTCAAATATACCCAACACAAAAAGGGTTGGTGGAATGGCTCAAATGGTAGAGTGCCTGCTCAGCAAGATGAGGCAGAGTTCAAACCCCAGTCTGAAAAAAAAAAATCCACAAATTCTCAACTTTAACCTATCTACAAAATACCATTCACACACACACACACACACAATGCCTTTTTTTTTCTTTTATTCATATGTGCATACAATGTTTGGGTCATCTCTCCCCCCTTCTCCAGCCCTCTCCCTCTCCCCCCCACCATTGGTTTGCCATTATTTTGTTGAGGATTTTTGCATCAATGTTCATTAAGGAGATTGGCCTATAGTTCTCCTTTTTGGAGGTGTCTTTGCCTGGTTTTGGGATAAGTGTAATACTGGCTTCATAACATGTGTTCAGCAGTTTTCCTTCCCTTTCTATTTCATGGAACAGTTTAAAGAGGGTTGGTATCAGTTCTTCTTTAAAGGTCTGATAGAATTCAGCAGAAAATACATCCAGTCCTGGACTTTTCTTTTTTGAGAGATTCTTGATTGCTGCTTTGATTTCATTTTGTGTTATAATCTATTCAGGTGTTTAATGTCCTCTTGGTTCAGTTTTGGATGATCATAAGTTTTGGATGTCCATTTCTTTAAGATTTTCAAATTTATTTGAATATAGGTTCTCAAAGTAGTCTCTGATGATTTCCTGGACTTCCAAGGTGTTTGTTGTTATCTCCCCTTTTGCATTCCTGATTTTCCTGATTTGGGTTTTGCTCTCCTCATTTTAGTCAGGTTTGCCAGGGGTCTATCGATCTTGTTTATTTTTTCAAAGAACTAACTTTTTGTTTCATTAATTCTTTGTATGGGTTTTTGGTTTCTATTTCATTGATTTCAGCTCTTATTTTTATTATTTCTCTCCTTTTGCTTGTTTTGGATTTTGCTTGTTCTTGTTTTTCTAGGAGTTTGAGATGTATCATTAGGTCACTGGTTTGAGATCTTTCAGTCTTTTTAATATATGCATTTATGGCTATAAACTTTCTTCTCAGGACTGCCTTTGCTGTGTCCCATAGGTTCCAGTAAGTTGTGTTTTCATTTTCATTGACTTCCAGGAATCTTTTAATTTCCTCTTTTATTTCATCAATGAGCCATTGTTCATTAAGCAATGAGTTATTCAGTTTCCAGCTGTTTGCATGTTTTTTGTCTTTATTTTTGTTGTTGAGTTCTAGTTTTATTGCATTGTGATCAGATAGAATGCATGGTATAATTTCTATTTTCTTACATTTGCTGAGGCTTTCTTTGTACCCTAGTATATGATCTATTTTGGAGAAGGTTCCATGAGCTGCTGAGAATGTGTATTGTGTAGAAGTTGGATGAAGTGTTCTGTAGACATCAACCTGGTCCATTTGATCTATGGTATGTTTTAGATCTAGGATTTCTTTATTGATTTTTTGTTTGGATGACCTATCTAGCAATGATAATGGGGTGTTAAAGTCTCCCACAACCACTGTGTTGGAGTTAATATATGCTTTTAGGTCCTTCAGGGTATGTTTGATGAAATGGAGTGCGTTGACATTGGGTGCATACAGGTTGATAATTGTTATTTCCTTTTGGTCTATTTCCCCTTTTATTAGTATGGAATGTCCATCTTTATCTCATTTGTCAATGTAGGTTTGAACTCTACTTTGTCAGGTAAGTATTGCTACTCCTGCCTGTTTTCAGGGCCATTGGCTTGGTAAATCTTCTTCCAGGCTTTCATCCTAAGACTATGCTTATTTCTGTCAGTGAGATGGGTCTGCTGTAAGCAACAAATTGTTGGATCTTCCTTTTTAATCCAGTTCATCAAACGGTGCCTTTTGATGGGTGAATTAAGTCCATTAAGCGTTAGTACTAATAGGTATGTGGTGATTCCTGTCATTTAGTTGTCTTAGTTGTTTGAAAGTTCAGTGTTGTGTACCTAAGTTGAGGTTACTCTCTACTTTCTTGCTTTTTCTTTTCCTGTAGTTTGGTGCTGCCTGTCCTTTCATGGTTACATTGGGTTTCACTTTCTTTGTGCAGAATCCCTTGAAGAATCTTTTGTAGTGGTGGCTTTGTGGTTACATATTGTTTTAGTTTCTGCTTATCATGGAAGACTTTTATTGCTCCATCTATTTTGAATGATAGTTTTGCTGGGTAGAGTATTCTAGGGTTGAAGTTAGTTTCATTCAGTGCCTGGAAGATCTCACCCCAAGCTCTTCTTGCTTTTAATGTTTCTGTTGAGAAGTCTACTGTGAGTTTGATGGGTTTACCTTTGTAAGTTATTTGTTTTTTCTCTCTTACAGCCTTCAATATTCTTTCTCTAATCTCTGTACTTGTTGTTTTAATGATAATATGCCGTGGGGTAATTCTATTTTGGTCAGGTCTGTTTGGTGTTCTGGAGTTTTCCTGCAGCTGTATGGGCATAGATTTCTCAAGATTTGGGAAATTTTCTGTTATTATTTTGTTGAATATATTATGCATTCCTTTTGCTTGCACCTCTTCTCCTTCTTCGATGCCCATGATTCTCAAGTTTGGTCTTTTGATGGAGTCAGTAAGTTCTTGCATTTTCTTTTCACAGGTCTTGAGTTATTTAACTAATAGTTCCTCATTTTTTTCCTTTAATTTCCATTTCGTCTTCAAGTTCTGAGATTCTGTCTTTTGCTTGTTCTGTTCTGCTGGATTGGCCTTCCATTTTGTTTTGCATTTCTGTTTCATTCCTTTTTCTGAGGTTTTCTATATCCTGAGTCCCTTCCTCTTTGATATTGTCTATTTTCATTCTGAGTTCATTTATCTCTTTACTAATCATGTTCTTTGTTTCACTTTGGTGTTTGTATAATGCTTCTATAGTTTCTTTTATTTCTTCTTGTGCTTTCTCAAATTCTCTATTTTTGTTGTCTTGGAATTTCTTGAGTGTCTCCTATACATTTTGGTTAACCATATTCAGTATCATCTCTGTAAAATTCTCATTGATTACTTGTAGGAATTCTTCTTTCAGCATGTTCTTATGTGCTTCCTTGGGTTCCTTGGCATAGTTTATCTTCTTTTTGTTGGAGTCTGGATCTGGGTATCTGTTTTCTTCATTTCCCTCTGGCTCCTGTACTGATTTATTATTGGTGGGAAAGTGGTTTCCCTCTTTTTTCCATCTTCCCATCATTGCCCTTGCAATTATTACCCCTCCCTGTACTATGTGTAATTTCATATTGTCTATCTTGTAATAATAACAATGGTGATTTCTAGCGTGGAAGGGTGAGAGAAGAGGGAAAGCAAAGAAGGTAAAGAAAAAGGGGGAAAAAAACCAAAACAAAGACACACACACACACACACACACACACACACACACACACATTAAAAATAGAGCAAATGAAATAAACAGGGAGAGGTAGTGTACTAATCAACAGTGAGCTATACAGGCATTAGCGAGACAGAGAGGATAGTAAAGCAGAAAAAAAAAAAAGAAAAGAAAATCCGCAAGTTCAAAGTTCAAATGCAATAAAGTTTCAGTCTTAATAATTTTGGTGTTAGTCCTTCATCCTCTAGTCCTGGTGTTGGTGTCTGGGAAAAAGTTCTGACATTGTCTCATCAAAGGGGAAAAAAACAAACAAACAAACAAAATAATGAAAAAACCAAAGCACATCAAAACAAATAAATCCCAAATTTAAATGCAATACAGTTTCAATTAGTCCTTCAGCAACCAGTCCTAGTTCTGGTGGTCTGCGTCTTCCCAAGCAGTCTGGAAGCTGGCGTCTGGTGGCGCGGGAGCCCTAATGGTTTCTCCATTTAACGTGGAGTGGGGATGCTATATGTGGGCTGGGGGTATGGAGGGGTCGGAGTTTTGCCTCTTCTGGGTGGTTTTTCCTGTAAGGTGTATCTCCAGCATCTGTCCAAGATTTTACTTTAGGAAGCATGCTTTCTGCTTCCTCCCTCTAGTCGCCGTCTTGGAATCTCCACAGTGCCTTTTTAAGAAGCCAGAGGGGCCAGAAATCAGTCTCATGCCTATAATCCTAACTACTTGGGAGGCTGAGATTGGGAGGATAACAGTTCCAGACCACCCTGGGCACTTGAGACCTCCATCTTCAAAAAAGCACTGCAAAATGCACTGAAGGTTTGTCTCAAGCAATAGAGTGCCTGCTTTGCAAGCACAAAGCCCTGAGTTCAAACCCGAGTCCCACCCACCAAAAAAAAAAAAAAAAGCAGTGGGGGGGGTGGTAGTATAACTTACTAGTAGAGCTCTTGCCTAACATTTGTAAGACCCTGAATTTGATCCCCACCACCACAAAAAAAATTAATAAGCAGTAAATGACATTTGCATGGTTAAAATAAAACAGATAATCTAATAAGTATTAACAAGGTCAAGGATAAACTGGAATCCTCATTTATCACTGGTAAATTTAATAAGGTATGGTGACTTTTTTTTTTTAACTAAGGGTACATGGTGACATTTGCAAAAGTTCTTACAGTATATCATAGTTGAATTCACCTGCTCCATCATTCTCCTTTATCCCCCTCCTCCCATTCCTGGAATAGTTTCAACAAGTCTCATTTTTCCATTTACACACATGAGTACATAATATTTCTACCATATTCACCCCCCTACATCCTTTCCTTATATCCTTTCCCTTCCTGCTGGTACCAACCCCCAAACAGGATCTGTTTTACCTTCCTGTTCTATTTTTGAAAAAAGACATTTTTGATTTTTGTTTGTTTAAGATAATTGTACAGGGCTGGGCACTGGTGGCTCACACTGTAATCCTAGCTACTCAGGAGGCAGAGATCAGGAGGATCATGGTTTGAAGCCAGCCCAGGCAAATAGTTCATGAGTCTCTATCTGAAAAAAACCCAACACAAGAAAACAAGGCTGGTGAAGTGCCTCTAGATGTAGGCCCTGAGTTCAAACCCCAGTACAAAAAAAAAAAAAAACCCTCTACAGGGAGTTCCACTGTGATAGAAAATGACATAGTGACTTAGAAAATAGTTTGGCAGTTCCTCAAATGGTTACAGTGTAGAACTGTCATCTGATCCAGCAATTCTACTCTTAGGCATACACCCAAGAGAACTGGAAACATATATCCACATAAACATTTTCATGTCACCATTCAAAGCAGCATTGTTCATAATAGTGAGACAGCTGATGACTAGATAATGTGGTATATCCATCCAGGGACTGTTATTCAGCAATAGAAGTACTAATAAATGCTACAACATTGATGAACCTTGAAAACATTGAATGAAAGAAGCCAGACATAAAAACCACAAATTATATGATGTCATTTATATGAAATATCTAGAATTGGCAAATCCATAGAGAGGGAAGGAGATGAAGGTAGTGGTTGTCTGGGATTGGGGAAGAGGGGGAAAATAGAGAACAGCTGCTAATGGGTCCAGTTCTCTTTTCTTTTGGGGGTAATGAAAATGTTCCAAAGCTTAGGGCTTGTGGAGTGGCTCAAGAGGTAGAGCCTAGCAAGTTTGAGGCCCTGAGTTCAGCCCCCAGTACCACACACATACTCACACACACACACACAACCAAAGCTGGAGTGGTGATGGTTGTGCAGTCCTATAAACATACTTGTAGTATATGAAATATATTTGATATTTGTCCCCAGTTCCAAAATCTGTGGAATCTATAGGAGTGTCTATTGTTATTCTAGAGAATAGGGCCCCTTGATAACACCTGATTTTATGTTGTTGGTGTGACTTAGTTTAGGTTCCCCAGAAAGCCTCAGGCTGAGGAGACCAGTGATTAGAGAAATAGTGGGTTGGGACTTACCTGCCCCTTCTCTAGGAAGTGAGGAGGGGGCTGAAGATGAAGTTCTATAATAACTCTTGGGGGCTGAGGTTGTAGGTCAATGGAAGAGCACTTGCTTAGCATTTATGAGTGTCTGAGTTCAATTCCCAGCAGATGGCTGGAGAAGATCTGGAGGAGGGGAAAGAAAGGTAAGAAAAAATTTCTTGAACAATATTTGATTATTTGATTCAGGGTTGATGAACATGGGGCAATACTGGGAGGGTGGTGCCCCTACAAGGGCATGGGAGCTCAGCATCCATACCCCATAATTCACCCTAACCATCTCTCATCTGGTGTTCATCAGTGTCCTTTGTAATATCATTTATAACAATGGATAAATATTAGTCAAATTTTTACCTGAGTTCTGTGAGTCACTCTAATGAGTTAGTCAAACCCAGTGAGAGAGTTGTGGAAACTCCAATTTATAGTCAGTTGGTCAGAAGTTCTGGGTCAGGGGTAGGGAGAGACAGTCTTCTGGGACTGAGCTCTCAACCTGAGAGACCTGTCCCTATCTCCAGGTAGATGATGTCAAGATCGGATTAAATTAGAGGACCAGAACTGGTGTGAGCTGCAGGATGGCATGATGGAGAGAAAGCCCCATACACTCTGGTGTCCAGGGTCACAGAAGTAGGTCTATGTTGTATGAGAATAAGAAAAAAATTGCTTTTCTTTCTCTATACCTCAATACCCAAAATCATGGAATTGTATACCTTAAAATGTTTAATTTAAAAAGATAAATTTCATAGTATATTCATTATATCCCAATAAGGCTGTGATTTGTTTTTTAAGTCAACAAATAAAGCACTGGAGGCATGGCTCAGAGTTGTAGAGTACTTACCTAGCAAGCACAAGGCCCTGAGTTCAAACCCCAGTACCACCAAAAATAAATAAATAAAGTCAACAAGTGAGAAAGAAAAGAGTCAGGAAAGCCACATGCTTGAGGGAGCTGGCTGCTAGCAAAGCCAAGAGGCTACAGAATATCTTTTCTGTCTGCAGTTCTCTTTCCTTGCCCTTATCACCCTTAAATGGGGCTTAGGCCATCCAATGCACAGGGCCCTAGAATCTGCAGGTGTCCTGGAGAAGGGGCTCTGCAAAACTCCCAAATCTCTCCTCTTATGCACTTCCCTTTGCTTCCTGGCCTCATGAGTCCAATCCCCTCCCTGCCTCTGCCCATCACTGCCTGAAAAGTCATTATCTGAACATGTCAGCAGGTTTCTGCCCTCTTAGCCTAGTTGGATTTGCTTTTCCCAGGCAGAGACCTGCCCACAAGGTTTTGTCTGATCCAGCACATAGGGTCTGACACAAAGGGAGAATACAGCCTTTCTGTGGTGCAAGAAAAAACCCATTTTACAGATGTGAGAAAAGTGAGGCCCAGGGAAGAGCAAAGATCTGCCCAAGGCCAATTAGGCTTTAGGTTCCCTCTCTCCACACTGTCTCTCAAGCCCAGGATGGAATTTCACCAGTCAGAGGCAAAGGTGACAGAGCCAGCAGAACCAGACTTTCTGGAGAGCTCCTTGGCAAATTTGTATCCAGAGCTCTGGAAGGGTTGCCACCCTCTGACCCAGTAGTTTCTTGTTTAAAGCTCTGGTCCAGGAGGTAGCCTACCAGGACAAGGATGTAGACTCCAAAATATTAATGCAGGGCAAATATATAATGGTGAAAAACAGGAGACAAACCCTCATCTCTGGAGGTGGTCTCTAAAGGAGGACATAGCCGTATGATCAGACAATACGCAGTGAAAATGTCTTTGAAGAATTTTTGAAATACTATGGGGGAAAATGTAAGAGAAGTGGTATATTTCATATGATTCTAACACTTTTTCTTTAAAAAGAGAGAGAGAGAGAGAGCCACAATAGCAAACATATATTAAGCAATGACCACCTGTTTTAAGTCTTGGCTGACTGTCTGAGGCATATATGTACCTCCCACTCCTATTCTGCAGCAAATCCCTAGATCCTGACCTAATGCCCCTGTTTGAAGTTCTTCATAACAATTAGAATAAATCAGTATTTGATGAACAAATGACTGCAACAGTGTCCTGTTTGAGTAAAATCATGCATGATTTAGTTTTATATATTTTTCAAGTTTTTACAATGAGCATATTTTCATTTTATAATCAGAAATTAAAAGTGTTTTGTTTTATTTCTTGGTGGTACTGGGGTTTGAACTCAGGGCCTCACAAGGCAGGTGCTCTACCACTTGAGCCACTCCGCCAGCCCTCTGCCCTTTTTTTGAATAAGGTCTGGCTCTTTATGCCTAGTCAGCCTGGGTGAAGATCCTCCTAAGTGCACTTATATTGCTGGGATAACAGGCATATGCCACCATACCCAAAGAGGCAAAGCTGTTTCCAGAGCTTTTATTGATTGAGATGAGGTCAAAGTTTTTGTCCAGGCTGGCCTCGAACCATGATCCTCACCATCTCTGCCTCCTAAGTAGCTAAGATTACAGGATTGTTTCTTTGTTTGTTTTAATTTCCTGTTTCCTCACACAAGAAATAGGAGAAAAGTCCCATTGGTTTTTTTAAACAAGACAAAACCAGTTCAATACAAGTGAAATCAGAGGTTCTGTGAGGGAACCATTTGCATTCTTTCCTTCCTGGGGAAGCATTATCAAAAGAGGTATTTCCCTTAAGTGCCTCTAGAAGCAAATTTCAGGCATTGGGGGAGAGATGGATTTATTAAAACTCCATAAATCAACCTATAAGCTTCTGTCAGATGCCCATGAGGCAGTGGGGAGGGGCAAGGCTGGGCACTAACCCCACAAGGACTCATCCCATGTCTGTGCTCACCAGGAGCTTTGGATGCAAGTCAAAGGAATTGTCCCAAGGACACAGATGCAGATGTTGGCTCCAATTCAAGCCCTGTGCTGGCTTGGGGCTCACAGCATCCGGCCAAGACATGCCCCAGGAAGCACACACATTGCCCAACCCTGCCAAAACGATGCCCAGCACTGTCACTCAGGAACACAGTTGCCCAGGGCCATTCATGCCTCATCGGTGCCCACTTGGTGGAGAGCGGATGGCAGACATGCCGGAGCACATCAGGGTAGCTTTGCTCTGAGTTGCACGTGGACAGCCAAGCAAGGGCAGGAGCTCCCACAGCCTGGGGCTCTGCTCTCAACCCAACAACATCCCGGGCAGCAGCCTGGTTTATGAAACACAGGCACAGCTTTATATAATCATGAGAAATGAAGAGAAAATGCACTTTCATACAAAGGCACACCTCCCCCAACCTCATCAGGATGTTTTTCAAAATGGAATTTTATTTTTGCTTTCTGCTGATTATAGAAGCCCACTATATTCGTTGCCACTAAAACCCAACAAGAAAAGAAAGGAATAAAGAAGATACTGTAGGTCTCCCTTGATCCCACCTTTCCAATCCCCCCTGAGTCTGTCCTGGCAGACTTTCTGCTTTGCCCAATGAGTGCACACACATATGCACACACACATTTTTGACAGAAACAAATACTTACCTGCTGTTCTATCCCTTGCTTTTTACTCTGCTTACAGTGTATTACAGACATCATGGCAGCACATGTGTTTTTGTTTTTCTGAAACAGAGTCTCACTATGTAGCCCAGGCTGGCCTGGCACTTGTCTTATAGCCCAGGCTGACTTCAAACTCATGATCCTCCTCCCTCAGCCTCCCACATGCTGGGATTACAGGCATATGCTACCACACCCAGATCGTGCTGACTTTAAATGTGCCTTCAGTCCTCGTGGGTACCTAGCAAAACATTGAACCCAGAGTCGTCCAGCTTCAGAAACAAGTCCTAGCAGCCTGGTCTGTGTTTTTTCCCTGGAGAGTTCCCAGAACCCCAACATAATTACCCAAGGGTCTTATTAGCAATGAAGAGTCCCAGACCCCATTCCAGAGAGTGACACAGAAGGTTAGATGTTAAACACAATTTAAAAACCACTTCAGACAATTACCATCTGACCAGTGAGAGGACTGCTATGTCTGCTGAGACCACTAGGGGCAACATTTTTCAGCAGGCCCTTGCATTTTCTGTCCCCAAGTGAATATACTTGAGAAGAATGCCCTTTCTCAGGAGGTTTGGAGTTGGGCATTGTGGTGCATGCCTATGATCCCAGAATTCAGGAGGCTTAGGCAAGATCATAAATGAGTTCAAGTCCATCCTGGACCATATAGCACATCTTTAAAAAAAAATAATCTCGGAAGGTTCGCTGTTCACACTGGCCTAGAAAAATGACCACCCATTGGGCTGCTCAGCCATGTCATGCAGTGCATGACAACAGGAGAGAGAGCTGTGTATGCATGCATGCAAGTGTGAGAGAGGGTGAGTGAGCGTGAGTGTGTGAGGGCATGTGCCTGCCAGTGCATAGGTGAACGTAAGAGTGTGACAGGTGAGAATTTAAGAGTGTGAGAGTGAGGATGTGTGACAGGGTGTGTATATGAAAGTATGTGAGCACATGACAGTGACTGTGTGAGTGTGAGGGTTGGCGGTGAGAGTGTACAAGAGAGTATGAGCGTGCATGTCAGATGAGCCCTGAAACCTGGGCTTTCTCACAAATGGCCCAACTACAGTACTTTGGGGACCCAATAGAACCCCCAGAAGTGGGTGTCTGCGTGGCCCTTCTCCCATCTTAGTCCCCCAGCTTGGTTTTGCTGAGCAGTCCTGGCATTTCCTGCCGAGTTGCAACTCAGACTTTGCCTGTAATCTCAGCACTTTGGACACTGAAGGCAGATGCAGCGAGAGTTCAGTGCCAGCCTGGCCTTCATAGTGAGTTGGAGGCCTTCCTGGGATGTGTAGGGAGAGCTTGTCACAAACACAATTTAAAAAGAATTTGTTGGAGGCAGCCTTTATGACCCATTAGCACCTTCCCAATGAACCCTAATGACCCCTATTTCCCCTCAGTGTGTTTTGGTGATCTGGGAGCTGGACACTCATGTGGCCACTTAAATGATCCTGACTCCCTAAGGATGCCCTTCGCCCTAGGTCCTGTGTGGGTCCTGAAGAAAGGCTGACAACACCAGTGTGTGGCTCTGCTCTTAGGTGGCCGTGGCCTTTGCTATCACCTGATGCTGGCAGCAAGACATCTGTGCCACTGCCTACTCTCCAACAGAGCATCTTTGTGTCTCTACTCTGGACAGGCTGGAATGGAGGGCAGGTGCTGGAGCAGCCAGATTCCCTCTCTTGAGGTCTCCCTGATACCCTTTCTCCTTGGGCTACAGCTCTGATTCCTGCTGACTCTGTGATCTTGGCACATCACCTGACAGTCAGTCATGCTTTCATTTTGCAGGCACTAATTGAGCACCTTCTTCTGTGTATGTGGGAGAGTTGTGGTCCCTGGGGATGGAGTCAGAGCAAGAGTCTTCATCCCACTTGCACTCCTGAAGCTGACAAGACAATGCAGGTAGAAGGGATGCCCTGCAGAGACTGACAGGAAGGTGATTTGTGGCAAAGGGGGGGCCTGCTCTACATCCAGGCAATGCGAAGAGCCATGAGACGGGCTTTACTGGTTCAGGGCATAGCAGAGGCAAAACCTCTATGTTTAGGTGGGGTTTTCCTTGTTATTTTGTTTTTGTTTTTAAAATAGGGTCTCAGTATGTAGCCCACACTGGCTTAAAACTCACGATGTTTCTGCCTCCGCCTCCTGAGTGCTGAGATTGCACATATACCACCATGTCCCACTGAGCTTGGTCTTCTTAAAGAAAACCAAGAAATCTAGTGAGCTAGAATGGATAGCGGGCACAAGAGCAGGAAAATGGGAAGGGGATGGTGAATTTTATTTCAAAGGTGGAGGGAGATCAACAGGGAGCAAAACTGGCTGCCATGGAGAGGCTGAAAGAGGCTGTACAAGGGCAGCTAGTTAGAAGCTAGGCAGGATTCAAGGACTCCTTATCAAATGCTAGGGAATTTATGAGCTGTGTGCATCTGAATAAAGACCCTAGACCTGGGGTCAGGGTAACAACTCTGGACAAATAGCATGTTGGCAACACCTCCTGCCAGCCCAGATTTCTGACTCCAAAGCAATCCTTGGAGAAGACTGGAATGTAGCTGAAATCCAGGATGAACTGGACCCCATACATATAGATCACCAAGATGAGAGGGAGCTGCCTCCAGGTCTCATGAGGGGTAGAGGGCATTTTTCTTTCCATCTTACTGAGTCTCCAGACCCATAATGAGACATGCACCATCATCCAAGACTAGGGTGGATACAGAGAGGACAGGATTAGTCCCATTGGTTTGGAATAGGGAGCCACTTCCATAATAACCAGAGTTAGAAGGCACAGAGCTTTCAAAAGGTTCCAGGGTTTGTCGCTTTTACCAGATAGTGAGTAGCCTGAGGACAGAGGTGTCACCTTCCAGGCCTCTGAGGGTGGTGCACCCTGGGGACATATTAATCCAATCCTAGCCTGTAATCCTCAGCAGGTAGACACTATGGGGCCAGACTCTGTGGTGTGGGCCAGCAGGAGCCAGCTATGGGATGCCACACTTGGCATCTTATCAGCCATCTTGAAACCAGGCCAGTCAAGGAGCACCGAGGGGAAGGAGAGGGGACTCATCTAGATTGACCCATTGTCTCATGACCATCGCTCTCTAAGTATGGGCTATGTGGGAGTGGACCCAGAGGAGACCCAGGCCAGGGCTGGTAGTGGTGCCTCTTGATCTCTCAGGAGTTCAGCCTTCTGCTCAGCCACCCTTTCGTAGGGCTTGCCCTTATCTCTTCTCTGTAAAATGGAGCTTCATCCTCTGGAAAATAGGCTTCTAAACAGTTTAGATCTCAGAGTGTGTGTGGTGAGTGGATTCAATGAGACTCTCTGTGATGACAGTCCCTTCCCTTATCTCCACTCTGGGGAGCTTCATCCCTCTGTGGACCACGAGGTCTGGCAAAACAGAGGTCGATGCTTCTGTCCCTACATCCCTGAAAGCAAACCCGGTAGTCTCCCTGAGTCAGTTGCCCCTCGGCCAATCTGTAAGATTTATTGATTTTTTTGGCTGCCCTGAGGTTTGAACTCATGCTTGTTAAGTAGGCGCTCTTACCGCTTGAGCCACTTCGATAGCCCAATCTGTGAAGAGTCTGTCACTAGTAATTTCTCAGCATTAGCTGGCCTTATCATTACTACTACTAGTATATTCTCATCGCTTGTACACCCCATAAAACCCTGGCATCTCTTAAAGCTGGGGTTGGTCTGCCGGGACAGAGCTTGGCACCCACTAGCCCTGTGACCTTGATTGACCTTGCCAAATCTCAATTTGCTCTTCTGTAAAGTGGGATTTCCACTGATTACCTCCCCTCTCTCACCGAAGACTGGAGGAAAAAGTTAAATTCTAAGCCAAACCTGGAACGTGGAGTTGTTATTATTATTATTATTATTATTAGCAGTAGTAGAAGTAGCGCATTAGGGCAAATTCCAGCAGGACGACGCAGCCTGACGCACACGGTCAGGCGGCCTCTAGGTGTCTAGCAATTTCGGGGCGGGGCGGGGCCGGCGTCCCCTCGTCGGCCTGGGGTGATCCGGCGCCCCGCCCCGCCCGCCGCCCCGCCTCCAGGGGCGGGTCTCCGGAAGTCTTAACGCGCCCCCGCGAGGCGCTGGGCCTCGGCCGCTGCCAGTCGCCGCTGGAGCTCCCTGCTGTGTCTTTGCCCTCGGCGCCCTCGCCCTCGCCCCGCCGCACCATGGAAGGCTACCACAAGCCTGACCAGCAGAAACTGCAGGCCCTGAAGGACACGGCCAACCGTCTGCGCATCAGCTCCATCCAGGCCACCACGGCAGCGGGCTCGGGGTGAGCGCAGGGCGCGGGCCCGGGGAGGAGCGCCTGGCACGGCGCGGCTCGGGCAGGGCGGAGGAGCCGTCAACCGCGGCCTCGCAGGCTCTGTGTCGCTCTGCACGATGCCACCACGAGGGAGGCGGCCGGGCGGAGCCTTGCGCCTCGCGGACCCGGGGAGGAAGGCGTCTTCCGTTGCGCCAGCACTCGGGCCCCGGCTTCCCGGTTCGGCCGTGTGGGCCTAGGTCCTCGGAGCTGTCCTAGACTCCAGCTCCCCGCTCTGCACCGTGGCACGGGGGTGGTGCTCGTAATTTCGCCAAGCATCCCTCTGCGACGCCACCGAGAAAGCCACCATTATTGCTCTCCTGGAGAAGCCGGCCCTGTGCCGTGCGCGCCGCACGCGCATCCCGCTTAGGCCCTGTTCACAAGCCTGTGGGTTCCCTCGGTAGCGTTCCGCCTTGCAAATGGGAAACCAAAGCTCCGAGTTTGGGTCAGATGTTCAAGATCACACAGCGAGAGCTGGGATTTGAGCCCTAGCAGTTCCAATTCGAGAATGCCTCTTTTCCATCCACCATCTTGCGGGAGGCTCCAGGCCGGCCTTCTCAGCATCTCAAACTGTGCTTTCCCCCACTCCCCTCGTCACTACTTCACATTACTGTTAATAGTAGGATGGGTCTGGAGTTTGGATGTGGGGGCTGCTGAGAATTGGGGGGAGGGGGGGGAAGCGGCACGTGCACGCAGATTCCAGGCGGTGGAAAGGGGAGGTCTGAGATCTTAAGCTGGGGCGGGAGATTGGGGTAGGGAGTTGGGAAGGCCGGATGGAGACTTGGAAAGCTAATTGAATTAAGGAGTTCCAGGATCCCAGCGCAGTGATGAAGTCCTGGTGTCTCCACACTTGGTGATGTCAAAGATTCCAGTGCTCCACTTCTGGCCTGGTGTGAGGCCCTGTTACAGCAAGTGCCCCAAAAGTAACTCATGCCTTTCAGTGTAGGTATGCTTTCACCCTTTGAGCTGTTAAGACACTGTTCTCAAGAGGTTTGAATCTTCTGCAAGTCACTTTCTTCCCACCCCACTCCATGCATTCTTTGGACCTGTTATCTCTCCTGGGTTTTAATTAGCCCTGCCTTATATGAGATATGCCTTGCCCAGGCAGGGGCCTGGCTTCCTCCCAGTGTGCCCCTCTCCCCAACCTGGTACACAGTGGGTCTACACACCTTATATTGCTGAACTACTGCAATATTGTTTGGTACTACCGGATCTGCGTCTTTTGGATATTTCATGGGGTCTGAGATCTTGATGGAGAGACAGAACTTACCCAGCTAGTGTTACATATCTGAGCATTTTTCAAAGCTGGATAAGACATGCAGACATTTACAGGGTCACTAAGCAGCTAAGTGGATATTCCTGGTACGATGTAGCATCCTTGATTGCATTCTGAGAATAACCCTGTCAGACAGATTGTATTATGCTCATATGTTTATAGATGAGAACACTGAGGCTAGTGTGTTAAGTGATTTGCCCCCGCTGGTAATTGGTGGTGTTTAGACACACTGCCTGGTGTCTGGCTGTCATGAGTAAATCCTCTTGGGCACTTGGAAAGCACCAGACTGGGGAAAGGAAGGCAAGGGGAAAGGCAGGTGCAGCAATGCAGATACTAGTTTAAAAAGTACTTAGGAGAGAAACAAAGTAACATTTACATTTACAACAGTAGGGGGCTCCCAAAACAGTTAATCAAGTAGGGCTCATGGTCCTTGTTAGATAGTTTCCACCCAGAAAAGATACTGCATATTGCTACAGAGAGTTACACCCATGTTTACATTGTAGCCTTAAGGAGGAATTTACTGAACTCTAAAGTATTAATTTGCAAAAAGAAAAAAAGAGGTGTGTAAAATCTGTGATTCCTCTGTATAAGTAAAAGATGCAGGAAAAGAAATACTTACAGAAGGAAGTAACATTTTATGCAACACTTGTCACAAGAGAGATTTTGAAATGTATGTGCAAAGAATTGTGTGTACAAAAAATATTCAAAGAAAACTTGAGACATGGTTCCTTGATGTTTTTTTGGTTGCCCCACCACTCCCTCACCATAGTGGGTGAGTTCTATCAAGGAAAGACTCAAGACTAAGGTCCTGGCCCAATCTGGGCTGCAGTCACAGCTGAAGTGACCACCCTGTTAGAGTGTCCCCTCTTCAAGGACAATTTACAATCTGGTGATGAAACAGGACTTTAGTCCAGTCTTTGCTGGTCCCCCACTGAGGCTGGACTCAGATGTTCTATCAGTGAGGACCAATGATATTGGGTGAAGTTCTGATCTCTTGATGGCTTTTCAGTACTATACCATCACCAACCTTGTGGCAATAGACCTCACCAGGCCCCAGCAAGTGAGCACACTGGCTCCTGTGTTAGGAGCTGGGCCCAGAGGCAGAGGGACAGAGCCTTCACAGAGGCCTTTTTGTTGTGACAGTGGCCAGAATGTCTCTGGGGTCATCTCCCTGCATGGGCTGAGGAAACTGGCAAGGGTCCAACTCATCCAAGCTTTTAAAAAAGGGGAAACCCCAGTGGCCTTATCAGAAGTAACCAGGATGCTGAGCCTAGCAGAAAGATTTTTCAGTACTTACCTACCAGGGCCAGACTGTTAAGCAAATGGAGCCAAGTGTCATTTTTAGATACCATCACAGTCAGGCCTGATTCAAAATGGAAGATGTCCCCCAGGACTTCTTACAGCCAAACCTGGCTGTTGGGCATAAGGAGATGAAGAATCTAAATCAGCTCTATTCCAGGCAGCTGTATCCTTGTCAGAAAGGCCCTGCCTATTCCAGAGACTCAGTTTGTTCATATTTAAAGGTGAGGTTCATAGAAAGGTATATTGTTTTGTCTTTGCTACAGTAAAATGCCTGAGTCAGTTAACTTTATAAAGAAAATAGGTTTATTTAGCTAATAGTTATAAAGTCCAAATAGCATAGTGTAGGCTTTGGTGAAGCATTCCCCCTCATGGTGGATAGCATAGTGTGTGGGGTGGGTGAAGAGATCAGAAAGCCAGAGAGCAATTCCTCAGAAAGTCAGGAAAATCAGAAAGTCCAAGGGTATGCCCCCAATTGACCTAACAACTTCCCACTAGGCTACATCTTTTTTTTTTTTTTTTTTTTTTGGTGGCACTGAAGTTTGAACTCAGGGCGTCACACTTGCTAGGCAGGCACTCTTACCACTTGAGCCACTAGCCGGTAGGCTCTCTCTTAAATGTTCCACACCATCTCTACACTGCCATACTAGAGACTGAGGTTCAAACACTAACCTTTTGTGAGAGAGACATCAAAAACCATGACAGTTAGTTTTTAAACTGAATTCCTTAGGAGTGGAGCTGGAAGAGCACAGTGAGCAGGTCCCACAACCTGCTGTAATAGCTTCACATGCTTGTACTAAGGTCACTATGTAGTGGCTGGGATTATATCCCTGTTCCCTAGCTCTGGCCTTCAGAGGTATTTTAGCTAAGTGCTCAAGAGTGCCACCACTGGGTCCTGGCCTCATGTGGATACATCATCTCTGGGCAGAAAGGGCTGTCCTGGGCTAGCTTCTCCATTCAGGCTGCCTTGGAACCTCTAGTTCTTGTCCCACCTGACCCTGACCGAGGCAAGAGCAAAGTCGTTGAGATTACCTCAACAGCTGCTGCAACAGTATTGCTCAATTCCGTGTGAAGACACCTGGGTTCCCTGAGACGACTGAGTTCTTTGCCCAAGTGACCTCTGAACTCAGCATGGCTAATGGTCATTGATTCTTAAAGCTAGGGACAAGGTGTAGTTCCCTGGCTGGGGTCTGAGAGAGACATAACTTCTTGTGAACTTCAACACTGGCCCCTGTTGTAACTCTGGCCCTTGAACTTGGTCTGTTCAGCAGGCCTGTTGTCACCAGAGCCTGGTCCCACAAAATCAGGAACTTTCTTGTTGCACATACCACAGTTACCTACCCTGGTTGCCTAGAGTGCTCCCTGAGAGCTGGGACCTACACAGAGCTGAGCTCTTAGGCAGACTTCTGCTCTTGCCCTACATGGAGCCAACATGGGGGTGAGTGGATCTGCTGGGAACTGGCATAGTTCCACCAGCAGGTGGGTCTGCCTGATGAGGTTCACACTCAGAAGTCAGTTGCAGTCATGGACTGGACATAATCTCCAAGGGTTGCACAACTGGTGAGAGAAGTGCAGACACTTGAGAACTTCCTCCACTGGGCTCTCAGCACCCTTTTCCTCCTTTTACAACTTTATGGAGGTGTAATTTGTGTATCATACCATTGTAAGAGTACAAATCTGGGATTTTAAAAAGTGACTTAAAATAAATTTTAGTGAATTTATCACATCTAGTTTTAGGCCATTCATGGTCCTAAAAGATTCCACCTGCCCACTTGAAATCTCTCCACATTCCCACCCAAGTCCCAGGCAGCCACCAGTTATACTTTCCTATCTCTGCAAATTTAATTCTTCTGGACATTTCATAGTAATAGAATCATTACAGAGTGAGGTCTTTTGAGGTCTGACTTCTTTCCCTTACCCTAATTTTCAGAAGTTATCTAGATAATAGCACAGATTAGTACTTGATTTCTTTTTATGACTGAATATTCCTTGTGATTATTTCACATTTTGCTTATTCATTAATTCTCTTACCTTTTTTCCCCCTTAGCATTTTGCTTTTGTCTTGGTTCTGCTATCCTTGGGCAAGTCACTTGTCTTCTGTGGACCTTAGTGTCCCATCCTCAAATTCAAGAGTTTAAATTTAATCTCTGATACTGGTAGAAGTGACCATTAAGTGATCAATTGCCAATTTTTGCACACTGTACCCTATTCTGCACACGTGCACACTACCTTGTTTAGTCAGTTTCTCTTATTTTCATTTTACAGAGAGAAAACAGAAGCTAAGAGGTCATAGCCCCAAGGTCACAGAGTCAGGATACATCATTTCTTCACTGTGTGTCAGGTGCTTTTCAGGCCGTGGACACAAAGTGAACGTTCTCCAAGTCCTCAGAGAGCTTGTGTTCAGTAGGACACACAGGCAGTAAGTAGTCACATAATGTCAGAGAGTGGCAGGTTTGTGCATCAGGTAGTATAGTCAGGGATGGCTTCTCAGAGGAGATAACATGGGGCAAAGAACTGAAGAAACAGTCTGAGGTCTGGAGTCAGGTTCATTCCAGGCAGAATCTGGCTTAGTAGTTTGAGGAACTTAGACTCCGCCATCCTGGATTGTCTTCCAAATCCTTTATAGTTGTATGTGCATAATAAATATAAATAACATACATACATTATAAACAATGAGCAAGAGTACTGTAGTCCCTCCCTCATCTTTACTCCCCCAGAAAGAACACTCTGGATTTTTTTTTTTTTTTGTCATTCCATTGTTTCGTTATAGTATATAAAAATAACATTTTGTATATTCTAAACAATATGGTCTCTGTTATCTCTGCAGATCTGTGATTTTCTTTTTTCCATATACTATATTTTTGAGATAACATGGGTCTGTGTTGGATGTGTAAAGTGTGGATCACTCATTTTCACTACTGCATACTACTCCATTAGATGACTGTGCTGGAGTCAGTCTATTCTGTTGATGTAAATGTGGGTGGTTCCAGGTCATGCCCTTGCCATTAGTGTGGGGACACCCCTATTTTGTTTCTTAGAACACACACAGAGTTCATGTGTATGTCTGTGTTCCTCCAACTGGAATTGATCTTAGGGGATGTACATCTTCAGCATAGTTTTATGTATCTTCATTGTTAAAATACTATTCTTGTTTTCTATTTCTTCTTGAGCCCATTTGGGTAAATTATTTTGCCCTAGAAATTTTCCTGTTTTCAAACTTATTTACATCATATAGTTCAGAGTATCTTTTTGTCATCTTTATTCGTACCCTTACTTTATTTCTGATGTCATTCTTCTCATTCTCTTGATTCTTCAATGTCAGAAATTTGATAAAAGTTGATTGTCTTTGGGTGCTTGTGTCCTTTCTATAACTTCTTTTTTTTTCTTTTAACTTCTTTTGTAGTTTCTAACCATTCACAGTTGCCAAGGTGAGGCTGTAATTTAGGATCTTAGCTTCCTTGGTTTGTTCATTCACTGAGAAAGTTTGTGACCCCTCCTCATTCAGGCCCAGCCTGCATCTGGGAAGAGGAAGCTTATGTCCTTATCTCTTGAAGGAGCCAGCCAGAGGAAGGGACCTTCTCTGGTTCTTTCCTTCAGGAAGTCTTGTGATCAGGAGTGAGTGCTAAAAGGTGAGAGAAGCCACTCTGGAAGAATGTGTGTTCTGCAGGAGGTCAGGTAGGAAAGATGATCTTCAAGAAACTGTGGGCCTAGCTCCAAGCTCCCCACATCCTGCATCGATCGAACTAATTCGTACTGAAAATGGACTCTTCAGGCTAAGGTAGCTTTTTGAACAAATTGTCAAGTCTACACGTGACCCCTGTACAGCACAAAGAGGCAGGTGGTAGGGTAAATACCCTATTGCCCCTGCACCCTATCCCTCACTTCCTCTATAGCCAGTCTGCATCTTAGGGTGTGTCACACACCGGACCCTAGGGTGGGACCCCTACCTGCAGGTGTCTTGACTCAGGCAGGTGGAGGTTTCAAGAAAAGCTTGAGCCCTAAGGCCATTGACTCTTTGCTTTTGCCCTCTGCTGGGCTGAACTTAAAAACAGCTGAGCCTCCTGTGTGCTCAGTACTTTACACAGAGCCCTATCTCAGTCCTTGGTTCAGTTCTTCCTTCTTGCCTGCCCATAGCTGGCGTAGATCCCCAGCTTGCAGATGAGGATTTGGAGGCACCAAAAGGTTTGGCACCTGTCCCCTAGTTGATGGTGGGCAGTGGGGATGGGGGTACCTTTTACCCATGAATTCTCTTACTGCCCCCCCCAGTACCCCTTCACAGCATCCCCATTTGAAGTTTAGAAGCCAAGCCCCAGAGAAATGAAAGGAGTAAGTCACACACCTCAATTGGCACAGCCCATATCCCCGTTCCAGGACACTTTGCAAAGGGAGAACCTCAAAAGAACTGAGGAGGACCTTTCTTTTTTTTTATTTTGTATGTGTTTACTTGGTGGGTGTGGAGACAGTGCCAGGAGCTGACCAGACACAGGCTTTGAAAGGAATAAAATATTGCAAGCTCCTCAGGGGCCTAGCAAGGAGAGCATAAAATCAACTGCTGCATCTACTTTGTGGCTTCTGGTGTCTCTCATGGCTGACCACCTTCCTCCACATCCCCTTTCTCTGGCATGCCTCTGCCACAAGCAGAGAGCACTTACGGCATGCCCTTTCTCTCCTTGGAGCTCCTCCTAGTGGGCATGTGGAAATGTTACCCTGTGGTCACTCGGTGGATGTGGTGAGTGGAGCCCCTGATCCTGACTTCTTTCTCCTTAGAGCAGTTTGGCCCAGAATCTATCTGCTTCCTTCCCCACTATCACTTCCTCATTATAGGGCCATGACTTTTCAAACAGGGTTCCTTGGGAGGGTGGGGCTGCCTTTGGAGGTCCGCCTGACTGGTGTTAATCCAGGTGTCCTCCAGCTGAAGTTGGCACTGGGGGCAGGGGATTAGGGTCCCTGCCAGGCAGGAAAGATTCTTGTTTACATGTCCTCACCTCCCTCTTTCAGGTGTAGTGTCATTCCCCCGTGACCAGGAGTTCATAGAAATGGTTAAGTATAAGGTGATTGTGTGCTGGCAACGTGGACACTAAACCAGCATGGACAGTTCTCTCGATTCCTCTACTAATGTGTCTATCTTGGGAGTGACTCACCCCTAACCCAGTGGGGGGAGACATGGAGGGGAAAAGGGGTCTCTGTGAGGTGGCTTCTATGAGTCCCCAGTGTTGCATGTGCCCTTGGGTTTGACATTGGGCATGTTTTAGTGTGAAGCTCTTTGAAGATCAGTGTCAGGGCTGAGTAGTGCTGCATGTAGGGGAGGCTGAGCTCCTAACGGAACTACAGACCAGGGCTCCAGGGTTAACCAGGAGTTCCGGCATGCCCAGCAGGACCTCCAGCCTCTGGCCCCGTTCAGAGGCAGAGACTAGCTTAATCAGGTGGGGGTGTCTTTGGAGACCTGAACAAATCTCATCTCTAGGATGTCATCCTTGCACTTTCTCGTATTAATTCCTTTGCTCAGGAGCCATTCAGTTACTAAAACAAGAGTGTAAGAGGGGCGCCCTCTTGGCCCAACCACTCCCGGGCTGGAAGGGCAGGTTCTTGCTTGTGTTAGCCCCACCTCAGCCCTTACCCACAGACAGAAAAGGTTTTAATTTTTACAATTTTAGCCTTTGTAGAGGATGACATTGTATGTTTGCCTTTTCTACACAAAAATGTGGTTCCAAGTACTATACTAACCCCCAAAATGCCCATTTTAAAAAGCTACAGGGTAGCCCAGTTATATGATTAGAAAAATCAAAACCTGATTTTTTCAGGTTCCCACCCCTGTGTGTAGGCTGCTGGGAGGTTTGTGGTAAGTGAGCCTCAGTCTCTACTGCCCCATGGCCCCAAGAAGACCAGCATCTTGGAAAGGGCAAGGTGCCCCTCACAGTGAGCAGACCCCGGACTCACTGTTGGGATGTGGTTCATTGGTCAGTTGTAGAGGTGCCATGGCTCCTCAGCTGAGCCCTTACACTACTGCTAGCAGTGAAAACTGGGCTCCACCCCATACTGACTGCTACATAGTTCCCGCACCTCCCATGCTGGCTTTGGGCTGAATCTGCTGTGCTTGGTCTCTCCTGCCCCCTCCTTTCTTTGGCTGTAATCCAGCCGTAGAATTTTCCAGGGGCCATGACTGAGGTCCTAGGCTGGTGCCCTTGGGAAGGTATGACTGTCCCTGGCATCCACTAGAAGGCAGCTCCCAAGCCACTAGCAGTGGCCTCCTCGAGACCAGGGAACAGGAGCATGTGGCTGTGTGGTCAGCCAGGTCTGTGTGATCCTCCTAGGGACAGGAATACATAGGCCTGGGGTGAGTGCCATAGGTGAGGAGTCTGGGGCCATGATACATGTGTCTGTCTTCTCTTCTGGGCCACAGCCACCCCACATCATGCTGCAGCGCTGCTGAGATCATGGCTGTCCTCTTTTTCCACACCATGCGCTACAAAGCCTTGGACCCCCGGAACCCTCACAATGACCGTTTTGTTCTCTCCAAGGTAAGAACCCCTACCCACTGCCAGCACCGCTCACTTGTGGCTGGGTGTCACATGGGCCCTGGAATAGTAAGTGCAAGGAGAGCTACCCCTACTCACCCAATTAAAGCCCAGGCCTGATGCAGCCCTCCCAGGAACCTCTCCACCTGTTTGTCCTGATACCTTGCTCTGTGCTGACCCAACCAGCAAACTTAACCTGAGCTGAGGAACATGTGATGGAGTTAACAGGTTACACTTCCACAGAGCCAGATACATTAACAAGGCTCTAACCCAGAGGAATGAGGTAGAGGCCAATGGAAATGATGTTTCTGCTGAATATTCCACTTGCTTTGATCATTGGCGGGCAGAACTTGAATCCAGGTCTGGGGTTACATTGTGGCTTTCTGGCCCAGTCTTTCTGTGTGTGCTAGCACTCAGAAGAAGGCCACACCTTGCTCCCCTTTAGAAGAGGTGGTCCACTTCAATAGTGTTTGGGATGGGGTCGCTCTTTTGTTCCTCTTTTGGTGAAAGTCACAGGCACAAACCATACAGCAATTGCCTGAGATCCACCTGTCCTCAGGCTTGGCTCAGCAGCTTCTGGTGTCAGGGCAGGCTATAGTAAGGCTTAGAAGTCTGTCCAAATCTGTCACATGCCAGAAACCAGGGATTAGAGTGGCCGGCTGCCTGCGGAGGTTTTGGCTTCACTCAGCTGCACAGCTGTGCCCCCTGCACTTGTTGTAGTGCCTGCCTGGCTTTGGTTGTGGGAACTTCAGGCTGAAAACCAAGAGGCTGAAGAGGGATGAAAGGGGAGAAGTGGCCTTCATTTGCTTCCTCCTCTGAAACAGATACTGTTTCAGAGCTGGCTCAGCCAGGCCCTGGGGCTCAACATGCAATAGGAAAAGCCCCAATTATTGGCTCTCTATGTGACCACCTTTGCTTTCCACTTCCCGGCAGGGCCATGCAGCTCCCATCCTGTATGCAGTCTGGGCTGAAGCTGGCTTCCTCCCTGAGGCAGAGCTGCTGAATCTGAGGAAGATCAGCTCCGACTTGGACGGGCATCCCGTTCCCGTAAGTATACCTGCTAGGAGCCTCCGAGGCCACTGCCTCCACTTATTTTTTTCCCAGGCATGAGGGAGGGAGGTAGCAGGTGTCTACTGAGAAGCTAGAGGTGTGAAAAGGCAGAGATAAGGAAGGAAAGATGAGAGTTGTTTGGGACACGTAATATTCACCTCAAGTTTCCCTTCCCCGCTGGGCCACAGGCTGGATAGATACCACTTAGAAAGAGGGTCACTGGGGAGGTGATCAGGAAGTAGCAGCAGATCCTAGTGATGCCCAGGAAGGAACCCAGCTTGCTCCTCAGGACGTCAGGTGGTCTTCCTGCAAATGTTGGAGTTTATGAGTTATCTTAAGACTCGTCACCGTGGTCTGGGTACTCACTAAGGCCAAACATTCTACATTAATTTTGTCAAAAATTCTCCATCCGGTTTATGAGATAGACTGTTTAGAGATGAGACAACTTGAGGCTCAGAGCGGGTTAGTCCCTTGCCTGAGGTCACACGGTTCACTGGAGGGCAGAGCTGGAATTGAACCCATTCCCACTTGCTGAGAGTCAGAAGTCATAGTCTAGGGAAGGGCTTCTGGAGGGGAGGGGCTCACTGGGTTTCAGTGGGAGTGTGCTGCTCTGACTTCCATGGCTGGTGAAGCCAATTGGAAACTCTCAGCTCTGTCCTCTCCCCACGTGTAACTGTGGCTCTCTGTCATGACAGAAACAACCTTTCACTGATGTGGCCACTGGCTCCCTGGGCCAGGGCCTCGGGGCTGCTTGTGGAATGGCGTACACAGGCAAATACTTCGACAAAGCCAGGTAACACCTCTACTCCCCACCTCCATCCTCAGTAATTTTAAGAGGGGTCCTCAGAGACTGGGTCTTACCCATTCGCTGCTCCCATTTGTCCTTGTACAAGGACTGAGTAACATGTACATATGGTATGTTCTGTCCTCACAAAGACCTACTGAGGATAGCATGGCTCCCCCTTTTTCAGATGAGGAAGCAGACCCAGAGGAGTTAAGGGACCTTGCCCAGAGCCCTGCCAGTAATGACTGGCAGGCCAGATGTGCACCAGAGTGCATGGTGCTACTGCATGTCTTTGGCCAGGGTGCCTTGACTGAGTGCCTGCTTGCCCCTGAAGTGCCTAGACCAGGTCCCAGAAGGATCTGCCTCCCATCCCCCATGCTAGACTAGGCACCAGGAATCCAGGCCTAGGCTCTGTGGCTTTATCTTGGGAAAAGGTTAGGCTTTCTGTTCTAGAGGGTTCTGGGGCATTTGAGCCACCTCGTATCAACCAGAGAAGAGATGGACATCTGAGAGACTAACTTGCAAGGGTGGTTGAGCAGCCTGGTTTGGTAGACTTGCTGCTGTGTTACCAGGTGGCTAGTAGAAAAGCCCCCACAGCCTTTAAGACAGCCCATTGTATATTATGAGGTTTCACCTTAATAAGCATCTGGGAGATGGGGAAGGGTGTGGGGAGTTACCCTCTTAAGAATGAGGAAACCAGGTCCTCTGGTTAGTGGTGGGAGCATCCAGAGGACAACCAGAAGCCTCAGGCTGCTCTGTGAGGCCCAGGGAAGGCCAGGAAGTATGTGGAGAGCCCTGTAGACAGGGAGCCTGAGCTGCAACTGGTGCCACCTCCAATGGTTAACAGTTCAACATCACTCCTAGAGGAGGAGGGCTGATGGGGCCTGGCATGCAGGGAGGCATGAAGGACCCAGCCATGCCACAGAGGGCTTCCTATTGCTCTGCAGCCCACCTTTCCTACAGGAGAAGAGCCGCAGCCAGGGCTGTAGTGGGGCTGGCAGGTGAGGAGGCCCTCTGAAGACAGGTGACTGCAGGGACCCTGCCCCATGGGGAGCACCTGCTGTGTGCAGGCTGTGTGTCCCAGGGACTCCTAAGATAACTCTCCCAGATCCCCTCAAACCAAAGTCACCTGGCAGCACAGCTTTTGCATGCAGTCCCTGGCTGAGCTTGGGGGCAGGTTCAGCTACACCCAGAAGTGATTCACCTTGAAGTAAAGAAAGAGTCAACAAACAATGGGATGTATGTTTAAGAGTATTTCATTGGGCCTGGAACTAGAGATGTGAGTTAATTATTTCCTACAGTTGCTTGAAATAATTCCCCAGCATAATGGAATAAGCCAATGAAGGGAGAAGGGGTTTAGCGGGTTCCCAGAGACCAGGTTGGCTTGGGGCCAGGATTGGCTTAGGTCTAAGTCCTCAGACCATACCTGAGGAAGGGAGGATAGGACACCAGGGGATTATCAGGCCTGGCCAGGCACCCATAGGTTACATCTTGCTATCAGGCTGGCACTTTTGCTCCCTGCTGTCTCATTTGAAAGCTATAAAGCAGTGTTAAAAACAAGTGGACATTTTCTTTGTTTTTAACTCCTTCCCCAATTTAAATCTAATAATAAATTATATGTCCTCCACATTATCATGGAAAACTTACAAACATCAAACTTAATATTCTGCTTTAAAACACACACACAAAACCCTTCTATCATGAGCATTTTCTCACAGTGTTAATAACTAAGAGTTAATTTTAATGATTGCACAAAGTTTTGTTTTATGGATATACTGTAATCCATTTAGCCAGTCCTTTGTTGTTGGACATGTAAGGTGGTTTCCAAAAAAGTTCTGTAACAACCTCTGACTTTGACTTTCTGTTGATTCAAGAGTGTGCTCACTTGCAGCCCCCCACCCCTAGAATCTAACAGCCCAGACAGCACCAACTCAGATTACCACAGACTTCTATAGCCCTCCTTTCCTATTCATAACCCCTTTCCCAGCATCTTAAGACCTCAGGACACCCTCCTGATCTGCGCCTATTGGCTCTGCAGGGCCAGCCTTATCCCTGTTTTAAAACCCAGAGCTATGCTGGGACTCTACTCAGCTTTGGTTGGACTTCCCTAGAAGTGGGTTGCTTAGGACAGCAGCCAGTCTGCTTTCCTGGAAACTTTTTTTTTTTTTGGGGGGGGGGTGGGGGGGATGGGTCAGACTCCCTACAGACCTCTGGCTGAGTGCCATCAAGGAGACTACATTTGGGAGCTGCTGTGTCAGAAGCCTAGGTCCAGGAGGGTCTCTGTGACTATGGGCCTATGGCCTTGCACTCCTGGCCAAGGAACAAGTGGACCCACCTGGTGGAGGCCTCGGAAGATAAGCATCGGGCAGAGGGAGGAAGTAGGGAGCTTCCCCTGTGCTTTCTGAAGTGCTGAATCATGCTGACAGCTCTGAGACTGACTGGCCCAGCCTCCTGCGTGCTCTGTTTTGGCCCTGCATCAAGGAGACTGGAGGCTTGGATGGCTCAGGCTTCAGCTGCATGGAGGACCTTTCCCAGGAGCAGTAGGAAGATTGCTGGGGCCACACAGTCCCTGAACTTATGCCTCTACCTCTAGCCTTACCACTTTGGTACCCTCCCTTGAGGCCAGGGAAGCTTCAGTTCTCTGGCAAGCGCATGCTGAGTTCCATGCTCTTTTACCTTGTCACACTGCCTTTGAGGTGATCAGCCTTGCCTGTGTGTCTAGAGAAGAAAAAGGTCCCAGGTGGAGAAAGGGCCAGGCCCCACCCTATATTTATCCTATCTTCAGATGCCCTCAGGTGTGCCAGTTCTTCCCTCAAGTGGCCTGAGCCATGGCCTTCCCAGTCCAGCTCCTCCCAGCAGGGTGAGCCTGGTTCCTTTTCCCACTGACTCACCCATCAAGTCCTGGGCTCCAACACCCCAGCTGGGTGGCTTAGCCCTCTCTGTGCAGAGCAGGTAGTTTGTCCATCCACCCACTCATCTTCATTTTCCTCTTACAACAACCCCCATTCTTTTGGCTCTTAAATTGTCCAGATCCCCCCAGGCATTTCTGGGGGCTTCTGGCAGTTTCCTGCACAGCCATTCCCTCACATGGTATGGACTTGGGATGAACAGCAGGGACCTGGTGATATGCCCTTCCATGTCCCTGCTGTCTGTTTTGCACAGCTATTTATGGCTATGCCTCTACCTAGCAGGTTTGGGCTGCGGGTGTGACTGAGGCCCTTAGTTCAAACCCCATTAATCTCAAAGGCAAAGAGAAAAAGAAAAAAGGTTCCTCAGAGGGTGGGACAGGGAGCCTGACAGGCCTAGGGGACAGGGACTAGCCTCTCACCTGCTCTCTCTCTGTCCACAGCTACCGGGTCTATTGCATGCTGGGAGATGGGGAGCTATCCGAGGGCTCTGTGTGGGAGGCCATGGCCTTTGCTAGCATTTACAAACTGGACAACCTTGTTGCCATCCTTGACATCAACCGCCTGGGCCAGAGCGACCCGGCCCCACTGCAGCACCAAGTGGACATCTACCAGAAGCGCTGTGAGGCTTTTGGGTAAGTGCAAGGCTGCTCAATGGAAAGTTGTCTGTAATCGATGCTTTGTGGAGACAGGAGCAGAAGACGAGTGTTCTGGATTCTTGGTGAATTGAACAAAGAATTGGACAAAACACAAGCAAGCAAAGAGTAGACTTACTGAAATTGCAAATGTACTCCCATAGAGGATGGGAGAAGGCCTAAGAGAAAAGACTCAATTGAGGCCTGTTTATGCAGTGATTTAAGGCAAAGCTGGGGTCAAAAGGGGGCTGAGAGGGGTGTCCCTCTTATGATTGCCAGAAGGATGTTCTATAACTTATTTTGATGCATATGTCCCTACCCATAATGCATCCTATTATAATTACATGCATGAGATGCAGTCCATAATGTATGAAACTTTAAGTTGGGGGGGGGGTCTCAAAAGGTCATCTGAGGACAGGTTCCCCAACCCTCATATATGCTAGTTCCAGGACTTCCCCTCTGTACAAACATCCTCCCTTATCATGATGCAGCAGCCACTGAGCTGACCACAAAAAGGGGCCCCAAAGACATTCCCAACCAGATGCTTCCTGAAGAATGCATGTCCTAGGCAGGACTTTTATGGCATTTTATCCAGTCAGTGTCCATCCCCTCCTGATCAATCTGTACTTCCCAGTTCTCCTGTCTCAAGACTGCTGTCCTGGCTTTGTGGGCTGAGGTCTAGTCTTCAGTCTTCAGAAAGTTTATTTGCACAATTGAATGGCACAATAGTTCTCAGAGCTTCTCACATAGTCTTGCTTTGTTGTTGGGGGAGGAAGGCATGAAAGAGGCTCATTCCATGAGACTGAAGATCATATGGGTATGGTGAGGGTGAGCATCAGTTTGATGGTTACCCCTGTGCCCAGCTCTAGCAAACCTGGGGAGGAGGAATAGGCTCCTTTTCCTAGTAAAATGAGAGGCAGGGTTTCTCGTTTTACCCCTTGGGCCTTAGTGATCATGAATTCAGAGTCAAGTGTTACAAAGTAGGGACGTCCACTGGTAGGTGCCAGCCAGAGGGACCTTCACCTCATTGTCTCCATCCCCAGCCCCAAGTACAAACTGTTCTGCAGTTGAGGCTCTGAGGGACTCAGACCCCCAGGGTCCACAATGACTAAGGAGGTTATGAAGGGGAGGACACTGGGCTGGGCCATGCAGGGCTTTGAGGGCCTTGACTGAGACCTCCAAGGCTGCCCTTCCTAGATCCCTGCCTGTGAGCACACCAAACTAATAGAAACATCAAGGTTACCTTGCAGTAACACAGTACTTCTGGTAACTGACCATATAAAGGGAGAGGATGAAAGAAGGGAATGTTCTTTCTGTTGGATAGATGGGAAAACTGAGCCACAGGGCACCTCCAGGGGCTCCCTAAGGGACGTCAGTCTGGGGAATTGGAGTATAACCCTGGCAGTGCTCGCTGGGGCCTTTGTCCCTAACAAGATTCCTTTGGTCCTGGTTCTACCACTTTGTGACCTGGGCAAGTTACTCCACACCTTCAGTGTTGCCCCCTATAAAATGGGGCAACAACCACACCTACCCCCATGTGGGGTCAAATGGGTTAATATTCATAGTGCTTAGCACAATGCCTGCACAGAGTGTGTGTTTGTTGCTGTTTTTATTACTGCTAATAATAATTACTGCAGTCCAAAAAAGTTTGCTTAAACAGGATTGCCCTGCTGCCCTCCCTGCCCCACACACACACCCAGCTCCTTGCTGTATATGTTGAACAGCATGGTTCATTGTATAAGTTTCCATATCTGGGAGGAATCAAATGGGTTCTCCAAATAAAAATTAGGCCTAAAAGTACAAGAACCTAAGAGAAGACAGATTCCAAACATGGTGCCTTATCCCCAAAACAGTTCTCAATAGGAAATGAACAGATTAGGAATGAAAAAGATAATACATGAGCTAAGCTTTGAATTATCTAGGAGGAGGAAATTTTTTCAAAGACAAACAAGAAAGTAAAATAATGTGGAAAAGAAAGAAAACCCAAATTGGAAATGGCAGCTTCTTAGGCTTTCCAGCTTGCGTTGCAGCTGTGGGGTTGGGCACAGGCAAGCATTCTGATGCCAGGCCTTTCCCTGGGGGGTTCTTCAGGGTGCTCCAGCATCTGGCTGCCCCTCACCCTGTGCCATCTCTGTCCCCAGCTGGCATGCCATCATCGTGGACGGACACAGCGTGGAGGAGTTGTGCAAGGCCTTTGGCCAGGCCAAGCACCAACCAACAGCAATTATTGCCAAGACCTTCAAAGGCCGTGGGATCACAGGTCTGCATGCAAGCCTCCCTGCCCCTGTATGGGGCCCTGTGGCTGACTGAGGGGTGGGGACAGCATGGATCTGAGCTCCTTGTGCCTGAGGAAGGGCCAACATTTATCTGCCTCTTGAACATACTAGGCTCTAGGGAAGGGGGACAAAAGGTACTGGGTTCCCCGAGATGACTGATCTACAAAGCTGAGCCAAATCAGCCTGTTCTCAGTTGAGTGTCATGTGCAGACAGGAGGAAGTAGAGGAGGGATTTGGAGAGGGTCTGTGAGTAAGAAGGATACTGAATGAGCCAGCCCTGCACCCCACCCTGGTTAGTACTTTGTAGAGTATCCTTGGTAGCCTCAGTAATCTGCCCTGAGCTGAAGGCCTGACACCACACCAGCCCCAGAACATAGAAAGACCTGGGTTCTCTCCTAGAAGAGGAGGGTACACCTCAGGCAAAGGGAAAGTGCTTCACAGAGGCCTGTGTGAGGCTTAAGAGGTGGTTCCTGTTCCATGCCTGAGAAAGAGACAGACATGTCACTCCCTGGCACTCAGAGAAGGACTCCAGACCCATGAGCCTGGTTTGGCTCTTGCCCATTTTAATGATAGGAAAATGGGGCTAAAAGTAGTTAGGGACTATGAGATATCACACCCAAGTTAGACTGGCTGTAATTGAAAAGAGAAAAAATAACAAATGCTGGCCAGAACATGGAGAAAGGAAAACCCTCATACACTGCTGGTGGGAATGTAAATTAGTACAGCTGCTATTGAAAGCAGTATGGCAGTTCCTCAAAAATCTAAAAGTAGAACTGTTGTGTGATCCAGCAGTCCCACTACTGTGTGTAGCTAAAGGAGATTAAATGAGTGTGTCAAAGTGTGTCTGAGTGTATATTGCAGCACTGTGCACAGTAGCCAAGATAGGGACCAGCCCAGGTCTCTACTGATGAATGAATAGATAGAGAAAACACAGCCATAAAAAGAATGCAGTTCTCAGGTTGGGAGTTAGTCAGTGGTACACTGTCTTGCCTAGCACATGAGTCCCTCCCTGGGTTCAATCACCAGCAACACTGACAAAAAAAAAAAAAAAGAATATTTTAAACTATATATTTATAAATTTAAGAAAGAAAAGAGGGAAGAAGAAAAAGAAGAAAGGGAGGAAGGGAAGAAGAAAAGAAAAGCGGTCAGAGACAAAAGGGAGGAAGTTTATAGGACTACAAAGCCCCGAGTTGGCTTCTCTGTGCCAGCATTTGGGTATTTGACCCTTTTGAGGTCTCTTGGTAGCCTGAGAGCTGTTGGGTGCTAACTAGGAGTGTCAGTGTGTCCTTGGCTGTGCTCAGGCTACACTGACCCCTGAGGTGATCTCAGGAGAGGGATATTAACTTTTCTGGTCCCTCACAGTGAAGTTCTGAGGCATGGGCATGTCTGGCTGTTTGCAGATCTCACTTTGCTGCTTATAGATACATTGGGTGGACCTTGGTAGTACTCACTCTGTTCTGGCCTTCAGCTTCCCTTTCTCATGGCTAAGGTCCCTCTCAACCCACTAAGAAATTGAGTCTGTGATTTCTGCAGCAGACCTGTCTCTGCGGGCTTGTAGGGATAGGTGCAGGGGGCACAGTGGCAAAGGGGATGGGGCTGCGTGCTTACAACACACATCTGCCCACATGCATTCCCTCTCCTTTCCACTCAGCCAAGCTCTTAGGACCAGCACTCAATGAGTGGTGGGCAGATGAACAGTAGGAGTCCTGTTCTTTACGACATTTCTTTTCTATCCCTGATGGTGCCCAGTCCTGGACTCTGCTTGGTCTGTCATTCCTGTCCTTTCCCTGAAGGGTCTGCCCTGGAAAAGTGGAGGACCAGGCCTCTTGAAGCAGGCTCCCTGGAAGGTTCTACCATGCCTGACCCTCTGTTCTATGTTGTACCTGCAGGGATAGAAGATAAGGAGTCTTGGCATGGGAAGCCCCTCCCCAAAAACATGGCTGATCAGATCGTCCAAGAAATCTACAGCCAGATCCAGAGCAAAAAGAAGATCCTAGCCACCCCTCCACAGGAGGATGCCCCCTCAGTGGACATTGCCAATATCCGCATGCCCACCCCACCCAGCTACAAAGTTGGGGACAAGGTATATAAGTTGGACCTTGCTCTTCCAAACTGACCAGGGGTGGGGCAGTCCTGGTTTTCTGGCTTCGCAAATCTAAGATGTGTCTCCTGGAAGGACTGGGAAAGAGAAAGAGATTAGTCTGTGATGAGGAGGGAACCTAATGCTGTGTCAGTTTTATCTACAGAGGCAAAGAGGAGACGGGACTTGCCCATAATCACACAGTAAGCTGCTGGCAGAAATGAGAACAAAACCTGGCAAAGGTTAGGCAGGGCTGTCCTGCTCCAGCACCTTCCCCTGAATGAGTCCATCCTTGCAGCCTGCGTCCAGCTTTCTGACTCCCAGGCCCTGTATTCCTATGCACAGACATTCACCATAACCCTTAGCAACTGTGTGTTAATTGGGTTTTCATTTTCTGTCCCACATTTTTATCCTTCCCTAAAAGCTTCAGAGACCCACAGAGGCAGGCAGGACTCCAGACTCAGACCTGCGCGTTCTCCAGTGGTACTCAGAGCCTCCTGCTCTCTTCCCCACAGATAGCCACCCGGAAGGCATATGGGCAGGCCCTGGCCAAGCTGGGCCATGCTAGTGACCGCATCATTGCCCTGGATGGAGACACCAAGAATTCCACCTTCTCAGAGATCTTCAAAAAGGAACATCCAGATCGCTTCATTGAGTGCTACATTGCTGAGCAGAACATGGTGGGTACCAGGGGTGAGCATCGGTCTGAGGGTGCAGGGGCAGGGCTAAAGCCCTCCAGCCTCTTTGGGCAGCCATGTGGGCAGTACCAGGTACCTGCTGTGGACCAGCCAAGTTAGAGACCACAGGAACAGCTAGAACTTTTGAAATGATTATTTGAAACCAAAGGAATTTGGTGTTTGGAAATAGATTGCAGGATCTGTGGGGGCTCACATGGCATTAGCATACTAAGATTACAGAATCCTCTGCTCCCCAGAAGGTGACCTCAAGGGTCCTAGGCTCCTGGCCACCCTCTGCCTGCCCTTCAGAACTGACCTGCCCCACCTGTCCCCAGGTTAGCATCGCTGTGGGCTGTGCCACACGCAACAGGACAGTGCCATTCTGTAGCACTTTTGCAGCCTTCTTCACACGGGCGTTTGACCAGATTCGCATGGCAGCCATCTCTGAAAGCAACATCAACCTCTGTGGCTCCCACTGTGGTGTGTCCATCGGTGAGTTTAGCCAGGAACCTTGCACCTGTAACTTCCCTTGACTTTGGGCCAGGAGGTATAGGAGGGGTTGGACCAGGAATCCATAGATGGGGGATCTTATTTCAGCTTATCCTTTCCCTCACCACAGGGGAAGATGGGCCCTCACAAATGGCCCTGGAAGATCTGGCCATGTTTCGGTCAGTCCCCATGTCAACAGTTTTTTACCCAAGTGATGGAGTTGCTACAGAGAAGGCGGTAGAATTAGCAGCCAATACAAAGGTTGGTCATATAGCTGTTTTTTCTCATACTGGCAACTATCTCTTCCCTAGAGAGACAGAAGAGGAGGCCAGCACAGAGGCACAGATCTGGTCACTTGCTGCCCCTGAGGTGTTTCTAATACCTTGCCCTTGGTGTTTGTGTAGCTTTAAGAAGTTAGACCAGAATTAATCACTGTACTCTACTAAGATTATACTGGCAGCCTCTGCCAGTTTGGCAATTGACAGCTATTTGCCTTTTCTGAATTGAATTCTCCAAGACAGAGACATATGGTCCAGATCAAGAGTTACCTTCCTATAGATCTGTTTCTCTGTCTGAGGCCAGGAGGCCTACAGATGCATTCTCAGGAGTAGCCCCAGACTACATAGTAGTCCAGACTACATAGTATTTCTTGTCCGGAGCTGGGAAATCCATAGAAGTTTCTCAGGCATACTTAGGGAGGTGCCAGACTACAAAGGGCAAGCAAATCTCTTTTCCCTGCTAGAATACCTGGGATACCATGACTGGCCCCACCTCACTCCCCTACCCCTTAACCTCTTGGGATTGACAGCTGGAATTGGTTTGCACGTGAAAGGGTGAACCTTTCTAGAAAGAGGTCAGAGTTACCATGCCATGTATTCCTTAGTTTATCTGCTATGATCGCAGGGCATTTGCTTCATCCGGACCAGCCGCCCAGAAAATGCCATTATCTACAACAACAATGAGGATTTCCAGGTTGGACAAGCCAAGGTCAGTGTTCATGCTGCAGTGAGACCCTACGGAGCAAGTTGAACCCCCCCTACTGCCACTCCCAGCAGTCAGGGCCCCACCACGCCCCCAGTCCCTGTGGCTCACTGGCTGTGTCTCACCCTCTGTCATCCCCAGGTGGTTCTGAAGAGCAAAGATGACCAGGTGACTGTGATCGGGGCTGGGGTGACCCTGCACGAGGCCTTGGCTGCTGCCGAGATGCTGAAGAAAGGTGAGGAGAAAAGGTTCCAAAAAGATAGAGCACCACAGACTTGAGAAAGAGTCTCCTCTAGTTAAATGATGATGGCAGTAATTAAAGCCACTCTTTGAGCACTTAGTACTCCATGCCCAACAGGATGCTAAGTCCAGGGGTGCAGTGGCCACAGTCCTTGCCCCTTAGCCCCAGCATGGTAATCAGATCAAAGGTCCTGGAGCCTGCCAATGGGGCTGAAATCACAATTCAGCCCGCACTAGTTAAGTAAGTTATTCGCCATCACTGTGCCTCAGTTTTCCCATTTGTAAACTGGCACTTTCTCAATAGGGCCATCATGAAGATTGAGTGTGACTTACTATTTGTCATTATTAGTATTATTATTAGTGTGCAAATGTAAGCTAATGGTTGCTAGATAGGCATTAGGCTCCCCTGCAGTAGAATCACCAAACAGATGTCCCATTTCAACCATGCTGAGCCCCATGTAGCAGAGGGTGGCATGACATCCTCAGAGTAAGTAGGAATTGATCAGCAAAGGGAGGGGCAAAGAGAGGTGCAGGCAGGAGTGGCATGTGCAGAGCAGTGAAGAGCTAGAAAAGCCAGAGAAGCCCAGCCTAGGCAGGAGGGAGCAGGTGTCATGCTTTCAGCAAGGAAGGGCAGGCTTGTATCTTTCCTTCTGAGAAGGTCTTTCTGTTAAGTCCTCACCTGACCCTCTTGACACCCTTCTGCCTGTGGCTACAGCTGCCCTCGCAGTTGCCCCACTCATAAACATTGCTTTCAGATACCTGGTGCTTTCCCTGTGGCTCCCCATTTTATCTTCAGTCATCATGGGAGGTTGGGGAATGCCACTCAGGGCCCATGCATTCCACTGTGTGTTCTTGGACAGTCCACAGAACATGCTGCTGACCAAGACCTCCCAGAGGGGGTTGGGAAAGCATGAACTCAACAGTGGGAACAAGGGAACAGTTGGTTCTTCCCAGGATATGGACAGGCCTACCGAGCTTTATTGCTCAACCCCCAGGATATCTCTGTCCAGGGGGCCATTGAAGGCCCGCTGTAGTACAGACTGCAACTCCCAGCCCTCCACTCAGCACCTGGGCCTTCTTCCCTCACAGAGAAGATCAACATCCGTGTACTGGACCCCTTCACCATCAAGCCTCTGGACAGAAAGCTCATTCTTGACAGTGCCCGAGCTACCAAGGGCAGGATCCTCACGGTGGAGGATCACTACTACGAAGGTAATTGAGGCTGAGCCGGACAGGTTCGGAAAGGCTGGGCAAGGGTCAGGGACCAGAGCCCAAGAGCTTAACCTGACCTTAAACTCCTTCAGGGACATAATCCACCTTTTCCACTCTTAGCCGGTAGAGTTGAAATCCATTCTGGTTTCCTGAGTGTCAGTGCTCATGGAGCCAAACCAGCAGCTATAAGTTAGCTGATTCCCCAAGTCAACCCTAAGACCTGTTAAGAGGCCAAGTCACAGTTGCTCTAGATGACAGCTCTGAGTTTTGAGGGCCACAACTGCCCTCCTGAGGCTCAATAAAGGAGGTAAGGTGATTGTGCAGAATCACACATAGAAAGCCATGTTGAATTTCTGTCTTTGGGTGGCTTTCACAAAGTGGCATCTACAGTACGCAGCACCTGTTCCTCTGAGTGGCCTCCAGAGAAAAGATGGGTTTAGACTCTAAGGTCAAGTATGATGTTAGTCTGTTGATGACTACCTAGACCAGAGGATGATGTTAAAAAATGATTTAGAGGCCACTGTTGGGCTTATAAACGTAATCAGCTACTCTGGTTAGGGAAGTAGATCTATATAATTTTGCCATCCTTGTCTCAGGGAATAACCTCAGACTGAAGGACTGAGACCTGCCCCTGCTCACCCTGGCCTTGTCTTCTGACTTATCTCCTTTCCTTTGCTCAGGTGGCATAGGTGAGGCAGTGTCCACAGCAGTAGTGGGTGAACCCGGAGTCACTGTCACTCGCCTGGCTGTTGGCCAAGTACCAAGAAGTGGGAAGCCAGCTGAGCTACTGAAGATGTTTGGTATTGACAAGGATGCCATTGCACAAGCTGTGAGGAGCCTTGTTACCAAGGCCTAAGGAGGGCATGGGGTACTGGGTGGGGATTCTGCACATTCCTGAGAGATTCGGCAAAGGTGCTCAAAGATGTATTGGGAGAAGGAATAAATATATGTTTTGAGAAAAATGAATGACCCCTGAGATGTTTTTTCCTTTGATGAAGATTCAGATAGTATCAGTGCTAGGAAGATGGTAGAGGGAGAGATAGGGATGCTGGCATGCTTGACTTGGGGCTAGGACCTAGGTATCCTAAGGAATCACCTCCACCAGTCCAGCCTCTGCCCTCCACTATCAGAACTGGTGCTGCCTCCTAAGCATGGCCAGGTCACGCTTGCTGGGATCTGCATTCTAGCCAGGTGACACTTAGCTGCAAACTGCCTTCTAGCCAGGCTAGGCTCCAGTTCCCTCCCTTGCCCCTGCCAGCCCAGTAGTGAAGGAGACTGGAGTCTAGAAGCTGTCCAGGGCCCCTCAGGGCCTCCTCATGTCCCCCAAGGCCCTGCAACTTTGCAGTCAGAGTTCTGGGATAGACACATGCACTCGTTGTCCCACTCCTTGTTTTTGTTTTTGTTGGGGGGGATAGTACTGGGGTTTGAATTCTTGCAAGGCAGGTACTCTACCACTTGAGCAACACCTCTAGTGCCCCTCCCTTCTTACATTCTTTTAAGTACTCTCAAGGTAGCAGAGGGAAACAGGGCAGTCCTGTCCTGGGGAAGAAAGGAACCCTTAGGCTGGCATCAGAGCTACAGGTGGTGGGAAAAACAGGAAGGTGTAGCACCACAGACTAGAGCTCTTTAATCCTGAGTGTGCAAACCTGACTTGTCCTCTCGACTTGACAAAATGCAGGTTCCTGGGCCTTGCCACAGGGGCCTGGGACTCTACATTTGACAGCTGGCCCAGGAGCTTCTGTTGTCACACTTGGAGAACTATATATGCCCACGCTCTAGTGCCTTATCTGTGCCACAGCTCCCGGTAGGTTGTCTCACAGCCTGTTTCTCCCCCTGCTGCTTGGACTCAACTGGGGTCAGCCCCCTTTGGAAGATCAGCTTCATATGTAGAACTTTGTACTGACCAACAACAAACTAATGCTGGGGAAAGAGGACTGGGTCCCCTTGGTCACTGATGGGTTTACCAGGAAATCTTCAGCACCCTTGAGGGGGATGAGACACATTTGTAGGCATGTCCACATGTCTGTCTGACAGTCTGGACTGAAACCCAGTCTTGAAACCCACAGTCAGCAACTGCAACTCAGCTACTCTGTCGGCTTTGGGTGTGCCAGCATCTGTGTGGCTTCATTTATCTCAGCACCAACTCCAGAGGGAGCAAGGACAGGGTAACACAGGTGGATCTCAGGGAGGTGGCCAGCGCTGACGGAGTTTGTTCTCTATTCTGGGCCAGGGTCTCCCAGCCTGCTGGCACTGGGGTCAGGGTAGGCATCTGGGAGGCTGTGAGCACCAGGCATTGCAGAAAATTCACCTCAGGGAGAATGGGCAAGTCCTCTTCCTACCTAGGGTAAATGAAGAATGGGGGGAGGGGAACGTTTCTTAGCCAGGAGTTCTAGATCCTGACACAATCATGATGTCTTTTCTTACGTAATCCACAATAAAATAATAGAAGTAGAATAAGGAAATCTACAAAGGTATCCAGACAGTGGCCCTGGGATGGAGAGCTTGGGCACCACCTGGTGGCCACCTCTGGTACTGTGATACTTCTATTTGAACTCCCAAATGGAGCTGAGAAGGAGTGGAGAGGGGACTATAGTCTTGAGCACTGGGCAGCAGCTCCTCCCAGCAAGAGGAGGAGGTGAAAGTGACATTACTGAGCACCTGCTACAAGCCAGTAATTTAACATGTACACATTTAACACTCAAAAAAATATCACTGTTTTACAGTTGAGGGTCAAAAGACATGGCATTTGGCCTAGCACAGCGAATAATGGGAGGAGCTACATTGGAGGGGTCTCTGACATAAGAGATACCAACTTTAGAGTCAGGCATGGGGGTTCATGCCTGTAATCCCAGCACTCAGAAGACTGAGGATCATGAGTTTGAGGCCAACCTGGGCCACAGTGAGATCCTGTCTCACTCAACAGAAAAAGAGACACCAGTCTCTTCATCTTTCTGTCTCTGTGACAAAGGAGGAGTTGTACAGTCATTCCTCAAAAGAAAGACCTTATTCTGGCTGGTTGATGAGAGCAGCTCTACAATTCAGATCCTGTGTGTCTGTCAACATAGTTGCTGTGGTCTCCAGAACTCATGCCCATGCAAAGAAGAGTCTAGAAGGAAATGGAACAAGGGTACCCAGCTGGGGCCCTGGCCCAGGGTTAGACCTGCAGGTTGGCTGTGGGATCCTGCTGAGTTTGCCTTTATTGGTTATCCATGGTCCCCAGAACCTGGACAGGCCTGGCTAATGCAAGGCAAAGGGATGACTTTTGCCATGCGTTAGCCAGAGGCTAAGTGGTAGAGCGTTTGCCTAGGATGCATGAGGTCCTGAGTCCCTCCCCCAGCACTGCAAGAAAGAAAAATTCACATCCAAAGCAGAGGCATGGGAGGGGCAGCTGCCCCCAACCCCAGCTGGCCCAGCTTCCAAAGCCCATACAGTTTGTGAAGGAGAGGGTAAGAGCCTGAAGTAGCAAGCAGGTGCTTATGGCATTGACAGGATAAGAGGGGAGTGTGGTGGGATTCCAAGGCCCTGGACCGATCATCCAGACCCAGTCCTGGGATCTCACTCAGTAAACTGCAACCGTTAGAGGTTGAGGGCCCCCAACTCCCTGCCACCCCTGTTTTTTTTTCTGATTTAGTGTATAATATGCTGCTGGAAGCCCAGTCACCTGGGCAATGGGAACCTGAAGAACCTGTCATTTCTCCTTTTAGACCCCGATGAGGGAGGGTGAGAGCCAGGACCAATGGCCTGAGTTGTCATGTCTACTTGGCCTGACTAGAGGCAGGTATCAGAAGGGCTTGATTTGGCCAGCGCTGCTAAGCTCACAACAGCCACTGAACAAACTTCCTCAGTGACAGCCCCTCCCAGCCCAGTTGGCAGAGGGGAGACCAGAGCCCACTATCCCTCACACCACCACACATGCCAGGCCAGTGGTGCCAGGGAGGGAGGTGCATGCTGATATCCTGAAGTCTCCACTGCTACGTGAAGTCTGTAGCCAGCCAAGACTGCCAGAAAGGTGGGTGTTGTTGAAAGCCACATAGCTCCCAGACTGAAGAGAAGAACAGATCAGTCTAACTCCAGCTCTACCACTCTCCATCTGTGTGGCCTCCAGAACCTACAGGCTTAAAGCCTCAACTTTCTCATTTGATAGCTTCCTAAGGCTGCTATGAGAATGAAGTCATTAGTACACTGCCAGGCAGATAAGAGCTCAAGACAACAATTCATAGGCAGAGCGAGTGACCTTTAGCACCGGTCTTCATGTGATTACAGACATTTAGGGAGCACGGGGCTCCATTACTGTCATTAACACAGCTCTGCTATGTTGCTTGTCAATTTTACTGAGATGTAATTACATGCCATATAACTAATCTATTTAAACATGCAATTCAGTGGTTTTCAGTCTATCATGATCAGTTCCAGAACATTCCCATCATCCCCCAAAGGGAATCTTTTACCCTTTATCTGCTGCCCCCATAGCTGAATCCATGCCTCTAGCTGTAGAGCTGGGGTCATAGCCATCCTCCTCATTCCCACCAAGGACCCCCTTCCTAGCTGGGTGCATGTAGTGGGATCAGGATCCCACCTTGACAAAAACATCTCAAACAGCCCATCCTGCTTCCCAGCGTCCAGGAAGACATCCTGCCTGGGGTCCCGGATCTCCCCTGGGCCCCTCTCTGAGAGGAGGAAGAGGTAAAAGAAAAGGGAAACAGTAATGGGCAAATACTCTGGGTGGAATTCCGGAAGTCACTGACACTCAGGGATCTGAATTCTGCAGATGTGTGTGAAGTATGAGCTGCAAAAACCAGCTGAGTGCAAAGGGAGAGGAACAATGTCATCAAATGGTGTCAACCACAGGCTGGTCTCTGTGGGCAGGTTCCCCACTGTTCACTGGGAAAAAGAGGCTCACTGGGACATGGTCCTAAGGACAAGGGGAGGGAAATTTTTCCTGTAAGATGGATCCTGAATGGAGGCCTATCTGCAGGACTGCTGACCACAGGGTTGAACACCCAGGTCTTTATTTCAGCTAATTTGAGTGCACAAACCCCAGTCTCCCAGTCTTAGCCTGCTTGGGCTACATAATAAAACTCTAGGCGGGGAGGGGAAAGAAATGGCCCAGTGTATACACATGAATAAATGAATAAACAACAACAAAAATAAATTAAAATTCTATAGACGGGAAGGCTTAAAGAATAGAATGGTTTTGTTTGTTTGTTTCTTCTAGGCAGGACCTTAGACATGCTAGGCAAGCAACTTACCAATGAGCTGACTCCCAGCCCGTGGTATCTCTTCTAAGGACAGATGTTCCATCCAATCATGGTCCCACCCTTATGGCCTCACTTAACCTTAATTACTTCTTACCAGTCCTACTTACGAATAGACATTTAGGGCTTCGACATAAGAATTTTGGAGGTTGCAATTATGCCACAGTTTACCCATACTCTCATGGGAGAGCACCTTTCTGGATGCTGGAACTTGAAGTTTAGGAGAAAAAGGAAGATGTCTGGGGTTGACATGGAAGAGGGAAGTTTCTTCAAAAAGGGAGCAGAGGCCAGGCACCAATGGCTCATGCCTATAATCCTAGCTACTCAGGAAACAGAGATCAGAAGGATCACAGTTCAAAGCCAGCCCTGGCAAACAGTTCTTGAGACCTTATCGAAAAAAAAAATCACACACAAAAAAAGGGCTGGTGGAGTGGCTTAAGGTGTAGGCCCTGAGTTCAAGCCTCAGTACTGTTAAAAAAAAAAAAAAGAAAGAAAGAAAGAAAGAAAAACCCAATACAAAAAAACAAGGTGGGGCGGTGCTGGCAGAGTGGTTCAAGTGGTAGAGTGCCTGCCTAGCAAGCTTGAAGCCCTGAGTTCAAGCCCCAATACCGCAAAAACAACCAAAATTCTTCAACAAGCCACTGACCACCCCCAACACATCCAGAGCAGAAGGTCCAAAGCCCCCATCTTTCATCCAGGTCTTATCTCACACAGAGCAATAGTTTCCTAACGTGAGCAAATCCTGCCCCTCCTCCCAATTATGCTATGAATATGAAGTGTCCCCACAGACTCATGTGCTGAAAGCTTGGTCCCTCGGTGGTGGTACTATTCTGGGAGGTTCTGGAAACTTTAGGAGGTGGAGCCTACTTGAAGGAAGTAGGTCACTGGGGTTATATCTTGTCCTAGTGGCTTCCTGTCTTTCTGCTTCCTGTCTACCAGGAGGTGAACAGCCTCCTCCTCCAATGTGACTACTGCCATGATGTGCTGCCTCATCACAGACCCAGAACCAACAGAGCCAATGACTGGGTTGAAATCACTAAAACTGAGCCAAAATAAATCTTTCCTCCTTTAAGTTGTTTATGTCGGGCATTTTGTCAGTGATGAGAAAAACTCACACACCTTTTAAAAACGACTTTCTGCCTCAGTCTCCAATGAAGTGTCAAAGGTGAGTGTATTTAATCCTCCAAGTAGTACATGCTACATTTTATGTTCCCTTCAGTGACTTCAGACCTGAACACTCAATAAATCATATTTTACACACTCTCATGGGAGGCAGGAACCAGAGTTAACAAAAGCTTCCTATCAGTACACCATACCTTAACTTCTGGAAGTTCCCATCTCTACTTTTAAATGCTGAAAAACACCACCCAATTCAGAGCTAGAAAAGAAGCTTTATCCATTCAAGAGGTTATTTGGAGACAAGCAGGGACCTCTGTACATGCTGGAGCCCAGGGCCACCAGGGTGGGGACCACAATTTTATTTTATTGACCTCAGGGACACAGACCTTTACAATTCATTTCTGTCCCCATTCAGCTTCTGCAGCCCTTGTTGCAACTTTACAGGTGGTAGTGGTGGGTGTGGAAGGTAACCTGTGTGCTACATACAGGTAGGGCCAAGGAGGATGGCTCCTGGGCTGCAGTGATGCCTCCTGGTAGTCACACAGCACTGACTGCAAGATGCATGCTTGGTGAAGAGGAAGCTTTCAGGTCATTTGTCACCCCCTGTGAGACAGAATAAGGTTTTCTTTTAATTGCACCAGGGCCTATTGATTTTACTTCCTAACTGCTCCTGTAACTGAAGTTCTCTGACGAAACCACTTCTATATTAAATATCCTATAGACTGCTTAATCTCAGTTGAATAGTGACTGTAGAGAGAAGGAATGTTGTAGGTCCCAGTCAAAATTATCTTGGGCTATTTAGGCCCTTAAATAGCCAATTACCTTAACTTTTATATCTGACCCAACATTCTTGTGCAGACCTCTAGCCTCCACCAATCCTAAAGCTAAGTATGTTATAAGATGACATCTGAAATATCTGTAGAAGAGATTTCTCTGCTTTGCTGTAGCCTCTCTTCCCGAGGCTTCCACCAATGTTAAATGTATTGATTTATATCTTTTTCTGTGTGACTATGGAGGTCCACATAACTTCTTCCATGGTGGAACATGTCATTCAAAGTAACCCGAATCTCTGTTTCTGGGCCACAGTCACTCATATTTGATTTAGAATGAATTATTTTCTTACTTCCTTTAAATCAGACATTATTTTAAGTTAACAATCCCAAATGTTCTGCCTTTATCCTGGTCCAAACCTTCAGCATCTCTCCCCTAACACAGCAGCAGTCAATGGCCTCCCAGCTGCCTCTTCACCTGTACCCTTTGCTCTAGCTCATTCTCTACCCAGCAGCCAAGGGAAACTTCCAGAAGCTGACACAATCGCTCTTCTGCTCAAACACATCATCCTCTTTCCATGGCTAGTGTAGAATGTAGCCCAGCTTGTAGGCAAAGTTTGGCCTCCTCCTGACCCTCTAGTCTCATTTTGAACATTTCCCCCTCCTCTCCAGGCTCCAGCCTTGCTATTCTCAGTTCCTTAACAGTCTCTCCCACTTCCTCTTATGCCTCCTACCCTGCCCCAGTCTGGGTTGGCATTTAAACATAGGCCTGAGGAAAGCATAAGTCAGTTTGGCAATGGGAAGAAAAGGGGAACCAAAAAGGAGGTAGAGAGAGGTTGATGGTGGGGGAGAGGAATCTGCAAAGTTATCTAGGAGGAGAGGTCACTTAAGCTAAGCTATCCAGAACAGACTGGTTTTTGAATGAGTGAGTTAGGGGGAAATGAGGGAGGGTATGGATGCCATTCCCTCAATAGGAGGCGTCCTATTTGGGCAAAAGTAAACATGGAGTTTGACTAGAAAGCATATGTTGGGGGAGTTGGAGTGGGGCTAGGAGATGGGGCCTTGAATGCCAGGGGACTAGAACACACACACCCTCATTATAGGGAAATCAGGCCAATCCTGTGTGGCCTCAGGAAAATCCCTCACCTATCAGAAGGGACTCTACTTCCTCACTGATTCATACTCCCTACCTCACACCCTTTATATCTCAAGTAGTAGTCATGCCAGACCCAAGGTATTAGGCACACTGATGAAGCGGGGCAGTGGGCAGGCACAGACTTGAGCCCAGGCTCCTGGTTAGTCATGCTGGGGTCCAATCATGGCTCCCTCACCAACAAGCCTGAAATCTCAAGCAAGTTTTGTCTTCTCTGGTCCTGATATTCCCTATCCAGAGGGAGGAGAAACAGAATCCCAGGCTGGTAAGAGAGCCCAAGGCTGCCTGACTAGGCCAAACATGTCTCTGAGGACTTCTGTTTTACCTTTAAAATTCATGCAGATTTTGTTACCTGGGCATGGCAGTACACATCTGTAATCCTAGCACTCAGGAGGCTGCGGCAGGAGGGAGTCTTCAACTTAAAAGTTATATCTAAAATTTCATTGGCTGAATGGCCCCCGATACAGGCAGGAGTAGCAATACTTATCTCTGACAAAGTAGACTTCAAACTTACATTGATCAAACGAGATAAAGAAGGACATTCCATACTAATAAAAGGGGAAATAGACCAAAAGGAAATAATAATTATCAACCTATATGCACCCAATGTCAACACACCCAATTTCATCAAACATACCCTGAAAGACCTAAAAGCATATATAAATGCCAACACAGTGGTTGTGGGAGACTTTAACACTCCACTATCATCAATAGATAGGTCATCCAAACAAAAACTCAATAAAGAAATCCAAGATCTAAAATATACAATAGATCAAATGGACCTACTTGATGTCTACAGAACATTTCATCCAACTTCTACACAATACACATTCTCAGCAGCCCATGGAACCTTCTCCAAAATAGATCATATACTAGGGCACAAAGCAAGCCTCAGCAAATATAAGAAAATAGAAATTATACCGTGCATACTATCTGACCACAATGCAATAAAACTAGAACTCAACAACAAAAGTAAAGACAAAAAACATGCAAACAGCTGGAAACTGAATAACTCATTACTTAATGAACAATGGGTCATTGATGAAATAAAGAAGAAATTAAAAAGTTCCTGGAAGTCAATGAAAATGAAAACACAACCTACTGGAACCTATGAGACACAGCAAAGGCAGTCCTGAGAGGAAAGTTTATAGCCATGAGTGCATATATTAAAAAGACTGAAAGATCCCAAATCAATGACCTAATAATACATCTCAAACTCCTAGAAAAACAAGAACAAGCAACTCCCAAAACAAATAGGAGAGAAATAATAAAAATAAGAGCTGAAATCAATGAAATAGAAACCAAAAAAACCATCAAAGAATCAATGAAACAAAAAGTTGGTTCTTTGAAAAAATAAACAAGATTGATAGACCCCTGGCAAACCTGACTAAAATGAGGAGAGAAAAAACCCAAATTAGTAGAATCAGGAATGCAAAAGGGGAGATAACAGCAAACACCATGGAAGTCCAGGAAATCATCAGAGACTACTTTGAGAACCTATATTCAAATAAATTTGAAAATCTTAAAGAAATGGACAGATTTCTAGATACATATGACCATCCAAAACTGAGCCAAGAGGAAATTAATCACCTGAATAGATCTATAACACAAAATGAAATTGAAGTAGCAATCAAGAATCTCCCCAAAAAGAAAAGTCCAGGACCTGATGGATTCTCTGCTGAATTCTATCAGACCATTAAAGAAGAACTGACACCAACCCTCCTTAAACTGTTCCATGAAATAGAAAGGGAAGGAAAACTGCCTAATGCATTTTATGAAGCCAGTATTACACTTATCCTAAAACCAGGCAAAGACACCTCCAAAAAGGAGAACTACAGGCCAATCTCCTTAATGAACATCGATGCAAAAATCCTCAACAAAATAATGGTAAACCGAATTCAGCAACACATCAAAAAGATCATTCACCACGACCAAGTAGCCTTCATCCCAGGAATGCAGGGGTGGTTCAACATATGAAAATCAATAAAACACTGATAGCCAGTGTTTTATTAACTGCTATTTTATCCATTTTGTCAGGTTCCCCCCTTCCGGCAGGAAGGTTAATACAGTTCCTTTTATTCCAGCTTGACTAAAAGCAGAATTCCACATCATTTATTTGGATAAATAAATTGGGATAAGTTTATATGACAGAATCCCATATAACTATGGAAAGGAATGCACTTAACCAGTCATAAAAGAGCACATGTTTTATGATTCCACTTATCTGAAATGTTCCAAACAGGCAAATCTACACAGACAGAAAGTAGATTAGTGGTTGCCTGGGGCTGGGAGTGCAGGGGAATGAGAAGGTTATGGCTAAAGGGTGTGGGGCTTTTTTGGTGATGAAAATGTTCTAAAATTGATTGTTGGTGGTGCTCACATATCTCTATGACTACTAAAAATCACTAAATCGTGTGCTTTAAATGGGTAAATTGTATGGCATATGAATATATCTCAACAAAAACTGTTACCAAACAGAAAATGACAGAAATGCACTTGAACTACAGGGCTTGACAGAGATCAATTTCAAAAGCACAGATGGGGAAGGTCGGTGGCAGAGGCTCCTTCCTGCAGGATGATACCGTTTACATGAGGTTTGAACACGTGACACAATTCTCTAGATTAGGATCAGGGATGCTTATGACCCATGGAGCAGAGAAATGCACACTAAAAGCAGGTGTGTTCCTTCTGGGGGAGCGTGTGTGTGCATGCGTGCGTGTGTGTGTGTGTGTGTGTGTGTGTGTGTGTGTGTGTGAAGGGGCTACAATTGTATCTCTAGCATTTTACTTCTCTACCTGGGGCAGAATCATTCTCTATACATTCTCTTTTTGTGGTATCAAGGTTTGAACTCAAGGCCTCACAGTTGCTTACTTGAGCCACTCCAACAACCCTTTTTGGTGTTGGGTGGCTTTCGCCATGGGGTCTCTGGAACTATTTGCCCAGTCTGGCCTCCATCTGTGGTCCTCTTGATCTCTGAGTAGCTAGGATTCCAGGCATGAGCCACCAGGGTCCAGCTACTTTATTTTTTTTTAAGAGTTAAAACATTTTTCACTTTTGCCTGTTCTCTTGAACAAACAAGCTTTTTTTCCCGGCACCCTTGGGGTGCTGAGTCTCCTCATCTCCACAAACCCCCTCAAAAACCCTCTGAGCTCACGGGGTGCAGGCGGCTGAAGCTGGAGGGTGCAGAGCAGACCTGGCCGTTTCCGCCCACGGTCCTCGGATAGGTTGTCAGGAGGCAGCTGCCACCAGCATCCCCTTAAGTGCTGCCACTTAAGTGCGGCCATTGCCTGCCGCCCCCGACCAGAAGAGCCGGGCTGCTAATAGGTCGCACCTGCAGGCCACAGCAACCACCTCCGACTGCGGCCAAGCGCTGGCTACAGCATCTATTAAAGCCATCGTGGGGCTGGCCCCTACCTTGCCAGCGACCTGCCACGCCGCACGCGGGAGGGGTGGCAGCAGAGCGCAGCCAGCTCCCAGGTTGGGGACCTGCACAGCGGGGGATCGCGCATCCTCTCCGGACCACGCATCTCTTGGACTGTGGCTGCTGCCCGCCCAGGACCCCGCACCCAGGCGTGGTGCACAGACAGTTCCCAGGCCTCTGCTCCCGCAGCTTCCGTGACCCCAGCCTCCCGCCTACTCCTGCTTTTTAACTTCTCAAAACTGTGAAATGGCACATCCATAAAGAAAAGCACATAGAGCAAAAATACAGTGTAACGAATCATAAAGGGACGGCTGGTTAGCCATCAGGTCAAATCAGAACGCCTACCTGTTCTTAAAAAACATTTTAAAAATTAAGAGCCCTTTCAACGTACAGACAAGCGCAGAGGCTAAAGTAAGCATGTATAGACCCCTCACCGCGCTCTCTGAAATGCCAGTGATTTTTCTTACACGCACCACTTTCATTTTATTTTATTATTTATTTTTTGGTGATACTGGGGGTTGAACTCAGGGCCTCCAGCTTAGGCAAGCTCTCTACCACTTGAGCCACAACCTGATAGGGTTTCCCTGCTAACTTTGTCCCCCTCTGGTCCTGACCACTCATCCTCCTACCTTCTTCCTCTCTGGAGTAGCTGGAACTACAGGCCTGAACCACCAAGCCTGGCCCTCAGTACTTTTTTTAAGCTGTGCTAGTGATTGAATCCAAGGCTTTACTCTTGTTGAAGGACTCCATCATTGAGCTATAGCTCCCAAAACCACCCCCACACCCTTTTTTTTTTGATGGAACTGGGGTTTGAACTCAGGACTTTGTACTTGCAAAGGAACCACTCTACCACTTGAGCCACATCTCCAGTCTATTTTTCTCTGTTTATTTTGGGGATGGGGTCTCTATTTGCCCAGGCTGGCCTCAAATTGTGATCCTCCTGATCTCAACCTCCCATGTAGCTAGGATTCTAGTCATGGGCCACCAGAGTCTGCCAGGGAACCAGCATTCTGCCCCAGGAAGTCTGCTCTGGTTCTTGATCTAGTCTCCTACTGAGACATCCAGTTATTCCTAACTTTTCCCTTTACAAACAGTGTGACAATGGACATTCTTGCATGTGGGGCTCTCTAGGCTACCACTAAGTCTGTCTCACAGTGAAATCACTCAAAGAGGGTGCCAGTTTTCTTTCCAGGGAAATGGACCAGTTTATAGTCCCATTGTTGTGGGACCTACTGTGTTGCATATCGCCAAATTACCAGACTTTAAAAGTTTGCCCATCTCATTTTGGGATCTACTCATTCTTTGGCTCTCAAGAGTAGATGTCCCCCTTTCCAGGAGACCTTCCCTGGTGGCTGCTGCCCACCCAGGAAGATCTAGCACCTTTTCTGTATGGCCACAGACCCTGTGGGCTGCCTGATCCCCACACTGTCCCATGCTACAATCCCTGGCTTCATATCCTCTCCCCAGAATACCTCAAAGCCTGTTGCTGTTTGTCCTGGTTTCTCTCCATCCTACAGTGCTCCCACCTGCACTCAGTCAGTGCTCATTAAATACTCATGGAGGTAATTAATGAGGTCAGCTTTTAAGTTCTTAGCCACTGGAGTACCCAGAGGAGCTTCCAGCACAGAGTCAGTCCTCAGAAACTGCTCAAGAAACATCAGTGTTAGCCAGGCACAAGCCTGGAATCCTGGCTTCTCAGGAGGCAGAGATCAAGAGGATCTGGATGTGTGACCAGCTCAGGCAAAAAATTTGTGAGACCCCCATCTCAACCAAAAAAATCTGGGTAAGGGGATTTGCACCTGTCATCACAGCTAAATGGGAGGCATAGGTAGAAGAATTTCGGTCCCAGGCCAGCTCTGGGCAAAAAGATCCTATTGAAAAAATAACTAAATAAAAAAGGGCTGGGGGAAGAGCTAAACAGGTAGAGCTTCTGCCCAGCAAATGTAGGTGCTGAGTTCAAATCCCATACTGATAGAAAGAAAAAAGAAAGAGAGAGAAAGAAGGGAAGGAAGGAAGAAAAGTAAGGAAGGAGGGAGAAAGAAAGAAAGAGGGAGAAGGAAGGAAGGAGGGAAGGAGGAAGGAGGAAAAGGAAGGAAGGAGAAGGAGGGAAAGAAGGAAGGAAGCTATCACAACCTGCACATCCAGGCTACCAGCAGGGGATATATTTGGAGGCCTCCAGGCCTCCCTCCCACTCTGTCTCTAGAACATGTGGGGAGGTCACAGGGTGGGGGGAGAGATTTCCGTGTGGGCAGTGAGACCAAACAGCAGAGAAGAAGAGATACCATAGGTGCCCCTTGCTGCTCCCACTTATAATATAGTTTTGTGACAGTGGTAATTGCCACCCTTCATATCATTTTATTTTAATTTGTGCTAAGAATTGGTGCATTTGACATTCAAATTTTCATTTTCATAATTTAAAGCCATGCAAGAACAACTTGCTATTCCTATCAATCTCAGGCACTTATTTTCCTGCTGTCACACAGGCTCCAAGACCATGGGGAGGAAGAGAGAGAGAGGACACTGCCACAGGGTGTGGAGTCCATCCTGACTTGAAATCCAGCACTCTTCACTACATTCCCATACCAAGAAAAATCTCCCCCTCCTGGCAGGATTTCTAGGTGCTACTAAGCCTGGGTCCAGCCTACCCTACCAATGTAGGGATGCATTGTTATCAGATGAATAATTACAAAACTTCTAAAATGTCATGGAGTTAAGAATTCTTACATTTCTGGCCCTCATGGGGGCTCAAACCTGTAATCCTAGCTACTGAGGAGGTGGAGATGGCAGGGCAGGGGGGAGTTGCAGTTAGAGAGCCCAGCCTGGGAGAAAACTTCTCAAGACCCAATCTCAATGAATGGCTGGGCATGGTGGCACATGCCTGTCATCCCAAGCTAAGTGGAGAAGCACAAATAGGAAGATTGTGGTCTAGGCATAAAGAGAGACCCTATCTCAAAAATAACTAATACAAAAAGGGCTGATGGAATGGCTCAAGTGGTAGAGGCTCTGAGTTCAAGCCCCACTACCACCAAAAAAAAAAAAAAAAAAGAATTCTTACATTTCTGGAGCATTGTTGAGGGGTCAGGCAACACTAAGAGTTTTGCACACCTTGGCCTCATAATGACCACGTAAAGCAGGTACAATTATGCACATACTACAGATGAGGAAACAGGATCAGAGAGGCTGAGTGATGTCAGCTTTGCCTTACTGTGATGAAATACCCAAGAAAATCAACTTGAAAGGGGGAAAGATTTATTCTGGCTTATGGTTTCAGTTTTAGTCTATGGTTGCTTGGCCCTGTTACTTTGGGCCTGCGCTGGTAGGAGTGTGTGGTATAGGAGGCATGCCTACCTCATGGTGGCTGAGATGCAGAAATAGGAAGGTCTGAGTCACAATATCCTCTTCAAGGGCATGCCCTCTCCTCCACCAAACACACCTCTTTTTTTTTTTTGCAGTACTTGGATTTGAACTCAAGGCCTCACACTTGCTAGGCAGGTGCCCCGCCACTTGAAGCGCTCCACCAGTCCCCCAACTCCACCTCTTAAAGGTTCCACCACCTCCTTATAGTTCCACAAGCTGGTGATCAAGCCTTTAACACATGGAGCCAGATGTGGTGGTGCACTCATGTAATGCAGGAGGTTGGGGTGGAGAATCTTGAGTTCAAAGTCAGCCTGGGCTACATAGTGAGCCCATAGCTTGATGTTCACTTGGGCTTTATAGGCCCCAAGCACATGGGTCTTTGGGAAACATTGAAGATTCAAATTATAGCACCTGCTCAGGGCCACACAGTTGAAATGGGGCAGTGGGTGTAGACCTAGGTCCTACTCCAAGCCTATGTCCTATGGTTTAGCCATCAGCACTGCCAACTCCTGGCATATACCAGGCGGAGGTAGAGTAAGACTCCATTATAAACAAGGGCATTTGATATCAAGCTTTTGCTATACCTGAGCCAGAGTCTAAACACACTTTTAAAAAAAATTTTTAACATACCTTGTTTCCAAAACAGGGTATTCAAAAACAATTAAGCTAGCAAAATCCATTTTTGTTCAATGCAAGTATTTTATGAAATGTATTATTTTTAACTTATTACCAATGTAAAGTGTGTCTAACGGGCTTAATTGTTTCTGAACCCAAGATTTAAATCCTAGGAAGTAATGTGGAGGCCTTGCTAGTGCTGTTGATGGCAAGCTTCTAATGCCTGCTGCTGCAGTTGCTATACTCCTGACCCAGGTCCCAGCTCTCCACCAGCTGGAGGACATCAACTTCTGAGAGCCTGGGCTTTGGTAACCAACTACTGTTAATGCCACAGGCAGAAATGACAATCAGTCCTTCTTTTACCTGCTTCTTACTTGAGCCTCCTTCCTACATCAGAGAGGGAGGAGAGGGCAGACAGTATGGGACAGGTCTGTGCCAGGGGTGTAGTAAGCACTCAGAAGACAGTTGCTGTTCACTCATTCACCTGCACTCATTCATCAACATTTACTGACCACCCTCTGTGAGTTGGGCTCACTATGACCCTGTAAAGGGCAGAAAAAAGGAGCCAGGCACCTGCCCATGTTAGGGACATACGTGGCTGCTCCCTTTGAGGGTCCTCGGTGTCTCTGCCACTGCTTCCCTGTGCAACCCCCTTCCCAATCTGTGAATCCATGGAGAGCCCCATTGACTATCCATAGTCTACAAGAGACCCTTCAACTCCAACTCAGACTACCTGTAAGTGCCCCATCCTAGCTATTCTCTGCTAAGCCTACTGCCCTACTGCCAGCCTACTCACATTTTTCTTTTTGGGGCCGCTGAGAACAAGGACAGGGGACACTTACATTCTCTCCCTGACAGTTGCTAAGCAAGCCCAGGAGACTATGGGAGAGCACTCACCTCTGCAGAAAACATGGCAAGGGAGCCAGGTGTGGTGGCACATGCCTTAATCCCAGCAATCAGGAGGTGGAGGCAAGAGGATCATTAGTTCAAGTCAGTCTAGGATACATAGCAAGACTCTGCCTGAAAAAAAAAAAAAGATAGGAAGGAAGGATGGAAGGAAGGGAGGAAAAAGGAAAAGGAAAAAGGAAAGGAAGGGAAAGGGAAAGGGGAAGGAGAAGGGAAGGGAAGGGAAGGGAAGAAGAAACATGACAGGGAAGCAACTCACAGATGCCAAGGAAGCCCCCAGTCCAGAGCCATAGGGAAAATTCCTTGACGTCTCAAATCTTCCATTTGCTCATTGGTAAAATGGGGAGCATAACAGTCGTTTCCTTGCTGGGCTGTTCTGAGGATTAATTACAGGCCACAATGCGGGAAAGCATTAAGCACAGTGCTTGACGTAGCATGTCATTGTCATGAGCTCTCAGGCCATGCAGAGTGAGTGTCAGGCATGCTCATGCCTGTTGAGTGATGGCTGTGAGTAACGCTTGTCAAGCTCCTGGCACACAGCAGGCACCTGTTCCATGAAGGAACATAAGCGTTCAGGAACAAAGACAAGCATGCCCACCCCTCCCACAGCGCATGCATCCACCATCCCGGTTAAATCAGTAGACCAACTCCAATTCCTCTTTCAGAAGAGGAAAATGGAAAGTACCTTCTCAAGGGGACTTGACCTTTGTACTGTATACTTTGTAATGTGGACTGAGCAGCAAATGTCAAGGCCTTTGGACTGTATATTTCTGAGCAGGCAGAGAGGAGAAATTGGGGGTCTTGCGAGGTCCACTTAAGAAACTTGATTTGAGTTTGGCACTGGTAGCTAACACCTGTAATCCCAGCTACTTGGGAGGCTGAGATCAGTCTAGGCTGGCCTGGACAAATAGCAAGATCCTACCTCCAAAACAACCAGAGCAAAAGGGCTGGAGGTGTGACTCAGATGGTGGAGCACCTGCCTAGCAAGGCATAAAACCCTGAGTTCAAACCCCAGTACACATCCCCCCCAAAAAAAGGGAGGGAGGGAGAGGAGGAGGAGGAGGAGGAGGAGAAGAAGAAGAAGAAGAAGAGGAAGAAGAAGAAGAAGAAGCAGCTTGATTTGGGCTCTGGCATTTGCTAAGTAAGGCCAGGAACCTTCCTACCCCTTCCATCCTGGCAAATGCTGGATGGACTCTTATTTCCTGTTATTAGAACCTATTGAAAACAAGGACCTCCCAGTTCCTATCAGTTACTCACATCTTAATAAGGAATACATTAGGGAAATGTGGCTGCCATATTGGAATGAATGCCAGAGGATGGGGTTGGATTTGGGGCAGCCTAGAGAATCTCTTATGCCAGGGGAGGTGTTACTTCCGCATCTGGGTCTCTGCAAGATGGAGATACTGGAGCATCTCCTTGTTAGCTTATTTTCCCAGGGTCTAATGACATGAGGTGGGTGAAGAGCCTGGTCCTTGTCCCAAACCCTACACTCCCATCTACGGGGTCCTCCACTCCAGGTCTGCACCTTCCAGGTTCCTGCAAGTGAACTGCCACCAGAGGGCACTATAGCCCAGCCAAGGCACACAAACCAGGGCCCCAGGAGCCAGGGCTCCGGCCTCCTCCACATACGTACTGGGCCATGCTGGCAGGTGGCTTCCGCCTAGGAGTATTTCCCGGCTTCACCAGGAAGACCGAGCAAAATGCAGATTCCCCAACTTTGCCCAACTGGTCCACCCTTGGACCTCAGAAGAGCTTTCAAAATACTGATGCCTTGGGCCTCCTTCAGAGACCACCATGTAATGGGACCAAAGCAACCAGGGTGTCGGGTTCAGGTGCAGCCAGGGCTGAGACAACTGGTTAGAACGTCATGTGACAGACGTGTGTCTTTTATCAGTATGCAGTGCACACGGGATGTGAGAGTCACTTCCTTACAGACACTTGGTGTCTGGGCAATCTGTCCACCCATCCAGTCATGCATTCACTCATTCGCCTTCCATTTTGCTGCCCCATCCTGGGTGCTCCCAGACCTTGAGTGCCCTTAGAGGCTGGAACAGGTGCCCCGGGATGGACTCTTGCTTGCTTTCTTGCTAATCTCTTGGGCCTGGGTCACTTTCCATGCCAGGAAAGTATTTAACCAGCTCCAAATGCTGGCTTGCAGCTTCCCTCCAGTGAATCCATGCAGTGGTGGGCATCCTGGCAAGCCTCCTGGTGGCTCTGCCTGAAGGAGGACCACTGGGTCACAGGGCAGATGGGTGTCAGCTGCCCACTTGCAGTCTAGCCAGAGGGCTCCAGGAGTTCAGTATGGAGCAGACAGGTTCACTGTCTCAAGCATGCTTCCTCCTATTGAAGGGTGGGGCCACAGTGGCTGCTGTTAACTAAGCACGTACTGTGTGCTGAGCCCATGTTATGCACTTATGATGACATCATTGTAGTCTATGGCAGCATCATAGTCACCCCAAGGTCACTAGAACCATGAAGGATTTGAACCCAGTGTGATCTGAGGACAGAGTGTGTTCCTGCCCCCAGGCCCTGCTATACCTGTTACTCTGCCCTGCACTGAGTGGGGTGTTTTGCTCCAATTGATCCTTCAGTGGGGGCCAAGCTTGCTGCTTGCGTACTGGCTCACTTGGCAAGTGTGAGGAGCAGTCTGCTGGCTTGCAGGCCCCCAGATCCCAGTAGTGTGGCTCTAAGCCCAACCACAAGAGGCATTTCCTGAGCCTGCAGGGCCAGGCTTGGCACCCACCCAACAGCTGGGAACAGGTCTAAAGCCATGCAGCCTTCCAGCAACTTGACAGTGTCTCGACAGCTGCTTCCCACGGAGGAAGTAGGCTTCTTGAAGTGAACTCCACGGGCCTTGTCCTATCCTGAGCTTTTTCTCTCAGCACCATCTGGCATCAGCATTAGCCATGTATGGAGCCTTCTACCCCCCATATCTTACCCCCTACCCCCCACCTCCCAAACCAGTTGCTCCATGAGATAGCAGGAATTAGTGACCCCATTTTGGAGATGAGGGGACTAAGGCTTGATGAAGGAACTGTTTCAGATGACTAGGCAAGTAGATAGCAGGCTGGAACTCAAACCCCAGGCACCGCATCTTCTCACCACCCTCCATTGCTCAGGCTGATAAACCACTCACTCCCTCATTCTGCACAGGAGTCCTGGGTTCTGCATATGAGGCTCTGCCTTGGAGCTGCAGGATGGTGGGAGGCACCAAATGCAAACCCAATCTCATTTCTGTTCTAAAGCCACTTCTGATGGCCCCATGAGGGTTCTTAGAAACTCGGCATGTTATGGCAGAGCCTCCTGGTGGGTCAGAGAACCCTAGATCCCTCCTCTGGACTCCCATAATCCCAGTGTTCCCCAGCTCAGTCCGTGTCCTGCTGCCTGTCTCCTCTGCCCATAAGCCCAAGCTGATGAGTGGCACTCTGTCCTTGGGGCCCAGGCTGGCCCAACACAGAGTCAAAGTCAAGGGTGTTTCCTGAGAGGATGGAGGCAGGAGAGAGGAGGAAAGTATGACTTTTATCCTTGCAGCCCCCTCCCCTGGCCAGCCCAAGCCCATCCCCGCCCTCCTCAGCTGTGGAAATTTGTACCTCAGCCCAGAAGAATGAACTGCTGGCAGTCAGCTCCTTGGCTGCAGGACCAAGCCAATCAGGCACTAGAAGCACCACCCACCACCAGGGACAAAGGGCCAGGGCTGGGCCCCTGGGGCTGAACCAGAGGGGCCTAGGGAGAGCTCTGCTTGAGACCTGTGCCCTAGAGAGTAGGCTGGAGCAGAAAGAGGGAGAAGGAGGGAGAGGGGTGGAGGGCAAAAAATAGGAAGCTGGCAGAAGGCAGGTGGGGGAAGGGAATGCAGAGCACTGGGGCCCTCAGCACAGTGTGGCTGCCAGGCTCCAGGTCACCGACAGTTGTTTGTTCCATCTTTGGATCCACGTTCCTCACCTTCCCAATCAGCACACTGGAGCATGCCTCTCAACTTGGCATGGGTGCTCAGCATTTTCTCCCCTCTGTTTCCTCCCCACTCTACCCTAGCTTGGCAAGGGCTCCTGAGATTCTAGAACTTAGGCACAGATTTCTTTTAGATAGAATAAGGATAAGCAGTAATGAGATATGGAGTTATTACATGTTACCTCCTTGTCTTGTCCCCATTTTGCAGATGAAGACATTGAGGCTTAAAATGATTGACTGACATGCCCACCCAGTGGCTACTCTGGAATTCTGAATCCAGGTGTGCCTGAAAACTGAGCTGCATTTCTTTCTCTTCTTCATGGTCATCCTGACTAGACTGGGCCAGCCTGTAAACTCTTTTAATTTAAAAAAAAATTTAAATTTTGAGATAGTGTCTCATTTTGTAACCCAGGCCAGCTTCAAACTTGCTATGTAGCCCAGGCTGGTCTTGAACTCATGATTCTGCCTTAGCCTCCCAAATGCTGGGATTATAGATGTGAACCACCACGTCCAGCTAAGACTTTATGGTACTGAGGGCTGAACTCAGGGCCTCACGCTTGTTATGAAGGTGCACTACCGCTTTGGTCACTCCACAGTGCTTTCTGTGTTGGTTATTTTTGAGATAAAGCCTCACTTTACGCCTAAGCAGGCCCTGAATGGCAATCCTAATTGTGCCTCCCCAAAAAGCTGGGGTAACAGGCATGCTATCAGTGGTTGAAATAGAGGTCTCAAGAACTTTTTGCCTGGGCTGGCTTTGGATCCTGATCTTCCTGATGTCCACCCTCCTGAGCTAGGATTACAGGCTTGAGCCATGGAACCTCGTCGAAGGCTTTTAAAAAATTTACCATTTCAGTCAAGCGCTCTTCCCCTGAGCCACAGTCCTATCGCTAAGCCTTTGCTTCAGGCCTGGCCTTAAATGCCTCTGCATTTTCAGACTGGCCCTCGCTCTCCAGACACAGACTACATCTGCCCACCTCCTCCCATCACCCACAGAGGTATCTGGGGCTTCTACAGTCACAGCACTCTAGGGCCAAAGGAAACCTCTAAATACAAACAGATTTGCATGAAAACCTAGGGGTCTGCATCTGCAGCTAACAGCTCAGTTAACTTCCGGGACAGAGCAGTCAGAAGTGGTAGCAGCTGCCACCAGTTTCCTGGGACAGAAGTGCTCTCACGGCCAGGTTGGTACCAGTCAGTGTTTATTTAGACACACAGATAAAAGAACCTGGTGGTTCAAATAGCTTGTGCTATTTTTTCCTTTTGATCATATATATATATATATATTTTTTTTTTTTAAAAAGAACACATCAGCAGTCCCCTACATGCTTTCTTCCTACTGAGCAATATATACAGCCTATTATATATATAATATATATTTTCAATAGATAACTACATTCAAGTAATGAAACACAGGATTTACAGTTTCCCTCTAGGAGCAGAAGGAAAGCAAATTCACACACAGTTCACAGAAGAAGTACCATGAGCCCAGCCAGCAGGAGCCGAGCCCTCTTGGGGGCCAAGGGCGCAGCAGCGGAAGTCAGGACAATCACCCTACTGCTTACGCAGGGCAGCAGTGAGTGCAACTGAGGGTGGGCCAGCCTGCTCTGCCCAGGGGCTTGGAGGCTATGGTAGGGAGCCTCACTTGTCCAGGAGGTGCTCGAATTTGGGATTCACGAAGGAGAAGCCAGAAAAAGCCGTCTGATCCATGGAGTCGATGAGGTTCTTGTCACTGTAGGAAAGGCGTGGCTTCTCATTCAGGAACTCCTGGTCAAAGTTGTTATAGTCTCCTGGGGACTTCTGCAAGCAGAGGGCAATAGTGGATAAACAGGACCTAAGGGGAGGGGCCCTGGAGTTTCCCAGGACTGCCTTCTTAACACTTAGGCTTGGGATCCAGTCAAGCTGGACCAAAGCAGTCTTTCTCTTTTTTGGCAGTACAGGGGATTGAACTCAGGACCTCATGCTTGCTAGGCAGGCACTCTATCAGCCCTTTGTGCTTTATTTGTTTTTCAGATAGGGTCTCCCATTTTTGCTTGGGACCTCCCTCATAGCCAGAAGTACAGATGCATACCACTGTGCCTGGCATGTTTTTTGAGACAGGGTCTCACTACCTTTTTGCCTGGGCTGGCCCAGCTGAGATCCTCCTAGCTCTACCTTCCAAGTAGCTGAGATTACAGGCATGTACCCACTGCGCTCTGCTGAGAGCAGCCTTTCCTCAGAACAGGAAAGGGGCCTCTCCAGTGGCCTGACAACAGCCCCACTGCAGGTGGATGCTATTTCCCCAGGGGGATGAGGAAAGTGAGCATGGAGAGCTGAGCTGGGTAAGGACCGGTAGACATCCCTCTGAGCAGGAGACAGCAAACTACAGCCTATGGGTCAAACTCCCCAGCCGCTTGTTTTTGTGGGGCCCACAAGCTAAGAATGGCTTTTACATTTTTAAATGGCTAGAAAAAAACCTGAAAGACTATTTGATGACATATGAAAATGAAGTGAAATTCAAATTGCAGTGCCCAAAGATCAAGTCTTATGAGTAACAGCTACGCCCATCTGTTGACAGATTGTCTATGCCTGCTTTGAGACCATCTAGCCTTCTCTCTATTTACGGGAGAAGTCACCAATTCCCTGCTCATGAGGCTAGGGTAAGATGGTGGTCCTATCCTCTTACCATGTACCATGATGATGGTACAATCATTTGGGTTAGCACTGGAATTTGTTTTTTTGTAATGGTGCTGGGGATGGAACCTAGGGCCTGTATGTTAGGTAGGCACTCTGCCACTGAGCTACATCTCCAGCCCCTAGTACTACATTTTGATGGAATTTGAGCCAATATTCTTAAATTGGACAGCACAACATAAAAACTTGGCTTTCTGGGCCAGGCCTCAGTGGCTCACACCTGTAAACCTCACTACTTGAGAGACAGAGATCAAGAGGATCACAGTTCGAAGTCAGCCTAGGCAAATAGTTTGCAAGACTCCACCTCGAAAAAACCCAACACAAAACAGGGCTGGAGGAGTGGTATAAGTGGTAGAGTGCCTGCCTAGCAAGCATGAAGCCTTGAGTACAAACCCCAGTACTGCTAAAAAAAACCCCGGGATTTCTGGCTTCTTTTGAAAACTGGCAGATTAGAGCAGTGCTGGGCTCACTTCCTTCTGTTGTCTTATTTATTCTGCTCCTCAATTCTGACAGGTAGGCACTACTGTCTCACTTGTAGATAACGAAACAGAGGCTCAGAGAAATTACATCCTTGTCCCTTGGCCAGAGAGTGGTGGGAAAAGGATTAGAACTAGGTCTTTATGTTAACCTTTATTAATTTTTCTGTGGTATGACAGATCGCATGCAGGGACTCTGACATGCTGAGTGAGCATTCTGCCACTGAGCTATACCCCAGCACTGGGTTCACTTCCTGGTAGATCCACTTTTGGTGCTGAGTTCCCATAGGACTGCTGGCTACAGGTCCCCCATCCTCCAGTGTCAGGGGCTGCTGACCATCCATCACACCTGCTTTGTGTTTCTTAGTGTAGAGAAATATACCAAATTCTCAGGAGAGAGCCTAAAGCGGGCTGTGTGCTCTCTGATAGCTGGGACACTCCGTTATTTACTTAACCAGCTCAGGAGGCTCTGAGATTAAAGCTCTCTGCAGCCTCAAAGCACAAATGTGGGGCACACTGCAGGCGCTGCCCAGTGAGAACAGCATGCCCTGGCAGAGGAGGGGAAGCAAATGAGAGCAAGGGAGTTTAGCTGTGATCACAGAATGGCACCGAGCCCCAAATTCTGGTTTCTTTTTATTTTTTCTGGAGGTATTGGGATTAACTCAGGGCCTCAGCTTGCTGGGCAAGTGCTCAACCACTTGAACCACAACCCAGTTCTTTTTTTTTTTTTTTTTTTTCAGATAGGGTCTCATGCTTTTGCCTAGGCCAGGCCTCAAATGGAGATCTCTGCCTCCCAAGTTCTCTTTTCTGTTTTTTGAAATGGGGTCTCATTATATAGCCCAGGCTGGCCTCAAACTTGAAAGCCTCCTGCCTTCTCCTTGGAGTGCTGGGATTACAGGCATGTACCACCATGTCCAGCAAGTCCTAAATTCTCTGTGGCCACAAGCTGCTTATGCTCTCATGCTAGTCCCTAGTGGCTTCTGTAGAGACTGGGTCTGAATACAAACCATGTCTCCCCGCACCTAGAATGCCTCCTAGTTGTCCTCTGCCAGGCCTCATCTCCCCAGCCCTTCTCACATCCCTCTTCTTCCAAGGGGACATCTAACACCACCACATTCCCTGCATCCTAGGCTCCTGATGACAGACCTTCCCCACTGTAACTGATAGTGCGGCCTGTGATATCTCTTGTACTATTGTCTATCACAGTTATCATTACTATGCAAGTTTTTTTTCTTTTTTTTTTTTCCAGTACTAGGGTTTGAACTCAGGGCCTACACCTTGAGTCCCTCCACCAGCCCTTTTTGGGAAGGGTTTTTTAAGAGATAGGGTCTTATGAACTATTTGCCCTGGCTGGCTTCAAACCATGATCCTCTTGATCTTTGCCTCCTGAGTAGCTGGGATTATAGACATGAGCCACTGGTGCCAATCTACTGTGCAAGTTTCTTATCTGGGCTCTTCCAGCTCTGGGGCTGTTTCCCACTTCACTGTTCAGTCCAGCACAGTGCTCGCTCAACAGGGCTTCAGTATTTCTGATATTGAAAAACAGGTGGGATTGAGGGATAAATGGATGGAATGAGGAAGTGAAGCTTTAACCCTGGTGCCCAAAGCACAGTCTCCTGACACAGCAAGTGCAAGAGGATGTACATTAAAAGGTGGCTGACAGACAGGTATGGTGATATATGCCTGTAGTCCCATCTACTCATCTGAAGCAGAAGGATCTCTTGAGCCCAGGAGTTCTGGGCTAGTCTAAGCAACACAGTGAGATCCTGTCCTTTAAAAAAAAAAAAAAAGTGGGAGATCTATAGTCCCAGTGTTTGTTGAATGACTAAGCAAGGAAAGAGAGGATGAAAATACAAGGGAGGAGGCTGTGACTGAGCATGTCAAAGAAGATCAAGGAAACAGGTTTGCTGGAAGAAGGGAAAGGAGAGGAGTGTTTGAATGGTGCAAGAGAGAGACAGCAAAAGAGACGCCCATCCCAGAAGGCAGTGTGGTGGTGGGATCACATACCACTTTGGGCTTGAAGGGTGGCTCCACCTTCCGCTTCTCCAGCAGAGCCCAATTAATGGTCTTGAAGAAGGGGTGGGTTTTGATGTTTCCTGTCACTCCCAGCCTCTTCTGTGGGTCTCTTTCAAACAGCTGAAACCCAGCAAGAGCTCTGGTTAATACTCAAGGTCATGGGAAATTGAAGCCTCAGCAAACTGCCAGCAGGCTCAGGGATACCAAAGCAGGCCTGGCCCAGCCCAGGGTGCAATTAGGGAGCTCTGAGACCAAGGGGGGCCTCTGAGGTCTGCTGTGCTCCTGCGTTGCCCCAGAGACACAGGCCCTGGCCCAAGGCATCCAGGACTCTGCCAGTGGGGCACTGTTGAGATCTCTCTGCCAAGTACAAAAGTGAACATCACAGGTTTATACATACCTCCCACCTACATTGAGACAGGTCCTCTCAACCCCATTTTGCAGAGAAGGAGACGCACTCAGATAGGGAGCTTGCATGACCACTTCCAAGGTCACCAGCTAGTCACAAAGCCAGCACTTGGCCTTAGGTCTGTCTCCTAACCCTAAGCTCTTATTCACCATGACAGGCTGATTCCATGCCCCAACTCAAATAGGAGTGCCTGGGAACACGCAGACAGAGCAAGACCCCTGGCCGTAAGCAAGGCAGGCAGCTACTCCATAGACAAGCAGCTGCCACCCTCCCATAACCCAACATCACCCAGCCAGGTCTCTTACCTTCTCCATGATGTCCTTGGACTCCTTGGTAATCCAGCGGGGATAATGGGGTGTGTCCACTCGGATGGACTCAAAGAGTTCGTCCTCATCATCCCCATGGAAGGGGGACTGACCAATGAGCATCTCATAGAGGAGGACCCCAAAGGACCACCAGTCCACGGAGAATGTGTATTTCAGGCCCTGAAGGATCTGGGGAGGAGCAGCTGTCAGGGGTTGGGTGCTGGCACTGACGGGCACAAGTCCCCACTGGACCGCTAGATCCTTGTGGAACTTTCCCTAGACCCACTCTGATAAGGAAAGGAGTCTGACTGGGCTGGGGGCTGGAGGCTTGAGGGTGCCTGCTTACCTCGGGGGCAATGTAGTCAGGGGTGCCGCAGAAGGTGCTGGCTCGGTTCTCCCCAAATATGTTCTCTTTACACATCCCGAAGTCAGCAATCTTGATGTGGCCATCCCGGTCTAGCATCACATTGTCCAGCTTGAGGTCTCTGAGGAGTGAGGACAGGACAGAGAGCCATCAGGGGCCATTTCCTCCCTTCCCAACCCTGCTCCCACATGTCCACTTTCAGCCCTGTAAATCCAGGACTTTCCCAAAGAGCACAAAGAATGAGGAAGAGAAAGGAAAGCAGAAGGAGAAAGAGGTGCTACAAGTAGGTGCTTCCTGTAGCCACATACTGTGTGCTAAATGCTAGACACACAACATCCTACTTCCCCAAAGCCCTCAGTGAGGCTCAGAAGAGTGACTCAGCAGCAGATGGGACCCCTGGCTCAGGTTTGTCTGACTTCACAAGGGCAGGGACCATGTTGATTTCTATGTCATTAAGTCATTTGAGTAGATAGCTATGCACATGGGAATAAGTATAGAAATGAATAGAAATGAGCATACAGTGCAAAGTTTATTTCCACTAAGCTTAACTGGCAGGCATTGCCTAGAGAGATTCTAGGCCTGGATAAGCATATTATAAAGTGCATCTCATCCCAACCACCTTTTTTTCTTCTTGGTGGCACTGGGGTTTGAACTCAGGGCCTCCCTCTGCCAGTCATTTTTTGTGATGTTTTTTCTGAGATAGGGTCTCCTGAACTATTTGCCCAGGGCTGGCTTTGAACCATACTCCTCCTGATCTCTGCCTCCTGAATAGCTAGGATTATAGGCTTGAATCACAGGCACCTGGCTCACCCCCACCTCTTAATATTTGAATGACAATATGATACACATGGTCCCACAGATTGGTTTTCTTTCTTTCACTTTCTTTCTTCCTTTCTTCTTTCTCTCTCTCTCTCTCTCTCTCTCTCTCTCTTTCTTTCTATGTTTTGCTTTTTGAGATGGGGTTTTACTATGTAATCTAGGCCAGCTTTGAAGTCAAGATCCTCCTGCTTCAGCCTCCTGAGTGCTGGGATTACAGACAAGTGAAATCATACAAGATCACATGGGTCGGTTTTCTACTTGACAACATAGCTTGGCATCATCCCACATCAGTATACAGAGAGTGGACCTCTGCCTTTTTGATAGGTGTATAGTACTCAACCATCAAATTGGACCATAATTTATTGGATGAGTATTTATGGAACCCGTCGCTACTGGTGAAAGCTTAGACAATATGGAGGAGTTGGTGCAGGCCCCTCAAGAACTCCCAACAGCCCCAGCAGTTGTACCTGTAAATGATTCCTTTATTGTGTAGAAACTGCAGCCCACAGATGATCTCAGCTGCATAAAACCTGGGCAAGAGATAGACAGCATTCTGTAATTTTTGCCCACAAGTTCCTTCACCCCCATCCCCAGGGGTAGGAAATGCCACAGATAACTCCATGGATAACCTGGACCTGATCAAGCACTTCTTGCATCAGGCAAGTGGGGGCTTGCAGCCCAGCCAGTTTTGAAAGGAAAGCACCCAAATAAGCCAATTCTCCATCAGAGGAGTGTGTGATTTAAACAGATATATGTATGGTACACCATGCATATGGTTAGTTTGGGGCTTGCAAATGGGGAAAAGCATCACAGTGCTTTCTGTGGTGGGCAGGCATACTCTCTAGGAGGCTTCTCTGGCTGTGGCCCAAAAAGGGGACAGGATCCAGTATGTCTGTGCTGTTCCTTGAGTCAGACCTCATTCACCACCCATGGCTTCCCAAGCTTTGGGGTAGCACAGGTGACCCCAAGTGTCCCCAACTCCAGATCTGGCTTAGCGTGGCTTTTCCAGGAGGCGGAAGAAGGAATGGAGGGAAGACTGGCATTGGGGCCATCACTCTAAGCCAGTGACACCCCCACATACACACACACAGGGCCCTCACATACGTGGCACGGTAGAGTTCAAAGCGGCCTTTGTCCTGGATGTGGTACATCAGGTCCCCTCCATTGAGGAACTCCATCACGAAGAACAGGTGGTCCTGGGGTGAGGCAGATTGGTGAGCAGAAGCAGAGGGAGAGGCAGGGGGCTCCCTTGCTGAGGGTTATGGTACCAAGCCCCAACAGGAAACAGAGGGGATAGGCCTTGGGCTAAGGGAGACAAATGACCTAGGAGAAGGTGTGAACAGGGAAGATGGTTCTGCCTTGGGGAGGGGGAGGGAGCTGTGGCATGTGGGCAATGGCTGGGGTGGGGGGCAGAAACCTTGGTCTGGAAGGTGCAGATGAGGTGGGTGAGGAAGGGATTCTCCCAGGCGAGCGCCAGCACCCGCTTCTCCACCATGGTGCACTCCACATCGTCATCAATCAGCACCACATCCTTCTTTAGGTACTTGACAGCGTAGTACTGTCCTTTGCCCTTCAGCTCTGCAAGCAGCACCTGTGGGGACAGGGAGGTAAGGATGCTGAGCAAAGGCCCTGCCCACCCACAGACACCCAGTCTCTGCGGCCCAACCAGGAAGAAGTCAGGGTACTCCTGGGCTCTAAGCGCTGGTCCCTCGGGCTGCCCAGCCCACACAGCCCCTCACCTTGCCAAAGCTGCCTTTGCCCAGGACCTTGTGGAAGGTGAAGTTCTCAATGCTGCACCTGGTGCTGCTGCCTTCCCAGATCTTGCCGTAGGTCCCATTGTTATCTGTTGGGGAGATGGTGCCTTTAAAGTCTCAGTTTGCAAGACTCTCTCCCCAGGAGCCTAGGGGTAGGCTGGGGTAAAGGGCCTTAGAGAGGAAGGGGTTGCCTCCCCACTGGTGTTATCTCTTTCCCGGTCTCATTCAACAGTGGGAGGGAGGACAGGCTGCTTTCTGTATGCTGGTGGGAATAGGAGGTTTAATTGGGGAAACAGACCCGGTTTTACCTGGAACATCATCACCAGAGACTCCTGGCTTCTTCTCGAAACCCTGGTATATTCCAACATGCTCTGGCACACCCGGGCCGAGCTTCCGGGAGGATCTCTAGGGAGGCAGCAAAGGCAGGAATCGGGTGGTTAGGCCATTGTCACAACTCCCAGCCCAAAAAGGGGAGCCCCCAAACCCTAACTCCCTCCTCAGTACCAAGAGGGGATAACAGAAGTAGATGAAGCCAAGGACCCCAAAGCTGTGTGTGTTGTGCACATGCACACAGACATCCTCCTCCCCAACAGCACAGGGAAGCCTCAGTATTCTAGAAATCACAGATTACAAACAGAAGTCTTGCAAACAGATCCCCACTTTCCTAACCACTTAATATTTGTTTAAACTTTGTTTCTCATTGGTTCTACAATTTTTTTCTCCTGTAGGGGGGATTGAACCTAGGGCCTTGAACTTGCTGGGCAAACGGCTCTACCACTTAAGCCACACCCCTGGCTCTATTGTTTTTATATTGTTTTTAAGAGAGGGTTGAGAGGGTTTCACTTTTTGCCTACGTTGGCAAACTAGATCCTTCTGACTCTCTGCCTTCCAAGTAGCTGGAATTATAGCTGTGTGCTATCTCCCCAGTGTGATTCTAGAATTTTACCCTAAAGTTTTGTGGAATCTCTAGAGTTACACACACACACACACACACACACACACACACACACACACACACAGTCTCTTACTTCAAAGTGTTCCAATACCCAACTCTGCAGTTCCCCAAGTTCACCCTTAAGTAAAAAATTGCTTGAGCTGGGCGCCAGTGGCTCACACCTGTAATCCTAGCTACTCAGGAGGCAGAGATCAGGAAGATCATGGTTCAAAGCCAGTCCGGGCAAATAGTTCATGAGACCCTATCTTGAAAAAACCCTCACAAAAAAATGGGCTGGTGGAGGGGCTCAAGGTGTAGGCCCTGAGTTCAAATCCCAATACCACAAAAAAAAATTGCTTGAATGACGAATTCCTCATGAGTACAAGCCCAACTCCCTTTGCCACCTAAATTCCACCCGATCTTCCGGAAGTGGAATCTGGGTATAAATGCCCCCACTAGAGTTCCCCAGGATTGTGGTGCACCTTGACTACCTCCTGACCCCCCTGCCTGTGTGCAGGATCCCATGGCACCTGCCCACCTGGCTGACTTGGTTCAAGGCCTCGGCCAAGAGCTTCTGGTTGATGCCACAGAGGTTGGCCACTTTTTCCCGGCACTTGTGGTGCACATTCATGCCGCAGTCTGGAGTGAGGGAGAAGGCCACTAATGTCAGGACTCAACCAAGAGCAGAGAGGGGAAGAGGGGGGAGTGGGAGAAAGGAGAATTTTGGTGAGGGCTGCTAGGCTTCCTGACTTTAGGGGGAAGAAATCTGAAGCCATAATGAGCATTTCAAATATTTCATAATTTAAATAAAAGAACAAAGAAAAAGTTAGAAAATATGGAACCTAATTCTGAGACCTCTAAAAATTACTTGAGGGGGGATAAAGGAGAAAGAGGGAGTGGTAAATTTAAGATATATTTTAAGCACTTATGTAAATGTCACAACGTATCCCCTGTACAACAATAATATACTAATTATAAAAATATTTTTAAAAATACAAATAATTATCTGGGACAAGTGAGACAAGTTGCTTTTCCTCAGGGTCTCCAGTTTCTCTGTAAGAAGCTTGGGTAAGGAGAGGTCTGGGAGCAGCATCTACCGAGCACCTGCTAGTGTGCAGCATCTTGGTTAAGTGCTTCCACCTGCTGAATTCACACTGGAGGGTGCAACTCAAAAGAGGGGAGCCACTTATCTGGTGGTCACACACAGCAGGTAAATGGCAGAGCCAATCAGGACAGTGGGGAGGAGCCACTGAAGCCTCACCCCCGTGACATCCAGGAATGAGGTGTACCCAGAGGGGATTCCTTTGACTTTAAGACCAGAGTGACTGTGTGATGGCAGCATAAGGGTCTGGGGCTTATGGGGTTCAGGTAGGCAGCCCAGGAGCTGCATGGCACGCACCTTCACACTTTAACCCCTGCTTCACCAGGCCCCACAGCAGGCTGCCACAGTGGTCACAGAAGGTGGGGCTCATGTAGTTGTGAACCTTGAACCGGTGCGGCATGTCAATGTTGAAGCGTTCTTTCTGGAACTGGAGGAGAGGAGTATCAGGTCAAGGGTCAAATGCCAACCCCTTCCCCAACCCCCGGCTCTCCCCAACCTCATGGTTTGCAAGATGTCAGAGAGAGCTCCACTGGGGACTGGGAAATCTAGAGGCCCAAGGAGCTCAGGCAGAAGGCAACGAAAGACGAAGGAAAATGGGGCTGGTGAGCCCACATGAAGGGGGTGGGGACCCAGATCCCTCCCACCCAACCAAGCCCCAAGATCCCCAGGCCCTAGCTCACAATGGTGTCTCGGCTGTTGGCTGCAGTGCCAGTACACCGGCCGATGATCTTGTCAATGCATTTCTTGTGGATGGCGGCGTTGCATTCTTGAAGTGGTGAAGGCCCAGGAGTGGGAGGGGGAGGCATGGAGAAGGGCAGAGTCTGTGAGCTGGCACTGCTGGCCTGGTCCAGCCCTCCACACAAAGCCAGCCTTCTGCCTGGCCACCCACACTCTCACCCCACACAGGCCTGGGCCCAGGGCTTGATTTTTCCCTCCTCCTGCCAGTCCTGGCTGGAGGGGCCAGGAGAGCATGGGGCAGTACAACAGGCCAACCTGCAGGGTCTCAGAAATTAGGGAAGCTTTGTGGAGTCCTAAGGAGCAGGGATGTGAGGGGTGCACGCGAACTGGAGTATAAATGCCCCTTTCCTTCTTCTATGTACCAGAACAGCAAACAGCTCCTAAACACTCTCTCACATGTACACACAGACATACCCCAACACAAAGACACCTGTACATACATACAAAGCATGTGCAATCATAAAACTAGACTTCTTATGTTTAATGTTTAATGTGGTAAAACACAGCTCTACATATTTTATCCTATTGGATCTTCACAATGAAACTATTATTCCTAGCTTGTGGATGAGGAAACCAAGGTACAGAGAAATTAAGGAACTTGCCTAGGGCCATACAACTAGGAAGTAGAGCAGCTGTGCTCCATAACACCAGCAGGCAGCGCCTGCATGTGCTGTCATGGAGAAAGGTATGCTCACACCTGTGGACACCCGTATCCTCCTAGCTCCTAGCACATGCTGCTAGGAGAGTGCACACACAGCAAGGTAGCCCTGGCACAAACTGAACATGACTACCATAACTCCCACCCCACTTCTGACGAGGGAGCATTCACATGTACATAGTCATACAGAGCCCATGACAGGCACACCATCCTGACCAGCAGACATGAGCATTGGTACATGCAAGCACACACACATGCACAAGCTGGGCTGCAGAGATACTTACGCCTGCACTTGTAGCCTTGCTTGTTGAGTCCCCTGAAAGGCAATCCCCAGTGGGATGAGTGAGAGTCAGCTCTTCTCTCCCCTGTGCCATCCCCAGGAGGCACACCAGTCCTCACCAGACAAATTCTTTGCACACAGAACAGAAGGTGGGCTGCCCAAAGAAGGTGGCAATGAACTCGTGGTTCTTGATGTAGTGGATTTTGGCCTGTTTGATGGCTCCACGGCGGTTCATTGTTGGGAACATGGCCTCCTCCTCACCACGCATAGACTGCTTGCAATCTGGGGACCATGGAACAGTGAAGTTAGTCCTGGTGTCCAGGAGGAGTATCCTCCCCAACCAGTGCTTCTCAGAGTGGCCCCAACAGATCTCTGATAGCGCTGCTTCTTTAGACCTCAGAGTGGGCTTGGCTGCTGACCTAGCAGGTAAGCCTGTCCCCATCCAGGTGGATGTCTTACCCCCGTCCTCCAGAAAGTACTGCACAGACATCAGCACCTTGGCCTGGGGCTGCAGGTCCAGCTGTGGGGGCGGGAGGGAGGATGACAAGTCAGTGAGGGCCTGTCCTGGGCCAGGTCCAACTCAGAACCCACCCCCATGGCTAATCTCCCAAGGCCAAGGGAGCCCCTAAAGCCTGGTCAGACACCTGTCTGCCCAGTATAGGTAGGGCCCCACCCAAGCCCCGCCCCACCCTCACCCTGGGTATTATTACATTTGGGGAAGTGAAAGGCTCTAGCCCACACCCGGCCAGGCCACATGGCCCAGGAACAGAGCAGGGAGGGAAACTCCCAACCCACGCCCCGCTGACCCAAAGCAAGGAGCTAAGAATGGTGTCCCTACCCCCATGTGCACGTGCAGGCAGACACTCAGCCTAATACACCATGCTGGTGCTCTCTGGGACAGTGCTCCTCACACAGACTGAACAATCCAGAGGGCTTGGCCACAGCCTATATTCCCTCACCTCCCACAGGATAACACTTGAGGGCGGACATTCTCCCTTAGGAGAGTGGATAAAGTTCACAGCCAGGGCTGTGCTTTGTGTCTGTGCCTGACACTCCCATCTGGCCCATTCACCCCTTACTGGTGGCTGACTAGAACTTCCGATAGTCACAGGGCCTTTTCTGGTGGAGACATCTTGGCTGTAGGAGTCCACATCTAACCCAGAGGAGTTCTGCCAGTGCCACCACAGCTGCACATGGCCATAGGTATACAGTCCCAGTGTTAGCAAGTGAGTAAGCAGGACATCACTATTCCCTTCTCCCACCTCCTTTGATGCTAAAGATCATGATGCTCCCCATGTCTGCCTAGACCTGGAATATCCATCCTCACAGATTCCAAACAGAACAGGAATAATGGGTGCTTCTGAGAAGGGGTCCTGGGGGCCGGTGTTGGGGCAGGCACACAGCTTTTGCACAGTTGTTTTGCCTTTTTCAAATTAGCAGAGAAAGAAGTCTCAATATGAGGATGGCTTCCTTCAGCACCTTCCATGTGCTGCAATAAGCCCTTGATACTAGATGCTAATTTCAACTAATGACAGACCCTGAAGTGGGGACTTGCAGTAGCTTCTCCTTTTACAGAAGTGGCAACAGAGGCTCAGAGGGCCTCAGGGACCTGGTAAATCACAGAGCTAAGATTGGAGCCCAGGCTGTATTGGCTGTAGCACTGCACTCATGCCAGGCCCCTTGCACCTGTGCTCATTCACCCAGCCCATTAGGGTGCAAACCCACACGCACATGCAGTACCATGGTTCATAAATCTCTTACCCAGAACTCAGCCTTGCCATTATTCTTCTTGCAGCGCTCAGCCAGCACTGACACACCCACAGTCACCTCGGACACTGGGTCCTCAGCTGCCCGCATGAGCACAATCTGGATGACTCGGCCCTCATAGATGTGGGCATCAAATGTTGACTTCCACTCAGGATACATGGTTGGCTTCTTCTGCACCAGTGTCTTCCCTCGCTCTGCCATGGGCACAGGCAGGTAAGGTCAGGCTACAGTCCCACTATCCCTCCTTCCCTGGACCTCCTCAGCCCTTGGCCTGGCAGAATCTGCCTACCTCTCCTGCCCAAACAGTCTGCTATGGTTCCCCAGTACCAAAATGCCTGTGTCTCTAGGGTGCCCTGGTAGGTCCACCTCTAGGCCTTTGCTCCTGATGTTCCCTCTCCTGTGACCCTTTTCCTCCAACCCCACTTAAATGTCCCCCTTCTCTTATGCCTTCACCCATGAACACATGGTAAGAGCTTCATGTGCCATCCACAGTACTGGAGGCAAAGAACATGGCCTGTCTTCTTGGAACCCCAGTTCTGGGCAGAGATACAAACCAACTCATCTCTCAAATAACTGTTAAGTCACAACTGTGATGAGGTTAGAGGGCAAGGCCAGTGGTTCTAACTTTACCTGTGATCAAGTGGCCTGATCTAGCCTAAGGGTGAGGGGAGGCTTTTTGAAGGAAGGACAGCTCAGCTTGGAACTAAGGGATGAGCAGGGGCTGGCTGATGATGGGCAGAAGTGGGAGGGAGTTGGGGAAATACACCTCCTCCAGGAAGTCCCCCTGCCCATAGACTGGGGCAGTGTCTTCCCTGGGCTTCCTCACAACAGGATTCATTGTTGGCAACCTGTCCAGCTCCCCACCTGACTGTGAATCCCATGAGAACAAGACCTGCTTAGTCCTGGAGCATAACAATGATCTCAGTGCCCAGCACAAGGCTAGCACAGATGGACACATAGAAATTGTGGGGATGAAACAACCAATGGAGCCAGAAACCTCAAGGCTTTGAGACATCATAAAGGCTCTGTTTTCCTGTGCCCACAGCTGGGCAGGGAAGGGAGCCAAGGATAAGGGAGAGAAGATCTCTTAAAGGTTCTAGAGAAGAAGGAAAGACCCCCAACCCCAGTCCCTGAGGCTGAGCCCCACACCCCTTTCCGGGGTTCAGCCTCCAGCCCTACCTGTACTAAGCGCCTCCTTCATCTTCACGGCACAAAAAGGCTGACTGGCCTCATCCTCAGCCTGCAGGGAGCCCAGCTCATAGGAGTTGAAGGCGATGCGCAGGAATGGTGCCATGTCAGGGCCTGCAGCAGGGCTGTGCACAGAGGGAATGAAGCCAGGCAGCAAAGCAGGAGCAGTATGGATAGCATCAGGAGGCACTCAGGTACCCACTCCTTGCAGGACTCTCTCACCATTAGATTTGGCCCATATGGTGTGTAAAATGCACTAGTCTTAGGTATCAATGTTAAAAATTGGGAAGTTTCATGTAAGTCTGGACTTGTGGCATCTCTGGCAAAACCAGAAGATCTAACATCAGACCCACTAGGCAACAGCCACCAGGCTGGCTGCCTCTTTGTCAGTCTACCCCAGGTCAGGGGCACCATTTTTACTTCTCTCCAAAACCTGGATCCTGGAAGCATCTGAGTCTGTGATTCTGTGACATTCATTGGGGGAGTCACTCAGTGTCTCTCTCACCAGCCAATTGGCTGGGCACCTACTGCATGCCAGGGACCTAGTATACGCTGAGGTCCCATGCTCAGTCCCAGCATTCACCTGCCAAGAAGATCAGGAAGGTCCCCTTCCTCCCACATGGCCCATGCAGCCCTTCTTGGATCTCTGTTTGTTTGCTTTACTCATAATAACGTAGGCTGTCAAGTGGGGCCAAAATGAGCCCTGCTCCATCAGGGCTCTGTCTTCCCATTCTTCATATGGGGAAATTGAAACTCAGGTTGAGCCAGAACTGAAAGCCAGGATTACACTAACTTTGCACCCACTCTGTTCAAGGGCTAGGGCAGTGACCTTTCTAAATTCAAGTCCCCAAGGGTCACGTGCCTCCTGCCTGCCTGGAAGTTTGCTTATCCTTTCAAACTGACTTTTTCCCCACAAATATAAAACTATATTGTAATGCTGATGTGCTTTGCACATTCACTTGGGTCAGCTTCCATATTGCCCCCTCTTCACCATTCCCTAAGTTGAGGGTCACTACAAGAGGTAAACCCAAGGGTCGTTTGCGAAGGATAAGATATACAAGCCCACATATACACAGTTATACTCCAACAGACACTGGCTCCTGGCTCAGGTCCAAGCCCCACATGAGGATACTCCATCACCATAGCTAAAGGGAGGCTCCAACACACACACACACACACACACACACACACACCACACACACACTCTCTCTCTTTTTCTTTCTTTTCTCTTTCTCTCTCTCTCTTTCTCTCTCTCTCTCCCTCCCTCTCTCTCTCTGACACACACACACACACACACACACACACACACACACACACACACACACACACACACACACACACTAGTTGCCTGGCCCTGAAATGGCTACTCCAGCTCCACCACAGGACAGCCTGAGCAGTGGCCAGGTCTGCTGGGAGCTCCCAGTCTAGATGAGCTCACAGGAAACACTGACCTCAGCTTGCAGCCCAGCCTGGCAGGCCCGGCCAGTCCTCTAAGGCCCACAGCCAGAGCACAGGGTAAGAACGAAGCAGGACAGATCCCACCATGTCCCCTGCCCAGGCCTGGCTCATACATGGTGGGAGTAAGGTAGGTGTGCAAGCTCACTCCTAAGCCCAGGCCCAAAGCCTCTGGCCTGAGACCATCAGATGGGCAAATGCTGGGTGCCAGGTCAGTCACCAATGGCCTCTGGCAGACAGAGAGGGACAGCTAGCAGACTAGGTGCCATGGCCTGTTTAAGGCCATGAGAGTGGTGGCACATGATAGAAGCTCAGTTAATGGTGTGAAAAGCAAGCAGCATGGGCCTGGCCTTCTGTATGTACAGGAGTTTAAGTGGGTATTTCAAGCTCCCAAGCAAAAAAGGACATCTTGCCTCTCCTCCTGCCTTGCCTGGCCCCAGGGTCTAAGGCGTCAAGCAACCACTCCCTATGGTCTGAAATGGTAAGCTGGGCCCTTCACAGAATACACTCAGAATACACTTGCCACAGAGCTGTGTCCATATAACCAGGGCTGGACCTCAGGAAACACAGTTCAGCCTCATCTCTCCTAACAGAATAACCTGGAGACCCAGCTTTGCAGCAATCAGCTTTCTAAGTGCTTCAGAGGATAAAGGTTGAGTGTGCAGGCAGAGAAAAGGAAGGAGCAAGTGAGTGCAGGGGCATGGGCTCCCAGAGGGCGGGGGAGCAGGGCTCCCCAAGTAGCAAAATGAAGGCCAAGCTGGCTGAATGGAAAACCCCAACATCCATTCTGCCTTGGCTATGGGACTGTGCAGGTTGTTTGGCCTCTCTAGGCCTCAGACACCCCATCTTCCAGATAAAGAAGAGTCCTTTAGCTCAGCGTTGTCATGATGATGATAACTCCTCTGGGATGAGGACCAACACCAAACCTGAAGGCCTCTGGAAGGGTCATCTTGTCAATATCATCCCCTCATACCCAAACACCCATTCCTCACCCATGCATTCCCCTTTCCAGTCTACAAAGTGCACTCACATTCCCTAACACATCCCTTCTATCTGCCCACCAGCCTGGGGACAGTCCTGGTTACTGTCCCCACTTTTCAGGGAAACCAACTCTAAAGGAACATACAGCAGCTTATCTGGGGCACAAGGCACTCCACATATCTGCTGGTCAAGTCCTTCCCACCACTTTTCCCTGGGGCCTGGCCCCATGGTTTCCCTTCTCCCTGGCTTGCACAACAGCTGTACATGGAGACCACCCAGGGCTGCATGGACGAGACAGGGTCAGAGAAGCTTCAAAAAGGTAAGGTAGGGCCCAGGACTGACCTGCCTACCATGCCCTGCAGGAAACCCTTTAGGTCTGTCCTCCAGCTCGCACTCAGAGCAGCTGCAGCTCACAGTTAGAAGCCACTGGAGGGAAAACCACAACCACAGCAGGTTCCAGCCCCAACCCTAAACCTGCACAGCCAGGCCACAGTGCCATGAGCACAGGGATCCGTGGTCTTAGTGGGCTGCCATGGGGCTACTCAGCAGTAATGCTAGGGTCAGATCATCTAGCCCCAACTTCCTAGGGCTAAAACTAAGGTAAAGGCTTTGGCCTGGTGCTCTAACCCCCTCAACCATTAACTGGACTATCAGGAGGGAGACAGACACCACTGAGCTGGCATCTGCCTTCAACACTGAGTGACTCTGAGAGCAGTCCTGGGCCTCTCTGGCCATGGAGCCCCCTGCCCATTTAAGTCAGAGCCTACCCACCTACCTCACAGTGTCTGAGCAGTGGTGGGAAGACAAGGGGTGAAGTGGCAGCACAAAGGCAAGGTGTGTCCCCTATATATAGCCCCCATGCAAATAATCCCAGGCTCACAGGCTCTAAAGGAAGGCCACTGGCTCAGCCCTAAATTCATCCCCACTCTGCAGGACTGTTGCAATGGCAGGGGCTGGACCACACACAGTGCTCCACAGAGACCAGCCAGGCCTTTCTCACTGTCTGAGGCTCCTAGACTCTGTTTTTGCTCATCCAGTCAACAAGCAGAGGCAATCCTGTGAGGTAGAGAGTACTAGACTCAGAGTCAAAAGGTCTATATGTGAATCTCAGCTCTCCTACTTCTAAGATCTGTTCTTTCTTGAGATGACTATTTACTGGATTAGCCTTGCAATCACATAGCTCACATTTTTATTCCTTGTAATCCTAGGAGGTGAGTATTTTATGGACGAAGAAATGGAGGCTCAGAGAGGTTAAGTGACTTGAACAAGGTCCCACTGCCAGTAAATGGTAGAAAGGTTTGAACCAAGGCCTGCCTGATGTTGAAACTCATGTTCTTTCCAGTATGCCACATCAGGAAGAAGAAATAAAGAAAGAGAAGGTAGATTAATGTGCCAGGGATAGGATACAAAAACACACTTATGAAGACAGAGGTAAGGGCACCAGGACCCTGTGCTTGCCCAGTCTATTCACCTATTCCTGCCCCCACTCTCAGACTGGTCCTAGGCCTGTCCTTAAGAATCCTTCTTCTATCTTACACAGTAAGGTGGTGGTACAGACCCCAGAACTGCTATCTTCTCTCCTGTCCCAGCCACTTGAACTGTCTTCCAATTTCCAGAACCTGGGGAACTGGCCCTGGTCCCCATTCTGCCCTAGGCCAGCAGCCTCAAGGTAAGGAAAGGCACTGGTCAGGGCAAAGCAAGCAGGTCACCTCCTCCAGGGCAAACAGAAACCTGTTTCTAGCCAGTCCAGTGCAATGGGAGAGACCAGCATCAAGGTGACTAACAGTGGCTGCACCACTGGAGTTCCCATTGGATAGCCCCTAGCAGACAAGTATGGGAGATGCAGGTCCCTGTGTGTGCTAGTATGTACCAGTAGGGGAAGCTAGCCACCATCAGGAGCAGGAATGCACTTGCTAACTTTTCTACATCATGTGTAACTTGTTTGAGACAATTCTGTCAAATGAAAATTAAAACCCACTAACCCAAAATGTCTCCGAGAGATGGGTCTTCAGAGGCTGAAATGCTCAACTCCTCATGGTAGAGGGGAAATTGAAGCCAAGGTGCTGCATCGAGGGTCAGGATCCCAGATCCAGCTTGATTCCCTCTGTCCCAGCTCTCCCCTGGTGTTCAGTTCTGCCTTACAGGCCACGGGATGATGCCCACTGGGCAAAGGAGTAATCTAGGGCTGGGATGAGCAAGCGGGGTCTTGGTCAGACTGTTGGGGGAGAGCATATGAACAGGCTCAAGAAGAGATCAGCTGCAGTCCCTGGTGGGTACGAGTCAGTCTGCCTTGAACAGAAACCTAGTTGCAAGGGATGCCCCCATGTTACTTCACACAGCCCTTTTCCACCTCTCCTGCCTAACTTTGAACTGCCCCTGCCGCCTACCCATGAAAGGTGCCACCTGCTGCCAAGAAGACTGGATGTAGGTGGCAGCAAAATGGGGCCCTCCTGGAGATGCAGTCCTGCCTGAGGGACTTGAAGGATGAATGAAAGAAGAACAGACGTATGTCTGGACAGGGGACAGGATGGAGGGAGTGGCAGTAAGGTCAGCAGGTGGGAGCAGAGCTGGCTCTAGCAGCTATGAAAGGGCAAGCAGTGGACATGGAGAACAGCCAGGCTGGGAAGGCAGGCAGGCTGGGAGAACCTTGGCGGGAAGACTGGTCTCTCAGATGACCTTCCCAGAGAGACTCAAGTAAAGGAGGTCACAGGGGTTGCACAACCCAGGAAATGGGTCAAGCAGGAAGAGTAAAAGTGGGGGGAAGGGCATACAGGCCCTCCATAGGTCACCCCCAGATCCCAGAGCAAGGATGCTTCTTGTACCTGCTCCTCTTCAGGACAGGTAACTCATACCCCAGTCAATGCTCCTCCTTGAATGCCCCCTCACCCCACATAGACCAACCACTGACCATGGACTCTCCTCAGACTGCCCAGAGCTCTGCTACTCCTCTTCCTTCCTGTTACCCTATTCTCAGCTGTCATCACCCCTGGTGGTGACATTCTTCCCAGAGCACAGAACCTCAACTCCCACTGCCCTTGGAAAGAACCCAGACCTCAGCCTGGCATTCAGGCTCCCTATGCCCTGGCCCTTCTTGCTTCTACCTCAACCCCTAATCTGGCTACCCTGCATCCCATTATCCAGTCCTCACATATGGCACATGCTGTCCCTTCAGCTAGAATGTCCTTCTGAGTCCTCATGGACTCTTCCAGGCAGTTTGAAAGGCCAGCCCCCTGGTTTCCTTCCTCCTCCCTAGGGAGCCAGCTGCTTCCCTGCTGGTAATCTGTGCTAGTATCTATAGTGCCTGGTATCTGAGGACTTGGGTTTGTTGTCTGGGGGAGTGCCTGTGCCTCTAGTTCAGTTTTCTCAGCCTTGGCTACATGACAGACTCTTAAAAATCCACTGCCTAGGGTTGGGGGTGTGGCTCAAATGCTAAAGCACTTGCATGGCTTGCATGTGGCCCTGGGTTCAAGTCTCAGCACCACAAAACAGCAACAACAACAACAAAAACAATTTGTTGCTGGGTATGACAGTACATGCCTGTAATCCCAGCACTCAGGAGGCTAAGGCAGGAAGACTGAAGTTGAGGTCAACCTGAGCTACACAGTGAAACTGTCTCAAAGAAAATAAAAGAGAAGAAAAAAGAAAAGAAAAAAAAAATTCCACTGCTAGGCCCAGCCCTGTCCACTGGCACCTGATGGGAATCATAGTTGGGGCCTGGATGGCACAATCATACCTTTTGCAATTGAAAAGGGGGTTATGCTACCTCAAGAATCCAATGAAAGTTGGGGGTCCTCTTCCCAGGAAAACATGCACGTGGTGACATGAGTTTGCACACAACAGGGCAGGGCACCTCAGGCCCCAGTTAGTGGGTAACACAGTGACAAGACATTCCAGGCTGATAGAACTCAAGAGGGGGGATAGTCATATAAATCATGTGATTACAGAGCAAAATGAGACCAGGCCTTCCTCAGGCAGTGAGAGCAGGGTGTGAAAGGGCTGGAGGTAGAATGGGAGTGTGGGGGAAGGCCGTAGGCTGGGCTGGTTGGGGGCCTTCAGTCTGGAGGGAGGGGACCCTCTGCCAGAGGGTCTGCAAGGATCACAGAGGCAGCACTAGGGACCCCAGCTGTCAATGGGCTCATATCCACTTCTGCCAGCACACATGGGATAGGAACTCCTCAAGGCACAGACCACATAAGGCACAGGCATGAAGTCACCAGCTGGCCATAGGATTGGTGAGCCCTGGGCTCAGCCAGAAGGAAGTCTCCAAGTACCCCTGAGGGAAGAACAAAGGCTCCTTCATGGCAGGAGCCAGAGAGCCAACTCATATGAGGACAAGGGGACCTCTGTGAGGAGCCAGGGTGGGGGGCATCTGAGTGTCTCCAAGAATAACCACACACATGTGCACACACAGGCACACACCCAACCCAAACACACAGTTACACACAGGGAGGCTCCCTTCAAGTTGGACTCACACACAGGCACACACACACACTCCTGACGACTCAGTGGTACACACACACAAACACCTCCATACTCACATGTCTTTCTCCAGCACAACAGGGCTGGGTTTTTTTTGAGGATTTTTTTTTGGCAGTAGCGGGGTTTGAACTCAGGGCTTCACACTTGCTAGGCAGGCACTCTACCATTTGAGCCAGTCTGCTAGCCCTAATACTCACATGTCAACACACATCCAAGCCTATACAAACCACATCCAGCCACACAGCCCCCTGTGTACAGAGGGTGCCATAGTCATAACATACACATGAGCACAGACACTAGGAAGACAGATGAATATAGGAGCCTGGAAGAACCTCACACGCCTAACTAGGATTGGCACCCAAGTGCAGCTTTTTTCTATCGCAGTCCTCTAGGCACAATGGCTGGGGAAAGGAGGGGATGGAAAGGGCAGCTGGGAGTCAGGGCAGCTGGGAGTCAGGCCAGGCTGGGCCTACCTTCTGAAAAAAGTCCAGAGCAAAGTCCAAAGTGTTTAAAAGAAGGGGTAGACAGTCTGACATATCCCTGGGCAGGTCTCCACCTGCCTACCCTCCTCCAAGTCCCTCAGGGGAAGTCAGCCAGACTGAGGCTGGGTGTCATAGGTGGCAGTCATAAGCCTGGTACATGAGAAGAGGGGAAGACTCCAACCTCTGCGGGTAGGAACAGCCCACACATGACCTCCATGAGCTCCAGGCTCTCTATGCAGAAAATGGCAGGAAAGTTGTGTAATTCGACCAAAGCCACAAAGCCAAAGGGGCAGACCCAGGGGGAGGGGAGAGATAGTCCCCAGTTGCCATCCCAGAAGTGTCCATCTGGCTAGCAGAGGAGCGAGGAGGAGTGTTTATAAGTGGGTATGGCTCCTCTTATCAGCTCCCAATAGGTGGTCCCAAGTCCATTCCTCAGCCTTTCTCCCAGAGGGTGCGCAGTATTTTCCTGATTTTATAACAGTAAACAATTGTATTTGGGAGAATGCAAAATGTCCTCTAAACCTTTTGCTGTCATCCATCCCTCTAGAGGTGGTGGCAGGGCTAGATGATGCCTCCCTGCTTCAAGGATCTCGAGAAAGGAGAAGCAGAACTGTTCCACATGGTGTGCAATCCCCCAGTGTAGAGAACAGAAGAGCTGGTGAGTGAGCTGGACTGGTCTAATCAGATGTGGTACACTGAGAAGCTGGCCAAGCCTTTGCTATGTCCTCATCTGTAGTAATACAGGGCTGATGTTGTCCATTCACCATGTCAAGCATGGGGCCTGACACAAGAGAAAGGGACATACAAAGAAACCTTCACCATCATCCTTATTACCACTGTCATCCTCATATCTGGCCCTCTCCCACCTATCCCACCACCCATCTCCAGCTGTCCTTGGTTTTGTGGGGCCCCCCAAACTTCCTTAGGTCAGTGGAAAGAGGTTCTTTTAGCCACTCTGATTTAGGGTTAACTGCCTGTCCACTGCTCTCCCTCTTCCATTCTGGCTCCCATGTCCCTGTGCCCCAGATTTAAGCTGTCTTCACAATGGAGATTCCTCAGTTTTCTCTACTCTGATACAGGAAGATTCCAAGATCCTTTCCCCACACCCTCATCCCTGCATCCTACAGCACACAGACATCTGATCTGACCTTGGGCCTTGGCAACTGGCTGCTCCATTGACCTGTTTACTCAACATGGCCATAGACATGATCCAAAGCTTCCGGGGCTGTTGTGAAAACAGAGGCTCAGCCACCACAAGCCTGGCCTCCCGGTGCCTGGGCAGCAGCCTTCTAAGGACAGTTGTTTCAGCCTGTGTCTCAGGGCTCCCAAGCTTCCCCACTGAAAGCCTCCCAACCCAGGCTTTTTTTTTTTTTTTTTTTTTTTGCAATAGAAGAATGTCAGAAAAAAAAGATGGTTTTGATTTTTTATTCGGTGGGACTGGAGTTTGAACTCAGGACTTCACACTTGCAAAGCAGGTACTTTACCACTTGAGCCACACTTCTCTAACCCAGTCTTTTGTGTCTTAGTTTCCTCCCTGACCCTCTTGCTGTCCAGGCTCATGGCCCTACCTGCCAGCACAACCTCATTATGTGAATGATTCTAGAAGTGGTCAAATCTGCCCACAGCAGCCTACTGATGTTCCTCTTCTAAGTCTCCTCATCTGCTAGGAGTACCTACGCTCAGGCAGTCATCAGGCCAGACACCTGGAGACATTTTTCTGCCTCCCTGCCTTTCCCACACAGCCCACTACAGAGTCTGCCTCTGCAGTGAGCCTCAAGACCTCTCCTCCTTCCACCTCCTAGCCATACCACTGTCCTTATGCTTGGCACCTCCCCGACCACTGCTCTCCCTCCCTCCTCCATTCTGGTTCCCAGGAATCCCAGTGCCCCAGATTTAAGATTTTTAAGACAGTAAAGTAAACCTCATCATCCCTGCCTAAGCCCCCAGTGTTTCCCATTGCTTGTGGGAAAAGCCCCCCAACCTGCTGCCCTGACCTCAGCAGCAGCCCTCCCCTCACTCCTGTGCCCCAGCCACAAGGACCCCTTTCAGTTCCCTGAAGAGCCGAGTTCCTTCCTGTTGAGGAGCCTCTGAACTTGTTGTTTCTTCCTGTCCAACTCCTCACAGTGGCTCCTTCCCATCATTCAGGTCTCATAGATACTACCTGACCTGCCTATTTTATAGATGAGGTAACAAAAGCTCAGAGCAGCCCAGTCTTTGCCTCAAGGGTACACACTAGGAAAAATTAAACCCAGGTCTATCTGACACCTGCAGAGATCCTGCCCCTAAATCCTCAGGATGCCCTTACTTGCACTCGTAACCCAGGACACCACTGAGCTCCAGCCCTCCAACCTCCTGGGCTCTGCCTGCTATACCATCACCATTACCACCCTTCAACACCAGAGACTGCTGGCTCCTTGGTCCCAAATAACAAAGGCCAAAGTTCAGCCCAATCCTCACTGGGCTGACCTGCATATTCCCAGGATAGACAGGCCCCTGCCATATGTCAAGGATGCAGAATGGATGTGTGTACAGGGTGATTTCCAGCTTCCACACTTTTCCAGCCCCCATCAGTCCCAGATACCTGCCCCCCTTCCCCAGTCCAAAGGCAGTCTCCAAGAGTCCAAAGGGTAGGCAGGCTGGCAGGAGGGCTCGCCATCCACCCCCTCATTCCCAATCAATTCTCCAAGCCCAAAGTCCTACAGGGGGCCAGAGCAGGGAGGGACCAAAAGGAGTGCTGAGGGAGCTAGAGGCAGCTGTGACTTCCTTTCCCTTCCCTGTATCCATTTGTCATGAGATCAATTTTCCTCCGTTTGAAAGGGAGTGAGGGGGAGACAAGCAGAAGGGGGCTGGGCTGCTCAGTGGGCAGCTGCTCCCCCTCGAAGGATATGGAACCTATGAATCAGTGGAGCCCTCCTCATCCCTGGCATTGCCTCTGGAGGCAGAAATAAGCGGGATACGGAGGAGCTGGAGACCTGGCTTCTCAGCTGGGCTCCACAACCACTTGGCTGTGCAATACTGGGCCAGTTTCCAGCTGATCAGACAATAATGATGCATTAGCATTATCACTTACTGGTTATTGAACAGTTACTATGACCAGATACTAAGTGCTTTACATTACATGACTGCAGCTTCTACTTATTAAACGCTGACAGTGTGCCAAACATGTTGCTAACTACTTTGCATACATTATCTGTTGTCTCCCAAATAACCTCATAAAGGTGGGGAATGATCTTATTTGTCAGGTGGGGCAATTGATGCACTTGAGAGTCAAAGCCTAGCCTCATTCATAGAGCTGATTGGCACTACTTAATTGCTTAAATGCAGCCAGGCCACCGTCACCCTCAAGAGGCTGTGCCTATCGGAGCTGATGCTCAGAGCTAAAGAGAAGCAAGGGTTGTAGGGCTGCCAGGAACTTCATGGCCTCAGCCCCTATTTTTCTCCTAGAGCCCCTGACGAGCCTGGACAGTGTTGGCATGGAAAGCCTGGTCAGTCGGCCTAACTAACCCACAGGCCAGACACTGCTCCCTTTGGGAGGAAGGGCTGGGGCGGGGCAAGCCACAGGCGGAGGCTGGTCAGTCCCACTCTGAAACCACTTCCTGGGCAGCCCAGAGGAAGTGAGCCTTCAGAAATGCCTTGGACAGATGGGCCTATCCCCTGGGTCCAGGCCTTGGAAAGTGGACCCCAGGAGAAAAATATTCTGCTTCCTAGGCCTCAGAGCCCTGCAACTCCACTCTCTCCAGGCACTGATACCATGGGGGACAAAGGAGCTGAAAGACCCCACACACACACACTGCCCGTGAGCACCTTGGCCCCAATACCAAACAGCCCATTCACTTCCTCCTCTGTGGCAGCAGCCACAAACGGCCTGGAGCAGCTGACACGTCCCCTCCCCCACACCCATGCCCCTGATCTCCAAAGCCCAACTCTGCTCAGCTCTGGGTCCTGGGGCCGGTGGACAGGGTAGTTGTTGGATGCCTGGTCAGAGCCCATTTCTCAGTGTGGCTCACTCCTTTTGAGCCCCTGTGATCACAGCTGCACCTGGAGCCTCAGCATCTGGTGCCAGACTCAGACTGCCTGGCTGGGCTGTGACACCCAACCAGGGCCTCCCATCCTGGCCCAGCATAAGCACAGTGTGATGTGTGTGGACAGTCATCTGAGTGCATGGTGATCACGGCAAGTATCTGTGTGTGTGTGTCTAAGTATACCCATGAGGGGCACATGAAAACACCTGTGGGCTATGTGCCCACATGTGTGGTGCGTGTGCAGGCACTATGCATGTGAACATGTCTCTGCCAGTCAGGCAGGTGATGTTTGAGAGTTTAATGGAGCCGACTCCAAAGCTAATTGAACTCCTTACTGAATGAGGTTAAGTGATGGGAGGGGCTGGCTCCCTGACCACAGGCAGCTGAGGCCCCAAGCCAAGGGCACTTCACCTTCTCCCCACCAGGTGTCAGGACAGGATGAATAAATGGAAGACCGAGGGATAAACCTGTCCTTATTCTGCCCCCACTAGCATGACGGCCTGGACTTCCTCCCTCTCCCTACCCAAAGTCAGGCCCAGGGAGCCCAGCCTCCTTGGGTTTGCTCACAGACACAGCAAATGCCTACAGTGCCTAACAACTAATCAGGGAAAACTCCTGGAGGGAGACCATCCTTGCCATCCCCTACCCCCAACTCTTCTCACTAGGGTTCTAAACACTCAATGAGTCACTCACAAAGCTGTTTTCTCTCTCTTCTTCCTTCCTTCTTCTTTTTCTTCTTGTTTTATTTTTATGCTAGGGATTGAATCAGGGCCTGGCACATACTAAACAAATGCTCTACCACAAATCTATGCTTCCAGGCCACAGGACTGTTTTCCTTGCAATGGGGACTGAAGGAAGCAAGGCTGGCTGGAAAGTGGCAGGAAGGTGGTTGTACTTTCATGAGGGGCTTCAGAGACTGTAGCCTTCCCCAGCATTCCTTGGAGACAGTGACCAGCCCACCCCAGTCTGGAGGCTGGGGAGATACAGGGGGACTGGAGTATGGAAGAGTGCTGCATTTTATTCCCAGTCCAGTGTCCAACCCTTTGTGGGGCCCAGGTGAACCTCAGGTTCCTTGTGTGATTGAGGACAGTTTGAGGCAGATACAACGGGCCATGGAAAAACTGACACATCCACCCAGAACTCTTGGCTCACATGCCACTTTCTAACTGACCAAAAAAGTGTCATCACTCTTTCCCAACACTAATGGTGGGCCCCAGTTCCCTGAGCCAAGGCCAAAGCCTTCCCTGGGCCACAAGCAGGGATCCCCTTTTAAGCAGGGAAAATGGCCACCTCTCTCCCGGGCACCCAGCCCACACCCAGATCAAGGACTCTGCATGCTTCCCCTTACCCCAGTCAGTCCCATTGTGGAAGTAGAAGAATCCAAAGAGAAAGGCCACCTTGGCACACTGTTAATCTGCCTAAGAGGACCCAGTCCTACCTGGGGCTCCTAGCTCCTGTTTGTCCTTGGTCCTGGTTCCTGCTGCTGTGGCTGCCACTCACCAACCACCAGGAGAAGTAGGCCCCCAGCCCTTGTCTGGGACAATTCCCAGGTAAACCTGCAGGGCCAGGAGAAAAAACAGCTGATCCAGGAGGCACAAACAGGCTCTCCCCATCAGTCAGCCTCAGCATGGCTGCCAACACAGATTCAGCTCAGCCTCACCTGGCTCTTGGACCTTGGGCCTCTCTATACTTGGCTTTCTCTTCTGTGAATGGGTGTCAGGCCCAAATTTTCTTGGGCTCTGGCTATGTATTAGCTCCATGTTAGGGGCTGGAACACTGTGTCCCTGCCCTTGGAACATTTCCAGCCTGGTGAGGAGACCAGCAGACATAGAAAAAGTTGTTCTTGACCCTCCTGTCTGCGTGAGGCTGCCCTGCTGGTTTTGAAGTCCCAGAGGGCAATCAGGCACCACCATTTTATGACCTTAGGCAATTCCTCTGAGCCTATTTTTTTTTACATGGGGGAAAAGACTACCTCCCCTCTCTCCAGGTAGTTCTGAGGCTCCAAGATATATCCTGCCATTTCCTGTGCTAAACTCACATTGAAACTAACAAATGAGTAGTGATGCTTTTTTATTCCTTGTTTTGTATTTTACAGTTCAGGTGGTCCTCATATTGCTATTGTACCCATTATACAAATGAGAAAACAGGCCTGGGAGGAATGGCAGAGACAGCAAGATACTCTGGGTCTCCCTGCTAAAAGCCCTGGGCAATTTCTCCACAGGGCCAGGCCAGGTCTCTACAAAAGATCACACCTCTAGGTGTGAGCCCCTCCCCCAGTTGGAGACCCTCATCACCACTCCCTGGGGGCAAACATCCTCAGGCTTCATCTTTTTGTCAGTACTTTAAATTATTTCTAATTCTAATTTAAACTTCAATTAGCTGTCCCAGCTAAATGGTGTCAGTGCCTTGCAGTCACAGCTCTGGATTACCCCCCCACACACATCCCTCTCTTCCCATCACTGCTACATAGTCTGGGGGCTGAGGGGTTGGAAGGTTGTGATTCTGCCGAACAGGGCTGGGTCCTGAGGCTCGGCGAACACATTCTCCCTCCCATAAGCAGCTGGTCAAGGGCATGGACAGGCAACAATACATTGTGGGCAGGAAATGAGGCTGATAACTATCTCGGCTTTCATTAGCTCCAGCTCCCCGGAGAATGGGGATGCACAGTTGGAGGGGAGTAACCAAATAAGAGTTTGAACGTGCTACACTCTCGCTGTAGGTCAAGGCAATGTAAAGGACCTTTGACACAGGACCTCTAGTTCTCACAACTTTCTCCCATCTGCAGACAAGGAAACACCTCAGAGAGGCGTTGGGTCACTTGCTCTTAAAAAGCTCAGCAAGTACTTGAGTCCATGTCTTCCTTGGTCCAGAGCCTGATGTCTTGGTCACAACATTACAAACCCCAGGACTTGCCTCCAGCTTTCTCCATCTCCCCAGGAACTAGGTAGGGCTGGGCGTGTCCATGCAGAGTGCACACCCACAACCTCACGTTCTCCCTCAAACTCACATACACTGGGGCTCTCACCTTTCCTCCTGCACTGCCACCACACACCTTGTCATACCCTCTCTTGCCACTGACACCCACACCCAGCCACTCTCAGTTCCCCACAATCACAGTCACTCACCAAGCATTAACTTGCAGTTTCATACAGTCAGACTGTGAGTCTCCTATCAGTCATGTGCTCCCACCTGTGTCACCTCCTGTGTCACCTTCAGTACAGTCCTGTCACACACCAGAGCCCTCACAGACACCTCCACACACATCTCTCTCTCTTTTCTCTTTCTCCCTCTCTCTCTCTCTCTCTCTCTCTCTCTCTCTCTCTCTCTCTCACACACACACACACACACACACACACACACACACACACCACACAGCTGCCCTCTGCTGGTCTACCACACCCCAGCCTAGTCCACAGCAGGAACGAGGAAACCTAAGGGACCAGTCCCCTCCCTTTGGACCAGGTCAGCCTTGTCTCAGCAGCTTAGAGGCAGAGAGAGAAAGAGACAAAAGTGAACAAACATACACATGCACACTTATACACGAACATAGTGGGCTGGCACCCCAACACCGGGGCTCCCACAACGAACAGATCTAATGTCCTCATGGCCAGCTGGTCACCATGATACACCCAATGTGCAACACATGACCTTCCAGATACACAGGAATATAACATGGTCAGGCAACACACAAATACCCCAACATATAGAGAGGAGTCTGGTGACAAAAAAAAAAAAAACACATGACATGGTATATACAGTTGCAAAGGATGCACACAAAGCCTCAGGACACCCAATCAGACACATGCACACAGGTGAACCGCACATGTGAAAAAGGATACACACTCACTGGGAAAGTCCCACAGTGAAAAGAACACATAAGGAGGCACAGGCACACAACATACCTATATGCCTAGACACAGACAACACAACGCAAGGAGTCATGGTCCATGCATACAGGGTAGGTGCCTCCTGACCAGGTTTAAGTGGGGTGCCTAGTGGGGGTTCTCCTCTTCCCCACAGTGAGGGAGTTGGGGCAGTGAGGCAGTTGTGATGGTGCTCATCTCCTCCCTCTCCACCAGCAACCAGCAGGGCACCCCCATCTCTGCATCCTCTCAACTTGCTGTCCCCTCACCCGGAGGGTGGATCTGGGGGGACAGAGACGTAAGCACTCTAGGGAGAGGGGGCTCAGAGGGGCGGGGCGGAAAGGGGGATGGTGGCGTCTGGAGCCACGCCCAGCCCAGAGACAGATGGAGAGACTCAGAAAGACAAGAAGACTGAAAGAAGAGACAGAGCGAGGAGGAGGCGCTGCGGGTCTGCCCGGCTGGGACCCAGGGGCGGGAAGCAAGAGCAGTGGGCGGCCTGGCCTCCGTCCCGTGGTAGAAAGGACATCAGCTGGACTGTCAGGGGGCGACCAGAGTGGGCCAGGGGCTAGGCTACCAGAAGATAGGATCGAGGGGGCGGCGGGGCGAGTGGTGGGGGGTGGGGCGATGGAGCACGCGGAGGGCAAGGGGCAGACAGACCGCGTCTGGAAAGAGGCTGACCCAGGAACACAGAGTGGGTGGAGGGCAGTGAGCGGATAGAAGGCCCCAGAGAGATTGGGGAGGAGGAGGAGGAACGGGACGACGGACAAACCTTCCGTAGGACTGGGACACACAGCGGGGTAGAGGGGCCGGGAGCAGTCGGTCGAGAGGGCCTTCACCCCGACCGTCCAACAGAAGGACTGACGGATCGGGAGGACAGAGGCACTAATGAGTCTCGGCGTGCGCCGGGACTTTTGCTGGCCAAGCTCAGTTTCTCAATTTCGGAAACGGGAACCGGAGCGGGAGGGGGGGGAGGGAGGAGCGCTGCGCCCTCGAGGTAGCTCGACCCTGGGCCCAGCTCTTACTCACCTCCGGACGTAGGGCCAGGGGTCCCGGCCGGCCGGGGTCTAGCTCCTGGCGCGACTCCCCGGCGCGCGCGCGAGGACGGGGGTCCGTGCCAGCCTGACTAGGACGAGCCCAGCGCGGGTGAGAACGGCCAGGCTCTCAGCACTGCGAGTAGATTCCAGGGGTCGCTTGGGGTATCCCAGCGGCCGCCGCCTCCTGCTCCGGCGCCACTGTACACGGAAGTGCAAGGGGGCGGGGCGGTACGACCTCACCCAGGTGCCGGCCCGGCCCCACCCCCGCTAAGGACCCGCCCCAGAAGCCACGCCCCTCCAAGGCCACGCCTCCACCATCTGGTTGCTGGGGGAAGGGGGGCATCCAGCGTGTTTCTGCCTCTTACAGTGCCGGGCACTCAGTCTCCGGACCTCTCTGCCTTCCCTGGCAGTCTTTGCCCCTCCGTCCGCCAATGGCGGGCAAACAAGCCCTTAGAAGGAACCCCATTTTGTGGAGGAGGACTCTGAGGTGGGGGTGCGGTGGGCGGGGGGAGGCACCCACACTCTGGAGCCCAAGAGACGCCAGCGGGGGTTCCCCGGCTCCCCACGCCCACGCCTGGGATTCCCCAGTGGCCAGTTGGCCAGCCTCGCCTGGCCTCACTCCTTCTCTTCCTGTCGGCTGGAGCGCGGACGGGACCGGGCTCAGTGCCCGCCGCCAGGCCTGCCCCAAAGACGCAGCTGGGGAGGCTCTAGTTGGTCTGCCGCTGCACTGCTTGTCAAGCAGTTCTGGAAGCTGCTCTGTGCCACCTCCCAGTCTTCCGCTCTCCTGCCCCTACCTTCCAGAGTTCCCACCGCCCCAGGGCAGGCGCCTGAACTTCCTTTCCAGACGTAGAACTTGGTTGTCAGCCATAACTCATTCATTCATTCGTTCATCGGGCCCGAAGCCTGAGCACCAGTTGGGATTCACTGAGTCTATTCCTCTGCCCCCAAAGCTCAAAGCCAGGCTGTTACCTCATAATTACCCAAAGAAATATCCACTTCCCAGGAGACAAAAAGAGGGTTCTAGTTTTCTAAACTCGTGGGAGATCATATAAAGGAGATGAGGGTCTAGCATGCCCTTTCCCAGCTGAAGCCCAAGGGATGGGAATTGGGGACAATCTTCGAGGAGACTGAGCAAGGGGACTCTAGCCAGAGCTTTGGTTTTCTCAAACAGCAGGGGGAACGTGGGGGAGGCTGTTATAACCTGGCAGGTAACAGATTCTAGGGAGTTCCTGTGGGGAAGGATGAGGTAGAGGGAGGAGCAGAGGGGAGAAGAGTCTAGGAGAGACAGGATGAGGGGTAGAGAGGCCGCCACATGGCTGAGGTTGGGGAAGATGGATGGGGAAAAGAGGCCAAACCAGCTGGGTTATAAACTGTGGGAGTTGTACGTGGAAAGTTACCCTATGAGACCTCCTGGGGGAGAGATGTGGGTCCCCAAATCCCCTGTATGTAGGGGATCTGGGCTAGAGAGAGAAAGCCACAATGACTCTTCCCACTGTAGAGAGACGGAGGACCCTGGTACCCCACAGGAGAGAGGACCCAGTTTGAAAATAAGTGCCTAGGTTCCCAGTTCTGAACTATTCTCCACCCCACGGGGGGCGGGGGGGGAGGGAATCTCTTCCCACCAAGCTGGACTCCTCTGGCCACACTGGACTCCTTTGCAAAGACAGCTTACTCCTTATAGTGAAACCTTTGAACATGCTATTTCCTGGGTCATATTCTACCCACCCCCATATCTCAACTTACCTTGGTTGTATCCACTCAAATTCCACTCATCCCTGATGCCCAATTGTAATCCATGGCATTTCTCTCCGTGAAAGAACCATATTTATTAACTTGCCTGGGGTTGAGCTGAGGCAATAGATATGCAAGGTGAGCCTCAGCTGACCTTTGCCCACCTAGGATAAGGTTTCCTTTCTGCATCCTCCTCCAGGTCCACAGTAGTCAACTCAGCCTCTCCCTCAACATCAACAATAGGCCTGCCCTGTGCCAGGGACCACAGAGAGAGGCTAGCCACTGGGGAGCTCCAAGTCCAGTCACCAGATCTTTTTCCCACATGCTGCCTTCTGCCTTGAAAAAAGGAAATGAAGAATGGCTGTCAGTAATGGGTGCTACCAAAATCAGGCTGTGTCCTAGGTGCTGGATGTGCCTCTCCTCCCCTCCCCCAAGAGGTTAGGGTCATTCTTAATACCAGTTTTGGTGATGCACAAACAGGCAAAGAGAACAGTGAAGTCACTTCCCCATGAGTACACATCTAGTAATTGACAGAGACAGGACTCATACAAGGTCAGCCTGGCTCCAAAGCCCATTCTTTACATCAGAGGTTCTTACTCTCAGTACTGCTGACTTCTGGGACAGATCATTCTTTGTCGTGGGAGCTCTCCTGTGCACTGTAGTAGGATGGTTAGCAGCATCTCTGGCTAACCCACTAGTTGCCACAAACAGTCCCCCTACTCCCCACAAAAATATCTCCAAATATGGCCAAATGTCTCACAGGGGGCAAAATTACCCACTTTTGAAAACCACTGCCTTAGAGTGGAGTGATGTTTTAGGAACAAGGTTAGCCAACAGGAAGTACCATAATTCCTGGTCCTTGGAATTATGTGGATTCATGAGCTCAGGGACTTTGAGCGCATACAGGTCTCAGCCAGTCTTTCTTCTCTGGAGGCTCCAAGGGGAAGTGTGAGGGACTCAGAGAGAGGTTAAGATTGTCCTGGCCATGCTCTGGCAAAGTCAGAAGAGAAATGTAGGTGGGCTTCCCTCCAGAGACCTGGAGGGCTCAAGGACCCTAGGGAAAACAGGTTTGTGTGGAGTCCAAGGTCTCCAGGCCAAGTTTGGCTGGGACCTCTGCATCCTGAAGCTGCTTCTGGGTACCACACTGGGTGAGTCAGGACAGGTGAGCTGGCCTCTCAGTCTCCACAACCAACCTAATAAAGGCCTTCTGTGTCACATGCTAACCATATGACCCTGGGCAGGTGACTACACCTCTCCCAGCCTGAGTCCTCACCCATGAAAGGAGCTAAGGGTTAAGTGAGATGATATTACAGAGTCTAGGCTAAGGTAGATACCGGGTAAGGGCTTGGTCCACATTGGCATGGGTTAAAGGTATGGTCATCATGCCAGGTCATAGGATGTAAGTTTTGGAAGAGTCCTTGATGGCTTCTCATGACATGGGGTATAAATCCCCAAATAGTACTGGGCTCATAGCAACTGCTCAGAAGTGATACTTTCCTCCTCCTCAAGGTCTAAAGCTAAGGAAACAGCTGGGGGGTAGAACTGGGCAGCCTCCATTGAAGGCTGTTCCTCTGTGTTCTCCCTGGATGGTTGGTCCAGAGAAAATTGACTCTTTCCATCCCTGCCCCATTCTAAGACCAGGAACACTGTGGGCCCCCAAAGCTCTGAATAGAAGTCCAGGACTCAACCTGGAAAAGGCCTGAACCACCTTGTCCCTGAAGCCCACTCAGCTGAAGCAAGACAAGGTCTTCAATTTCATCCCTGTCAAGATTTGGTTTTTGTCTGGCCACTCAGCTCTGGCTCCTTTTCTGTTTCTGCCTCTCTGTGTAACTGTCCTTGTCCCTGAGGCTTTGGCGGCCAGGGCCATTGCCATCACACTCTGGCTAAGGGAAAGTAGGCTCAGATTTCTGGGGTAGGAGGCTCAGGTCAATAGGAATGATGCACCTGGGCAACTGCTGGGGACAGTAGAGCCTGGCAGGTTCCTATTGGGAGTAGTTGTAGTGGGAAGGGTACTTGGAACATGCCCATTATGACAGTCACCAATACTGTCATGAACAGAGTTTTCAGCCCTGGGTACTAAGTAAGGGACAAGCAAGGGCAAGCTCAGAAGGCCATGGCCTTATGGGCAGTGTCATGTTGCAGGGAAGTGCCAGGCCAGAGTGCTGCAGGGCTCTGCCCTGAGCCTGTCACTTTACTATACCTGGGCTTCTTCATCTGTGGAACAGAGATGCACTAAGAACCTCGGGTGATTGATATATGGACTAGATCAATCTATGTTGATCTGGGAGCAAACTCAATCTGTGTTGGTGCCAACTTCCAAACACAAAGTTAGTCTGGGTTAATACTGTCCAAATTTCCTCCTCAACAAATTTGTGTTTGGGTGAAACCTGACAAATCCCTGGGAGACAGGGGAAGGTGCTTGAGAAGAGCAGGGCACAGGGCTCTCTTGCAGCTCTCACCGGTGTAGCCCCGCACCTAAGACAGCCCAGCCTGCCTCTCTTTAGCTGTTCCTCAGTCCCAGTCGATTAAAAGAGCGTGGGGGTGGAAACAGAGGCGTTGGTACTGGAGATGGTCACCAGTCACAGCTAGAGAGAGAGAGACCCAAAGGGCCCCCTCGGTTCTCCACCTCTCCTAGTTGTCAGCATCCCCACAGCTCTGCTCTGCCAGGTCGTACCAGCCGGTGTAGTCAGTCACCCACGAAGAGGGAGGGGGAGGAGTGCGGAGTGGCCTCGGGGCCACACCCCTCATGTGCTCCACTGTGGGTACCTCAGTCTCTCTCTGCAGACCTTAGTTCACTGAACCTAGCTTGGTCCACGGGATTGGGAGTAGCCCTGAGCTGAAAGGCGGCCGCTCGAGATGGCTAGGATGGGAAGACCGGCTTAAGTGCCCTCCGCACCATACACACGGTCACCCACACCCCCACAGCCGCGCCCCCTCCCTAGGCAGCCTGGCACACACCCCCGCAGGCACTACTCCCAAGCACGGGTATCGACAGGCTCCGGGCCGGCCCCGCCCCAGGGAAGTCTTTTGGAACCGAGGGCGGAGCCGCCACCTAGCCACGTGACACAGACAGGACTATGAAATACCCAGCTCTATTCCCGGGTCCCGCAGCCACCTGGCGGTTGCAGAAGACGCTGCTACCTGCTTGCGGGCGTCACTTTTTATGCATCGCCCTGCCTGACCCCTGGCTCCCACCATCCAGTAAAGTCAGGGAGACCTGAGCAAGCCCATTTCGTGGATGGTGCAACCAAAATCCTGGGTGTGAGTGTCGTTCAGGGCATCGCAGTCTGCCTACTAGCTGAGAAAAAAGACCTTGAAGATCGGGAGCTGGATGGAGGATGAGAAGTGGAGAACAAGTCAGAGAAACCAACAATACTAGTGTAAAGACATAGATTGGCTGATCTGGTGACAAGGTAATACATTTCCATTTAAGCAAATAGGGAAGATAGAGATACATTTACAGAAGAAAGTAGACATCTCTCATAATTGCACAGATCATTTAATCTCTACACAGACCTGCCTTCCACACTGTTAGGGTGGGCTTTGTAAAAGAGGTAGCTGTGGGCTCCTCAGAGAGTGAACAGAGCAGCCTGGGGAGCAGGACCCCTTTGTCTTTGCCTTCGGACTGAAAAGGGGAGCCAAGCCCCCAACAGTCTTCGCTCAGACTTTGCCAACATATCCTTGCAGGGGTGTAAGCAGGGGCAGTGGGCAGTGCCCAAAAGAAGTGGTTGGGCCAGTTGGACCAGAAGAGCATGAGCAAGGCTCAGGCACAGCCAACTGCCTCCACCCAAGTCCTCCAGAGGTATGAGAGGCCTTGTGGCACCAGGACACTTACGCTAATCCCAAACCTCTCTCCCCACTGCCCACCAAGGCATGGCCTCTGCTCAGGTTGTGCTTTGCCCCTGGAATGTGTTTTCATCAAGCTCTAAGCATCCAGTAGGCCCCATGCAAATGACCCTGCACAGGGAGCATCTGACTCTCATGAGCCCACTATACTCTAGGTTGCCCAGGGCCTCCCCTGAAGCGTGACACAGGGGCAGAGGCTCCAGGCTGGAAAGAGCTAACATGAAGCCTCCAAAACTGACTAGCTATGTGACCTGGAGCAAGTATCAGCCCTCTTTCAGCCTTTGTTTCCTTATCTGTAATATCCCACCTCGAGGGGCTGCCCCAAAGCTAGATTAAAACGTAGGATGCAGAAGGTCCTATGTCCAACACTAGAACTTTATTATTTTTTTTTTGCAGCACTGGAATTTGAACTCAGGGCCTCACGCTTACTAGGCAGGTGCTCTACCACTTGAGCCACTCTACCAGCTGTGTCCTACACTAGAAACAGGCAGCTGGTCTGCTCATGTCTATCTCCTTGACCGTGAACAGCCCTGGCAGAGACACATCCCCTCCATCAATGCCAGCAGCCTGTGGTGTGCAGAGACAGATGTTGGCAGAGGAGGAGCTGCCTCAGGGGGATGAGTCTCACCCTCAGGTCACTGCCCACCCCACCGCCTTCACACGCCTGAGCCCTGCCTTTGCCTACAGGCTTCTGTGGGTACAGGCTGTGGCCATCTTGGCCACAGTGGCTAGGCAGGCAGCCAGGCTGCTGGGCAGGCCTGGGCAAGAGGAATGGTAAGCCCTTGGGTCAGAAACACAGCCAGTTCCCAGGCCATCTCCTCAGGGCCTATAGGTACAAGGCTGGTCATTCCAAGGAAGTGGGGGACAGGGAGAAGACTATAATTTCCAAATATGGGGTGAAATTTGGGTCAAGGACTGGAGTACAAAATCTAAGCCCTCAGGTGGGCTCCATGTGGGATGGGAACTCAGTCAACTTCTGACATCCATCCACACTGGGCCTCTGCAGGGTGAGCTTTAGAACTGAGGCTTCAGCTACAGGTACCAGGCCCAGGAACACAGGAGTCTCCAGATGTAGAAATCTGGGACCGTGTTTGGGGAGTATTGTGAAAAAGATGAACTAGACTTGCACTGGGTGCCTAGGAAGGTTCTGCTGATATCTGTCTTAACTCCCTCATGTTGCCAGAGCAGCCCTGCTGGTCTGTTGGCTAGAATGGGAGGATGGCTCTCTTGTGTGGGGAGGAGGGGGGGACAGAGGAGAGGGCTGTTCCTAGCCCTGGGGCACCTCTCACAGGCTTAAGGTGGAGGAGGAACTTGAGGAGAAGTGTCAGTAGGCTTAAGTGCTTGCTTTTGGGTCTGAAATGGGAATGTCCTGTGGAACTTAACTCTGGATACATAGGTGTGCACTGAGGTGCCAGCTGGTGTATATGCATGGGAAAGGGGGTACTATCAGGGGTGGGGGTAGCAAAAGTGTCCAATATTCCCTCCTGTTCCTCAGCTCCCTCTTTCTTCACCTTCCCTTGGAAGGTCCCAAGGATGATTTATGGTCCCAGACTTTTAAGAAGCCAGAGACACTGTAGGGGTGTTGCATGAGCACACGTGGCACAGACATAGACCAGAGGACAGTATGAACTTTCTTTCCTTAGGCAGAAGCCTTGCTCCAAGACAGAGGTGCAATGAAAGCCCCTGGCCAGATCATAGTGGATCTACATCTGACATCCTTATGCCCCAACCCCCATGCTGGTCCCAACCCCAACTAGGCCCCATATCATTGTGGAAGCTTTCTTGATCTCCCCATCCTGACTTTTCCATTCATTCCTTTGTCCCCACTGCTATCATACTGGCTTGGACTGTCAGGGTCACTTGTCTGGTCATCTGCAGTTCCCTGTACTCAGGACACCACCTTGCCATCCCCAATGATCCTTTCTCTTCAGTACCACACAAGCCTCCTAAAGTGTCAAGGACTCCTGACTCCTCAACCCTGAGGCTGACTCTGAGAACCAAGTCATGATTCAGTCCCTTCTTCCTCCCCTGCCAGCCTGCAATCTCCAGGCTCCCTTCAGTCCCCTGCAAACAGTGCCTGCAATGCTTGACCTCTGGACTTTGCCCATGCTGTTCCCTCTGCTTGGCATGTCATACTTAACTAACCTCTTCAGATAGGTCCTAGTTTAGTTACACCTCCTCCAGGAAACCTGCTCTGCTAACCGAAGGTATAGTGTGCCCTCCATCCTACAACATAGTCCAAGCCCTTCCCATCTCCTTCTTACCTCTTCACAGTTCCCTGTCCAGCTTCCAACCCCCAGACTGACTCTCCATCTCAGCCCCAGGAAGTGAGAGAACTGGGTGACAGGAAGAAGTGAGGGCAGGGGACATCCATGGAGTCTCAGATACCCCCTACAAAAGTGTTCACAAAGCACCTTGCTCTGCCATTCTCTGATTTGCTGCAGAATCCTGGAAGGTCCCCACTCCTTTAGGCTTCTATGACTCTGCTCCACACAGAAGGTAAAGAAGTGTAGACATTAAGCTTTCACTATGCTGCTACTGGCTGCTACCAGAGACAGACTGATCATTAAAAACAGCCACTAGTATGATGCTTGGGACAACCTGCAAAGTAAGAGCAGGAAACTGAGGAAACTGAGGCTCAGAGAGGTGAGCTCAAGGCCATTCTGCAGGTCAGGTGACAGGGCCAGGCCCCCAGTCTATGAGGCCACATCTTCAGGCTTTCAGGAAGAAGCTTTGGTTTCAGAGGTAGACTTTCCTTCTGGCTCAGCCTTCACTTGCTGTCAGGCAGGTTGCTGAGCTGCTATGAAAGATGATGTGAGGATGATGAGAGTTTCAGCTGTCAGTAGTCATGAGGATTGAGGATGGAGTGAGGCAATGAGGAGGAGGGTGACTGCCTCCCTATTCTACCTCTCCTTCCTTCCCAGGTGGGCATATGGGCCTGATGTGAGCATGAAATGAAGTAGATGGCTCAGAGGAATGCAGAGGCCAGGTCCTGTGGCTCCTCCCTGCCTTACCTCTTCTCACACAGGCACCAAGAAGAGGACAGCCATCTAATTGCTGTCTAATTGCCTACCCCCAGGGTATTGCAGGTGTTCCCATCCACCCTACAAATGAGAAAACTGAGGCTCTGGTGAATCCCTGCCAGAGGCCACACAGGTTGTTGCAGGCAACTGAGGCAGGAGTCCAGTACCTGGGTTTGTCCAAAGGCCCTTCCAAGGGGTCCCTGGACTCTTCCTTAAACAAAGCATGGATGCTGTGGTAGAGGCCAGCTCTACTGCCACTGTCACACAGCTTATGGTCACCCATCAGGTGTTCAGACAGTGGCAAGGCCAGAACAACTTCTCAGGAAACTGGATTAGAAGCTGACATTCTGCAAGAGTGGCTGAAGGACCGTATCACAGCCTGAACTTTGGCCCAAGTCCCCCTGCTAAAGGATGAGATGGAGTCCAATAAGATTTGGGAAGTCAGGTACCTGTTTTCCTCTGTCCAAGCAGGTCCTGGGTTGGAGCCTCCGTCCTGCCACATTCCTGGATTACTGTGCTCCAGGGCTCCCTCTTCCCTTTCCCAAACTGTGGGCTTGAGCATGCTGAGAGGATAGAGAAATACAGAAATACAGAAATGAAAGGGCCTAGTGCAGGGAGCTCAGCCACTCAGCTTTGTGACCTTGGGCAAGTCACCTTCCCTTTCTGGCTTCAACTCCTTTATCTATACATGGGACTGTTAGTAGCTTCTCATAGCTCATGGAGATCAGATAAGAGTGGGGGGTCTGGCTCAGTGTCTGGAGCAGAGTGAGCCCTAGCTGTGTGATGATTTTGTATATTTTTTATTAGCAGATTACAATTTGAAGTGAGACAGAGAAGTTTATATGGCCTGAAGTCTTCTGTAAAATCTAAGGCTCTTAGAAGCTTAATGTAAAACATGTTATCTAAGCCTCCATGGGGACATACAGGAAGGGGAGACTAAGCTCCCAAGAGGCAAAGTTACTTATCAGCAACAGACTCCAATGGAACCAAGAATGGAATTTAAGTCATGGCTCTTTCCATCCTGCAATCACTTAACAAGCACCCACTGTGTGCCAGGTCCTGTGTTAGAGTTGACCAAGCTGGGCAGGTTCTGTGGGAAAAAAATGCCCTTGGAGCTTAACAAGAAAGAACAAGAAGGAATTCCTTAGTGGGCAGTGTTAAGAATGCTGAAAAGTTACTCCCAGGCAGAAGAAACAACCCAAGCAGAGGCTAGAAGATAATAAATCTGCCGCATCCATGGCTAATTCTAGGGAACAGGGAGGCAGCCTGAGGGGCTGGAACATGGGCTTCACAGAGGACTGGTTATTTCTGGCAGGTACCACAGTGGTCAGGTGGGGAATAATATTCTCAGTGGCCTGGGAAGTCCTGCAAAGGCCTGGCTGTGTGCTGAGGATCATGGGAAATGAAGCCATGGAAAAGGGGTTTTCCAGGCAGAAATTAGAAGGAAGGAGATCTGAAGAGAGGATAACCCAGGCAGAAGAAACAGGCTTGGTGGCATGTGTGAGTGCACCAGGCACCTTGAATGAATGCATAATGAAGGCATGACCTTTATTCATGTTCGTGCTTCCTCGGTCTCATGGAGCCAGCAGGGTAGGGCAGAATGCCCTGCCTCTAAGTAATGTCCATGCCCAAAGCAGGGCTGAAAACTCAGTTCCAAACAGCCATCTGCCCACATGTCCAACCTTTCTATCCAAAGGAAGTACCCAAGGCCAACTATAGCCTGCTCCAGGAGCACAAAATTTGTCCACATGAAATGATATACATATGTGTGAGTCTAGGGAGCCTTTTCCACAGTCTTTGTGCTTCTGACCTTTGCTCAGAGAGCTTGGCTGGCTCAACCCTTAATGATGGGCTGCTGGGACACTGGCAGTAGACCCACGGGTGAGTCATGGGTGAGGGTGTGAATACATGCAGGGGAGGGGGAGCTCTTGGACCACCCTGAAGACTGTTCCTTTCCCTCACTGTCATTTCTTTCTGTGCCCTTCCTTCCTTCCTTCCTTCCTCCCTCCTTTTTTTGGCAGTGCTAGGGAATCAAACCTAGAGCCCTGTGCATGCCAAGCAAGCATCCTACCACTGAGCTACCTCTTCAGCCTACTGTCAATTCTAGAACTGTGCTTAAGGATCTCTGGGCTCCCAGGTGCCATTTTTTTAGTAGTTGAGCTTAGATCCTGTATGTCTTTATTCCCTCCCTAGCTGCAAGCTCACTCCCTTGAGTGCCATGTCTGCTCTCTGATCACTCCACCACATATGAGGCTCCCACCCTGTATAAGCTGGATATAAAGTAGGTATTCAGTGTAAACTAGCTTTTCCATAGCAGCATTCCTGTGCTGAGACAGTACTTAACAATATTTGTTGACTACATGTTTTTTGGTTTCTCCAGTAAGCTGGGCCTCCATATGACAAGGGCCAGGGATGGTTGGCTCCATGAAGGTCAAGATGGGTAGGATTGGCCTAGATGTCTGTGGCCCCCTCCACCCACATGTGTTAGTAGGCCCTTCCCTGGAAGCCCCTCTGAAATCTACAGACATCAGAGTTCTACTGGGGTCAGATGCAGCAGGTAGGTATGTGTGCAAGAGAACAGGGAGCAATCATACATGGTCAAGTAGATAAGGGAAGGCCCCTCTGTACCAATGGCTGTGAGTGTCCATAATCACCCAGACATACATGGGGTTCTTGCCCCCATCTATAGCCTGAATCCTGGAGTCGCTGACTCTTTCTCTGCTTCAGGATAAGGCAGTTTTAGGTGGGAAGTTACCACTACTTCCTCCCTTGGCACTCTAGATGTTGTTGAGGGGTGAGTGTGCATGGATGCATATGAGCATGCATTTTGGAGTGGGGGATTGGCAGGGTGGGAAGATAAGAGGAGGGCCAGGTAGAAGCAAGCAAGAGTTTGTGGCCTCCAGACCTGGTTCAGGCTTAGGAGCTCCCCTTAAGTGCCTTCAGTCCATACCACCCAAGTGAAAGTTGTGCCAAGGCCTGTGCCACTGAGGGGAAGAGGGAAGGGAACAGAGTGCAGGAAGACTAGAATGCACAGCCACTGGGCCTCCTCTGGTTCCTCCAATCTGCTCCACAACGTGTCCCACAGGCTCTGGAGTGCTTCCCACTGGTTCTCCTGGCTCCCCAGGCTCTCAGCAAAAGTGGTCTATATAGGCCACTCATACCTTGAACCCTGCACTCAAAGTTCGGCCTCCTTAGATGGGCCTCCTCCCAAAGAAATTAACCTTTGTCTCCATCTAACAGCAGCCAGCTGGCATGAGGCTGCCCCCAGGACACTGTCTGGGCATCAAAATAAAGCCTGAAATTTGCTGGCCCTGCCCAGTAGTGCAGAGCTCTGCCGAAAGGTAATTATAGGTGGCCTGAATGGCCAACTCTGGCCACAGCCCGGAGTTCAGTGAGCCCATGGCCACAGGGCTGCAGGAAACTCTGCCCTCCTCTCTTGTTCTACCCCAGGCCTTCACAGGGTGGAAGAATCTTAAGCCCTACTTCTGGGGCCTCCACCTACCCATAGGCCTACTGATCCTGGTAGAGGTTCCCTGGGAATTTGGGTGGAGTCCACACTCTATAGAGGATGTGAAGATCATAAACTTGATCTCAGATCAGAATTCTAGTAAGAACAGTAATTCCACCCCCCACATATCAAGTGCTCATTACCTACCATACCCCAAGCTGACACTTGACATCAAGTTGACACTCAATGTTAACTCACAAACTACCCGTAATACCCCTATATGGTGGGTACTCTCGTTAGCCCCATTTTACAGAAGGGGAAAGTGAGGACCATGAAGTCTAAATTATGTGCTCATGGTCATACCTGGGAAGTGGCCAGAGTGGGCCTTAAACCCCAGCTTGCTCTGAATTTTAGGAAAGAGTTCACAGTTACTAGGCTAAGGCCACAGGAGTATGCATGAAACTGGCCTGGGTGGAGTGAGACAAGTGAGTGGCCTGGAGGCTTTTGCAGCTGGCAGGGAATGGATGGTGTTTCCCCTCTGAAGGGGCAGTCCCTGCCTGTAAAGGCCTGTGTGGCAGCATGGGCAGTGTCTGGGGGAAATGACAGACTGGGAAAAATAAGGACAGGTACATATAGTATGGCTGCTTCATAGCCTGTTCTCTTGGCTATGCCACCTCCCTGGGGCCTGCCTAGACTTTCTTAGCCCAGCAGGAACCTCCTGTCTATTTGTCCCCTACAGGAGTCTACACACACACACACACAGAGAGAGAGAGAGAGAGAGAGAGAGAGAGAGAGAGAGAGAGAGAGCTTGGGAACCTCCATCCAGGACCCCTTTATGTCTCTTGCACTGTCTTGGGATGCCTGGGCCTGCTAGGCCTGCTTGGGCCTTGCCACCTGCTACACAGGGACACACTGTCTGGGCCTTTGCCAAGATTTATCTCTGGAATTTGTCTTGAAAAACTCCTGCTCCCCACTGACTAGTGAGGGCCAAGCTGTGACAGCCTTTGTCCCTGGGCCCAAGGTCTTAGTCCACACTGCTAGGAAATTGTAACTGACTTCTGGCTTGCTGTCTGTCATTCCCTTCTCCCTCATTCCTTTTCTGACTCCTGCAGATACTATAGTAAAAAGTCCATGTGTTCATAGTTCTCATCTCTACAGTAAATGCTACCTCTGCACTAACCTCATTACTAATCAACAAGGAACCCACAAATCTTAATTGAGTCCCTACTTTGTGCTGAGGACTGAGAAGTAGAAGGGGGGAAGGCACAAAGGCCCACTTCTATGCTTAAGGTAGACAATATTAATTGATCACTGCATTTCTTGCTGAGCTTGGAGGTATATAACTCAGAATTCTTTTCAACACAGCTCTGGGGAACGTTAGCAACCAGCTAGAATTTTCACATCATTGGAAACCCACTTACCTTCCTTTCTGAACTCCACCTGCTGCTGAGGATTGAGGTCAGGGTCAGGCCAGGGCTTCTTGTGCAACACTGTCCTTGTCCTATCCCACCTTACTCTGTCTGTGCCCTGATTTCTGTGTCCTCATTCTCAATGCCTAACACAGGATGGAGGGAAAGGCAGAAAGTATCATCTGTCTTCTTGTCTCAGGTTCCTGCAAGGCTGTAATGGCCTGATTAGAGATACAGTACCCAAGTGGCACAGCGCTTTTAGACAGCTGCATCAGAGCACCTTCCGCAGACATCTCCATCTGGAACCCTACACATTATTTGTTGAGCACCTGCTGTACACCAACTTCTGCACTTAGCTCCAGGAAGATGATTGTTCTTTTGGAACTGTCAGTCTTAGAGCTGACAAGTTGCCAGAAATTATCATAAGAGCCAGGAAATGACCACAGAGTGAGCAGAGTCCAGGTGGTGGCAGCCCATGAACTATGAGAACCAAAGGGACACTGACCTCACCCTCACTTCAGGGCTCCTGAAGGTGGAGGAGAAATATGTTCTAGGCCTGAGCAAAAGCTAGGCAATGAATATGGTACATTTGAAGGTACCCAGCACTGAACCACAGTATTATTTTAAGTATTAGGCAGCAGAGGCGTCCAGACATACTATTGTCCTAGGTACTGGATATGGGACAGATGAACTGGGTCAGGTGTGTCCAGGGAGCTGCATTATTTACTGCCTCAGCTATAAAATATTTACACAGGCATCCTGATGATTTATGGTATTTGTTTTCTTACCTCTGGGCTCCTGCAGGTAAATCATGTGCCCTGAAGCTCACCCCTGGGAGGAGTCTCAGGGTATAGGCAGAAGGAGGGCTCTGGTCCAGCAGGACAGATCTTTGGGTAGCTCTGAGCTCTTTTAACAAGGCTTAAACCCCACAGACCTGAAGTCCCCACTCTAGGGCCCCCAGAATGAGCCAGGAATTTAGGGGTGGAAGGAAGAGGCATTGACAGAGGTCAGCCCATACCAGAGCATAAGCAGAACCAAAAGTGCTCCAGTGCTCCCTTGCTGTGTGGTCTTGGACAGCGTGCTGGGCATCCTGTTTTCTTCCTGGTGAAATGGGGCTAACAATATCACAGCATTTTGAAGAGTGGATTGAGATCACACAGCACAGGAGTTGAGCTCAGTCACATCACAAGGAACTTGAAACTCCTCTGTGCTTAAATGAGATGTCTGCCAAGTGTAATATTAGGACAACCTGTCAACTGTAGCACACCTCAACACCTCAACTTTTATAAAGTGATTCCACAGAGTTTTAATGTGGGAAGTAGGTGAATTTTAACCTGCTCAGGTTGGGAGTCAAGAGCTTGTAGAGCCCTTGGAAGGGCTTAATTCAGCTCCCATAGAAGGGAGACAGACCAGTGGTCTCCTATGGTCTGCACCTTTCTTGGAGTCTTTCTAAAGAATATTTCTAGAAACTAGCCCATCCTCCTCTTCCTTTCTGGAAATGTGCCTCCTATTCCTCTGAGGGGAAGGGACACCTCAGTCCCAGAGAAGTGGAGCCCTGAACAGCTAGAATCACTTGCCCAGAGGGTGGGGGGCCTGGGCTCACAGCATTCTCTCACAGACTCATAGAAACTAGAAAAAGTGGGTCCTGGATTGGTGGGCTCCAGCCCAAAACAGCAGGATGAAAACGATATCAACTGGGCAGGGATAGTAAGGTCAACAGATTCCTGAGAGGGGCTTCCCAAGAGTCCTGACCTGCAAGTGGGTAGAAAATTAGCCCATATACCCTGGGTCTTCTGTAGGGCCCTCTTGAACAACCCTTCCACTGAGCAGATGGACACACTAAAGCCAGAGGCAAGAGGGAGGGACCAGAAAGCCACACAGGATAGGAATTTGGACCAGAACTGAGGAAAATCTTGTCTTTGCTCTAAGAGTCAGATCAGAGGACTTTCAACTAGCAAGGTCCTCAGGGACCACTGGTCCAATCCCTTGGCATGGTACCCAGAAGGGCCTATTTGCCTCAAGCAATTCCTTATCCTTTGCCTGCTCTGATATTTGTCTGTGGCTAAGGGGCTGCACCTGTGCAGCAGAAGAGAAGCCATTCTAGGTATTTCAAACAGAGGGAGTTGAATGTAAGGAAACTGTTATTCACATAGAAGAATGGAGAAGGAAATGGAAAGGCAGCCCAGAGAGTAGCACCAGAGGAAGCTGCTACCACCCCAGGCTAAGGGGGACAAAGGGAGGAGGGAGCAGTTTGCATGAGCTATGCCTGGAGATCTGCAATGGCAGCCTGGTGGATTTTCCCCACTGTGTTTCTCAACCAATGTTAGTGACAGGAACGTCCCCACTGAGTGCACACTTCCCTCCCTCAGCTGCAACTCTGGGGGCACAGCTGGCCATAAACTTTGTTGCTTCCCCTGCCCAACTTGAGGGTTAGCTGTAGAGGTTGGGCCTTGGCACTGCCCCTCTGCCCCTACTGTGCACAAAGGGAGCGCTTGCTGAGCTCTAGGACCAAGGTCTTGGGAGAAAGCTGAACATCAAGACCCTCTGAGCCATGGCCTAGAAACTCAGGAAGTTGACATTTCCATCCCACTATCTAGACTCCAAGCTACACCAGCCTCTCAGTCCTCAGGCTAACTTTCAACCAACACATCTTTGCTGAGCATCCACAGTATGCCAGTAAAGTGTACTATCTTGGTTTCACTTGTCCAAACCTGTGAAATGGTATTATTATATAACCTCACTTAACAGATGGGGAAACTGAGGCTCTGGAGGACCAAGTTATACTAAGATCAGGGGTGTGCTATTTTACACTTCTTTCCTCACATCCCTGAGGCACATACATGGAGAACCCTTGACATTCAACATTTCAACATTTGGGGTTTCAAGTGTTTGAGAGTGACCTCAAAGATAGGGGATTTTCTGTCATTTGTAGCATTGCTGAGGCATGAATTTGAGCCCTGCCTAGGTCAAGGTTGATACTGGGTGAGAGTCACTGGCTTTGAGGTTTGAATGAGGTGAAGAAGGCTGAACTCTTGGCTAGCACTCCATTGGGAAAGCATGGGGGATAGTGAGGCTCTGTCCTTGGGTTACCTGATTCCCTTCTATAATCATGTGACCTTGAGTCAGTTTTTTTGTTTTGTTTTTTACCTTCTTTGCTGTAAGATGAGATACACAAACCAGACCTTGAAAGGTTATGAAGTCTTGTGAAGACTTCTCATGCATGTAAAGGTCCCACTGCTGCTGGCACATAGTTAGGACAATATTGTTGACCATGACCCTTGCAAATGAAGACGTAATTCAAGGAAGGCTTCCTGGCAGGTCATGGGGCCTGAGTTGGTAGGTACTCCGAGGGTGATTTCATGGGGCTAGGGTGGCCAGGAGGAGACAGGAAGGTCAAGTAAATGGGGCTGTGTTATTATGCTGGATGAGTGGGGTCTGGCCTTTGGCATCACCAAGGCCTGGGTGTAAATGACAACTCTGCCCCTTTCTATTGGTGTGACCTTGTGTCAATAAGGGTGCACTTTCCTTATCTATAAAGTGAAGGTGACCTCAAGGCCCATTCCCTAAACTATGTTCAGGAGATGAAGTGCAATAGTGCTCGTGAAGCACCTGGTATGTGCCTGCCACAGGCTAAACACTTCAGTGATGTCAGTGGTTGCTATCATTTAGTACCTGTCATCATTGTGAATTCCAGAAGGGCTGGACCAGCACTTCAGGGCATGCATGGAGGGTGGAACTCCTCCTCCACCCCAGCAGTGATTCCTGGGCCCCAGCAGCAGCCTCCAGCTTCTTGCTCCCCAGCTTCGGTTTTGTCTGAATGATGATTACTCTAGTTGCCCTTAGGAAGATGGTTTCCTCCATCATTTCCCATCAGAACAGGATGAGGGGTGTGGCCAAGGCCTCTTGACCTTTAGTCCTCCTGATTGCTCCACTTGCTCCTTACAAAGTCAATTAGGAAATGGACCTGGACACCCAGTAGGCTCCCTCTACCTGGTTTTATGGATACACTCCCTGACTCCCTAGCTGAAGTAGACCTCAGGATCTTATCACCACCCTTCTTGACTTTGAGACACTTTATTGGGACCTGGAATTATCTTATCATCTTGGTAATAGTTATTGGTTTACCATCTATCTCCCCGCACAGGAAGGAAAGCTCCTTAAGGCAGGGTCCTTATTTGTATCTTACAGCTTCCTTTGAGGCCTAGCTCTTAAGAGGCTCATTTGCTGAATAAACAAAGGTGAGCAAGGAGGCAAAGTTGTATAACCCAGGGATGGCCTGGGTCCCAAGCCTAGCTCTGCTCTCAACAGCTGTGGGACACTGGGCCTTCATTACCCATTGATACCATGAGGTCTTTGGAGAGATGGGCTTCAAGGTCCCTTTGGTTTCCAACATTCTATGCCTCTGAGTGGTCAGTGCCAAGCTGCAACTCTAGAAAGCCTCAGCTACCGTGTAGCAGGAAGTCTCCATGACAAATACAAGCAGGTCTATTTTGAAATATTTTCTCAGATTGGCTGTACCTGAGCCCTGAGTGACTAAGCCTAGAGAATTCTCCTTTCCCTTGGAGCCACCTCCCCTAATATGTGACTTAAGGCACACATACAAAAAATACCACACTGTATACAAGGGGAGCACACACGTTCACACACACAAGCTCATACGCACTCACATACTCAATCAGCACACATGCTGTCACACCTGCATGCACACACTCACTGATACTTGGTCACATGCACATAACACACAACACAGTGAGCACTCACATATATACTCATATGTGTTCTCACACACACAAAATTCACACATACATTCTCACATATGTGCACCCACTCATGAACACAGGCATACAATCTTATACATTTTCACTCATGCATACTCACATGACAATTTTCACAGCATTACATGTGTACTCATATCCACTCACACCCATGTGATGCTTACATACACACTCACACTTGTACATGGTCACATGCTTTTACCTCACACACAAATGCACTAACAAACTCTCTCACACAAACTTACACATTCAACCTGCATATACACACTCAGAGGTACATACTCTCACATACACCTACACAAATCCACTCATATATACATTTATTCAGTCATGTAGTCATACACAAACTCATTCAGTCACACACACATATGTCCACATACACATCCTCTTCTGCTGCATAAGCCCAAACCCCACCCATCAGTGGCTCCTCCACAGTTGCCCAGTCCTGGCTTGTCTGATGTCTGCTCCCTGCTCTTTTCCCTTTTGGTTCTATTTATTTTTCTTAGCCATGATGAGTATATTTGGAAAGTGATCTATTTTCACCCTATCTGGAAGCACATTTCCTCTTGGTCATGAGCTTTGCAGATGGGTGAGAAGATTCCTAGCTGCCATGATGTAGGCTGGGAAGGCTGAGGCCAAGCCAGGATGGAGCCAGAAAGCCACAGAAGCAGGAAGGTTTCCTAGGATGAGCAGCTGCTCTTCATAGAAGGTGCTATGACAGAGGAAGGCTGGCTTCCCTCTTTGCTTCTTCCATCTGACCTGGAGTGCCCCTGCTTCCTATCATCTCTGTTATCTATAAGACAGTAGGGTCTATATAGATCATATTATCCTTCTCATTTTTTTTTGGTGGTATTGGGGTTTTGAACTCAGGGCCTCACTCTTGCTAGAAAAGCAATCTATCACTTGAGACATTCTGCCAGTCCTGTTTCGTGTTGCGTATTTTTGAGATAGGATCTTGTGACCTATTTGCTTGAGTTAGTTTTGAACCAAGATCCTCCTGATCTCTTCTTCCTGAGTAGCTAGGATTGTAACCACCTAGAGGGATTGTATCACTATTCTCCCATTTCACAGATTAGAAAACTGAAGCTCAGCAAGGTCAGGGACATACAAAAGGCATGCAATAGTTGAGGCAGTATAGAGCCCTTCTGTCTTCCTATTGCTCAGTCCCAAGCACCCATTGTCTCTAGACCTCTCCCTGCAGAGCTGTCTTGTGATGACCAGGTCTGTGTGGCTGACCCTGGCTGGGTAGTGATGGGTTTAAATTGAGACTCAAGGTGCATACCTACAGGGTGCCTGCTCTTTTGGTGGCCTGATGGTTGCCACACCTGGTCAGCTTCTGGCTGCCAAGTATTGATCACAGTAGTGTTAGGTGTGGCAAGGCAGGCCTCAGGGAGGGTGGATTGAACAGACAGAGCCTCTGAAACTTGAGGTCCTACTCCCCTTTTGAAGTAGTGTCCCCTCCCATGTGACAGCCCTGTGAGGTAGAGCAGGACAAGCCCTCATGCCCCAAGCAGAGTCCCTGGCTTTGTGTGCCCCTCCCCATCCTCCAGTGTGTTGGCATGCAGTAGGCACTCAGTAAATGTTAGCTAAAATCAGAAGAATTTTTAGAATGGGCTATAGGTTTAAATAAGCCTGTCTCCAAAAAAGATATTTGAATGGTCAATAAACATATGAAAATATGCTCAGCATCTCAAGTCATTAAGGACTTGCAAATCAAAACAGTAAGTTACTGCTTCAGATCCACTAGATGTCCGTGACCTAGAAGATAGAAAGTAATAAGTATTGATGAGGATGTGGAGAATTGGATGCCTTATACGTTGTGAATAGAAATTTAAAATGGAACAGTAACTGTGGAAACAGCCTGGCAGTTCCCCAAATGGTTAGCATAGAGTTACCACAGGACCTAGTTCACTTCTAGAGAACTGAAAACATATGTGCACACAAAAACCTATGCACAAATATTCATAGCAATATTATTCATAACAGCCAAAAGTGGGAACGACCCAAATGTCCATCAACTGATGAATACATAAAGAAAATATGGACTACCCATACATTAGAGTATTATTCACCAAATAAGGGATGCGATACGTGCTGATGGCCCACAAAATACATAACGCTAAGAGAAAGAATACAGAGAGAAAAGACCTCATTCTCTATGAGTCTATCAATATGAAGTATCCAGAGTAAGCAGACCCAAGGAGATATAAAGTAGATTAGTGATTTCCAGGAGCTGGGGAGAAGCAGCACTGTGGAGTGACTGATGAGTATAAGGTTTCTTTGAGGTTAATGAATATTCTGTAATTAAGTAATGGTGATGATTTACAGCCATGTTAATATATCAAACCTACTAAATCCTCTCTTTTTTTTTCAGTACTGGGGTTTGAATTTGAGATTTCATGCTTGATAGACATGTACTCTAGCACTTGAACCCAGCCTAAACTGTAAAATTTAAAAGGATAAAAGTGGCTGTGGGTGTGGGCTCAAGTGGCAGAGTGCCTGCTTGGCAACCTCCAGGCCCTAAGTTCAAACTCAGTACTGCCAAAAAAAAGAGAGTGAAATTTATGGTACAAAATTACGTCTTAATAAAATGTTTAAGTGAGCCTGAGGAAGAAAGGAAGGAAAGGGAAAGTCAGTTAAAAGTATCTCTGTGGGGGTGGCAAATGAAAATCCAAAAATACTAAATGCTTTTCCAAGGTTGCAGGGAGAAATGATATCAGCCATGTTGATGCAAAGATGATGAGATGATATTAATGGCTCCTATTTTTTTGACCGTGTTCATTCTATCTGCCTAACTGTGAGAGAGCCTCCATAAGCATTATCTTATTTAATTCTCACCACAACCCATCTGGTAAGTCTTACTATCATATCTATTTTATGGATGAGGTCTGGTTGCCCAAGGAACATTAGAGCTTAGATCAGTCCATCTCCAAAGGTATCAAAAATGGTTCTGCCTGATCTAATTGTTTTCTTTTCTTTCTTTTTTTGGTGGGACTAGGATTTGAACTCAAGGCTTTGCAGGGGCAAACCAGGTGCTCTACAGCTTGAGCCACACCTTCAGTCCATTTTGTTCTGGTTGTTTTGGGAGATGGCCTTCCCAGGCCTGAGCTCAGCCACCCAAGTAGCTAGGATTATAGTGGTGAGCCACCGGCCCTCACTGATTATTTTCTTTTTACATGGCAACCCCCACCCTCAGTGGGAGAAGACAGACAGGAATACAAGTTGCTGTTGCAGCTGACAGGCTGTCATGGCCTAGGAAGGGGTGACCTGGTTCCCTGCTCCATACTGATCCCCAGAATGGGGCCCCAGCTCTTTCAGGGGCATAGGGTTTTGAGTATCTTTCTAGAACCTGGTCCAGGAGAGTCTGGAGCCACTCTCCATGCCAGACTGTTATTCTAAGGGGCAGGAAATACAACACATGCTTAGGCTAGGGGCCTCAGCTGGCTGTGACCCAAATTCTTTGGGTTTTGGGATAAACAAGGACTGTCTCATTTAACCTTTGTGTGACCTTTCTATGTGTGTAGCCCTGGGCCCCAAGAACCAGCCTTCAATGAACAGTTCCTTCCTACCCAACGCATGAATGAGCATAGGTGTCTAGGCTGAGTTCAGGACCATCATGAGTATGCCAGAGACATTTTCTCACCAGAAGCTTTTTGAGTTGCAGAGAAGCAGCTTGCAGGAAATGGTAAAGGGGGCCCCTTGAGGTCCTACAGCTGGGGCTCAATCCCTGCTCTGTTACCTTCTGGCTGGGTGACTCAAGCAAGTCACTTCACCTCTCTGAGCCTCAGTTTCTGCATCTGTAAATAGGGATAATAACTCAAAAGATTATCGTATTTTGATATAAGTCCCACTTCATAAGATTGCTGAGAAAATTTTCTGAGTTGGTATGTAGAACTTGGGGGCCTGACTCAAAATGAATACTACACTATCAATCATTATTACAGTTATCAGGCCCATGAACCCTAAATCAGAGAACCTGAAGCTGATCCCCAGACCAGCATACATTACATATATATATATATTTATTTATTTATTTATATATATATGTATGTTTATATATATATATATATATATATATATTTCTTGAAACAGGGCCTTATTATGTTGCTCAGGTTGGCCTCAAACTCACCATGTAGCCCAGGCTGCCCTTGAACTCAAGATCCTCCTGTGTCATCCTCCCAAGTGCTAGGATTACAGATGTGTACATTTTGTACATTTGCAGGTATCCACACCTCCATATACACCCCCACTGTATGCAGTGCTCATGTCCAGATTTCCACATCTGCATGCATGTGACCTCACAGTCATGCTTTCACACTCATACATGTAAACTCCTAAGCATGTCCATTCATACATGTTTATATGTATCCGTGCATAATATGACCTGCACATACATGCAAATGCACACTCATTCCCCTCTGCCATGAACGTGAACATGCACACCAGAATTTGTAGCCATTCATGTGATCATGACTGCCCCCATGGACTTGCCAGTCTCAGGACTGCCAGTGCAGTACTGGCCACAGACTGGTAGGCGGAAGAACCTTTGCACCCGAAGGCAGGCACAGCCAACTCTTGAGTCTGCCCGTAGTCTCGGCAAGTTCCTTCCTCTGAGCTTTACTTCATCCGTTCTATTTGACTCATATGTCCCTCTGTTTGACCAAGCTATTCTTGCCCTTTAAGGGTCATTCAAAAACATCCCCTGTTGGAAAATTTTCCTGATGCCCCCAATCTCTGAGTTCCCCCTGTGAATTTTTACTATCTCAGGCTGCCTGGTGTCATTCTGTATTCTCCCGAAGAGGGACCCTGAGCCCTGAGCGAGCAATGGTTGTGGCTCATTCACTCGTGTGTCCCTTCCTCTTCTCAGCTCAAAATGCTGACTCTGGAATGAGGCTGAACTGAAGTGAACCATACTGATGGGTGGCATTGCAGGCTACTCTCTTTCCTGTGTTCAAATTGAAGCTCAGAGGAGCCAGATAAAGCTAGATTCCTGAGGCTGCTCATCCAGCTGCTTATCCCACATGGACAAAGCCAGGACCCAGGAGTTGTCCTGTCTACACTTCCTAATACAGAACTCCCCCAAGGCCCTATTTAGGCACTGCCTTTAGTTCCTGACATCCTGATTACTAGCCTTTAGACCAAGGCTCTTTGAGGGCTAAACAAACCTGGGGCAGATCTCAGGACTTCTTTCTCTGCTTTGAGCAGACAGCCACTTCCGGGAAAAAGGCAGCTTTCCCAATGTGTCTGAAAAATGCCTTCAGGCAATGCCTCCCACAGGCAGGTCCAGTATATCAGAACCACCCAGGGTGCTGATCAGTATAGATTTATGGGTCCACCCTGTGCTTCCTGAACAAGAACTGCTGAGGTAGAGCCCAGCAGCCAGAATTAACAATGAACACACTCTGGTTTAGTGCTGGGTAAGGTAGTAAGAGCTGCAATGGCCAGTTCACATTTTGGTACTGCCCTTCACTACCCCTCAGGCAGGTCTTTTAACCTCAATGAACCTCAGTTTCCTGTTCTATAAAATAGGGATGATAACGGTGTCTCTCTTCAGCTGTTATGGGTTCATGCCTATAATCTAGAAACTCAGGAGGCAGAGATCAGGAGGATCTCTATTCGAAGCCAGCCTGAGCAAATAGTTTGCAAGACCCTATCTCGAAAAATACCCAACCCAAATAAGGGCTGGCAGAGTGGCTCAAATGGTAGAGCATCTGCCTAGCAAGTATGAGGCCCTGAGTTCAAACCCCAGTACCATCAAATGAAAAAAAAAATGAGATTATGAAAGTGAAGTGCCCAGCACAATGCCTTGTAAACTCAACAAATGTGGACTACTAGGATCCCAGCCACCTTCTCACGCCCTGGACTTTGGAGTGAGGGGTGGAGCCTTAAGGTCCTCTTTCAGGGAGGGGCCCTGTTAGAAGTCCTCTGTGCAGTATGAAACCTTGGCTGGGGAGGGTCTTTGCTCAGGATGCCACACCACCTAGTGGCCACTGTGTGGGATCATGCACAGCTCTCCTGCCTCCACCCAGTTGAGGTCCACAGCCCAGCTTGCCAAAGGTTCCACCCTGCCTCCCATCCAACTGGCAACCTCTCACCCTGTTTAGCTGTCCTAGAAACTTAATTGGCTTGGCTCCAACCAGCCCTGGCACCTCCCTCAGTTTTGTAATAAAATAGGTGGCTCAGATCAGCTTTCTCTGGGAGGGAGGCCACCTGGCACAGAGACAAGAGGCAGTGATGAAGCCTGGGGAAACAGCTCCTTTAATGACTACCAATTACAGTCTGGTATTTTCTTTCTTTTCCTTTTCTTCTTCTTCTTTTATTTTGATGGGACTGGGGTTTGAACTCAGGGTTTTGTGTTTGCAAAGCAGGTACATTACTGCTTGAGTCACACCTCTAGTCAATTTTGCTCTGCTTTTTTTTTGTTTTTTTGTTTTTTTTGGAGATGGGGTCTGTTGAGCTATTTGCTCAACCATGCAGCCCTCCAAAACTCCGCCCTCTCAATGCCATGTGTCACATATGGAAACTCTTAGGTCTCCTTTAGGACCAGAAGCATTTTTTTGGTTGGCCTAGAGTTTGAACTTCACACTTGCAAAATTCTACTACTTGAGCCACCCCTCCAGCCCGTTATTCTCTGGTTATTTTGGAGATGAGGTCTTGTGAACTATTTGCCCAAGCTGGCCTCAAACTGTGATCCTTCAAATTTCAGCCTCCCAAGTAGCTAGGATTACAGGTATGACTCACCAGAAAAAAAGCCTGACACGGAGCCAATAGTCAGAGTTTGTTGTCTTTCCCCACAGTTTTTTCTCCCCCTTCCACTCCAGAACCCAGCATGGGTCTGGGACCAAAGTACCTACTCAGTGCCTCCTTGCCAAGTCTTAACCTCCAAATTGAGTAAATGTTCCCTGCCAACTCTGTGCCCAGGAACTCCTCAGTATCTATACCTTGAGCTCCCAAGAGCCTTTGCCCTTTGAGCTTTTTGTTGTCGTTATTGGTACTAGGGCTTGAATTCAGGGCCTCAAGCTTGCTAGGTAGGCACTCTACCACTTGAGCCACTCCTCCAGCTCTTCTTTGTTTTTTTTTTTTTTTTTTTTTAATTTTATTATTCATATGTGCATACAAGGCTTGGTTCATTTCTCCCCCCTGCCCCCACCCACTCCCTTACCACCCACTCCGCCCCCTCCCTCTCTCCCCCCCAATACCCAGCAGAAACTATTTTGCCCTTATCTCTAATTTTGTTGTAGAGAGAGTATAAGCAATAATAGGAAGGAACAAGGGTTTTTGCTGGTTGTGATAAGGATAGCTATACAGGGCATTGACTCACATTGATTTCCTGTGCGTGGGTGTTACCTTCTAGGTTAATTCTTTTTCATCTAACCTTTTCTCTAGTACCTGTTCCCCTTTTCCTATTGGCCTCAGTTGCTTTAAGGTATCTGCTTTAGTTTCTCTGCGTTAAGGGCAACAAATGCTAGCTAGTTTTTTAGGTGTCTTACCTATCCTCACCCCTCCCTTGTGTGCTCTCGCTTTTATCATGTGCTCATAGTCCAATCCCCTTGTTGTGTTTGCCCTTGATCTAATGTCCACATATGAGGGAGAACATACGATTTTTGGTTTTTTGAGCCAGGCTAACCTCACTCAGAATGATGTTCTCCAATTCCATCCATTTACCAGCATATGATAACATTTCCTTCTTCATGGCTGCATAAAATTCCATTGTGTATAGATACCACATTTTCTTAATCCATTCGTCAGTGTTGGGGCATCTTGGCTGTTTCCATAACTTGGCTATTGTGAATAGTGCCGCAATAAACATGGATGTGCAGGTGCCTCTGGAGTAACAGTCTTTTGGGTATATCCCCAAGAGTGGTATTGCTGGATCAAATGGTAGATCGATGTCCAGCTTTTTAAGTAGCCTCCAAATTTTTTTCCAGAGTGGTTGTACTAGTCTACATTCCCACCAACAGTGTAAGAGGGTTCCTTTTTCCCCGCATCCTCGCCAACACCTGTTGTTGGTGGTGTTGCTGATGATGGCTATTCTAACAAGGGTGAGGTGGAATCTTAGCGTGGTTTTAATTTGCATTTCCTTTATTGCTAGAGATGGTGAGCATTTTTTCATGTGTTTTCTGGCCATTTGAATTTCTTCTTTTGTCCAGCTCTTCTTTGTGTTGGGTATTTGTTGTTGTTGTTGTTGTATTGGGTGTGGGTACATTGTAGTATTTACAAAGGTTCTCACAACGTATCAAATATATCATACTTGAATTCCCCCCTCCACTACCCTCCTCTCCCCTCTCCCCTGATTCCTGGAACAGTTTCAACAGGTATCATTTTTACTGTGTTGGATATTTTTGAGATAAAGTCTCGTGAACCACTTGCTTGGGCTGGCTTTGACCATGAGCCTCCTGATTTTTGCCTCCCAAGTAGCTAGGATTACAGGTCTAAGCCACTGGTACCAGCTTACCCTTTGAACTTAACTAGGAGCATTTACCTTCTGGCTTCTTTGCGCCCAAGAAAACAATCCCCTTGTCCCTCCCAAACTACCCCCTGTGGATACCCAGGCTTAGGAGAACATGTACATGAAGAGCTCTTGGTTGACTATGCTCCAGCAGGAACTATGCAAGCTGGTTGGCTTGGAATGAAGGGAAGTGGAGTCCACACTACCTGCCAGTCCCTAGTCTATAGAGTGACCAGGCTGCTCAGGTCAAGGCCTTGAACATCTCAGCCGTTATAATGGATACCTCAATTCTCAGAGCTTTCTGTACTCTCCAGGTCTACTCTTCTCCTAGGCAGGTGCCCAACTTCCTCCATCTTCCAGGGCAGTACCCCTCCCTTCCGTTCAAGAGCCTCTAATCATCTTAACGGGTTTCATTCTTTCATAGCACTGATACCAATGTGGAATTTTATCATTTGTTCTTAGGATTCTTTTCATTCTCCCTTCCACTCAAATTTAAGCATCTTTAGATCCAGCCTTATCTGCTATAATCCTTACAACTACCCTAATAGGATGGATAATTATTTATCTAGCTATCTAGCTAGTTACCTATCTACACACATGCACACACACACACACACTGATGACACCTAGTCAATGAATGGCAGAATGAAGATTCAAGGTTAAATCTGTCTGAGATCTAATGCTAACATTACAACAGAACCTCCACACTGCAACTGAGCTAATTTCACTCAGTGAGATGAAGATGTGTAGTTTTAAGCAATGGTCTGTTTCCACAGCAGTTGTAACAGTGATGTGGCAGGAGGCACTTATGGAAGCCCTAGGAATGTTCTCTGCCACTTCTGAAGGAGGCAAAGCTAGATAGGCTTACTCCTGCCTTCTTGGAGCCCATGGGTTGGTTTGTCTGTTCATTGTAATATAGATTGTACTATGAGTTATATTGGGCTACAAAGTACTTTAGGGCACTGTCTTAATCTACTTTGGCTGCTATAACAAAATACCATAGACTGGACAGCTTAAAAAAACAAACATTTATTTCTCACAGTTTTGGAGTCTGGCAGTCCAAGATCAAAATGCTGGCCAATTCAGTTCCTGGTGAGTGCCCTCTTTCCAGTTTGCAGATGGCCTCCTTGCTGTATCCTCCCATGGTGAGCAGAGAGAGCATCTCTCTCAAATATCTTCTAATAAGGAGACTAATCTCATCATGAAAGCTCCATCTTCACGACCTAGGTCCCAAATGCCCTCCTAATGCCATCATTTTGTTGATTGGGCTTCCACATATGAATTTTGAAGGGGCTCAAACATTTAGTCAGTAACAAGTAGTGACTGTGGATAGTCAGACAGAGGGGGGTGCTTGGGAAGACAAAGGGTACTGTCGGAGAAGATACTTTGTGCAGAGAAGGTGGAAGGAGTTAAGGCCAACCAGACAGGGCCTGTTTGAAGACCAGTAAGAGCTCCAAATGGCTAGGGCTTAGAGTGTGCTGGAAAAAGGCAGTGATGATGTGAAAGGTGGTCAGAATGTAGACTGGGGCCAAATCATGGAAGGCCTAAAAAGATTAGGAAAAGACTGAGCTTCCAATGACTGGCATCATAGTATAATAAGCATGTCTGGGCCACTTTTCCACTCTGACTTCATAATTCCTAGTACGCAGGCAAGATCAGCAGAAGCCTGAGACCCACTCTGCCAAGGTATGAATTGTGTAGATTTTTTTGGCAATATTGAGACTTGAACTCAGGGCCTCACACTTGCTAAGCAGGAGCTCTCTACCACTTGAGCCACTCCACCAGTCCTGTTTTTGTGGGGTTTTTTAACACGTTGCTGCATAAGATTTATTACCAGATTTTAAATATGGTTTAATATAAAAAGTTCAATCAATGTAGCACACCACTTTTGACAAATGAGGGAGTGGATAAACAATATGGTCTTTTCAATTTTTTTCACAAAAACATTTGGCAAAATTCATTTTTGTTTTGTAGTACTGGGGATTGAACCTAGGGCCTCACACTTGCTAGACAAGTACCCTACCACTTGAGCTACAGCCCCAGCCCTGACAAAATTTATTTTTCATATAAAAAAATTCAGCAAATTAGGAATGGAAGGAACCATCTCAAAATAATGGGTATAAATGAGAAACCCACAGATAATATGCATTGGTGAAAGACTGAAGATTTTTGCCTAAGATCAGGAGTTTGACTTCTTGCTTCTTTATGCCACTTCTGTTCAACATAATATGGAATGTTCAGATCAGAGGAGATGGGCAAGAAAAGAAAATCAAGAAATGTAGAAGGTAAAAGATAAAATTATTTCTGATTAAAGATAACACGGTCTTATATGTAGAAATCTGTATAGATTCCCCTGTACAACTATTATATACTAGCAAAATAAAAATCAAACTTATAATTAATAAATAAATTCAGAAATTATGGGATACAAAACCAACACACAAAAATCAGTGAATTATTATATATTATGTATTGGCTATTTGAGATAGCTTCTTGTAAACTATTTGCCCGAGCTGGCTTCAAACTATATCCTTCTGATCTTTGCTTCCTGATTAGCTAGGCTTTCGAGCATGAGCCACCTGCAATCTGGCAAGTTGTGTAGATTTGAATGAGTCACTTCACAACCCCAGGCTCACTTTCCTCATCTTACAACAGGGCTCAAGTCTCAGAGCTTTAGGAAGGATTTCATAAAACCATATACATGAAAATGCTGTATTTAACTTCAGGTCCTCAGTTCTTTCTCTGAAAAATGGTGAGAATTCCTGTCCAGTCTAATTCAGGGGGACTGTCTAAGCAAAGGCCAATGATAAGAATCTGATTAAGAAGGCTGGTGAGCAAATGAAGCCACAGAAGTAATGCTTCTTGGTTGGTAGTCTGAGAAAGGACTTTGACTACTGCAGCACCATCTTTTCCATCTCTTTTTTTTTCTTTTTCTTTTTTTCTTTTTTGAGACAGGGTTTCACTATGTAATCCAGGCTGGAAGAACTCTGATCCTCCTGCCTGCCCCAGCCTCCCAAGTGCTGGATTACACTCATACATTATTACACCCAACTAACACCATCTTTTAATATTGGTCACAATATTTTATTTACTTGGGACAGAGAGACAAAGATAATAGGCCCGTCACAAAGGGAGAAGAGAGTGGGCTGGTGGCTCACATCTGTAATCCTAGCTACTTGGGAGGCTGAGATCAGGATCACAGTTCCAGGCCAGCCCAGGCAAATAGTTCGAGGGATCTCATCTCCCAAATAACCAGAGCAAAATGGACTGGAGGTGTGGCTTAAGCGGTAGTCTACTTTGCAAGTGGGAAGCCAAACTCTAGAGCCACCAAAAAAAAAAAAAAAAAAAAAAAAAAAAGGGAAGAGAGAGTGAAGCGCAGGGGCGCTAACAGCCCAACCCAGAGGTCCACAACGTCTCATGTCCCGCCCCCCGGTATCGCAAAGTCACCAATCAGCGAGCGAGCCTGTCCATGACGCTATCTTCCCGCGCCGAAGTGGGCGGTGGCGGCTACGTTTCCTCCTGTCAGGGCCAGGACGCAGATGCTATGGGCAGCCAGGAGGTGCTGGGCCAGGCGGCCCGGCTGGCCTCCTCCGGTCTCCTCCTGCAGGTACTTTCTGTTCTACCGGCTTTACCCCGTGCCGCAGCCAGGGTTAGGTGGGGACACGCTCTAGGACCCTCGAGACCCCGCTCTGGGGCAGCCCCGACGTGGACCCCGGCTGTGGAGGAGGGTCAGCAGAGACCATGGTGGCGGTGAGGGGGCGCCTGAGCTAGAAGTTGGGAACCGGCGGTCAGAGTCTTGACTGAGTGACTGCAAACAAGCCATTTTCTTTCTGAGCACTTTATTTCCCATATGGCAATGGGAGAGAATTCAGGCAAGTGGCTGAGGCAGGAGACATTTCATGTTCGGGAATCTGATTTTTTTAAGGCAAGAGATTCGTTTTCTCCATGTCCCACCCTTGAGCCTCAAACACTTTCCTTGAACTTGACTCTCCAACTAAGAGACCGTATGGCACAGGGATCCTGGCTCAGGCAGGCCTGCGTTGGCACCGTGTACTTGCTGCAGCACCCAGAACAACTGACTCCACGTGCTTCTTGAAAAAATGAGGGTAATGATAGTATCTAATTCAGAAGGTAGTGACAAGGGTTGTGATCGTTTGAATAAATGCACTTAATGCAGTACCCATATCTTAGTGTGTACTTAATAAACATTAGCTGTGCCAGGCACCGGTGGCTCATCCCTGTAATCCTGGCTACTTGGGAGACCAGCCAGGCGAGTAGTTAGTGAGACATCATCTCCAAAACAACCAGAGCAAAATGAACTCAGGCATAGCTCAAGCAGCAGGGCACTTGCTTTTGCAAGCAGGAAGCCTTGAGTTCAGATCCCAGTCCCACCAAACAAACAAACAAAAAGTTGAATGTATCTTCTTTCTGTGTGCCCTTGGAAAATTTGCTCTTGCTTGGCTCTAATTTTTTGATACATGCCAGTTCATCCAAATGGTATCTAAGGATTATTTCAACCCTAGGAACTGGTTATTCCAAGCCAAGTGGCTCATTTCTCTATGTCTTACTCTAGAGCAATTTTTCCCCCCAAATCCTGAATTTATCCTCCTCATTATTTTAGGCACACAGAGATTAGGAGAAAGACTTGGACTCTAGTTTGGACCTTGTCAATTTGCTAGATACCTGCCTTTGAGAAGATTGCTTGACTTCTCTGAGCATTACTTTCCTCCACCTTAAATGAGAACATTCATGCAACCTCACAGAGTCATTAAGAAGATTAGATGAAATCATGCCTGTCAAATGCCTGGCACTTAACCTTTATGGAGTCAAAGGTGACCTAATGAATAGCTAATGAATGTTAGCTATTTTTATTAGGATAATATGTTTTTAAATAGTCAGTGTAAGGATGAAATGAGGTAGTCTACATAAAGTGTGTAAAAAAATGCCTTGCACACACTATATGCTATGCTGTTAACCAACCTTTACCTAACCCTAAGTTTACCTAGTTGTTTGTTTTTCAGTTCCACAGCATAAATAACTGTTCAATGCTTTACCCAAAAAGTTGATTTTTTTTCCAGCTGCTTTTTTTTTTTTTTCTTTTTTGCAGTGCTGGGGTTTGAACTCAGGGCCTTCACTGTGAGCCCCTCCACCAGCCCTATTTTTCTGGTGGATTTTTTTCAAGATAGGTTCTTGCTAACTATTTTCCTAGGCTGGCTTAGAACCTCAATCCTCCTGATCTCTGCCTTCTGAGTAGCTAGGATTACAGGCGTGAGCCAATGGCACCCAGCTAATTTTTTCCAACTTTGATAATACATTATTACATCGATTGGCTCATAAGAAGACAGAAGACTGGGAGTCAGGTGGCCTATCTGTAGAGTCAAGCTAGGTTATTTGCTTGCTGTGTGACATTAGGTATATCACCCTGAGTCTTACTTGTTACTTCTGCATTTTCCTAGTTTTTGAAAGTCAATTAGCAAATGTGACAGAGCATTTTTAAACTGTGTTTCCTTTGTGAAAGTAAATGGAAATAGTGTTGCTAATAAGAGTCATTGCACTGGCAAGTACTAGTAGCTTGAGCTTCACTGGTTCACACCTTTATTTAAACCAATTAGGAGATATGTATATGGCCTGAAACATTAAATTTTTTTGAAATGATAACTTTTTTTATTTTATTATTCATATGTACATACAAGGCTTGGGTCATTTCTCCCCCCTGCCCCCCCCTTACCACCCACTCCGCCCCCTCCCTCTCCCCCCCAACCCCCTCAATACCCTCAATACTATTTTGCCCTTATCTCTAATTTTGTTGAAGAGAGAGTATAAGCAATAATAGGAAGGAACAAGTGTTTTTGCTGGTTGAGATGAGGATAGCTATACAGGGAGTTGACTCACATTAATTTCCTGTGCATATGTGTTACTTTCTAGGTTAATTCTTTTTGATCTAACCTTTTCTCTAGTTCCTGGTCCCCTTTCCCTGTTGGCCTCAGTTGCTTTTAAGGTATCTGCTTTAGTTTCTCTGCGTTAAGGGCAACAAATGCTAGCTAATTTTGTAGGTGTCTTACATATCCTCACCCCTCCCTTGTGTGCTTTCGCTTTTATCACGTGCTCAAAGTCCAATCCCCTTGTTGTGTTTGCCCTTGATCTAATGTCTGCATATGAGGGAGAACATACGATTTTTGGTCTTTTGGGCCAGGCTAACCTCACTCAGAATGATGTTCTCCAATTCCATCCATTTACCAGCGAATGATAACATTTCGTTCTTCTTCATGGCTGCATAAAATTCCATTGTGTATAGATACCACATTTTCTTAATCCATTCATCAGTGGTAGGGCATCTTGGCTGTTTCCATAACTTGGCTATTGTGACTAGTGCTGCAATAAACATGGGTGTGCAGGTGCCTCTGGAGTAACCTGTGTCACAGTCTTTTGGGTATATCCCCAAGAGTGGTATTGCTGGATCAATGTTTAGCTTTTTAAGTAGCCTCCAAATTTTTTTCCAGACTGGTTGTACTAGTTTACATTCCCACCAGCAGTGTAAGAGGGTTCCTTTTCCCCGAATCCTCACCAACACCTGTTGTTGGTGGTGTTGCTAATGATGGCTGTTCTAACAGGGGTGAGGTGGAATCTTAGTGTGGTTTTAATTTGCATTTCCTTTATTGCTAGAGATGGTGAGCATTTTTTCATGTGTTTTTTGGCCATTTGAATTTCTTCTTTTGAGAACGTTCTGTTTAGTTCACTTGCCCATTTCTTTATTGGTTCATTAGTTTTGGGACAATTTAGTTTTTTAAGTTCCCTATATATTCTGGTTATCAGTTCTTTGTCTGATGTGTAGCTGGCAAATATTTTCTCCCACTCTGTGGGTGTTCTCTTCAGTTTAGAGACCATTTATTTTGATGAACAGAAGCTTTTTAGTTTTATGAGGTCCCATTTATCTATGCTATCTCTTAGTTGCTGTGCTGCTGGGGTTTTGTTGAGAAAGTTCTTACCTATACCTACTAACTCCAGAGTATTTCCTACTCTTTCCTATATCAACTTTAGAGTTTGTTCTCTGATATTAAGATCCTTGATCCATTTTGAGTTAATATTGGTATAGGGTGATATACATGGATCTAATTTCAGTTTTTTGCAGACTGCTAATCAGTTTTCCCAGCAGTTTTTGTTGAAGAGGCTGCTATTTCTCCATCGTATATTTTTAGCTCCTTTTTCAAAGACAAGTTGGTTAAAGTTGTGTGGCTTCATATCTGGGTCCTCTATTCTGTTCCACTGGTCTTCATGTCTGTTTTTGTGCCAGTACCATGCTGTTTTTATTGAAATGATAACTTTAAAGTTAACATAAATGTGTGGACATGGATTTTTGAAAATAGCCATAAAATTTTGGTTTCTTGAGGTTTTTTTTTCCTATTTATTTATTTATTGGTGGTACTGGGGTTTGAACTCAGGGCTTTATGCTTATTATGCAGGCAGTCTACCACTTGAGCCACTCTACCAGCCTGCTTGAGTGTTTTAATTCACTCTTGTATGCTTCCTTAAGTCACAATGCCAATACTTCAGGTAACTTTCCAATTACACTTTATTATACAAGAATTTGAGTTGGATGGGGTGGCTCCCACCTATAATCCCAGATACTTAGGAGGCAGAGATCAGGAAGATTTCCATTAGAGGCCAGTTTTGGCAAAAAATTCTCCAGACCCCCATCTCAACCAATAAAAGCAGGCCACAGTGGCACACACCTGTCATCCCAGTTATACAGGAAGTATAAATAGGAGGATTGTCATCAAATGAGACCCTATATGAAAAATAACTAAAGCAAAAGGGTCTGTGGACATGACTCAAGTGGTCGAGTGCCTGCCTAGGAAGCACAGGGTGACAAGTCTAAGAGCTAAATGGTAAGTTGAGACTCTTAGCCAAATATTTTCTCTAGTAAGGGCTTCGTTAATTGGTTCCAAGCCTCTAACACTGAGTACAGAATTTGGCATGTATGCATGTATCTTCATGTTTCTAAGAGGCTACAGAGCTTTCATCAAAACTCTCAAAAGGTCACCTTTGACTCCATAAAGGTTAAGATGATGATAATCTTAAAGTGCCACTCTGTGACACTTTAGGGACAATGTTAATGGCCCAGATATTTTCAGACCATATGTACTTTAACTGAATCCTCCAAAGTGCAGCTGTTCACAGATAGTTCTGAAAATTGCTTAACACAGAAGTGATTTTTCATTTGTTGCTGGGGTGCAGGGGGAGTCAGTAAGTGAGACTTGCATCTTATCCAGCATTTCCATTTGGCAGCCCATTTAATTGCAGCCTTCTTATTCTCTTGTGTCTCATGAGAAGAATTCTTTGTTTAGGTGGTTTTCTTGAGTTGACAGGTTTGAAAGTCTCAGGATATGTCGCTGTCAAATGACAATAGGGACTTTGTCTCCCCACTCACATTTTATATTATTATTGCAGTTATTATTTAAAAGACGTGCCAGCTCCTCTCTAGAAAGGGGACAAATATTAAATAAAGAAATACAGCATTTTCTGTTTTCTAATTGAGAAAAGCACATTTCAAGGTGATTAAATGTCATTCTTGGAATCCCTAGAAATTACCAGGCAGAGAAGAAGGAGAAATTAGACTCTATGATTCCTAATGAGTCTGCTGTACCCTGCAGGCTCTCACTTGCTTAGTGTGTGCTATTTCTAAACAGGCTGGAGACTTTTTGTTAGATAGTTGGGCAATATAAACCATTAATACAATTCTCTTTCTGCCTCCTGGAATGCTTGACTTTGAACCTGAAGAAACTCACTGAATCTGTTGAAGCCTCTCTTTTCTCATCAGTAAATTAGGGAGATTCCCAGGTGCCTTCCTGGGTTCTTTGGCCAGTGCACAGGACTGCAGGGAATGAAATTTAAGTAGAAAGGCAAACAAGTTGAATGTGTTAGAGGAGAGTCTCAGTGGCAAAGCTACTGTGTGTCATTACATCACATTAGGAAAACAGCCATATTGTCCTCATTTCAGCAAATATTCCTAACAGAATTTATTATTAAATGTTTTTCTTTTTCTACAGGTGATGTTTCGATTAATCACCTTTGTCTTGAATGCATTTATTCTCCGCTTCCTATCAAAGGAAATCATTGGTGTAGTAAATGTAAGGTAAGAGGAGATGCACTCTGGCCTGTCCATAGCTCACATTCCTAATCATATTTTTTTAGAACATACCTGTGTGTTGCCTTTTGTTTCTAGAAGCATAGATCTTTACCAGAAGCAGAGTGTTTTAGCAGGGGCTGAGGAAAAGTGTGCAAGGATGGGGGATGAGCGGGCGACATTGCTTTTAATGGACCCATGGAGTGTTTTCCATTAGCAGCCTCTAAATGCACATTTCTCTGCCATCTGTTCTGGTTTTCCTGCTCTTAGAACCCAGGAGGAGAGTGGGAGTAATTCATCACAAACTCCATTTCAGGTATAATCCTGTGTTCTTGTCCTGCTGGCAGTGAAGGAAGCAGGAATTCTGTAGTTTGTGAAGATGTACTTCATAATTGTAGGGTTGGAACAGCCACCTTTCTTTCTCAGTGACTTTATAGTTGGGATATGGTAACTGGGATCAGAGCTTGAATTCCTGTCTTCAGTTCCTTGGAGGCTCTTGGAAAGCTGATTTGCTTTGTCTTTTAGACTCAGCTTGTTTCTTCTCTCTTTTCTTTTTAAGGACACCCACACATATTTTGTATTCACAAATGTCACAAAAGTATATCAATTGATGTAAGTGCTCATAATAGCTTAGCTTCTTAGGTGTTTATTCATGTCTTAATAAGCAAGACAGTATGTTCTAGACAGCATTTCATGTCAGATGTTTACCAAATACATGCTCTTGGCTCTGAGAACAGAGCCAAGTGGCAGTTCTTAAGCTTTGGTTGGCAAAGGGATCATCTTGGAGCTTTTGCACTGAAGAAGGACCCAGGAATATGCATTTTTACAAGCTTCACAGGTGATTTTGAAGCAGCAGCCATACTTTGAGAAATGCTATCTTAAAAGCAGAAAGGAAGAAAGACAAATCTTAGAATGCTCAGATTTTTCTCCCCATATTGTATCTCCCAGATTGACAGGTGCCTGCCTTGACAGCCCTGGCCTGGCCTGGCCTGTCCCTGCATAAGGTATGGCTCCATCTCCTCATTTGCAATGTTGGACAGAGGCACTGTGGAACAGGGTGATCCTTGGACACTTCAGAGACCTTAACTCTGAGACATTCCTACTCTGGCTTCATGTGGGCCACTGACTTGAATCAGGGTAGTCTCAGTTGCTCTTCGAGGTGCAGGAAGGCTTATCCAGGTGCCACCCATCTGTGAGGTACTCAGGCAAGCCTTGCTGAGCTGGGTTGCAACAGCCTCTGTAATAGCTGTCAGTTTGTCCTGAGATTCTTTTGGCCAGCATCTCTATGCAACAGAGCTTCAGCTTCTCTCATAGGGGCTATAGGGTCACTTGTCTTACTGTGATTGCTGTGTGGGTTGATAAGCTTGTCATTTTCTCTCCCTTTTGGTCAGGACCACACCCCTGGATCAGTTTTTATGCTCTGTAGATACACATACTCAGATGTGCTTGTTTGGTTCCTAACTATGTTACTCACATGAATCAGACTGGGAGTGGGAGAGAGCCTATAAGAGCCCATTACCCTTTACCTCACCACCAGTAATTTGTGACCAAGATCTTTTCTCATCCCTGTTGCTGGAAAAACGCAAGAAGTTCAATCTCTAAAACAAAACAAAACAAAAATAAAAACTGGAGGCCTTACTGATTACTCCTATTCCTTCACAGACTGACACTGCTTTACTCAACCACCATATTCCTGGCCAGAGAAGCCTTCCGCAGAGCATGTCTGAGTGGGGGCACCCAGCGGGACTGGAGACAGACCCTCAACCTGCTGTGGCTAACGTGAGTTGTGCTTTGGCAGGAGATAAGTTTCAAGTAGGCTAGTGTAGTGAGTTGTGTGAATGAAATGGCAGCACCTGTCTAAAGCTGAATCGTCTCCAGGTTCAGTTTTGCAGTGAGTTTCTGGGGGTTGGGTGGATGGCAGGAAGGGGAGCTTCTTGGTTTGTTTTCTTTCTGGATGTCCAGGAGCTGGGAGTTGGTTCTGGCTGAGAGTCCCTGAGCAAAGTTTCTATCCCTGGTATTATCATCTTTGGAGGTTGTTTTTGCAGTTCTTGATAACTGGTCTCGGACCCACCTGTCCTGTCTTTTTTATTCCTAATGTTTTTGCCCTATACTATCTTTGAGCTTTTACCAACAACTTAGTATTTTTGAAAGTCTTTTAAGGGTTTCATTACATCTTCATCAATTTTATTATGTGATTTCAATTTTGAGCCTTTTAGAATATTCTTGAAGACTAAGCACATAGCTAAAAATGAAAATGGCTTGCTTTTCTGCTGCTAGATCCCCAAAGGGAGGACTGGAGGTTGAGGTTGTTTCCCAGTGCTGTCCTTGTATAACTCTCTATTGCTTCACAGAAATGACTGTCATAAGGGCTGGTAGGTGTTCATTATCTTAGAGAAATCACTGTCAGCTACTCAGTCTTATTTAAGTGCTGTGTGATACACATGTGAAAGGATCCTGTGTAGTGGACTATTTGTTATTTGGAGTACAAGAATCAGCTGTATAGTGCCTGTCTATCTTTCTAAGCACAGCATTCTAAGAAAATGCTATTAGCATTTTATTTCTGAGAATTTTGCTTACTGAGTTAGTATAAACTGGATAGGAGTATAGGCTCCTATCCAGTTTATATTAGTTAGGATTGGGTCCTGCTTCTTCTCTTGACTACATATTCATGATCTTGGCCAAATTACCCAGTCCCTGTCAGCCTCTGTTTCCTCATCTTTTTTTTTTTTTTTCCAGGCTGGTAGTGATTTCTTTTTCTTTCTTTTTTTTTTTTTTTATTTTATTATTCATATGTGCATACAAGGCTTGGGTCATTTCTCCTCCCTGCCCCCATGTTTCCTCATCTTCTGAATGAGATAATGACCAAGGAACATTGTGAGGTGTCAGTAAGATAAAGGGTTTGAATTATAATGCCAGGCATGTAGATTGTGTCCACATTATCTACTAATAGCTACTTGTGATAGTTGTTTTTATTATGACTTTTTTCTGCACAATGTTACTATTTTAATGTATATTTCTTTTAAAATTTGGTGTATTAAATAACATTTTTGCCACATTCTAGAGTCCCCTTGGGTGTGCTTTGGTCCTTATTCCTGGGCTGGATCTGGTTGCAATTGCTTGAAGTGCCTGATCCAAATGTGGTCTCCCACTATGGAACTGGAGTGGTGCTGTTTGGTTTCTCAGCAGTGGTGGAACTTCTAGGAGAGCCCTTCTGGGTCATGGCACATGCACATATGTTCGTCAAGCTCAAGGTCAGTGTGCTTTCTGTGAATGGGAAATGCAAAGATAAGGGAAAGCAAGGTTTTTGTTTTGTTTTATTTTTTAATGTTTTTACTGGAGAGAATGATTTTTCCAGACATGGAAAAAGGTAACATGCTGGGTTAAGTTCATTCATTTATCAGTGGTCTGAACTAAAGTTTATCTCTGCTAAGTGGGGCGTGGTGGTCCGTGCCTGTAATCCCAGCACTCAGGAGGCTGAGGCAGGAGGATCATGAGTTTGAGGCAGTCTGGTCTACATAGTGATTTTGAGGACAGCCTGGCTACATAGTGAGACTGTATCTCAGAAAACAACCAAAGGATCTTACTTAGTTGAAAACTAATGACTTTTCATCTTTTTTCCTCTTTATCTTTTGAAATACATTATTTAATACATGCAAAAACATATATGTAGCATGTGGAAATCTTAAAGCATAACATGCTGAAGATGCATGAACCTACCACTCAACCCAAGAAGTAAAGCATTACTTATGTTTATGTCCGACCATGCCCTACCCCCATCTCCACCGTAACCCCCACCCCAGATTTTCTGTTTGTCATTCCTCTGCATCTTTACTTTTTGATAATATCTGTAAAGTGCACCTTTACCATGTGTTGCAGGTAATTGCTGAGAGCCTGTCAATTATCCTCAGGAGTCTCCTGATAGCTTTTCTTGTTCTGTGGTTGCCTCATTGGGGACTGTTCATTTTTTCTTTGGCTCAGGTAAGAGTCATGATTTTTAATTTTATATACAATGTATATTTCTTTATCTCTTTTTTTTCTTCTTAACACTACTATGTGTTTGATATTCACATTATTCATGCCTGTGGGGAAGGCTGGAAACTATAGAAGGCTGGCCTTGCCATTGATTCTCCTCTGGCTGCCATATCCATCCTGTTCCACACAATGATACCACTGGTGACCTCAGGGACCTGGGGAGAACCAAACACTCAGCTGCATTGTCAACCATCAAAAACTCCTTTTAGACATTCTGTGGGCAGGCTTGTATCAAATTGATTATCTGGTAGTCTTATGGAGGAGAAAAATAAAAAAACTAAGAAAAAAACCAAAACAGTAAGGGGGTGGAGTGGGAATCAATTTGCATGTGTATTATTTTCCCTGAATTTCAATCAGTTGTTTGCAGAATAGGAGGAAACTCTGCCAAGCCTGTTTTAAACTTAGATCAAAATCTTACATAATTCAGAGAAAATGAATCAAGTCAGAGCAGGTACATTTTCAGTTTTAGCAGTTTTTTTTCACTTCCACCTTATATTCTATTTCTAGAATGAAACCTAACATCAGATACTTACCAGAACATTTTACAGTACAAAGCAGTTTGTAGTTTTTTTTTTTTTTTAAGACAGCATATCATATGCAGCCTAGGCTTGTCTTGGACTTGAAATCTTCCTACTCAGCCTTCCAAGTGTGGGAATTACAAGTGTTCACCACCATGCCTGGCTCCAGTTTGTAGTTTTTATTAATGTATGAAAGACAAATTAAGAAGCTGCTTAATAATGATTTATGTGAATTTTTTTCTTGTGCTCTAGACAAAAACTACAGATATTTTTATAGAACACAGAAGAGCTAGATTTAAAACAAAATGACATAAGAATGAGAATGCCTATAAAAGCAGTTTGCAAACAGTTACATAATTTAGAGAAGTTATTTATGATTTTTTTTTGCCCATTTTATTGGATCTAGAGCTACAGTTCTCATCATTTGTCATTGTTTTTATGCACTTTCTCTTGTAGGTGGTTGGTTCTTTTTTGTTTTAACTCGGGGCCCCATGTTTGCTAGACAGGTGCTCTTACCACTTGAGCTACTTTGTCTGCCCCTGGTTGGTTCTTCTTGAGAAAGGTGCTGTATTATGAGTTTCTGATTGTCATAGCTGCTATCCAGGATACATGTTGGGTTGTTGTTCAGCAAGGCTAATTCTGCATTTATTTGCTTCCTTACTATAAGACTTCTGAAAACTCTTATCTGGAACAGTCACTGTCAGTGTCTGTATGAGAGGTCTAAGACCCAGCAATACCTTATAGCAGCAGATGAACCCCATCCAGGTTACTGGGATTCCTCCTTATCACACTTGCTTCCAAGTTCTTCCTTAAACTGGCCCTTCATCCTGTAGCATCATATGTCAAATAAAAGGCTAACTTCAGAATAAAGAACTCTTATAATGTCACAATTAAAAGACAAACCACTCTACTAAAAAGTGGGCAATGGATTTAAAAAGACATTTTTCCAAAGAAGAAATGACCAATAAGCACAGGAAAAATTGCTTAATGTCAGTAGGGAAGTGCAAATCAAAACCACAGTGAGGTACCACTTCAAACCCATTAAGATGGTTATCATTTTTTTTATTCATTTATTCATACATGCATACATTGTTTGGGCCTTCCCCCCCATCCCCTCCTCCCCCCCCACCCTCCCCCACTTCCAGGCAGAATCTGTTCTGCCCTTATCTCTAATTTTAAGATGATTATCATTTTAAAAAAATAGAAAATAATAAGTGTTGGTAGGATATGCAGAAATTGGAACTCTAGTTTCATGTAAAATGTGTATGTAGCTGCTGTGAAAAACAGTATGGCAGCTCCTCAAGAAGTTAAACAGGAATATCATGATCCAGCAATTCCACTCCCAAGTATATATACTGAAGAGAACTGAAAACAAATGTTCAATAAAAATTTGTACATCAGTGTTCATAAAGCCATCCATAATGTACAAAAAGCAGAAACAACCCAAATGTTCATCAACTAATGAATGAATAAGCAAAATGTGGTATATCTGTACAACAAAATGTTAGCCATAAAAGTGAAATACTGATACATACTACAACATAGATGAACTTTGAATATTTTATACTAAGTGAAAGAAGTCAGGCACAGAAGGCCATATATTAGCCGGGCACTGGTGGCTCATTCCTATAATCCTAGCTACTCAGGAGACAGAGATCAGAAGGATCTCTGTTCAAAGCCAGTCTAGGCAAATAGTTCATGAGACTATCTTGAAAATATCCAACACAAAAAAACAGGACTGGTGGAGTGGCTTCAAGTGGTAGAGAGCCTGCCTAGCAAGTGTGAGGTCTTAACTTCAAGCCCTAGTAACTATCAAAAAAACAAATAAAAATAAGGCCACATATTACATGATTCCATTAATATGCAATGTCTAGGTTAGGCAAGTCCATGCAGACAGAATGCAGATTAGTGTTGGCTAAGAGCTGGGGGAATGGGCAGTAACTGCTTAATGGGTATAGAGTTACCTTTTGGGGTGATGAAAATATTCTGGAATTAGATAGTATGTGGTTGCACAACAGTGTGAATGTACTAAAAGCCACTGAATTATGCACTTAAAATAGTTTAAATGGTGACTTTTATTATGTAATTTTTTTCCTCAATAAAAAGTGGTGAAGGATCATATGGTTGTGATTCCATGCCTTAAGATTGCCTATAGGTTGTTCTTGTTTTCCCAAAGCCCTGGTCAGCAGCAAAGTCAGGAGAGGCAGAGAAGGGCACTTATCACAAGACATTGGCACTGGGTTTTCTTTTCTTTTTCTTTTTCTTTTTTGCAGTACTGGGGTTTGAACTCAGGGCCTATACCTTGAGCCACTCTACCAGCCCTTTTTTTGTGATGGGATTTTTCAAGATATGGTATTGTGAACTCTTTGCCTGGGCTGGCTTCGAACCTGGATCTTCCTGACCTCTTGCCTCCTAAGTAGCTAAGATTACAGGTGTGAGCCACTAACACTCAGTGGCACTGAGTTTTATAAGGGTTTGAGGCCTGAAAGAAGTAAACTGCTGGTTGTGATTGATGGGCTCAGACTTCAGGCATGGTTGGGAGTGGCAAGCAGAGGAGCCTAAACCTACCAAACTGCCTCTTTTTTCTCCTTGCCAATGTGCCTTTGACAGGAGCAGCCTTGGCATGGCTAAGTTGAAAATGGGGCCTGGAGGTCCCAGTTCTTGCGCTAGTATGTGCTGCCATTCTCAAGAGGGAAATAGGTTAGAAGTGTGATTGTAAAAAGGGACCCTTTTGGATACTCCTGTCCATCCTGTGAACAAAAGCCTGGCTGCTGTTCCATGCCAGAAGTCATTCTTTATCCCAGATGGGTGGAGAGGAAGGTGGGTCCCCCTTATCACTCCACCCTTTCCTCCTCCATCCTAGAGTAGCTCTTGTCCTGCCCATGCTCTGGGCAGAGAGGAGAGAGCCAGTACTTAGTTCTGCTTTGTAATCGTAAATGTCACAGGTTTCCGGGGTTTGTGGGAAATCTACAGTCCTAGATGGTATCAAGTTCCTGGCTATCAACACAGTCAGGGAACCTGGATCTTCATAGTATGCTGGGTAGGTGGGAAAGCTGTTCCTTTGGCCAAATACAAATCTTGCAAGAACTTACCTGACCTTGTGGCAATTGAGCTAATGGCCATCTATCATGGAAATGATGTTCTTCCAGGTAAGTGAAGTATTTGCCTTGGGATGCTGCAGTGGAACTGGGGCTAAGTGAATTGTGCTCTTTTCCAGAGGGTGAGGCACCTCAATAGAAAGTACTGTTAATTAAAGCAGTTCTATTTCTCGATTGGCCTTTTAGGTTAAATTTATCAATATATCATAATTATGCCTATAGTAAAACAATTTAATTTCAGCCCATTATTTTCTTTTTTCAGCTTTTCTATACTGCAGTTCTGGTGCTGTGCTATGTTATTTATTTTGCGAAGTTACTGAGTTCCCCAGAATCAGCCAAACAACAGACTCTTCCTGTCTCCAGAATAACAGATCTGTTGCCCAATATTACAAGAAGTGGAGTGAGTAATGCATTTTGTCTCATCATTTTAATCATAGATGATGGTTATCCTTGAGAGATAGAAACTGCAACTCATTTATTGTTATAGTAGAAAAGATATATATTTTTTTTCTTTTTTTTTTGGTAGTGCTGGGGTTTGAACTCAGGGCTTCCTGCTTGCAAAACAGACACTCTACTGCTTGAGCTACACCTCTAGCCTGTTTTGCTCTGGTTATTTTGGAGATGGGGTCTTGAGAACTATTTGCCTGGGCTGGCCTCAAACCATGATCCTCCCAATCTCTGCCTCCCAAGTATCTAGAATTATAGGCATGAGTCACTGGTGCCCAGTGGAAAGATACTTTTAAAGCCTGTGTTCACTGAGTGCTTGCTATGTGCTAGGATAGGGTTTCAAAATCTTAGCACCGGTGACATTTTGAGCTGGACAGTTATTTGTTGTAGGGACTGTCATGTGCATTGTAGAATGTTTAGCAGCATCTTGGGCCTCTATCCACTAAATACCAGTTGCAAACTCTCCCCTAGTTTAACGCCCAGAAACATCTCCAGACACTGCCAAACGTCCCCTGGGTGCAAAATTGTCCCCCTAGTTAAGAAGTACTGCTCTAGGCCCTATGCCAAATGCTTTACACATTTTATTTGGTGTTTACAACAACTCTGAGAGGCTGATATTGTCACTATTTCTACTGTAGGGTTGAGGAGCTAAAGCTTAGCCAATAAATACCTACCCAAGGTGAGGTTCAGAGCTAGAATAAGAACCTGGAGGGGCTCAAATGTCAGCAGAGCATAGAGTAATCACTATGATCTGTTTCTCTTCTGCTCTGTTTTTTGTTTTTCCTTGGACTGACCTCTGGCATGAGAAGTCCAGAGTTCTGAGACAGCAGGGATAGTGCCCAGTGGTATGTTTGTTTGTTTGAAAAGGGGTCTCGCTATATAGCCTTGGCAGACCTTGAACTTGCTATACAGCCCAGGATGGCCTTGAATTCCTGATACTCCTACCTCAGCCTTCTGAGTGCTGGAATCACAGGCATGTGCCACCATGCACAGCTCCCAATGGTTTCTTTATGCAGGTGTGAGGCCAGTCTTCTATGCAGTCCATATTCCCATTGAGACTACTGAAGGTGTTAGATGCTGATGTCTGGGAGTGAAGCATAATCTCTTCTGTCCAGCTCCTCCACTGTCAGGCTGTTTGCCTTGTATTTCCTGGCACTGGTGAAGTCTGTGCTGCTGTCCATGGCCTGGAGTCATACACAGATGATAAATCACACTGCCTTCTCTCAGGTGTGCTGTGAACTGCTCCTCCTGGGCACGTTCCCTTTTCTTCATGCTTGTTTGCTTGCTAGATGGTGGTTTACTTCTTGTGGAAAGGCACCACTGGACTTCTCCTTATTCCTCTTTTGTGATTACTTGATAAAATAGCTAAATATGTGGCACTTAAGTCTCAGAACTTGTGGAATCCTGTTACACAGCTTTTCAATAAAAACTAGATATTTTTTGTCAAAGCCAGATATATTCTCAGTTGTTAACAAAGATTTATCCATTCTGATCAGCTGTCCCTTACCTAACCCAAATCAGTATGACAGTTTTGGATACCACTGTGCTGCATCTGCAGGCCTAGATGGTTAGGACTCTAGATCACTTTTTCCTGGAGCTCTGCCAGCTGCTTACAGAACAGGTCTGAGTGTGGAAAAGTCCCTCCTCCTGTGAGGGCTCCCAGTGTTTCAATTTCACCAAGCCTGGCCATATTTTCATAGTGGGCCAGACCCTGTGCCCAGCAGTGTTTTGGATTATTAATACTAGAAAAGAGAGAAGGTAATGAAAAGAGTCTGTCCAGTTGTTTATTAAACACTATCATGGACTCAAATCTCTGAACTTCAGTTTCTTTAAAGAAATGAAGATAATCTGTAGAGAGGAAAAAAGAAATGGGGATAATATGTTAAATGGGGATAATAATAATAATCCACCCCACCTGATGTTGAGAGCCTGATGAGATGGAGCATGTAGGTGCTTAATTCTGTGGCCTGGCACAAGTGGATATCATAAGTGATAGTTGATCTTGTCACTACCTTCACACTGCTACTCTGAGAGCATAGCTAGCTCTGCTGGAGCGCCTCAGCAAGGCCAACATTGTTTAATCTGGCAATCTACCCTGAAAGTACCCTGCCTGCACTGCTGGGACAGAGCCCTCAATCCTGAGGATGTTGTCCCCATGCTTGGAGCTATCTGGGACACAGACATGCTGAGGAGGTGATTTCTGGGTCTCAGGGAGTTCCCTGTAGGTTCGGGAGGCAAAAGGGATAAATCTGAAACCTGAAGGGCTCTCTCTGTAGACCTCAGAGTCTTTTCTTTTCTTTCTTTCTTTTTTTTTTTTTTTTTTGAGATGAGGTCTTGTGTGTGCCCAGGCTGGTCTCAAACTCCTAGTCTCAAGTGATTTTCTTGCCTCCTGAGTAGCTGGGACCATAGGCATGTGCCACCATGCCTAGCTCCAGTCTTTATTTTGAAAGTGAGATTATTGGATTATTGGCTCACATAACCCATGAGTCCCATTTGAAGACTTCAGGAGTTCTATGAAAATATTAGACTTGAAAAGAGCAATTTGCAATAACTGCCATTGATTACATGCTCTGTGCCAAGCACTTTCTATGGATTTTTTTGTTTAATCTTTCTCAAATCCTATGAGATAAACACTATTGTCTTCATTTTCTTCATTTTTTGTTTTTTAAAGTATTTATTAGCATATTACAGTTGTATTGGGGGTACTTTGTTACATTTATAAAAGTGCTTACAGTATATCTTAGATTCTCCCCCTCCATTTTTCTCCTTTATCCCCTCTCCCTATTGTCTCCATTTTACAGATGAGAAAACTGAAGTCCAGAAAAGTGACTAACCCCAAGTCACATAGCTCATTTTGGACCCACATCTACCTGCTTTCTGTCGGTGGACCAATTTTAAGTCTATGTGTTTAATTTGTAAGCTATGCAGGCTTCCAAAGGAAATTGGCTTATTGCCCATGATAGTTATTTACTTAAACATTGGGAGTTCCAGATAGAACAATTATTCAGGTTTATTATTTTTAAAAGTGCAAAAAGATGAGATGGATTTCAGTGCAGTGTGTGACTTTTCCATGGGCTATATTCTTAATTTGACTCCTGGGGCTCCCTTAGGTGGTGACACATCAAGTAATGACTGTCTTTTATATTTTTTGATGCTTCTGAGTGATTAATATGAGAGACATGCTAATATTTGAGTAATGCTGGAGAATTTGTCATAGCAAGCATATATTCAGCCTGATTCTATGTTAAGTAATGCACCATGTACCCCGAGTTGGAGTACCTGTCCTCAGAACTTGCATTGTAGTAGGGAGATCAGATGTACTCAGCTCACAGTGAAGACAGTGTGTAATTAGTGCTATCAGAATAGAAGCATGGAGGAAGGACTAGTGAATTCTATTTAGGGGTATCAAGGAAGATGAAGGCTTCATGGAGGAAGCTGCTTTTGAGCTGGACCTCAATACATAGGTGAGAAGAAATAAAATATGTATGTCTGGTGGCATTTGTGAACATGTGAAGGAAAAAATTTGCTTAGCCTGTTATGTGCCCCTCATTGTGCTGAAATTGAGAATGCACAGATAACTGGGATACTTAGGTTGACTGGACAGGGAGAGGGAGAGAAAACAAAAATGGGCAGAGATTAGGGAGGGAGGTGAACCTGGCCTGCTGGGGAAGGGCTAGGTAGTAGTGGCCACAGTGCTGTGGAATTTGGGCTTAATTCAGGAACAATGGAGTGAGCCTAATAAAAGGTTTTTGAATAGCACCGTGATCTAATTGCCTATGTGAAGGAACTTACCATTACAGATTTACAGTATCTCATTTTCTCTGATTTCATCCTCATACCAGCTTCATAAGGTAGGACTTATCCCATTTTGCAGATGAGAAAACCAAGGCTTAACAAAGTTAGCTATCTTGCCTGTGCCTTTGGGCTAAGTCAACAAGCTGTAGTTTGAGCCCCAGTCTCCAAGCATGACTAAAACTTGAACCTACAATGAGAAAGATGGACTAAAGAAAAATTTAGAAGTGAAAAAAGTCAGTAGGAAGCTGTGGCAATTGTCCAGGTGAGAAGAGATGAAGACAGTGGGAGGGGCTGGAAATGGGAGGATTGACAAGTCGGGCAGAGTCAATGGCCTGGAGCTGCTGGGATAAGAAGAGGAGGTGAGAGGAAAGAATGCCGTGTGTGGTGGTGGAGGTGATGGAGGGCAGGAGCAGGACCATGCCCTCAGCGACTTACCAGTGTGGCAAGGATGCAGCTTTTCAGATCATCCTGAGTCAGAAGAGTTTGGGAAATGGAAGAATGATTCAGGTTAAAGCAGAATGAGCCTCTGAACTCTGATCCAAACCTTTTTTGGAGTTACTGCCCATCAACTTTCACCTGCAAAGTCTGTTTCTCTGTCAACATAGTGAGGCTGTGGAATGGCTTGTTAGGAGATTCCAGAGAAATTCATGTCTGTTTAGACCAACTCAGTAGTACCAACACAGCTTTGTGAAATAGATCTTGTTCACTATCCCAAATAACAAGTCCATTCTGGACAAAATGGTAAAAGTTCACAGAATTTGTTTCCTCTTTTCTACTACTTAGCAGACACCCTTTAGAAGAACCCCAATCTCAGATTGGACTTCCTACCAATGCGACCTTAATGAGCGTGTTGGTACTAGTAAGCAATGTGGCTATTACATGGGCTCATTTAAATTGAAGGTATTGGGAGAAAGGGATCCTTGAACATGAGCTTTCAGATTTGATTCATTGTCATGATTTCACTTTCCCAAAGAGCTCGATCATCTGCCCAAACTCATTCACAACCTACAAGAGCCTCATGGACAAGCTGAAACTTTTGTTTCCTTTGAAAAGAGCACGGGTACTGCTGCACAGACCCCCTCAGAGGTTTACCATGGTATGGAAGCAGGGAGCAGTATGAAAGAGAAAAGGTGCTGTGCAGACAGTGAATAGAATCAGCATCAGAGGATAAGTGGTCTACAGTGCTCCCTAGTAGTGTTAAATTGTCAGGTGCCCGTTGTTCTGGGGAAAGGAGGTGGCCTGTTTTCAACATCTTGTGGCCTAGTTTCCTCACCTGGGGAAGATTTATTGCAAGGCTAGAGTTGCCCTGGCATGTGCTCCAGGTTCAGTGATGCCCTGAAGGCAACACAGTTTGGGAGGATTCAGGTCTATCCTCCCGGTGTCTAAAGAAAAGTTTCAGAAACCCAGAAGTGGAATGGTGGCCGAAAGTTTTGCTTCCAGAGGTGCTCTAGGCTTCTTGCCCTGTCCTAAATGTTAGCCACCAGTGACATGTGGCTTTAAAGCATTTTGAAATGTGGCTAGTATGAATTGAGATGAAATACATACTGGATTTCAAAGATTTGGTATGAAAAATGTGTGAAACGTTGCTCATGTTTTTTTTTTTTTTACATTGATTGCATGTTAAAAGGATAATATTTGGGATTAAGTAAAATACATTAGAATTAGTTGGGTGTGTGGCATGTGCCTATAATCCCAGCACTCAGGAGGCTGAGATAGGAGGATTGCAAGTTGGAGGCCAGCCTAGGCTGCATAATGTGTTCCAGGTAAGCCTGGACTATGTAATAAGACCCTGTCTCAAAAAAATATTAAAATTATTTTCAACTATTTCTTTTTCTTATTCACTGTGACTACTAGAAAACTTAATGTTTCTACTGAATAACATTTCTTTCTTTCTTTTTTTTTGGTACTGAGGCTTGAATTCAGGGCCTATACCTTGAGCCACTCCACCAGCCCTTTTTTGCAAAGGGTTTTTTTTTTTTGAGATAGGGTCTTGAGAACTATTTGCCAGGGTTGACTTTGAACCTCAATCCTCCTGATCTCTGCCTCCTGAGCAGCTAGGATTACAGGTGTGAGCCACATCTCTACACAGATGAACTTTGGGCCAAGAACATAGGCCCAGGTAACCAGGGCATGTTCTAGACTTGCTCTTGAGCCCACTCCTATAGCCAAGACTCTGCTTTTGGAGAGGTGAAAGGAACTTGGCTTTTGTGATTCACTCCTCCTTACCCAAGAGCCCATTGAAATTCTACCACTCAAAAGTTACCACTTCAGATAATCAAAACTTTACAAAATGCACATATCCTAGGATTAAGGATCCAGCATCTAGACTTAACTTCTAAAATCCCAGGATTCCTGTGAGATAGAGGAGGGACCCCCAGAGGGAACTGGGGGAGGTTAACTGACTACCTCAATCTTCCATTTTATGGTCAGCTTTTTGACTTTGAGGCCACCTACCCTACCTGAGTGTTTTCTTCCTTCTTACTATCTTTGTCCTTAGGAAGTAGGCAATTTGGTGTTCCCTTGGAGTTTCAGAAGAACCATATTAGAAGCTTCGCTTTTTTCCTTTCCTTTCAATTCTGACTGGTTTACCTGACTTGGGAAGGCTGAATTTCTTTTAAACTATGTAAGTGTACCTCATATAGCTTGGGTAAAAGGTAGAATTTGTTCTGCAGCTTGGCATGCTTCAGATATTATTTTGGGGGGTGGACTCAGGCTTGAGCCATGCATCCAGGCCCAGACTTTTTTTTTTTAAGAAAGGAACTAGGCCAGATGCAGTGGCTTCAGCCAGGTTTGAAAGATCCCATCTCAACCAATGGCTGGGCATAGTGGTTCATACCTGACATCCAGCTATGCAGGGAAACACATATGGGAGGGTGGTGGTCCAGGCTGGCCCTGGGTATATAAAACAAGATGCTGCCTCAAAGATAACCAACACAAACAGGGGTTAGCAGAGTGGCTCAAATGGTTGAGCACCTGCCTGCAAGTGGGAGGCTCTGAGTTCAAACTCCAGTACTGCCACAAAAAAAAAAAAAAAAAAAAAGGAAGGAGGGAAGAGGAAGGGTGAGTTGTATGTTTTAGATGTGGTCAATGTATTTACTGGGCCTCCAAGGAGACAGCAGCAGTTCTTCAGGAGAACTCATGCATGAATCCTGGTCATTTCCCAAGATTTTGTCTTCTAGTTGTGGAAGTTAGTTTTCTATTACTATAACAAATATTTGAGATAAACAACTTATAAAGAGAAGATGTTTATGTTGGCTCATAGTTTTAGAGGTTTCAATCCATGATCACTTGGTCATGATGCTTTGATTCTATGGGGAGGTAGCACATCATGGCAGAAGCATAGGTAGAGCAAAACAGCATACTTCATGACTGGGAAACAAAAGAGAGGAAGAAGAGGAAGGGGCTAGAATATCACAGTTCCCCTCAAGGGATGACCTAAATACCTCACACTAAGTTCTTTCTCTCTCTCTCTCTCTCTCTCTCTCTCTCTCTCTCTCTCTCTCTCTGTCTCTCTCTTTCTTTCTTTCTCTCTGTCTCTCTCTGTTTCTCTCTCCCTCTCTCTCCTTTTTTTTTGGGAGGGGGCAATACTGGGTTTGAGCTCAGGGCTTACACTTGTCATCACTGAGAAGATGGGTGTGTGCTATTATGCCCAGGTTTTTTCCATTGAGATGGGGTCTCATAAGGTTTTTGCCCTGGCTATCCTCACACCATCATCATCCCTATCTCAGCCTCCTAAGTAGCCTAGCTTAGGACTACCTCTTAAAGTTTCTACTACTCTCAATAGATTCTCTTTGGGGTCCAAGGTTTCAACACATGGCCTTTGGAGGATAGTCAAGATCCAAACTATATTCATAATACAAATTCTTTCCTACTATTTTTGGATACCTTCTTGTGCTTACCATTAAATGAGGGGACAATTCAAGTTGGGGATTAGGGACCAAAATGGGTTTGCTTTTCATGTAGCATTATTTTCTTAGCTTTGTGTGTGTGTGTTTCTTTGCTTTTTTTGTTTTCTCTTCTAGGCTTTTATAAATTGGAAAGAAGCTAAATTGACTTGGAGTTTTTTCAAACAGTCTTTCTTAAAACAGATTTTGACAGAAGGTAAGTAAAAGGTCACTCTGAGCAGTCATGAGATAATAGTCCAAGTGAAGATATTTCAAAGAACTGCTAATTAACCTTGAATCCAGACCACCTGTCTGCAGCCCTCTTGGGAGAAGACCCTCAGAAATGTTTTTGATTTTGTTTTTAAATAAGGAAAAGAAGACCAACATTTATTATTTAGCTATGTTTAAGTTGACTAATTTTTTTTTTTTTTGGTACTGGAGTTTGAACTCAGGGCCTTACACTTGCTAGGCAGATGCTATACCACTTGAGCCGCTCTACCAGCCCTAAGTTGACTAATTCAAATTTCTTCATAGCCTTATAAAAGATATCTCCCCCTTTATTATGGATGAGGATACTGAGGATGTTTCTTCAGGGTTCTACAGTAATGAGGAACAGCTTAATTGGAATTCATGTTTGTGTCAGTCAGCTTTCTGTTACTGTGACAAAAGTACCTGAGATAATCAACTTTAAAAGGAAGAAATGTTTATTTTGGTTCACTGTTTCAGAGGTTTCAGTCCATGGTCACTTACTCACGCTGTTTTAGGCTTGTGGCAGCACAATATAGCATGGTGTAAGCATGTGGCAGAGGAAGCTTGTTCACCTCATTGCAACTGGAAGCAGAAAGAGCCTGAAAGGGCCAGGCGCTAGTGGCCTATAATCCTAGCTTCTCAGGAGATGAGGAGGATAGCGGTTTGAAGCCAGCCTGGGCAAATAGTTTGGGAGACCCTTTCTCGAAAATACCCATCACAAAAAGGGCTGGTGGAGTGGCTCAAGATTTAGGCCCTGAGTTCAAGCCCCAGTACCTCAAAAAAAAAGAGAGAGAGACAGAGATTGAAAGGGACTGGGGTTCCAATATCTCTTTAAAAGGGGACCTAACTTCCTTAAACTAGTCCCCTCCTAAAGGTTCTACCTCTTCCCAATAGTGTCATGGACTTGCAACCAAACCTTCAACATGCAGATCTGTGGGGGACACTTTGAAACACTTTGATAAAGACCCAAACTACAGCAAAATCTAACTGTAAAACCACATATTATATCATTTTAATAAATATGTTATAAAAATATTATATCAAGCACAAAAACTTGGTAGATAAAACTATCCATATCTTAACTTTTGTATATTTTCTTCTTGTTTTCAAGTGTTTTAAGATCCAGGTCATCATTTTATTTTATTTGTTTATTTATTTATTTTTGTGGTACCGGGCCTTGAACTCAGGGCGTGCACCTTGAGCTATTCCACCAGCCCTTTTTTTGTGTTGGGTTTTTTCGAGATAGGGTCTGGAAAACTTTGCCTGGGTTGGCTTCAGACTGTGATCCTCCTGATCTCTGTCTCCCGAGTAGCTAGGATTATAGGCCACCAGCACCTGGCTCATCATTTTATTTTCTTAAAACAACAATATAGACCTGTGTGATAATTTGGTCAGATTTCTGACTTCTGTTCTTCTAGTTTAACAACTCTAACAGATCTTCTGATAAAGTCCCAGCAGGGAGTTGAAAGTACATCTAGATTTTTGTTTGTTTGTTTTTGTTTTTTTGAGATTGGGTCTCATTGTGTAGCCCAGGCTGGCCTTGAATTCTTGATCCTCCTGTCTCCACTTCCTGACTACTGAGATTATAGGCATGTACCATCACACCTGATTTGACATTTAGTTTTGTTTGTTTAACAAGTTTTTAATTCACTTTATTTTTCTTGTATATAATCCTGTGTTATAATCTGGGTCTTCTGCATGGAGACTCTCGTGTGGATTTCCACAAGATGGTCAATGAATTATTGATAGGGAGACTTGGTGAACATGGTCTCTTTCCAGAGGCTAGTCAGATAGCTATAGGTCTTAAAGATGGCAACAAAGGCGGCCTTGGTAAAGTTGACCAGATGGCAGTGCAGCTCCTGGCCAAAGTGTACAGGCCATTAGCAGCAGCTTTTTGGGGCCAGGAGCTAAGACAGTGCCCGTGCCACAGGAAGCAGGGATGAGGCATACTAGCACAAGACTACAGTGGCCTGTCATCTTGCATGAGACAGTGTGAGGCTTGCCAATCTTGTTCCCTCATAGCCTCTCAGCATAGGGACAATGGAGAACTTAGCCAAAATCATGGCCACTTGGGTGGCAGTGGCTACCCCCTTAGAGTACTTAATGCCCAGGCCAATGTAACCATGATAGTCTCCAGTGGTGACAAATTCTTAAACCCAGTCCTCTAGCCAGTGTCTGCTTCTGCACTGGCATGATCTTCAAAACCTCATCCTTAAGGATGCCCCCAGGAAAAAGTCAGTATTATCTCAGACACCTTGATGGGCAGGGAGAACAGATAGGTCTCCTCCAAGGACTTGATCTTTTGTCCTTGACCAGGTGGCCCAGCTTGGTGATGGGGATCCACTTCATATGTTTGGCCTCTGCCTCATCCCAACCACAGCCATAATGAAGGCCCTGTAGGCCACTGCCAAAGCCTTCATGGATGCTGCCTGGGTCCCCAGGGCCTCAGGGCTCTACTGCACTGGCTTCATCCACCATTTGGTGTTTTTACAGAGAAGAAGCTACATCTAGTTTTATACATTCATGTGTTGGTTTATTTTCACCTAGCTTAAATTCAGAGAATGAGATTGGGATGCAGCTATAAGCTGCTAAAGGTAGTGGTTTCTATATAATACATCTGTATGTTGATACATCTGTATCTGTATTACTGAACAAATTTTGTGGTACTGGGATTTGAACTCAGGGCCTCACATTGCTAGGCAGGCTCTCTACCACTTGAGCCACTCTAGTAGCCCATGAACATATTTTTTAATCTCTTCAAAATTATCTTTTTATTTGCTTATTTATTTCTTGTGTGATACTGGGGTTTGAACTCAGGACCTCACGCTTGGTAGCAAGTGTTTTACCGTTTGAATACCTCCAGTCCCCAAAATTATCTTTTAATTATAAAAGTAGTATAACCTCATCATAAAAATCCCGGAAAATGGAATAAAGTTCTCTGTAGTCCTAGCATCCTAATACAATCACCCTTATTATTATCTTGTTATTTCCATCATCTTTATTTTTTGCTAATCATGTCTCCAAAGGAAAGTAATTTGCCCTGTGCCTTACTTTCTTCATCTATTAAGTGAGAAAGAGAACCAGGAGGTATTTACATGCTTTAGCCTGAGCCTTAACTTTGCCCCTAAAATGAAATTGTTCAGGAGACTTCTGGGTCAGAAGCCTTGGGAGAGCTAAGTTACAAGAACTGAGGTATAAGTTCCTACAGTGCAGGGAATATGCCATTTACCTCTGTCTCCCTGCTGGGCCTGGCACATGATAAGCATTCAGCAAGTATTTATTGATAGAGTAAGAAAAGCAACAATAGAAGGTAACTAATGAAATTGTACATTATGATTGTTAACATTGTTGTTAGAAAAGGAAAATCAATGGAGGAAGTTTTAGAAAGGATATTGTATATATGCTCTCTTTTTCCTCTCAAAAATGTTTTTGTTTTGTTTTGTTTACAGAACTGGGGCTTGAACTCAAGGCCACAGTTTGCTAGGCAGGTACCACTTGAGCCACACCACTCTATTTCCTCCCAAACTTTTAAGGGAAGTTTTAATGAGTTTAAGGGAATGGATCCAATCCAAATATGTCTCTCAACTAGTTTTCTGGATTACAGTTGCTAGACATGTGTTTTCAACAGCAGGTTTAAGTTAGCCACTCACTAAAGCCTCCTGAGCTTGGCCTAAATTTAATGCCAGTGCTTGCTCCATAGTTGGGTCTTCCTGGCCTGGTTGCTTGACTGGCAGAAGGCCATTAGGAACTTCTCAGGGCTTCGATCTCCATGGCAGGGAAATAAGGAAGTGGCCTGACCAGGACCCCCGAGATTCTTTTATCTTTAAAAGCTATAGTTCTAAAACAAAAAGTTGAAATCATTTTTTGTGGTAGTAAAAAATATGTTAGCTCTTCCCTTCTGCCCACATTTCCTGCACGCTGTGTGCCAGGTGCTGAGAATAGAGATGAAAAGCAGGCTGTGGCCTCAAGAAGCTCATACTCATACCAAAGTCACAGACATTGGGTGGTTGTTACAAGACTATGGTGAAGTACTGGGAAATGTTAACACAGTTTCCTGGAACCCTGCTAAGAAGGGACAGAATGACTGGGAGGGGTGTCCTGCCTTCAGGAAGCTTACAGAATGTGAATGAGAGTCTTATTCTGCCAGAAGACAGGAGGGCTATGCAGAAAAGCCATTGTAGGTGGGGAGGATGCCACAACAGGCCCAACCTGACTTGGAGCAGGTAGAGGGCTAAACCCAAGAAGGTAGGGTATAGCGAAAGATGACAATGTGATGGGGTGAGGTTGGTGAAGAGAGGTCAAAAGATAGCTTGAAGTCAATGTATAAAAGCCCTCAAATACAGAATGAAGGAGCCTGGACTTTATGCAAACATTAATTGAGCCATTTGGAGGTATGAAAGACTGTACAGTCATCTCTTGATACCCAGGGAATTGGTTCCAGGACCAATCCTGATTATTAAAATTTAAGGATGCTCAAGTCTCTTATTAAAATGGCTTAATATTTGCATATAACCTAAGCATATTCTTCTGTATGATTTAAATAATTTCTAGATTACTTATAATAGCTAATGCAATGTAAATGTGATATGTCACTGTTATTTTGTTTTGGGTAGGGAGTATTATTAAGAAAAAAAAGACTGTACATACTCAGTTCAGATGCAGTTTTTTTTTCCAAATGTTTTTGATCTGCAGTTGGTTGAATCTTCAGATGCATGAACCCCTAGATGGAGGGCTGACTGTATTTGCAAAAACTGGAACTGGATTGGAGCAACACAAAGATACTGGCCTGGGAGGACCTACAGAGGTCCCTGCCATACATACTTGTCTTATAAGGAGACAAGATCAGAGAGAGGAGAGAATCTTAAGAAAGATGAAATCTGGCCTCTTAATGCTTTCCTTTTTGAATAGATTGCTAGTAGATGAGGGTTTGCCCTTTGGGGCTGTGGGCATTGTTCAGTGCTCTATCTCTGTAGTAGTCAGTGATTTTCATTCATGGATAAGAAAATTTGTGGAAGTATTGTGAGGATAGGAGGTAGGGGTGGGTGTTTAGGCTGCTGTCTGCATTTTGAGTGCATTAGACCAAGTTAGATTTGAGTGATAAACTGAGCTCCAGAGCCTTGCCAGCTAGCTCCCAGGGAGCTTTCTCCACCAGAGAAAGACTTGAACAAGCCTATGCCCACATCATGGACATTTCCTGTCACAGGAAGTTCACACTGTGAGTATCTGACCTCCCTTAAAACTTGGACAACCATTTTCATTATTAACATTTTAGTAATCATCCCTTATTTTTAACTTATTAGACTGGTTTTATTGATTTGTTTGTTTCCTTTAAATTTAACTGACTTGTAAACTTCCTATCAATAAAGCTCTCAATACTTTCCAAATTATTATTGTGAGATCAGCGTTAGGACCAGGAACATGTCTTCAATTGATTATCTGCTTTTTCTCCTTTGAGTGTATTTTTCAACTGGAGCCAGGTATAGTGGTACACATCTGTAATTCTAACGCTTGGGAGGGATGAGGCAGGAGGATCATAAGTTTGAGACTAGATTGGGAGACCCTGTCTCAAAAAACCAGAGTGGGGGAGGGAAGGGAGGGAGAGAGAGAGAGAGAGAAAGAGAGAGAGAGAGAGAGAGAGGGAGGCGGGGAGAGAGAGAATGAATTTATCAGTTGAAAAAGTTGATAGATGGTAAGAGAAAAGGGAACAATAACTTAACGTGCTGATTATTTTGCTTTTCCATTTTTTTTAGGCGAGCGATATGTGATGACATTTTTGAATGTATTAAATTTTGGCGATCAGGGTAAGATGAAATTCTGTAGTATTTTAATTAAAGGCCGATGCTATTAATAGATCTTAATATTTTTCTCTGTATTTTAATACATTTAATGAAAAACTTGAAGGTTATAAGAAATGCAGATAGTATAAAAATGAATTCTGAAGATTGTAAATTGTAGGTTTTTGTAAATGTATGCAGTATATTGACTATGCCCTCTTGTGTGGCTGGAGTGGCAGGTTCTTGTTAGGACCCGCACTCTCTACCCTGCATCCTACAGAGCTCTGGTGCTTATTTGGAGGGATGGGGGTGTGCTAGGAGAGAAGAAAAGAGGCTCACCCTCACAGTCACAAAGGTACCTTTGTGAGATGAGGCTTTCTCAATTTTTTTCACATTTATTTTTAAAATAATACCAAAGTAATGAAAGTTAAAATACAATTTTGTGTAGATGACTGTTATTTTAAAAATGCTAGTAATAAAAGTATCTTGACCATGTCAGTGTCAGTATGCTGGTTGTATGCTATAGTTTTTGCAACATATTAGCATTTAGGGAAAGTGGGTAAAGGGTACATGGGATCTCAATTTCTACATGTGTGGAATCTACATTTTTCTCAAGGTTTAAACTTTTTAAATTTTGGCAGTACTGGATTTGAACTCAGGGCCTTGTGCTTGCTAGACAGGTGTCCCTACTACTTGAGCCATGCCTCCTCCTAACTGTAAACATTTTTTGGTAGTACTGGGATTTGAACTCAGGGCTCCATAGTTGCTAGACAGATGCTCTACTGCTTGAGCCACAACTCCAGTCATTTTTGTTCTGGTTATTAAGAGCTCACATTTTTTACCCAGGATGGCTTCTAGCCATCACTGCAATGATAGGTACATGCCACCACACCCAATTTTTTTCCATTGAGTTAGTGTCTCACAAAATTTTGACTGGCAGGCCTCAAACTGTGATTCTCCCAATCCCAACTTGTAAGCCACCAGTGCCTAGCCTAAACATTTTTTTAACATTTTAAATTAAACATTACATTAAAAAATAATTTTAATATAAGTGCTGTAAAATTGAAAATTGCAAAACTAATATGATTATTGTTTCTTCCTTTTTGTTTTGTAGGTGTATATGATATAGTGAATAATCTTGGCTCCCTTGTGGCCAGGTTAATTTTCCAGCCAATAGAGGAGAGTTTTTATATATTCTTTGCTAAGGTGCTGGAGAGGGAAAAGGGTACCACACTTCAGAAGCAGGTAGTCTTGGTTCTCATGTTATCATCTCTCAAGTGAACCTCCCTCCAATTGCAAGACAAACAAATGTGGAACAGTCTGTTTCCCTTCTGTTTGATCTGCAATTTTCTTTTAGATTTCATTCCTATATCACATTCTGACTAATGGCAGGACCCAGAGTTCACTGCTGTTTTATGACCTTTACCCTTTTTCCTCTTGCTGTCCCTTTTGTCTCACTCCTTTGTCCTTCTATATGAATTTACTCTTGGCCCAGCCCTCTCAGAGCTGTCCAGAGTACAGCACAAATGACCTCCCATGGCCTAGCCCTAGGCATAAGAATGAGGTAGTGTCTCCTATCCTCAGCTTCTCAAGAACCAGAGGATGTTGAGCAAGGGATGGGGAAGAAATGATGTGGTTTTCAGGTTTTGCTCGCTGCACCAATCCTTTAAGCTTTTTAGCATGACTTTGCCATGCCCAGGGCTACATTCTGACCCTGAGAATGTATGTACTGCAGTTGGTCAATACAGAAGAAGAGATTTTAATCCAGGAGCATTTGGTCATAGAAACTGCTTTTTCTAAAACCACTGAAAATGCCTGGCTTTTACTAAAATTAAAAGCAAGCTAGGTTCACCTCTTACATGTCTTAGAAGATATTTCACAAAATATAGTTCATGTATATCTCAAAATGATTTAGGAATATCTTCCTAAGTATACAATGAAAGTAACATCAGAATTTTGAGACATTTGTCAGGAGAAGCAGAAAGCTGGCTAGCATAGATAGATGAAAGTTTGCTGCTCCATTCAAGTATCAAGAGAGCAAAGTGTTTCCTAAGCAGTATTTGAAACAATTTATTCTAAATGAGTTGAAAACTAAATCTGCCCCTCACAGCCTAAGGAAACATGCCCTATTTTTTTTTCCTTCATTTGCTAATTATCATAAAAACAAATACAAACCACAGAAAAGCAGTGAGGTCTTCACTCAGCTGGAAGAGTGAGCTATAAAACAGTAGAGAGAAGTCCAGAGATGAGGGTGTTCCTCAGCTCATGATTCATCCAACTTTCTTCCCTTTCCCCCTGGCTCAGGAGGATGTCACCATGGCTGCTGTGGTTTTGGAGTCCCTACTCAAGCTGGCCCTGCTGGCTGGCCTGACCATCACTGTTTTTGGCTTTGCCTATTCTCAGCTGGCTCTGGATATCTATGGAGGGACCATGCTTAGCTCGGGATCAGGTATGCTCTAGAGTTTTGCTGGATTTACTCTAACTTCTAAACAGAAATAGAAGAGTCTTAGGAAATTCAAGAACATGTGCACCCATAGTTGACCTCTGTATCAGTGCAGGGAGAATTGCCAGGTATCTGGGGCTGTGGGACTATTCTCTCACTTAGACCAACACACATTTAGGGTATAGTCAGAGGGTTGCACCAGGGTGAACAGCTCCCAACTTCACTTGAAGTCGTTGTCACAAATCCTCCCCGCTGTTGGCTTTTGTTTCAGGCCAAAAGTGTGTTTTGCCAAGCATTTGCCCAAGTTCCCTCTGGAGTGAGGGAGGAAGACAGAGAGCAGGCTCTAATGAGTCTCCACTTAGTACTAAACACATCTGAGGATAGTAAATGCCACATGAGTCTCAAGACCTGATGCAAAAAAACCTCTGAAGGATAACCCAGAGTCATTTGCTGAGAATAAAATTGTTCTCAACAAATAAAATGGTATATTTAATCCACTGACTTTTGGTTTTTTAAAAGTATTGAAAGTGTCTAATACTGAAATGCCTCATGCCCAGGCCACTGAGAATCTCACTGCCTTGCTTAGGGACTTCAGTCTGAAAATATGCTGTGCTGTGGGCTGACAGTCCATTTGCAGTATTTTATCTTGGGTTTAGCAAAGGTGTTTTTAATTCCTCAGGTCACTAGACAAGAACCTGAAAGACTGTTGTCTCATCTCAATATAAAGGATGTTGTCAATGCCATTTTACAATGGCATGTTTTAGTCTCCATTATAATGGGACTCAGACTTTTGGTATTAGAGAAAGAAGGGCCAAGTTTCTACACAACAGCAAAGGTCATTAAGTTTGGAGAAACACCTGCTGTGAAGCCAATGAAGTGGTTTGCAGCTCCCTGGGGCTTGTGGTGTGAGAAGAACATTTTCATCAGGCAACTGCAGGGAAGCCTCATTAGGAAGCCATTAGTAAGTTTATGTGCAGAGACTGGGGACTCAGCTGTTTCCTAGAAGCTCTGCCCCTTTAGAAAACAGTCACCAAGGAACAGTCTCTACTACAACAGAATCACAGGAGGTTGCCAAGAGGGGCTGTCCTATTATAACAGTGTTCACCTGGCAGAGTAATTAATCATAGGAGAAATACTACTGTGATTATGTTGTCCTTTTATTCAAGTGAGGTGCTAATGCTGTTTTGAGCATTGATAATTTATCAATTAAAATGTCAGAGTTGATTAAGTTCTAAGGTAAAGTGTTCTGAGTTCATTAATTTTAGACTCAAAAAGTGCTCTCATCTTCAGAGAGCAGTGTCTTGAGAATGGTTCTGATTTCTGTTTCTTGAAAGCATGTGTGGTTTCATATGTTACTGCATTGTCTTCAGGACCGTTGTCTTCTCTTACTTGGTTCAGGGCCTCACTAGCTGTGCCCTGGCAGGGTCTTTTAGCATTTGTTTCCAAGTTATTGTTGCCTCTCACTCTGACCAAACTTCCACTCTCTGTAAAACCCTTTGGCTTCTGGGTAGGGTCAGTGCCTCTCTACATGGTGCCTGCTGGCTTCCCCGGTTCCACACCACCTCTCCTCTCCTTGCTCACCCCTGTCTCACTGGACTAGTGCTATGTATCCAAATGCTTTTACTGTGCCAGGAAACACAAACACCACTGCTGTCCCCCAACCCACCCCAACAATATTTTTTGATCACCTAAATACTTTGCTAAACTTGACTTTGTCCAAAAAGACTTCCTGGACTAATCAGGAAAAAATAGCAACTCTCCATAGCTCAGCCTATCACTTTATTTACTTATTTAGGGGCTGAGAATTAAACCCAGACCCTTGCAAATGCTGAGCATGCACTTTACCACCGAGCTACATCTCCAACCTCAGCCCCAGCACTTTAGAAGTTTTTGTTTTGTTTTGTTTTTGTGAGGTGCTTCATATTGAACCCAGGGCCCAGGGCCTTGGGCATGCTAAGCAATTGCTGTAACTTTGAGCTACAATCCCAACCTTTTTTTCTGTACTAGGGTTTGAACTCAGGGCCTCACACTTGCTTGGCAGGAACTCTGCTTGAGCCACTCTGCCAGCCCTTTTTTGTGTTGAGTATTTTTGATAGGATATCACAAACTATTTGCTCAGGCTGGCATCAAACTCTGATCCTCCTGATTTTTGCCTCCTGAGTAGCTAGTATTACAGATGTGAGCCACTGGTGCCCAGCAGCGCTTGGTTTTTTTGAGACAGTCTTGCTATGTAACTTCAGCTAGCCTTGAATTCACTATGTAGCCCAAGCTGGCCTCAAAATGGCTGCCCTATTAGTGTTCCTTTTGTAATTTTGTGGCTGTCATAATGCAGGATAAGAGTCCCACAGCACAGAGCCCTTTCATATTAAACAGCTTTCATAACCCTGTATGAGTTAAAAATTCTGAGACTGAGAACTTCAGTCTCCCTTTTCTTTCAGTGGCTAAGTTTTTTTCTTTACTGATGCATAATTTACATGAAGTAAAACACTGTTCTCTTAAGAGTACAGTTTGATGAGTTTTGACAAATACATATACTCAATGTAACTACCATCCAGATGCAGATATAGAACATTTCCATTATGCCCAGAAAGTCCCAGGACCCTTCCCAGTCCACTACTGCCCCCTTTCATCAGAGGCAATCACTGTTTTGATTTCTATTGCCATAGATTAGTTTTTTGTTTTTTTGGAGGTGCTGCATCAGGGCTTTGCTCATGTTAGGCAAGTGCTCTCTATCACTGAGCTTCATCCTCAGCCATAGGATTGCTTTTATTTTTTCAAAACATTTTTATTAGTATATGATAGTTGTATGGGGGGTTTCATTGTGACATTTCCGTATATACATATATTGTACATAGTATTGCTTTTTAAAAGAATTTCAGGTCAGGGAAATTATACAGTGTGTATACTTTGGGTCTGGCTTCTTTCCTTCAATGTAATGTTTTTGAGATTCATCCATGCATGATCAGTAGGGTTTTGGTTTTTTTTTCTCTTTTCTTGTTGAAAAGTATTCCTTTGAATGGATGCCCCATGGTTTATCATTTCTTTTATTGATGGTCGGTTTAGACTATTATGAGTAAAGTCACTACAGATGTTATTGTAACAGTATTTTTGTTAACATATGCATCCATTTCTGTTGGATGTACACCTAAGGTGAAATTGCTGGATCCTAGGTTAGATGAAGTTTTGGTTTATTAGAAACTGCTTGTCCATTCTTTGATAATAGTCCTCTTAAAATAAGGGATTAATCCCATTGGTAAGGCTCTTATTCTCTGGTCTTCATATTTTTCCAAAGCTTATTATTAGCTATAGAACTCTATCACTTTGTTTTAGAAGAAAGTACAACATTAGGGGCTCTGGTTCTCACTGTGTATTGTGAGTATTCTGTCTCAGTAATTGCCTGCTTGTCCTGGGCCCTGGGCTGTTCCTGAAGGTTTTTTTCTTTGGAACTGCTCACCTGAGATTCTCTTAATATGCAAGGTGTCTTTGAGTGCTCATAGCTGGCCTTTTCATGCTGATTTTAAAAGTGGGCAGATTTGCTAGCTGGCCAGATAAGCTTTTAGTTGTTCAGCAAGAGATCTGTACATTTATTCATAACTATTCTTTTGTTTTTAGCTGATTATTTTAGTCAGTGCCATGGAATGCTTGAATCCTCCAGTAATGGGAATGCAGTCTGCTCCTTGATACCAGCAGGTTCTATGACCCAGTTCTGGTGTTCTCTGAATCTCCTATTTGGACTCTTGAGTCTCTGTGGATTATTTCCTTATAGGTCCTGTTTTGCTGCGTTTCTACTGTCTTTATGTCTTACTGCTTGCCATCAATGGAGTAACTGAGTGTTTTACCTTTGCTGCAATGACCAAAGAGGAAGTTGACAGGTAAGTAACCTAGAAGGTACACCTTTAATCATGGCCTTTGACCAAAATGAAGTAAGTTACTAATCCTTTTCTTTTCATTATGAACATTGATTTACCTATGACTTTCTCAGAAGCTACACTATATTACTAGTGTGGTACCTCCCTGGGACCTCTGTTGCACTGGCACCATTCTGTTCATGCTCCCCATGGGAGGGCTGTGAGGCAGCAAGTTTGTCTGATTCCCTTCTAGAGGGAAAAATATCATCCCTGAGAATCATGTTTGTCCAGCTGTGCAGGGTCAGGCATAGGACAAGCTAGACTTCCGTTCTTCTGTCTCCTTGCCCAACCCCCTAAAAGTGGTCCTTAACTCCAGGGGGTTACCATGGAGCTTCTTCAAGATGCAGATTTCTGCCTCTGAGAAGCAGATCCATAGGTCTCTGAGAATCTCAGGGATTCTGTGATAACGCTCCACAGAGGAAGGCCCAAATGCACATACACATTTTGCCATAATTTTTTCTTGTCTTTTGACCTTATGTTGGCACATAAACAGTCAGTGCCATCTTTTCATGACTGCAGAGGATTCGTTGTATGGCTGTGCCTAGATGTATTCAATTAACAACCGCTAGGGGATGCTTCAGTTGGTCCTGCAGTCGATACCCTTGACCATCCATCTTTTAAGTCCAGTATCTTCTTTGGACCATGGAGAAATGAGCACTCAAATAATTTGACATGCACCTGGAATCCCAGCACTCAGAAGGCTGAGGCAGGAGGATCATGAGTTCGAGGCCAGCCAGAGCTACATAGTAAGACCCTGTCTCAAAAATAAAATAAATAAATAAATAAAATAAATGAATGAATAAATAAATAAATGCTTATATTAACCAAACGTTATAATGATTGTCACTAATTATTCATTTTGCTTTGATTTTTAAAGTGGTATTTTAATTGTATCTTTAACTTTTTCATTTTTTCCTGAAGTGGATTATGCCTTTAAGAGTGACTTGTGAGCTCTGGTAAATTCAACAGTCCTTTTCTAGTGAATGACAGTGGGCTTCATCCTTATCAGCTCCTCCCAGATGGCCATAGCAAAGAAGCTGCACTTGCAATTGTTCCTGCTTTAAGTAGCAAGAATTAGCTATTGGTTTCATTCACTACTGCCATTTTACCTGGAGTGGGGTGAGGATGACTTTGAAAGTTTGTGAGCCTATGGCTTAAACTCCAAGGACTGGTATAGTAGTTCTTTCTGAGATAGTATTTGGGGAAAAAATAATATTATATATCTCTGCTTCTTTTTGGAAAAAGGTTATTGATTGATTAATAGTTACTAAAAAACTTCCCTGTGGAGGTTTTGTGCCCTATGGGCTTTCGTACTTCTACTACTCATTAAGAGATTCTCTGGTGAGAAGCAGATAAACTCCCTCCCTAGAATTCTGCATGAAATCATAACTCTCCTGTTGGAGTACAGTATGTTGTGAGTGTGGGGGAGTATTCTTACCATGTACTTTGATAAAGTGTATTGCAGTAGCCCAAGGATATTCAGAGACACAGTGGCTTTCTTACTACCCATCATGTGCAGGGACTCAGAGGCTACCTAAGCCCAGGTTGGGGACCTAAAAGGTTTGGTTTCCTCAACAACAGTATATTTAAAGCATACCTGCTATGAGCTAGGCAGAAATCAGATGCTGGCTATACTGTACCTTTTTGAAGGACTATGGCAGTTATTTTATGAGGCTCAGTTCCTTCCTTTGCAGATAGCTGAAGATGACTAAGTGATGTGCTGCTTTGAAGTCAAAGTGAAAGGAGTAGCAAGCATAATCATTCAGTTCCAGAATCCAAAGAGCCCTAGAGATTTAGAGAACTGAAGAAGGATGTGTAAGAGTCTGGAAAATGCCAGAGGAGATCCAGCCTTTGTTCACTATTCACATTTCATTCTGGAGGCTGGTCATTTTGCGTGAGGTCTACTGCCCAAGGTTGTGATGTGCTTCATTTCCCAAGGGAAGCAACATGAGGTGCTGAAGCTTAGGGGCCAGAAGTCAGGTTGGCCAGCAGCACAGCAACTAAGAGATAGCATAGATAAATAGGACTTCATAAAACTAAAAAGCTTCTGCTCAATAAAAGAAATGGTCTCTAAACTGAAGAGAACACCCACAGAGTGGGAGAAAATATTTGCCAGCTATACATCAGACAAAGGACTGATAACCAGAATATAATATATAGGGAACTTAAAAAACTAAATTCTCCCAAAATTAATGAACCAATAAAGAAATGAGCAAGTGAACTAAACAGAACTTTCTCAAAAGAAGAAATTCAAATGGCCAAAAACCAAATGAAAAAAGGCTCACCATCTCTAGCAATAAAAAATAAAATAAAATAAAGGGGTGAGATTACACCTCACCCCTATTAGAATAGCCATCATTTTTTTTTCATTTTTCTTTTATTATTCATATGTGCATACAAGGCTTGGTTCATTTCTCCCCCCTGCCCCCACCCCCTCCCTTACCACCCACTCCACCCCCTCCCGCTCCCCCCCTCAATACCCAGCAGAAACTATTTTGCCCTTATCTCTAATTTTGTTGTAGAGAGAGTATAAGCAATAATAGGAAGGAACAAGGGGTTTTGCTGGTTGAGATAAGGATAGCTATACAGGGCATTGACTCACATTGATTTCCTGTGCGTGGGTGTTACCTTCTAGGTTAATTCTTTTTGATCTCACCTTTTCTCTAGTACCTGTTCCCCTTTTCCTATTGGCCTCAGTTGCTTTAAGGTATCTGCTTTAGTTTCTCTGCATTAAGGGCAACAAATGCTAGCTAGTTTTTTAGGTGTCTTACCTATCCTCACCCCTCCCTTGTGTGCTCTCGCTTTTATCATGTGCTCATAGTCCAATCCCCTTGTTGTGTTTGCCCTTGATCTAATGTCCACATATGAGGGAGAACATACGATTTTTGGTCTTTTGGGCCAGGCTAACCTCACTCAGAATGATGTTCTCCAATTCCATCCATTTACCAGCGAATGATAACATTTCGTTCTTCTTCAGGGCTGCATAAAATTCCATTGTGTATAGATACCACATTTTCTTAATCCATTCGTCAGTGCTGGGGCATCTTGGCTGTTTCCATAACTTGGCTATTGTGAATAGTGCCGCAATAAACATGGATGTGCAGGTGCCTCTGGAGTAACAGTCTTTTGGGTATATCCCCAAGAGTGGTATTGCTGGATCAAATGGTAGATCGATGTCCAGCTTTTTAAGTAGCCTCCAAATTTTTTTCCAGAGTGGTTGTACTAGTCTCCATTCCCACCAACAGTGTAAGAGGGTTCCTTTTTCCCCGCATCCTCGCCAACACCTGTTGTTGGTGGTGTTGCTGATGATGGCTATTCTAACAGGGGTGAGGTGGAATCTTAGTGTGGTTTTAATTTGCATTTCCTTTATTGCTAGAGATGGAGAGCATTTTTTCATGTGTTTTCTGGCCATTTGAATTTCTTCTTTTGAGAAAGTTCTGTTTAGTTCACGTGCCCATTTCTTTATTGGTTCATTAGTTTTGGGAGAATTTAGTTTTTTAAGTTCCCTGTATATTCTGGTTATCAGTTCTTTGTCTGATGTATAATTGGCAAATATTTTCTCCCACTCTGTGGGTGTTCTCTTCAGTTTAGAGACCATTTCTTTTGATGAACAGAAGCTTTTTAGTTTTATGAGGTCCCATTTATCTATGCTATCTCTTAGTTGCTGTGCTGCTGGGGTTTCATTGAGAAAGTTCTTACCTATACCTACTAACTCCAGAGTATTTCCTACTCTTTCTTGTATCAACTTAAGAGTTTGGGGTCTGATATTAAGATCCTTGATCCATTTTGAGTTAATCTTGGTATAGGGTGATATACATGGATCTAGTTTCAGTTTTTTGCAGACTGCTAACCAGTTTTCCCAGCAGTTTTTGTTGAAGAGGCTGCTATTTCTCCATCGTATATTTTTAGCTCCTTTGTCAAAGATAAGTTGCTCATAGTTGTGTGGCTTCATATCTGGATCCTCTTAGAATAGCCATCATTAACAACACCACTAACAACAGGTGTTGGCGAGGATGCGGGGAAAAAGTAACCCTCTTACACTGCTGGTGGGAATGTAAACTAGTACAGCCACTCTGGAAAAAAATTGGGAGGCCACTTAATAAGCTAAACATTGATCTACCATATGATCCAGCAATACCACTCTTGGAGATATACCCAAAAGACTGTGACTCCAGAGGCACCTGCACGCCCATGTTTATTGCAGCACTATTCACAATAGCCAAGTTATGGAAACAGCCAAGATGCCCTACCACTGATGAATGGATTAAGAAAATGTGGTATCTATACACAATGGAATTTTATGCAGCCATGAAGAAGAACGAAATGTTATCATTCGCTGGTAAATGGATGGAATTGGAGAACATCATTCTGAGTGAGGTTAGCCTGGCCCAAAAGACCAAAAATCGTATGTTCTCCCTCATATGTGGACATTAGATCAAGGGCAAACACAACAAGGGGATTGGACTTTGAGCACATGATAAAGTGAGAGCACACAAGGGAGGAGTGAGGATAGGTAAGACACCTAAAAAACTAGATAGCATTTGTCGCCCTCAACGCAGAGAAACTGAAGCAGATATCTTAAAGCAACTGAGGCCAATAGGAGAATGGGACCAGGAACTAGAGAAAAGGTTAGATCAAGAAGAATTAACCTAGAAGGTAACACACATGCACAGGAAAGCAATGTGAGTCAACTCCTTGTATAGCTATCCTTATCTCAGCTAGCAAAAATCCTTGGTCCTTTCCTATTACTGCTTATACTCTCTCTTCAACAAATTAGAGATGAGGGCAAAATAGTTTCTGCCGGGTATTGAGGGGGTGAGGGGGAGGGAGGGGTGGAGGGGTCAGGGAGGAGGTGGGGGAAGGGGGAAAAATGACCCAAACATTGTATGCACATATGAATTAAAAATAAAAAAGGTTGGAATGTTGGGTCACTCCTTGAGCAGGTTCCTTAGCCTCTCTGTGCTAGTTGCCTTGTCTCTGAAACAAATCCAAGTTCCACAGTACAAGGGTCATGTGTATTTGTTTACCATTGTGTCCCCAACATTCCTCATGGGGCCTCTCATGAGGAATTAGCATCTAATATATAACTATTATCCAGGTCACATTCTTGTGCCTCATATGGGAACTTGGGTTAAACAGGATTTTTATGTGCTTTGATTATAAAGTATCAACTAATCAACTACTATCCTTAAAAAAAACATAAATATAGCCAGGTGCCAGTGGCTTGCTCATGTAATCCTAGCTACACAGGAGGCAGAGATCAGGAGGATTGTGGTTCAAAGCCAGCCTTGGCAAATATTTCGTGAGACCCTATCTCAAAAAAAAAAAAAAATCACAAAAATAGGGCTGGTGGAGTGGCTCAAATTAGAGGCCCTGGGTTCTAACCCCAGTGTTGAAAAAAAGCAAAAGCAAAAACCATAAATATCTCTGCTTGTTTTCTTACTCTTCTGTATATGGGTGAAGAACACAGTGACATTTCTATGTTAACTATGTGTTATAAAAACTGTGTTATAAAAACTCGAGCTATAGTCAGGTATGATAGCACACACCTATAAGCCCAGCAATCAAGTAGAGGCAGGAGGATCATGAGTACAGGCCAGCCTCTTGGAGCAGTAAAATACTCTTTCAAAAAACTAAGAGTTGGAAATATAGTTCTTAATGAGCATGCACAATGTTCTGAGTTCAACCCACTAGTACTGGAAACAACAAAAACTATGGAAACTCAGCAGGAGTTAAGGGAATTCAGAGGTTCTTTAGTTGAGTCGATGTTCATGAAACACTGTTTTGCAATGGTCTTGTCTTGGGGCAAGGTACCCACTGCCCTGGTTTGCTTGTCTCCCTCTCCCCAGGTACAATTTTACGATGCTAGCACTGTCCTCTTCATTCCTGGTGTTATCCTATCTCCTGACCCGTTGGTGTGGCAGTGTGGGCTTCATCTTGGCCAACTGCTTTAATATGGGTATTCGGATCACACAGAGCCTTCGTTTCATCCACCACTACTACCAAGGGAGCCCCCATAGGCCCCTGGCTGGTCTGCTCCTGTCTCCAGTCCTCCTTGGCGTATTTGCCCTCAGTGGTGGGATTACTGGTATTTCAGAGGTAAGATTTCCTGCAGCCTTCACACCACATGCTTCTGTGGGCTGTTCACTGTCCATCCCTCTAGGTTTTCCTTCTTGCCCTGCCTGAACCCAAACACTGGACAAGTGTTTGCTGCCTCCTGCCCTTCCCCAGGCCTCTAGGGTAGCACCATATGCACATATGGCACCAGTGGAAGAGAGTAGCCCTCCCCAGCCTAGTTGTCATGTCTTTTTTTCATCTTGGAAGCTGGAGTATTATCACTGTCTCTGGCTAGTCTAAGAGAACGGGGATCTAGACCAAGGAGTTGGCAATGACAGTCATTTCTTTCCCCAGGTATTCCTCTGCTGTGAGCGGGGCTGGCTTGCCAGGCTGGCCCACATTGTTGTGGGTGCTTTCTGTTTAGGAGTGACTCTTGGGACAGCATTTCTCACAGAGACCAAGCTGATCCACTTTCTCAGGACTCAGTTGAGTGTGCCCAGACTCAATGACAAAATGACATGACCTCAGTGATGCCTTGATACTTATGGTATCTGGACTCGCAGTGGGGAAGTTCTTGGGCATAACACATCACTGCAAAAAGCCTTGTTGGAGGGTCTATTGTGGAATGAGAGCCACCTAGGAGGTGAGAGCCTTGGATGAAACACTGACTGTCCACTTGAAGTCTTTTATCCAAAAGAAGATTGTCCTTTTAAAGTGAAGACCAAAAATCCCTTTTAAAATACAGTTTAGCAGCAAAGATGGCTGAAGATGTGTTCAAGTGATGACTTTGCCTCTACCCACAGCATGTCCCAGGCCATGTAATAGAGCTCTTTTCTCTGACCTTCAAAATAAAAATGCAGTTTAGCTTAGCGCTAGTGGCTCACACCTGTAAACCTAGTTAATTGGGAGGCTGAGATTGGGAGTGTCTTATAGTTGGAAATAGTTCTCAAGACCCATTTCCAAAATAACCAGAGCAAAAATGGACTGGAGCTGTGGCTATACTGGTAGAGCACCTGCTTTGCAAGTGTGAAGCCCTGGGTTCAAACCCCAGTCCTGTCAAAAACACAGAAACAAAAAAATAAAATAGTTTTTTTTTCATCATTTTGTTCTTTTTTCCTTTTTTACTAATGTATTTATTCCTTTTGGGTGCCACTGACCTGCAAAGCCACATGCTCCTACAAATTATTTCTTAGATGTTAATAGTTAATGACCATTTGGCCAAGAAAAAGAGATTTAGCCATTTACTCTTCATGGGAATGTTTAGTTTCTTCTTTAAAAGAAGGAAGGGTGTCTGATGTTACACACCAAACAAAGGTATACCCTGGGAATTGTGGCTCTCCCTGTGTGTCAAGACTATGGTCAAGAAAAACTCAGGAAAAAAAAAAAAAAGGAAAAATGTTAGTGAGAAATCCAAGATGCCAACATGAAGCTTTTCAGATCACATTTCCCAGGGTGAGTTAGGAAGGATTTTTTCTGTCCTGGGCATACTGTATCCTTAGCCTGTTCATGCTTTCCCTAGCATGGGCCCTCAGATTTGTTGATTGGAGTGGAAGTGAAAGCTGGATCTGACCTCCTAAAAGTGGGGGGCTTTGGTGAAAACTAATCCAGTGTGAGCTTTGTCCCCTGAAGAAAATGATGCTTTGTAGCTTTCTGTGTATGGAAACTGCACAGCTGTTGACTAAAGTTGCATAGATGTCTCTTTTTATCTTCCTAATAAAATAGGATAAATATGCATATCACTAAATCAGACCTTCTAACTGACCCATTCATTTTCAGCACTGGGCAGTACAACCATATTCCAACCCACAAACGAGTGGCAGGAGTGGGGATGTGAGCTTCCACATAAAGCAGCTTCCTGCACCTATACCTTGCAAGCACCGTTCTAGGTTGTAAAGTGTTTTTCTTTTTTCATTAATGTGTCCTTTTGAATATGGTTGCCATTTGTACCTGCATGTACATACTATATTAATAGTTAATAATTCTTTGGCCCAATGTTCCCAAATCTTCCTCTAGAGAGAAGGCCAGTGAGGGCAACTGGTATCATACAGTAAAATTCGTGCATTTGCCTGGTGCTGATGGCTCATGCCTGTAATCCTAGCTACTTGGGAGGCAGTGATCAGAAGGATCGAGGTTCAAAACCATCCCAGGCAAATAGTTAATGAGACCCTATCTCGAAAATACCCAACACAAAAATGGGCTGGTGGAGTGGCTCAAGTGGTAGAGCACCTGCCTAGCAAGCCTGAGGTCCTGAGTTCAAACCCCAGTATTGCTAAAAAAAAAAAAAAAAAGCATGTATTTAAACCCACTTGCCTGGAGCTGGTACCAAGATGCCAGGGATCAAGACCTGCCAGCACACCAAGACTGGGGCCCAATTACCTTGACATGTTTTTGTTGTTTTAGTACTAGGGGTTGAACTCAGGGCTTCGTACATGCTACAAAAGCACTGTGCCACTAAGCTACTCCCTAGCTCCTTTTTAAAAATTTTATTTTGAGACAGGGTCCCACTATGTTTCCCAGACTGACTTTGAACTTGCTATTCTCCTGTCTCAGCCTCCCAAGTAGCTGAAATTATAAGCATATGCCACCATGCCAGGCTACCTTGACATGTTTTTATCTATTTAGAGGGAGGCTTCTCCGTACCAATTACTAAATGCAAGCTGTTCTGAGCAATTAGTGGCCCTCCAAAAGCATGGCTTCAGTTGTGGTTTTGAAAGACTAGGGCCAGGCTAGCTCAGAAAAATGGATTGTCCCATGGGGTACTGTGGGTGACACAGAAAACAGCTCTTCCTCCCATATCTATTTTCTGTCCCTTGGATACACAGTTCTCACAAGCTTCTTCTCCTACTACTGACTACCCCGCTTTGTCCCCAGAACCCTGCCAAACCACCCCATGCTCACTTGACCCCAATTAGACTGCCTTCCTCATAATCACCTCAATAAGGTTCTTTAGGAATGTAGGTTCCCAGAACCCACTCCACACCTTCAGAATCTGGGCTTCTGGAATTAGCTTTTTTGGCAAGCCCATACAATGGGTGCTACCAAGCTTGGCCCAATCTTGTCATCCTTTTTAGCAGTAGACCCAGGACCAGTCATGCCTATGCCACAATATGTGTTCTCTGCTCCAGGCATGAGTAGCCTTGTGACTGTCTGGGACAAATTTGTCTTGGGCCAAATTTTGAGGGAACCACATTTTTGTCCTTAAGTACCACTTAAAGTTTACGAGGTTACTTATCCATGGGAACAAGTCTCTACTTTTATTTTTTAAGTGGTACTGGGGTTTGAACTCAGGGCTTTGAGCTTGCTTGGCAGGCCATAGAACAAGTCTCTAAGGTGCATCTTTTTGTAAAAGGAAGAAAGAGCCAGGTGCAGTGGCTTACACCTGTAATCTAGTTACTTAGGAGGTGAAGATTGGTAGGATCACAGTTCAAGGCCAGCTTGGGCAAAAAGTTCTTGAGACATCCAGCTCAACCAATAAAGACTGAGCATGGTGGTACACACCTGTCATCCCAGCTATGTGGGAAGCATAAATAGGATGATGGGCCAGGCTGCCTGGGTATAAATTTGAGACCCTATTTGAAAAATACCTAAAAGCAAAAACAGTGCCTGCCTGGAAAGTGCAAGACTTTGAGTTCACTTTGGTGGTGAGACTAACAGTATTGCTGGCTTTCTGTTCTCCTCTGGTCACCTCAGACTTAGGTTGGAGTCCCTCAGTGAAGGATATTGTTATGCTACTTAATGTTCTACAGTAACTCTGCTCTGAAGGTGTTGTCTACTCTGCCCTGTTCCCCGCCACTTCCCAGCATATTGCTAGCACAACCCTTCCTTCTGTCATTTTTCTTTAATCATGTATTCATGTTGCAAGTTTCATGTCAGTGCCCTTATTTAAAAAGGAATAAATTATTTTCTTCACCTTTTGAACTCAGGGCCTACATCTTGAGCCACTCTACCAGCCCTTTTTTTGTGAAGGGTTTTTTTCAAGATACAGTCTCACAAACTATTTGCCTCTGCTGGCTTCAAACTATGATCCTCCTGATCTCTGCCTCCAGAGTAGCTAGGATTATAGACATGAGCCTTTGGCTCCCAGCTTGCCTGTTTCTTGGTTGTTTTTGTTTTTATTCAGCCTTTTTTTATGGGTCAGAGTGAGTTTTCAGTAGAGTAGGGGTGTCTGGGACAGCCCTTTCACCTTCATATCTTCCTCAGTCAGGTGATAGGATTTGCTTTCATTGGGTTCAAAGGTTGTTATTCCAGAATTAGAGGACAGTTGCGCTGGTGGAGTCCCTCAAGTGGTAGTGTGCCTGCCTAGCAAGGACAAGGCCCTGAGTTCAAACTCCAGTTCTGCCAAAAATTCAAAAATAGAATTAGAGCACGCTAGAAATTTAAATCCCACATAGGACTCCTGACTCATTCACATGAAAATATGTGCTAATCCCGTCAGTTTTGTTTTTATTGTTTTTTTTTTTTTTTTTTTTTTTGTGGGACTGGTATGATTCAGTTCCAGCAGGGAAATCAGGAGAGTTTGATCCCTGACCTAGTCTGGGAAGTCACAAGTGGAAATGGGCTGTGCCCATTCTATTCTGTAGTAGGGACTAGAGAATAGAAAGAGAGCAGGGGAAACCTTTTACATCCTTTCAAACCCCTGATCCTTTTCTTTTTTTGAAGATAGGATCTCACAAACTATTTGCCTGGGGCTGTCTTCAAACTCTTAGTCCTCCTGGTCTCTGCCTCCTGAGTAGCTAGGATTACAGGTGTGAGCCTATAATTAAAAGTAGGATTACAGGTGTGAGCACCTGGCTCAAACCTCTGATCTTTGAGGAGGCCAGGTAGAGGCAAAGGAGGTGAGCCTTTGACACTGGTGGCCAAGTGAGGAGGGTGTGCATGGGGCTTACTGGTGTGGAGAGCTCCCAGGAACTCAGTCTTGAGAACCTTTGAGAGCTAACCTACAGGCTCAGGATGCCACTTGCATGATGTTCTCAGTGGCTCTTGAGGAGAGTTCTAGAAGCTAGGAGGCCTGTAGAATCTGTCAGAAAGGAGCAGATTTGGAAAGAAAATAAGCTGAGGCACAACTGTCAGGGATTCTATAGAAACTTTGCAAAGACAATGAAAACAGAACTGAGAAGAGCAACTGAACAAGAGTACTACTCTAAAATACAGCGTTCATTTGGTGAATATTCCATGTGTATCCAGGAATTGATTGAGACTTGTGTATATAATTTGGAAATAAGATTTCTGAGCCAATACAAATGCAGAAGAAAAATGATTTGTTTTACTATTATCTACCATTCCTGAGTGAATTAGCCCTTAATGCGGTAAATATTTCATTTGCTAATTACTTTCAAAGGTAGCAAAAAAGGTGCTTTATTTAAAGAATTGGGAGAAAGAAAACTCATTGCTTTGCATTATCAGTCAGTCCCCAATTACCTTGGTATTATCAGTCCCCCTATTAAGCATCAATTGTTTTTAACCAGAACTGTCTGGGTGTATATCAGAACAAAATGGGAAAAATGGACTCTTAATGCATTTAGGAGCTAATGAAGAAAGTCTTATAAATACTTCTTCACTGTCCTTCAGATGAATGATCAGGAGTTGCTGGGTGTCCCTGTCCTAAAATGCAATTGGTTCTTTGCCTGCCAACTTGGAAGTGTGGCTTAAATTGAAGGTACTTCAGGTAAGATGTAGGCAGTTGGGTCTTTCCATTCCATAATAGGTCTTTAGCAGCAGAGTAAGTGTGTCCAGAATTGTCCCAACCTTGGCTGCTCCTGCAACGCTCTCATTTTTGGAGACCCCCACTACCCTTCTAGCTTGTCAAACCTATTACAGCATACTGTGTCACACACAACAAAAGCTGTTGGGGGCTATTTGACATGGTATTATGCTCTGTAGACATTTCAAGAACACTTGAAGCTTTGTATTTTGGAACAAGTAAGTTTTGTTTCTGTCTGTGATAGCTTTCTGTTTCTGTGACAAAATACCTGAAATAAGCAATTTATAAAGAGGGAAGATATATTTTGGCTCAGTTTTAGAGATTTCAGTCCATGGTCACACATGAGCTGCTTACCTCGTGTTGGGCAGGAAGCAAAGAGAGAAAAGAAAGGCCAGGATTCCAATATGCCCTTCAGTGGCACATTCCTAGTGACCTAACTTCTTTCCACTAACCCACACTTCCTAAAGTTCCCCAAGCCTGGCACCCAAGTCTGCAACACATGAGACTTTGGGGGATACTACAAATCTAAACTACAACACCATCTCAGTCATTTCTGATGTTCCTAAAGTTTAAGGGCCCTAAATCTTGCTCTTGTAAGGCTGAGTGAACAAAGAGCCCTGGATACTTGGGAGAAAGAAGGAGGGTACCAGGTGCTGGAAGGAGCCAGGTAGTGCCTGCGAGGCTACCTCTTTGTGATACTGGCAGGGACTATGCTCTAGAGAAGCTCCAGCCACTCTGCTCTTCCTGGTTGCACACTGATGTACTTCTCACCTCTCCTACAGCCTAGAGAGCTGACAGGCGAATGGTCAGGCTGCTGGGCCTAGAGCCAGATGCTTCTCTCCAGGTGGTAGCATGGGTTCCTCCACTTTTGAAGAAGTCTTTTCAGCACCCTTTACCTCCAGCCCCCATCATTCCTCCTTTTTGCTTCTAAGTGCAAAGCCCTGAAGGAGAAATGGAGCTCAGTCAGGTGTGTTTATAAGCCAGTTACTTGTAGGTCCTCAGTCATAAGTGAGCCAGTATATGGCTCACTTATCCTGGCATCAGGTGAGCTCCTTGGTCTTATCACCTGTTGTTGGGTGGAGGCTATGCAGAGCAGAATGGTTAATCCAAGGGCTCCCTTCACTCCCATGAAGACCCATGACAGAACAACTGCTTTGTGAAGGAATCCTCTAGAACACCATTTATTTATCATATTCTGTGCCTTCCTCCAATAAAAGTACTCCAAAGCTATGACCCTGTTAACTCTACTATCAAAATGTTGCTCTGGCCTGACAAATGCATTTTACAAAGGTCACCTGGGGTCACCATGTTCAGTATGAAAGAGACCTGAAAATTTTGCTGCTTTCTGGGCCTTCTCTCCCACTGGTCTCTTCTTTTGAATCTCTTCTGTACACCCGACCCTCCTCCCCTCCCCACACGCACATGGCATCCAGGCCTCTAAACAGGCTTGGGTGCTGTGAGCGCAGTCAGTGAGCAGCGACTAATTAAGACATGACTGCATTAGTCACATTGGAGGTGACAACTGAGAGCATGTTTCTGGTTCATGTCTGGGAGATCCTGACACACTTTCCAATTATGTGGAACTAATAGTGCACAGCTTCCACACAGCCATGGCGGGTGAGAGGGGGAAATCTGAAGAAAAGCATGACTCACTGTGGGCAGCAGTGGTTTGTTGCCAGCTCACCTATTCCTCCCTCCAATGCAGTTCTGGTTGAAAATCATGAATGGTAGCCATGAGTGGTGTCACATGCCTGCAATGCTAGAATTCAGGAGGCTGAGGCAGAAAAATTGTGAGTTCAAGGCCAGCCTGGACTACGTGGTGAGACCCTGTCTCAGGAAGAAAAAAAAATGAGGAAAGAAAATAGCATGTACAGTGACATTGGGGTAAACAACATTAGGGTGGCCAGAGGACCCCTTTCAGAAAAGCTTTTGACTCACAGAAGAGAGCTGATGACCTGGGAACCCTCAATTCTTTAAATAGTTACAGATGGAAACTGCATTTTCCCTAGCCTCAGCACATGTACTTATTTAACCTGGCTCAGTTCGTGCACAAGAAGACCTGAAATAATAAGACATTGCAGCCAGGTGAAAAGCAGGAATGTTTTCCTCCACACATAATCCCAACCAAACCAGAGAATGTTGCTAGCACAGCTTTCCTTCTTGTTTCTCTAGGGCATTAACACAATTCTATGAACAGATTAGCATAGAACACTTTTTTTTTAGCTGTTGAATTTTTTTAATTTCTTTTATTCATATGTGCATACAATGATTGAGTCATTTCTGCCCCCTTCCCTCCCGCCCCCTCCCTCTGCTCCCTACTCCCTCGCTACCAGACAGAAACTATTTTACCCTTATCTCTAATTTTGTTGTAGAGAGAGTATAAGTATAATAGGAAGGACCAAGGGTTTTTGCTAGTTGAGATAAGGATAGCTATACAAGGAGTTTACTTGCATTGCTTTCCTGTACATATGTGTTACATTCTAAATTAATTCTTCTCAAACTAACCTTTTCTCTAGTTCCTGGTCCCCTTCTCCTTTTGGCCTCCGTTGCTTTAAAGTATCTGCTTTAGTTTCTCTGCATTGAGGGCAACAAATGCTATCTAGTTTTTTAGGTGTCTTACCTATCCTCATACCTCCCTTGTGTGCACTCACTTTATCATGTGATCAAAGTCCAATCCCATTGTTGTGTTTGCCCTTGATCTAATGTCCGAATATGAGGGAGAACATACGATTTTTGGTCTTTTGGGCCAGGCTAACCTCACTCAGAATGATGTTTTCTAATTCTATCCATTTACCTGTGAATGATAACATTTCGTTCTTCTTCATGGCTGCATTAAATTCCATTGTGTATAAATATCACATTTTCTTAATCCATTCATCAGTAGTGCGGCATCTTGGCTGTTTCCATAACTTGACTATTGTGAATAGTGCCGCAATAAACATGGGTGTGCAGGTGCCTCTGGAGTAACCTGTGTCACAGTCTTTTGGGTATATCCCCAAGGGTGGTATTGCTGGATCATATGGCAGATCAAGCATAGAACATTTTTATGTTTCCAAACTAGAGCTGAGGATGGCTTTCTATCCTATGTCCTTTCTGAGGTCCCTAAGAGGCTCTCTCTAATGACAAGAGAATGTTCTTGCAGGTATGCAGATGTCAGGCCATGGGGGGCAATAGAAGGGAGAGAGCTGCTTACGTTTGTTTCTTTTGTAAATGGGAGTGAAATCATGTGGCATTCTGGCTGCCCAGTAGGGCTCATGGGCATGATGCCCAAGTATACTGGTAACTTTTGTCTTTGCCTCCTCTTGGGTTTCCCCATAGCAAACACGGGGCCAGAGCCATGCTCTGGGTGGAAGGTCCCCAAAGTCATTCTGCCTTTGCATTCTTCCATCTACACCATCATTGGAAAAACAGCTGGGTTTCCGATGGAGGTGGGATGGGAGGGATGTTGTTTTCTAATGGTACTTTATGGTGCATTACATGCCATTTGGTTATACCCTACATATATTCCCTTCTCTAACTCACTGGGTGACCTTGAGCAAGTCTCCCTCATCCCACCAATTACAGAGCACAGAACATATGCCAGATATGTGTGAAAACAACTTTTATCTTGTTGGGAGTAAAATCTTCACAACAGACCCCATTTGTTATTTGCATTTTATAGGTGAGGAAACTAAGGTGTTGAGAAGTGACCACACAGCTGGGAAGAAAATGGCAAGGCTGTGGTCCACCATCCTTCCCCAACATCCTTGGCCTGCTATGACTAATCTAGCAAAGAACAGGGAAGAGAGGATATTTCAAATACTCAGAAGCTGTTTTTGTGTGTGATACTGGGATTTGAATGCAGAGCTTTGCACTTGCAAAGTGGTCACTCTACCACTTGAGCCACACCTCCAGTCCAGCAGCTTTTAGCTGTTATGTAAAATCCTAACAGTTAAGCTTTTGGAAAACCAAACACACATGATTTTTACATAATTTAACAGCTTTTTCTTCAGCTCTGTCTTCACAGTAAGCACCTAGCCTAGGACACATTTTGTTTGTAAATAGATGTTACATTCCCCTTCTTGACTTCTGTCTAGAATGGTTCTTAGGGTGCCCTGTAAAGCCCCAGAACCAGCCACCAGTCCTCACACCCCTCCCCACCTTCCTGCCCAGCTGGAGCTTTGTGTGGGTCAGACCCAGTGGCCCTGTGCTGTTACCTCATAGCTTCTCTTTCTCCACCATGTTCTTCCTTTCTTCCAGCAGCCCTGTTTTCTTTCTCCCTTGAGAATTAGGAAGGCAGGTGGTAGGGGCATCTAGAGAGGGTATTGAGACAGACCTCAGACCTGGCCATGCTTCATCTCTTCACCCTGTAAATCTTTGAGCTAGGCACTTGATTCCCCTAAACCTCAGTTTACTCACCTATAATAGCCTAACAGTGCTTACCCCCTGTAGTGTGCCAAGGACTAAATGAGAGGCTGTAAGTAAAGCTCTGAGTAGGGGTCACCCAGCTCTAGTCTAGTGGAGTTCAGTGAGCATAATTATAAATCTGTCCAACAAAATTGCACAGGGACCATGGTCCTTGGAAACCTTAGCATCACCCTTTACTGCCTCCTGTCTCAACTTCTCACCAGTCCACAGAAACACCATATATGTGATTGAGGTGTTCTTTTTTTGTTTGTTTGTTTTGATTTTACTGGGCTTGGAACTCAGGGCCTTCCACTTGCCAAGCAGGCACTCTGCCACTTGAGCCACATTCCCAGCCCTTGTTTGTTTTAGGTATTTTTCTAATAGGGTCTCCCATTTATGCCAGGGCCAGCTTGAACTGTAATCTTCCTATTTACACTTCCCATATAGCTAGGATGACAGGTATGGGCCACCATGCCCAACTTTTATTGGTTGTGATTGGGTCTCTTAAACTTTTTTGTCCCGGTTGGCCTTGATCCCTCTCAATTTCTTCTTCCCAATTAACTAAGATTACAGACTTAGCAACTGCAGCTGCCCTAAATCTTTTTCTTTGAGTGGAAACATTTCTTTCCCTTTCCTTAAGGCAAAGCTGCAGGTGAAGAGGAAAAGAAGCTCCTTTTTGGCCCGGCTAGTCCAGGAGTAGCTTTGCAAGATGAGGACAAGGGAAGGGGAACCTGGACAGAGCCAGGTGTAAGATGGAATCTGAGGAAAACATCAGCAGCCAGGCTCAGGGCAGCAAAGCCAGGGAGGGCATGGCTGCCAGCAGATGGCCCTTTCAGACATAGTCTGAGCATCTTCCCAGGACAAGAAGGATGCTCTAGAAGCTTGTTAAGTGATTTTTAGCAACTTCAGAAATTGCCTCAGCTGGTTGCTTATATTTCCCTGCAGCCTTAGGTTAAGGCAGACAGGGAAAAGGCCTCTGGTGATAGGAGAGAGTGTGGCTTTGGGCCAGCTGCTGTGGGTGGCTTCTGAAGAAATGCAAAGGTTCGAGTGGGTCCTAGCAGGTGTGTGGGTGGCCACGTGCACTGCTGTCCTGGCTTTGGCTTTCTCAGGCCCACGATGGCCCATGAGGAGACCCCTCTACCCGCAAGCATCCTTGCTCACTGATTGATTGAACCCACTCATCACAGACTGATGCAGAAACTTACTGAGTTTTTCCTTCTTACCCTAAAAAACCACTAGTATGAAGGATGCCACGTTCAGTTGAACTGGCTTTCTTCTTCCAGAAATGGCAGGAAGGAAGAGAAAGGAAGGAACTTAGGATACCCAGAGGATGCCGTTTTGATTGCTGCTATTAAGGTGGAGTTTTCCCTAGAAGGGATGTGTATTCTGCCTCCATTAGGACTCACAGACAGAAGGAGACACCAGACATGCCTAGGCCTGGCACTGATCCTTGGGGAGGTATGAGGTGGTTGATATTTGGTGCCCAGAGCATTTCTGAATTGGTGTGAGTCCACTGTCAGCAGAAACTTCCAATCTCTGCCGGGCGCTGGTGGCTCATGCCTATTTTCCAGCTACTTAGGAGGCAGAGATCAGAAGGATCCCATTTCAAAGTCAGCCAGAGCAAATGGTTCTCCAGACCCCTCTCGAAAAACTCTTCACAAAAATAGGGCTGGTAGAGTGGCTCAAGGTGAATGTTCTAATCTCTGCCCGTTGTGGAGGTCAAGGGGAAGTCAGTGTTGAGCAATCCTTTGGAGTGGAATGGGGAGTAGGGAGTCGTGGGACTGAGTACTGTAAGACTGGAACCTGGGCATGGTGCACATTCAGACAGGAGAGACAGACCAGCATAGAAGTCATCATGGAGTTTAAAATATGCCCAGGTACTATGTTTCCTGATAACAAATGATCTTATCTCCTGATATCATTATGCATTTTACATATTTCTTGACAATAAATTATAAATCGCCCTGAGGAGAGCCAGTGCTATATAGACACACAGAGACTGCACATACTGTCCCTGGTTCTGTTTGTGTGTAGAGCACACACTCACCCTGCACATACTGTCCTCTACCATGGTCCTTTTTGCTGTATGGTGTACCACTGGAGGTTGTTTCCAGAATGTGCTATATTATAAACTGTAGGGGAGAATACCTGACACAGAGACCTCAAAGAACCAGCCTGATTTTGCATTTTGCCTGCCTGTGAACCCTGGGAGCAGACCAAACTGCTTGTCATCCTCAGTCTCTTTGGGAGCACAGGATGCAAAGGAGCCTACCCAGGTCACACAAAGTGAATGATAAGCCACTATGGAGCCCAGGACTCAGGATCTGCTGGCCAGAGTGGCCAGATCACTCCTGTCACTTGGGTCTGTGTCTGAAAAGGGCTTCATACAATACCAGGCACCCAGGCAATAGTGAGCATTAAGTGTGACATCATGGAAGCCTGTCACTACACCACTCAACTGACAGTCTTTCCCACTGAAGAACCAGGAAACCCTACATGGGCAGTGGAGCTTGATGTCCTTGCTGAATACAAGTCAGCAGCCAAGACCCTGACCTCCAGGCTCATGGCCTCCTCAGCCACAAACAGGTGGTGCACCAGGCTCAACTGCTGAGCGTGTATGGCTTCCACAAGTAATTGCTTTGCAATTCCTTTGGGTATCAGTAAAGTCATTGATGCCCCAGCCTTTCCCTCAGAGAATCTGATTATCCCACCTGGCTAGATGGGGCACTAGGGAACAGTGCCACCTTGTAAACAGAAGAAATGGAACAGATGAGGTCCCACTCCTTCCTCAGGGGTAAGGCACCCTCCACAGGCAAGTGGCTTGGAGGGGGCCTTTTCAGAGGCCTTATTTCCCTATCCCCTTAGGCTTGAGCCTCAACTTGGTAGTGTTCGTGGGTATGGGAGGGTTTCTGAGCCACCTGGCCTGAGGGTGGAATCTAAGAGTTTTTTTGTTACTGGAAGTGGTACTGGTGTTTGAACTCAAGTCTTCTTGCTTGCTAGGCAGGCACCCTACCACCTGAGCTGTGCCCCCAGCCCTGGAGTCAAAGCTTTTGACAAAATCACTCTAGGCTCAGGCCACTCTGGGCTTTGGCACAGATAGACCTGAGTATGGCTCTGGATCTCAGTTCTACTGTCCACTTACTTCATGACCTTGGAAAACTGACTTCTCAAGATTCAGCATGCTATCTAAATCCTACCTACTTTTATTTTAATTTTTTCTTTTGATCAAAATAATAATACCTAAGTTTTGAGACAGCAATACTGCAAGTCTGCTCACTACTCCAAGCTCCCTAATTCTTGACCCACTGCTTCCAGTTCTCAGCCATGTCTTCTCTTTCCTATATATTTTAAAATAATTCACTTATATTGTCATCTCTTGCTCTTTCAGCCTTAGAACACTGCCTTCCTTCTATGAAAAGTGAGCTCTGATAGCTGCCTACACACATACTCTCTCCATCCTTCCAATGTAATGATGTGGGTAGACATATTTATGTGTTTAAAAACTACTGTATGTAAGCATTATTCTCTGCTAAATTAAAAGTAGTATTCTATTTTATTTGCTTTCTGTTACAATCCTGTTTTTTCTTAAACTACAATTTTTTTTAATTTGCCTTTTTTGGGGAGAGGAGTGTGCTTTATGCTCTTCTTTACAAATTCATGAAACTTTAACCAGACACTGTAAACTCTTCTCAATATATCTAAGCCCAGTTGGTATTGTGGATTCTGTGTTTTCTTGGAGACGTTGCTCCAGGAACCCCTCACCCTCCTGCTCTACTCCACTGGCCCCCAGAGTGAAGAAACTGAGACTCTCTACTGAGAGGTAGAAAGATGGAAACAGAAATGCAGGCCTGGCCAAGAGATGCAGTTATGGCCAGTGGTCAGCCTCTGACCCAAGGATGCTGCAACCCATTGGGGCAACGGCCATGGAAATAGAACGACTTGAATTTAACATCTGCACCTGAGGTAGAGAACTGTGGCTCTGGCTGCAGAGGGCAGAGGTAGGTCTCCCTGTCCATCCTGAGTGACCCTTCCTGGTGAGCCTACAAAGCCCATTTCCATCCCTTATTCCAGACAGATCTGAGAATGGGCTGAGCCATAATTCTGTCCTGACAGCCAGATTCATATTTTCTAAGACCATCCCATGGTTGCTTCCCTTTAAATATGCTAAACCATCCCTAACCAACTTCCAGACTTGAGGCACACCTCCAAGGACCACCAGCACCATCTTATTACAGATAGGACTGCTCTTTTGTCCCTGCCCTGCATCTCCTCCACCCAGAGAGGCTGAGCTCTGAGCCTACTCCCAGCAAGCTCTCCACTGTAGGCAACTTTTTTCCATTGCTGGTCAGAGGTGTCTAAGGTCAGCACTGGAAAGTGCATGAAGATTAAGATGATGCTGGGGACCCCAGACCCAAGGGCCCAGTCACTCAATGTTCACATCTAGGCAGTTCCCAGTCTTAGTGGCCCAGGTCCTAAGGGAAGCCAAGAATTACCCAATGAGACAGAGAGAGAGCCTCCTTAGCTGAGAGCTGGACACTGTTATCTGTGCATTGCATTGTCAGAGAGCTCTGATGACCACTGTTCAACTCACATGCCCACTCACCCTAGCAGCTATGCATGAGAGTGCCATGCATGTATTCCTGCAAGCCACACTTGCTCTGTCACGAGGACTACCCTAGGAACATAGAGAGTGTGCATCTCTCTCCTGCCTCACCCAGCAAGAGACAAGGCATGGGCATCAGAGGCACTTGGAAGATGGAAGACGCATAGATCTCTTCATATGCTTTCTAAACAGACAACTCGCCAGAATTTAATCTGCTGCTTGGATTCAGTTGGCTAAGTAAGGAAGAAGAAAGTGTGTGGTTGTCATGGCAACACCAAATTGCCCAGGACCAGGTTAGTCTTTTAAGGGGGAAGGGAGAGGAGCAGCACTGAGCCTCTCTTTGGTAGAGATGTTATGGAGAATGGGCAGGAGAAGTCTAGACATACCTGCATGGAGTGGGATGCCTTCTTCCCACCACTCCAGCTCAGGTTAGGGTCAAGTCATGTGATGTAGTACAATGGGGCCTGGCTGCCCCAGGGCCCTAACTCTGAAGCCTAGGGACCAGATTGCCCAAGCATGCCAAGTTCTAGAGGCAAGTTCTCCCTTTTCCCGAGAGCTAGCCCCACCCCAGAGCAGTTCAGACTTGGAGACTGATTCTCCTCATGTCTCTTGCTCCTAGGGTTTATGGTAGTACTTTTGCCTGTGGCCTGGTCATGGATATGAACACAGCCTGATATATCCCTCGAATGCAGTCTGTAGGATCAAGGCACCCAATGTCTCACCTACAGAGTGTAAGTAAAAATGACGCTTCCATTCACAAGCACACAGGGCTGCCATCCTGGCCTCTTCCCCACCAAGAATGAAATGGAGCTACCTGAAGGGGTTGCCCCATGTGCTGTGCCAACTTAGGCCCAGGCCCAGGTGGCAGTAGGTAGTAGGGGAGAGGACTGGTTGAGTGAGGAAAGAGTTAAGCATTAGGAATCTTCTCTGTCCTCAGACTCACCTTATCCCTGTTCTACCTCTGACCAGCCATTGCTCTTGGGCTCCCAAGACAAGGTCCTAACTCCTCAGTAGGCCTCTGACCAGCGAAGCTTGGCATGATCATCTTACGATCCCTGGGACCTGTCCATAGGAAGGGCTCTACAGACACCTAACATGAATGAATGGATGAATGAATGATTGATTTGGGTAGTAAGGGTTAGGAACACAATAAAAAGGGCCAGGTTTGGGGAACATTAAATATCAGACTGAGAGGGGGGTTATTTGTCATATTCCTCACAGCCCACCCCCCAGCTTCTGCTCTGGCCCTGGGAAAACTCATTTTCCTTAGGGACCACTGGGGCCCTTGGCAGATGTGGCCTACCACCTGATCCCCACTTAGAGAGATACAGACTCTAGGGCCCAGCTCACCTGGCCCCTGATGGGGTTGCTGCCTTGGGACCCAGCAGACGACTGCTTTTGCTACATTGTCTGTGGGCTCTCCCACCTGTCCAATTAGTGCTAATTGGAAGCAGGAAGTGGGTGTATGGGGCGGAGGGGTTGGGCCTGGAGTTCTAATGTCCCTGTCAGATCTTCTGGGCACCTAGCTTCCTGAGACAGGATCTTCCCCTAGGGTATGGGGTCTTCCATGGCTGGTGGGGTTGCTCAGGGCTCCCTTACCATCATGTGCTCTGGGGCCTTGCACAGTTGAACCTCTGCTCTCCTGAGGGCTCAGGCTGCACTGGCCACCTCCTGCCCCTGTGCCAGTTGCCCCCAGGGCAAGGCAGGCCCACCTTGATCATCATGGAATCCTCCTTACCTGGCATTGAGTCATGGTTCTTCATAGTTTTCTAGGACCAAAGTGTGGAGGCGCTCAAGGCTTGGTGAGAGAGGCACAGAGGGACTGGGGGCCTCTTGAACTCTTTGTTCATCCTCTGCCCCAACCTCAGCCTGTTGAAGGCTTGCTGTACCTGACTGAGTGCACACTTGTGCAAGGTCCAGAGGCCCTTCCTAGAGAGGTGGACTTCCCCTTCATTTCCCCTCCTCCTCCATGTCCCTCCTCCTTTCCCTGGGGCAGAAATGCAGTGTCCAGAGACAAAGCACCTTTTGTGTCAAGCCCAGGCCAGGTTCTGGAACTTGTAGTGATCTCCCCACTACTGGCTTTGGTCTTGGTCTGTTGACAGAGGCTGTAATGGAAGCACAGAGTGTGAGCATGTGGGAAACCCCACCCCAGCCTGGGCAGAGGTATTCTCCCCACTCATGCTCTCTGTTGTGCTATGTTGATCATTGTCCATCAGTGCCCTCATCCTGGGCACTGTCAGGCTACCCTTTTAGTGGACTAAGACCCTGTGACCTAACCTGAGATCATTCAGAACCTCTGGCTGGAGAGCTCACATTTGGAAGCAGGGCTCTTATGACTCAAGGATGCTCACATATTAGGATTCTTGGGTCCACCTTCTGGGACCACCTCAGCTTCAGCCCCTGGAAAATGGGCTCATTTCTGCAGCAGGCATCTGAGAAGGCAGAGGGACAATGAACTCCTGGGCTCTCAAGGGAGAGACCTGGCTGACAATGGCCGCTAGAGGGCAGGACCCTCCCATGTGTTTCCATGAGCAAGGCAGACAGGACACACTAACTTGGTGGGTCCTGGGGTGCAGTCTCTGCAAGGCTGCTAGCAGGGTCAGTGGATGCTGGGAGGCTGGCAAGAAGTCCTTCTGTACCATAGGCCCCAAAAGAACTCCCTGAGCCTTTAGGTTTTCCCCTCTTGGGAACCCAGTTCTGAGCAAATGGGCATGGGGCCTGGCTCCTGAACTGGTAGAAAGTGACCAGCCAGCTTCCCTTTCTTAGAACACTGGTGTTAGAGGACCAATGAGAAGAGCAGGTTCTCCAGCCTCCCCCAGTACACTGAGGAAACTGAGGCCGGGCAGTACTCTCCTGACTGTACTCCATGTATGAGTCAGGTCCTGAGAGACATATCTTGAGGGCTAACCATGAGCCAGACAGTCACAGCAACCCCATATGGTCAGTGTTGTTGGGATAGCCTTACTTTTTGTTTCTTGTCTGTGTTTTGAGACATGGTCTTTCCCTGTAACTGAAGCTGACCTCGAACTTGTGATCCTTCTGCCTCACGAACTTGTGATCCTTCCGAACGCTGGGATCACCTTACTCTTGCAGATGAGGAAACTACTGAGGCTCAGAGAGGCTGCCATTTGGCTGAAATCACACGGCAGGGATAGACCAGATTCTAGTCCAGGCAGGATGGTGACCAAGCCTGTGTTTGAGTCCCCATACAGCATTATCACACATGCAGAGACACACTCCTGAGTATCCACTGACATGAGTGAGTGACTGAATGCGTTTGTGTATGTGTGGACACCTGCCCTTAGGGACCCCTAGCTGTTTCACTAAGCACCCTGGCTTTCCCAAGTTGAGACCTCTGCTCTTCATCAGGACCCAATCAACAGTGAGGCCCAGGAACAGCTGCCTCTGGGAAGGAGGAGCAAGGAGCCATGACAATCCTCATTTAGGACCATTTGATTGGTACAACACTGGTATTAAACCTAGGAAGAGGGTGCTCATTAAGGGGACTGATGGTAGCCTGCTAGGCCCCATGAATCTGTGCCTGAAGCAATGGGCAACAGGACCTGCTTTTGAGCCCTTGGCTTGGCCTTGCTTCTCCAACCAGCTTGGGGAATCTCTGCCTAGGCCCAGAGGTGGGTATTATAGGTGTCATATCCTTGGTGAGGGCAGTTTGAGTCTGATCTCTGATGTCCAAGAGGACAGCTCCTGCCAGGGATAACTAGAGAATGAGAGTGTCTTGGGGACCTGTTCTTGGATCCTGGGTCAAAGCTGAGCTGGCTTATAAGATTGACTTGCATAGAGATCCCAGCTTGGCTGCTAGGCCAGGATAGGAGGCCTGTCAGGGCTGGGGTTTGATGGAAGAAGGTAGTGCCATAGCTCTTTCTCTGTGGCCTGGATTAGTGTCTGGTGTGCTGAGATTTGTGAGCATCTGTCATGCCAGAGAGGATGGCTGCACAGGCAGCCCAGATAAAGGACATGGGTAGAGTCTTGTTCTCTAATCAAATACCTGGGGGAACAAATCCTTTAAGTGCAGTGTACAGAGTCTTCTCAACAGTCCCAATGACCGTAAGGACCAGTATACCCATTTTACAGATGAAGACATTCAGGCTCAGGCCTCACCATCCTTTTGTCAACAGTTTCTTCACTAGCCTCCTTGACTTTAGTCTTCTATTTTTCTTCCTTATTTTCCACTTTCAAAAATGTTTTCAAAACATAAACATTAAAAAACTTTAAAAATTATTTAGTCTTTTTTTTTTTTCAGTCCTGGCATTTGAACTAGTAGTAGTAGTTCAAATAGTAGTAGGTGTAGTTCAAGCCTACACCTTGAACCCTTTTTTGTGAAGAGTTTTTTTTTCCCAGATTGGGTCTCATAAATTATTTGCCCAGGCTGACTTCCAACTGCAATCCTCTTGATCTCTGTCTCCTAAGTAGCTAAGATTACAGGCGTGAGCCACCAGTGCCTGGCTTATTTAGTCTTTAATTACATATGTAATATATGAATATATCCTTACTTCAAAAATATATAAAAGCTGGACACAGTGGTGCATGCCTGGAGTCCTAGATACTCAGGAGGTTGAGGCAGGAGAATTGTTTGAGCCCAGGATTCCAGGATTCAAGATCAGTCTGGGTCACACAACAAGACTCTCTTTCAAAAAAAAAAAAAAAAAAAAAGGTAATACAATTAAATCAAAAGACACCCTTGGTCTGCTCTCCACAGCTTAGAATTCGCAAGGTTTAGAATCTGGTTTTCTCTATAAAGCAAGAATAATACACTACTGAAAAAACAGAGTCTTTTTTTTTTCATTTTTCTTTTATTATTCATATGTGCATACAAGGCTTGGTTCATTTCTCCCCCCTGCCCCCACCCCCTCCCTTACCACCCACTCCGCCCCTTCCCTCTCCCCCCCTCAATACCCAGCAGAAACTATTTTGCCCTTATTTCTAATTTTGTTGTAGAGAGAGTATAAGCAATAATAGGAAGGAACAAGGGTTTTTGCTGGTTGTGATAAGGATAGCTATACAGGGCATTGACTCACATTGATTTCCTGTGCGTGGGTGTTACCTTCTAGGTTAATTCTTTTTGATCTAACCTTTTCTCTAGTACCTGTTCCCCTTTTCCTATTGGCCTCAGTTGCTTTTAAGGTATCTGCTTTAGTTTCTCTGCGTTAAGGGCAACAAATGCTAGCTAGTTTTTTAGGTGTCTTACCTATCCTCACCCCTCCCTTGTGTGCTCTCGCTTTTATCATGTGCTCATAGTCCAATCCCCTTGTTGTGTTTGCCCTTGATCTAATGTCCACATATGAGGGAGAACATACGATTTTTGGTTTTTTGAGCCAGGCTAACCTCACTCAGAATGATGTTCTCCAATTCCATCCATTTACCAGCGAATGATAACATTTCATTCTTCTTCATGGCTGCATAAAATTCCATTGTGTATAGATACCACATTTTCTTAATCCATTCGTCAGTGCTGGGGCATCTTGGCTGTTTCCATGACTTGGCTATTGTGAATAGTGCCGCAATAAACATGGGTGTACAGGTGCCTCTGGAGTAACAGTCTTTTGGGTATATCCCCAAGAGTGGTATTGCTGGATCAAATGGTAGATCGATGTCCAGCTTTTTAAGTAGCCTCCAAATTTTTTTCCAGAGTGGTTGTACTAGTCTACATTCCCACCAACAGTGTAAGAGGGTTCCTTTTTCCCCACATCCTCGCCAACACCTGTTGTTGGTGGTGTTGCTGATGATGGCTATTCTAACAGGGGTGAGGTGGAATCTTAGTGTGGTTTTAATTTGCATTTCCTTTATTGCTAGAGATGGTGAGCATTTTTTCATGTGTTTTCTGGCCATTTGAATTTCTTCTTTTGAGAAAGTTGTGTTTAGTTCACGTGCCCATTTCTTTATTGGTTCATTAGTTTTGGGAGAATTTAGTTTTTTAAGTTCCCTGTATATTCTGGTTATCAGTCCTTTGTCTGATGTATAGTTGGCAAATATTTTCTCCCACTCTGTGGGTGTTCTCTTCAGTTTAGAGACCATTTCTTTTGATGAACAGAAGCTTTTTAGTTTTATGAGGTCCCATTTATCTATGCTATCTCTTAGTTGCTGTGCTGCTGGGGTTTCATTGAGAAAGTTCTTACCTATACCTACTAACTCCAGAGTATTTCCTACTCTTTCCTGTATCAACTTATCTTAAGATATTAAGATCCTTGATCCATTTTGAGTTAATCTTGGTATAGGGTGATATACATGGATCTAGTTTCAGTTTTTTTGCAGACTGCTATCCAGTTTTCCCAGCAGTTTTTGTTGAAGAGGCTGCTATTTCTCCATCGTATATTTTTAGCTCCTTTGTCAAAGACAAGTTGGTTATAGTTGTGTGGCTTCATATCTGGATCCTCTATTCTGTTCCATTGGTCTTCATGTCTGTTTTTGTGCCAGTACCATGCTGTTTTTATTGTTATTGCTTTGTAATATAGTTTGAGGTCAGGTATTGTGATACCTCCTGCATTGTTCTTTTGACTGAGTATTGCCTTGGCTATTCGTGGCCTCTTGTGTTTCCATATAAATTTAACAGTAGATTTTTCGATCTCTTTAATGAATGTCATTGGAATTTTGATGGGAATTGCATTAAACGTAGATTACTTTGGGGAGTATCGACATTTTTACTATGTTGATTCTACCAATCCATGAGCATGGGAGATCTCTCCACTTTCTATAGTCTTCCTCAATCTCTTTCTTCAGAAGTGTATAGTTTTCCTTATAGAGGTCTTTCACATCTTTTGTTAGGTTTACACCTAGGTATTTGATTTTGTTTGAGGCTATTGTAAATGGAATTGAAAAACAGAGTCTTAATGGTAGGCCTGGCTGTGTTAAAGATTCTGTCCCAATGGACAACACATCCCATGATGATGTGACATACTGAAGCCCCTGACTTCCTATCTTCATTCTCTCATTTTGGCATTCAAGACTAGTTCTGAGGCTAGGGGAGTGGTTCAAGTGGTAGAGTTCCTGCCTAGCAAGTGTGAGGCCTAAGTTCAAACCCCAGTATTACCAAAAACAAATAAACAAAAACCTCAGTTCTACTCCTTTAAAGGCTTAAATCTGTAATAATTTTCAGAACTTATTTTCTCCTTTCTCCCCACCAATACCAGTAGATTTGGGTTGTGATGGGGATAGGTGGGGAGATGTGGAGGGGGGGATGTTGGCATCCAAACCCAACTCCCAGACTTCAGATTTAAGGTGCTTCCAGCAGACTCTACTCTCCTGTGGGGGACATAGACATAGAACCCCTCCTCCACCAAACCAGACGTTTCTTCTTTCCTCCTCCTCAGTCCTTGTAATCACATCATTGCCTATGGCTACCTGGATAACCACAAAGTTTATCCAGTCCCTTCTTCCTGGACATCTAGGCTGTTTTCAGTGGGGTGCAGTTATACACTGGACCACAGAGGCCACCAATATGCAGGACTCCCTGTAAGGCTCTTTGTGGGAGGCCCTAGGAAGTAGAATTGCTGAGCAGAGTGGCAGGTGCTAAGTCATCCTCTAAAAGGCCTGTGCCCACCGCCAAGAGAGGTGACTTCCTGCACCTTGCAGCCCTAATACTTTGCCAAAACATCTCCCTTCAGTGTGAGTTTCCCCATTACTTAGGAGTTTGCTGATCTTCTCTTATTTAGCTTCTTATTTTTATTCCTTTTCCATGAAGTCTGTTTTACAGTCTTCGCTCATTTTTTCACTGTCTTAATCTTTTCCTTATTGATTTGTGGATCTTTATGGTCTGAATTTTAATCCTTTGATATAAAGGCAGCAAGATTTTTTCTATCTTTCGCTTGTATTGTTAGTTTGTTTATGGTGTTACCTGTCGTATAGATCTCTGCTTTCTCCCATCCAAGTACTGACTGGGCCTGACTCTGCTTACCTTCCAAGATCAGAGGAGATTGGGCGTGTTGAGGGTGGTATGGCCATAGACTAGACTGCTTTCTTTTTGAATGCATGTTTGGCCTTGTTCTTACTTAAGTTCTTTGCTGCATCTACAGATTAGACTCCAAGCCTGTAGCCTATGGGGGTGGGGAGAAGTATGGGATGTACAGGGTATGAGGTCATAGGCTTGCCACTTCCTGGCTGTGTAGCCCTATCTGGGCCTCAGTATTTCATGACTGTAACAGGAACTAAGGGTAGCTCCTTCCTTATGAGTTGCTGTGGGGATCAGAAGAGCTGCTGGTAGTAGTGAGCCTTTGATAATGAGAGTGTCAGTATCATGGGTACAGTTGCTAAGGTATGTTAAGACCCAACCTTGTTACCTCCTGCACCAGGATGCCACACAGGAAAGTGCTGGGCAAGACTGGCTACAACTGACCCTCATGCCCTACCCTGGCCATGGAATCCTGAGGCCTTGGGAAAGCCCAGGGTCTGGTAATGACATGTGGTCAGGCTCACTCAAAGGCATCACTTGGCCCCTCTGGCTATGATCTGCTGAAACTCTAATAGGAGGTGTATTAATGAGTTGCCATAAAGGCTCTGGCATACTGGTGATAAAAGTTTCCAAATTTGCTATTAATGGCTATTTACATGTTTATAACCTCATTGGGTTAGAGATTGGTTTGTCCTGACCAGTGCACCAGGAGGCAGGTGCAGTTCTCAGCCAGGGTCCTACAGAGTGGGCTGGATGAGGAAGCCCTAGTGTGCAGGCCCAGTGCCACTGGCTGCTTCTCCTGCAGCTGCCCCTTCCCAGGAGGCTCCTCAGTGAGGAACATACCCTATAGCCTTATTTTTTCTAACAACTCAGTTGTTAGAAAGTGTAACTAACAATAAATGTACAACTCAGTGATTTTTACATAGACTGATGCCTGCCATGTAACCATGAGCCTAAGCAGGGTACATCACCCTGGGACAGCTCCTTTACTGTCAATATCCCCTAACCCAGAAGTAATCACCATCTGACGTCTATCCTCAGAAGTATCTCAGCTTTGCTGTCCTAGAATTTTGTCTAAATGTGGTCATTTACATCTGGCTTTCTTTGATCAATATAAAGTTTTTAGAGTCATCCATCTTGCCCTGTATAGCAGGTGTTCATTCCTTGTTACCTCTGATAGTTGTAGCCATTGTATGGCTAAGTAGCCCACACTTGTTGATCTGTTCTCCTGTTGATGAACATTTTGGTTGTTTCCAGGGTTGGGCTATTCAGAGCAAGGCTGCTCTGAATATTCCTGTCTAAGCCTGTATATGTGGATGTGTGCTTTTATTGCTCTTGGGTGTATACTTCAGAGTGGAGAAGCTGTGTGTATATTTAACTTTATAAGAAACTGCCAACAGCAATGTGTGAGAACTCTAGGTGCTCCTATTCTTAGACGGTCCTCTGCCCTAGACCCCCTGTTGCCACAAAGAACCCACCCATTGCCCCATCTGGAGGTGAACCTGGTAACTGGATGGTGACCCAGAGTCCTGCTGCAGGAAACAGATCTGCCAAACATGCACAGGTGCAAGAGGAGAAAGGAACTTGCCTTTGGTACGCCCCAACTACAAGTCAGGCACAAGGTTTTATGTACATGCCTTTATTGAATTCTCTGGGTGCTGGGGTCCTGCCAGGAATGGTGGATAAAACATTTGCTGCCTGCAAAGAGCACTGTCTTCACTTGTCAAGGATGCCTGCTGCCAGCAGGCTCTTCCAGGCCATCATATTGGATCTATCACTGAGAAGTTCTATAGAATTTCTCTACATTCTCTTACTGCCCAGTTGAGACTTTATCCCAGGGTTATAAGCAGAGTTAGGTTATGATTACAAACCCAGGAGAGAAACTTAGGTCTCCTCTCTCAGAGGCCCTTTCTGTGCTACCTTCTCATTGAACCAGCCCTGAGAGGCTAGAGGCCTTGTCACAGTTATGTCAATAGTGACAGCCCAGCAGGGGCAGGCACACAGTGGGCATCAGTGAAAAAGAAGGATGGATGCTTTATGTAGCCAGGCTTTGCCTTGGAAAAATGCTAGAAAACTCTGTAAAAGTGACAAGCCTGTTGACAAGTCAAGCCCAAATCTTATAGCCAAAAGAATTTCCAGTCATCTTTAGGTAGTGCTCTGCTTTCAACCAACCATGTGTTACTAGTCAAATTTTAATGATAAAATAACTGGTATCAGGAAGGTAAATGACTACCTCATGGTTTTACTCCAGACCTGATAGAATGACTAGATAATGACAGAGGAAAGAAACTGAAGGCCTTAGGAGAAATACATCAGGAATGAAGATCACATACCTAAGGAATTATAAAATAAGTAATGAGAAAATTAGGGTTCAATTGGCAATGCTTCACTTTGCACAAAGCTTTGGCATTTTCCTTAAATTTATCTGTTGTAGTCAAAAATTTCTTGGGGCTGGCGGAGTGGCTCAAGTGGTAGCATGCCTGCCTAGCAAGCACAGGGCCCTGTGTTCAAACTCCAGTACTGAAAAAAAAAAATTCCTTCCTCCTAAATCCACCTAGGGTAGACCTACAGGGATCAGTCAGAGGTCTAGAAATTGCCCTTGTTAATCATGGAGATTAAGCTGCCTTGTAGCTGTATCAGGCATCAAATATTAAATATCCTTGCTAATGTTTCATGGTTTCACACCAATATCCTAAGTTACTGTATGTAAGCCATAAGAGAAAAATGGCAGAGTGGGAAGAAGCAGGGAATGGGACAGAAATCATGGGATAGGTGGGAACTGAGATTTCCATGCATGGCAAACAGGCAGAGTGTGGGGAGAGGACGCTGGGCAGCAGAGGGATACTGGCAGGTGGCCATTAAGAGAGACTGGGAGGGTCAATGCTCATGTTTCTCTTAATGCTTCCTTCTCCTGTGTGGGCCAAGTCCCTTCTGACAGCATGATGACCTTCCTCATTCATGAGTTTCCCATTCTGAACTCTCCAAAAGGGTCATAATGGTTGTGGAGGATGCTCTATGCTGAAGCTGGCTCTGCTCTGTGCTCTCATCTGGTTGCTAGGCTGCAGGTAGTCAGGGAGGAAGACTCAGTGTTGTGCTTCCAAATTTGAGCCCCTCAGCCCAGCTTAGCCTCCAAGTTGTGGAACTGGCTTTTTGGGGTGAAGCCTGGGTGTCTGCTTATTTTTAACATGCATCCAAAAGCAGCAGGTAGTGGATCACAGGAAGGGGAACTAAATGCCCCATTGAAAGGCATACACATTGAAAAGTGTGTGAGTGTATTTTCATGTATGTGCATGAGTATATAGTCATGCACTGTATAATGACATTTCAGCCAATGATGGAATATATATATGACAGTGGTTCCATGAGATCATGTCACCTAGTGATGTCATAGCCATCTTAGTTTGAATATTTACTCTGTGATATTTATACAAGGACAAAATCACCTAATGATCCTTTCCTTCTCTTTCCCTTTCCCTGGCCTTTTCTTCCCTTCCTTTGCCTTTACTTTTCCCTTTCCTTTTCTTTTCTTTTTGAGACAGGGTCTTCCAGAGTTGTTCAGGCCTCCAACTTGCAATCCTCTTGCCTCAGCCTCCTGAGTAGATGGGCTTATGGATGTACATTAACATGCCCAGTAGTGTATGACTTTTGGTGAGGTGTTTATTTTGTATGCATATAATGTTGTATAATAAATTATTAACTGTATTTTATTATGTCAACAATTGATTATATATGTGTTAACTAAGAGGAATGAAAGCACAGAAAGACTTGTGCATGAGTGTCTATCATTTGGACATTTGGGTTGTTGTCCAACTTGGAAACAACCCAGTGTTTATCAAGAGGAGAATGAGCAGACAAATTGTGGGCTGTCCACGCAGTGGAACACTACTCAACAATAAAAACGAATGAGCTATCCATCATATATATAGAGGAATCTCACCATCATTTTGCTTCAAAAATGAACAAAGATAGGCAAAAAGTGTGCCTACTGTACAATTCCATGTATGTAAAATTCTAGAAAATGCAAACTGACCTGTGGGGACAAAAAACAGATCAGTGATTGTCCAAAGTGGGATGGAATGTGGTGGATGGATTAAAAAGAGACATTTTGAAGAGAAACTTTTGGGATTGATGAAAATATTTATGTTCTTGATTGTAATAATGGTCTCATGGGTGTATTCATAGGTCAATAGTAAACAAATTATACACTTATATAGGTATAGTTCATTGCGCTTCAATTACACTTCAGTAATGTAGAAAAATAGAAATACTTTTCAATCACATTCCTTTCATTAAAAATACTATTAATGTTGTTAATATTATGATCTTCTTTAATGTCATTTAATATTATAACTTAATATTTTATGAGGGAAACTGATCATACTCCTTTGGTATATAAAATAAAAAATATTTATGGCCTGCCACAGTGGCATACATTTATGGTCCCAGCTACTCAGAAAGCAGGAATTAGAAGGATCATGGTTAAAGACTTGGGATAGTGAGATACTATCTCAACACAAAAGCTGGGTTCAGTGGTCCACACCTGTCATTCTAGCTATGAAAGAGCAAGCAGGAGGATGGTGGTCCAGACTGGCCAGCCTGGGCAGAAAACATAAAACCCTACCTGAAAAATAACTAAAGCAAAAGAGGACTAGGGCATGGGCTCAAGTGGTAGAGTGCCTGCCTAGCAAGTGTGACATTCTGAGTTCAAACTCCAGTACCACCTCCCCAAAATATAAGTTGTACTTATTTTTTATCTCTTAAAACTTCTATATTTTGTTTATGTTTTATGATACATGTAATCTTTTACTGGACTAGTTATATATATATATGTAAAATAGTATGATATAAATATAAATAAGCATACTGGAAGGCAGATGTGTAAAACTTCACTGATACGGGAATAAAATTTCAAAGATCAGTACAATAGAATGTTCCTTAATCTTTATTCCCTGAGTATTCTACACTCTTGAAATAATATTTGACCTGAAATAATGGTGTGGCTTAACATTAAAGGATACAAAAGAAGGCTGGGGGCATGGCTCAAGTTGAAGTGGTAGAGCACCTGCCTAGCAAAAACAAGGCCCCGAATTCAAATACAAAAAATCCCAAAACAAAACCAAAAAGCAAAACCAAAACAAAAAGAAGGAAAAAGAAAAAAAACAAGAGGGGGCATGGAGTGTAGCTCAGAGGTAGAGCACTTGATCTAGCATATGCCAGACCCTGGGTTCAATCTTCATCACCACACACACACACACACACACACACACACACACACACACACACAAGGAAATATTCTTCTGATATATTCAGCAATGTGAGTAAATTTCCAAAATAGACACAAGGGCTGGAGGAGTGGCTCAAGTGGTGGATCACCTGCCCAGCAAGTGTGAGGCCCTGAGTTCAAACCTTAGTACTGCCACAACAAACAAAACAAAACAACCAAGACACAAAAGGGTACTACTCACTCTATGAAGAATTTTTTTCAAAACAGGCAAAGCTAATCTATGGAGATGAAAATCAGATGAGTCACTGCCTGTGGGTGGGGTGTCACTGGACAGGTCTCAAGGGGCTTTCTGGGGTAATAAAACACTGTTTTGTTTTTGAGATGGAGTCTCACAACATTGCTCAGGTTGCTCCTGGGTTCAGTCATCTTCCTGCCTCACACTCCTGAGAAGCTGGGACTACAGGCACACACCACCACTCCAGCAACATTCTGCATTTTGATTGTGGTGGTGGTTATAAGGGGTATGCCTCTGAACTGTTCATAGATGAAATGGGTGCATTTTATTATATGCAAATTATACTTGAAAAAAATGTCATGAAAAACCTCACTGTGCTGGTCGAACAAAGCATCCTATGGGCCACATTTGCACAAGGTCTACCCGTTTGTACTGTCTATACCAATCACTGTATATAGTTCTCATACAATTTAATTGAAATATAATTCACATACAACAAATTCACTTTTTATTTACTTATTTTTACTTCTTTTTGGCAGTGCTGAGGTTTGAACTCAGGGCCTTGTGCTTGCACTCTATCACTTGAACCATGCCCCCAGTCATTTTTGCTTTAGTTATTTTTCAGATGAGGTCTTGATTTTTGCCCAGACTTGCCTGGACCATGATCCTCTTGTTCATGCCTCCTACATACTGGGATGACAGATATGCATGCTACTGCACCCAGCTATTGGTTGAGATGGGGTCTGAGTTGGCCTCTAACCAAGATCCTTTGATCTCCACCTCCCAAGTAGCTAGGATTACAAGTGCAAACCACTGTGTTTGGCCTCCCCTTCCCCTCCCATAGTGGTAAGGATTGAACTCAGGGCCTTGTTGCTTGCTATGCAAGTGCTCTACTACTTCAGTCATGTCTCCAGTCCTTTTGCTTTTAGTTTGTTTTTCAGATAAAGTCTCTAGTTAAATTTTGACTGGGCTGGCCTCAAACTACCTTCCATCTCCAAGTAGCAAGGATTATAGATATGTGTAACCACTCCTAGACTATTTTTCTGTTTTTTTTTTTTTTGGTGGTATTGAGGTTTGAACTCAAGACTTTATGTTTACAAAGCAGGCACTCTACCTCTTGAGCCACACCTCCAGTCCTTTTTTACTTTTTTGATGGCTGTGATCTTTAATTAATTTTGCAGTATTGGGAGTTGAACTCAGGTCCTGTGCTCCACCACTTCCCCAGTCCTATTTTTACTTAAAATTTTTTATTAACATATAATAATTGTACAGGGGTATATACTGTGATATTTACATATATGCTTACAATATATCTTCAAGCTATATATATCATGCTTTGGTCAAATAAACACACCAGTCACTTAGGCATTCTCTATCAGCAGCTTACAGTACAGTGCATTATATTATATTTGTATGTAGATGGATTGTTTCAATATTTTTCATTCTTTAACATTTTCTTTACCTCTCCCACCTCCTGTAGTCCCCTCAGACAGACTTACTAATACAATTTGGTTCTCTCTCACCATATATATATATATATTTCCACATATATAGTCATGTTATGTATCTATATATACATTTAATCTGTAGGTCTAGCTTCCACATATGAGGGAAACATGCAACTTTGGACTTTTTGAGCCTTGCTTGCTTCACTTAACATGAAGTTCTTCAGTTCCATCCATTTACCTGCAAACACATAATTTCATTCTTCTTTATGGCTGAATAAAACTTCATTCTGTATATGTACTACTTTTTTTTTTTTTTGGTGGTACTGGGGTTTGACTTTATTTTTGTGGGACTGTGGTTTGAACTCAGGGCTTCACACTTTGCTAGGCAGGCATTCTACCACTCCACTGGTTCCTACATATCACATTTTTAAAGAAAAAAATCGATTTATCAGTCATGGGGCATCTGGGCTGTCTCTAAAGCTTGGCTATTGTAAATAGTGCTGCACTAAACATGAGTGTGCAAGTGGCTCTACTGGTCTTGCTATGTAACTCAGGCTGGTCCCAAACTCCAGCAGTCCCTTCTGCCTTAGCCTCCTGAGTAGCTGGAACTACAGGGGTGTACCATTTTTTAAAGTGTACAATTCCATGATTTTTGGTATAGTCACGAAGTTGTGCAACTGTCACCACGATCTAGTTTTAGAACATTTTCATCACCCCAGAGAGAAACCTCAGCCCAAAGAGCTGCTCCTCTAATTTTCCATGCATTGCTGAAAGCCCTCAGTTGTGTGTTTGGCACCCATGAACTCTTATTCGCTGACAAAATGTTGAAATTGCAAAAAGATTTAAGAAAAGTGCATCAATACAATAAAGTTGGGAAAATTGTACCTATTAATTTATTCTCCTCCCCTGAATTGGGAAGAGCTGTGGAGGCAGAGAGGGGGATGATTGGTACAGAGCCCTGGGCTTGTGGCACTCATGGATGAAAAGTGGGGCTGGGGGGGGTAGCTTTTGACTGTCCCAAGATAAGTGAGAAGAGAGGGGATGGTGGTGGGGGAAGCAAGTCAAATACTTTAGGAAGGTAACAAAGGAAGTGGAGTCATCTTGGGAAACTTCCTGCTGGAATTGACTTTGGGACCAGGTCTTTTTCTTTTTTCTCTCCTCTCCTCTCCTCTCCTGTCTTCTCTTCTCACCTCTCTTTCTTCTCCTTTCCTCTCCACTCTCTACTTCTGCAGTGCTGGTATGAAACCCTGCAGGCAAGTGCTGAACTATACGCCCAGCTTCGCAGGCATGTAGTTATTTCCTATAATTCTGTTATGTTTTACAGTTTGTAAAGATTGTTAAGTATTTTTATTTTTGGCGGTTCTGGGGTTTGAATTCAAGGCCTCACATTTGCTAGGCAAGTGTTCTACTACTTGAACTACCACACAAGCTACAGTTTGTAAAGAGTGAACATTTTGTCCTTGGATTCCCAGGACTTAGCAAGGTAGGTGGCTTTGTGCTTGATCTGTAGAGATGAGAAAACTGAGCTGAGAGAGGTGCTGGCTCCCACAAAGTGCCATGGATGGTCTTATAGAGAAGTAGTGACTAAATCTGAATGTAACCACCAGGTTATCTACCTTCAAGTTCATTACTCTTCCCCTCATAACATGGTGTAGACAATAGGGCTGCCTGGTGGGGAGATTTGAAGAAGTCAAGACATGGAGATAGAGCAGGGCAGGTGTGTGTGTGTAAGGGGGAGAGGTGGAGGGGGGGAGACACATGGCAGTGGCCCATACACTCAGGGCAGCAGGGCCAGTGTAGCCAGCTGGGTCTCAGTGGAAAGGCACGGAGTAAGTAGTGGGAAAAGGCTGGAGTCAATAAGGGACCTGGCTTGTGTTTGACAGTTTTATATTTGAATAAATAGAAAGATAGCACATCCTAATTGAAAAAACAAAATGTTACAGAGTATTTTGTCTGCTTAAACTAATTCCTAGATTAATGTAATCTCATGTCAATCTCAGTACTTCTTTGGAATAAAAAATATAACAACAACTGGTATTTATGAGGCATTTACTATTGCCAGGCATCGAGCTCTTATACTCATTTTATAGACCCAGACTCTAAGGTCTTAGAGAGGTAGCATCCCAAAGCAGCTAAGTGTCGAATCTGGATGGATTGTCTACCCTCAAAACCAGTGTTTTTACCCCTTATATGACTATCCTGGAATGCATATGAACACATAAAACAGTGTGGATAGGAAGTGATATGCTGAAAAAAAAGATCTCAATGAGTGGGAATTAAGCCTTGTCAAGTGTGAGAACCTATTTCAAAGAATTAATATTTATATCCATGTGATGTTTACTCAAAGCAAGGTCTATGGAAGGAAATGGAGAATTCAGAACTATAACAACCAAAATCAAAAGCCTAGCATAAAGGTTCTGCTAAACAAGAGTAAAGGAAGAATTATTTAATAAATGGTGGCTGCATAAGAAATAACAATTGGTGACAGAGGAGGTGAGTTAAATCCACATTTTACTCCAAAATAAATAAAGCAAAATAAAACTGGGACAGATAGTCATCAAATAATGAAACATGAAATGAAATTATACAAACTAGCAGAAAATAGACTATCAAATGAGTTGGAAGAAAGCTCACTTTGTCAGCATTGAACCAATGAAAAAACACAAAGGACTAGAATGACAGATTGAGCTGTAGAATAAAACAAAAAAGAACAACAGACTGGAAAATATTTGCATCATTAACAAAGGAGTAGTATCTATAAAACATGCTGTTCAAAGTTAGAAGAGGTTCAAGTCCCCAACAGACGAATGGATATGAATAGATCATTCACAGAAGGGGAATGCAGATAGTAAATACACAGAAAAACATTCATTTAAAAATGTTTAGTCATCTAAAGAATGCTAAGTAAGATAACCTTTAACTAGTAATAGACATTATGAATGTAGGGGAGAAAAGATGACAATTCTTAGAAATGTGCTTTAAACTCCTTTTGTTCCTTGGAGGTGATAGAATAAATGAGGCAGCTCTTTGGGAAAGTCAAAATCACTTGACCATTCATAGTCTTCCACCTGGGAGCTTAACTCAAGGATGTATTAGCAAACTGCAAAGAAACAAAATATGCCATATTAGGAGACTAAAGTGAATGATTAAGGATACCTACACTCCTTAAAAATGTTAAAAGAAAAATGTTAGTGAAAGTAGCAAACAAAGAAAATATGTTGTTGCAACTGCATAAGATATGTATCTATGTGGAAGGTTTTATGCCTGAAAAGTCAAATTATGTAGCAATAATTGGATACTTTATTGTTCTTATGTTTTTCTTCCCGTCTCTGGTTATCATAGTGTCATTTCAGTGGTGCTTACAAGAAAATTGGGTTTAAATCCAGTCCGCAGCAGGACTTTGAGCAAGTCTGCCTGCAAGATGGGGTACTTTCCAGGGAGACTGAAATCAGTGAAAGATGGCACAGTGTGGGTACCCCAGAACTTCTTGCAGTGGAGGCACCTCTTCCTCCCTGAAAGTCAGGAGCCATCAGTGTCCTGACCTAGACCACCTTCCAGGTGCCTGGAGTCTAGTCTGGCACTCTCGGGTCTCACTAGCGCTGGGACTGCCTTCCGAGGGAGCTTCCCGGCACACGTGTGTGTGCAGCCGTCCGTACCACGGACACCTGCGCTTGCAGGGGAACGGACCAGCTCTGGAAACATAGCCGCACGTGAGCCCCTCGGGCTGCGGGGCTGACGTGCAGCCACCTTTGAGCTTCTGATGCTATCCCGCCGGATTCTATTCGGGGGTCACCCTGTGCCCCCTTGCTGCAGGAAAACTCAGATTTACTAGGCGCCCCCGAAGGAAGCGTGGAGACATCGCTTGCGCAGAAAGGCCGAGTGGGACTTCACAGACGGGGCACTTGGGTGCTCCTATGGTCTCAAAGGACGCACCTGACCCCCGACGCGGGTTAGGCAGGCGGGCGCAGCCCCTTCACGCAGCGGCACGCACCCATCTGAGATCCAGCCGCCACTCGGCCCGCTTCTCTGCTAATGCCATCTTTCCCGAGACGGTCACGTGCGGGCTACAGCCGTGCGCTTCGTTCGGGCCCGGACGCCAGAACCGATCCCGGGAACTCCACTGGATATCCCATCGCTCCGTCCCGAAGCCGAGGTGAGGCTCTTCCCTTCTGAGTCGGAGCGGGTCCAGGACGGACGCTAGGTCCCCGAGGGCGAGTCTCTCAGTCCGCACAGATTCTTAGGAGGCCACATCGCCGTCGGGGACCCGAGACCCCGCAGCATGCCCTGAGCCACCGCCTTGGGGGGCGTCCTCTGCGAGATGCGGGTGCGGCGCTGGATCTCTAGTTCCTCAGCCCGCGGACACCTCATCTTCTGCGCGGCCACAGCCCGGCTGGCAGACGCACGAGCGGCGCCGAGAGATCGGGCCGGGGGTGCGCCACGCGCGCGGCACGAGGGGCGCAGGCTGCCAGCAGGACCGAGGAGCTGGGGGAGGATGGTGGGGGGGGGCGCGGGCGCATGCGCCCTGCGCCCGTGCCATATTGGAATGAGTCGGAGCGCGGAGCGCCGCCACCGCCTCCGCCGGAGCGCGGGTGGAGGGGGCGGGGAGAGCTGCCGGCCGCCCCGCTCCGCCGAGCCCAGCAGGAAGGAGGGCGCGAGCGGGCGAGCGCGGGCGGCGCGAGCGGAAAAAGCGCCCGCGCGGGCGAGTGAAAAGAAGGAAAGAAAGAAAACGAATGCGAGCCAAGGGGGAAAGGCGAGCGACCGACCGGGCGAGCGCGCGCGCGAAAACTCCCGGCAGGTAAAAGAGCGGGGCCGCCGGCTGGGCCTTCCCGCGCGGCGGCCTGAAGGGGCGGTGACGGCGCCGGGGCGAGAGACCGCGCGGCGTCCCCTCCCCCCTCGTAGCAACCGCGTAACTTTGCCAACGGAAAACCGCCGGGAGCTGGCGGGCGCGCGGGCTGAGGCGCCAACGGGCGGCGGCGGCGGCGACGGCGGCGGCTGCACGTTGGGGGCGGGGGCGGGGCGGTGGGGGGGGAGCGCGGCGCCCGCGCGCGGCCTCGCGCGGTATCGCGCGCCGGCCAGTCGGGCTACAGGGGCGCGCCTGGGCACCTCGCCGCGGCTTGCCGCGGCGCGCGTCAACCCGTGGGGGGCGTGAAAGGAAAGTGGCCGGCGGCGTCAGCTGCGGGCGCCCAAGTTCCCCGGTGCGCCGGGCCCGTTGCGCCGGGCCCGTTGCGCGCCCCTCCTCGCGCGCGCCCGGCGCTCCCGCCCGCCGAGCCCCCGCGGACCCGCCCCCCGGGCTCGCTCTGGGCGGGGCGCGAACCCGCAGCGGGGCCGGGCGCGCCGCCCGCGCGGCGGGTCGCAACTTCGGAGGGCCCAGGCGGCCGCTGCGCTGCTGTAGAGCGTCTGGCAGCCGCTGCAACCGGTGGCTTCGGCCGCCCTGGTGAAGCGAAGCGGCCTCCCAGGCGCTGCGGCTTTCCGGGCGCTGCCGACCTCCGCGCGGACCCAATCGGGGTCCCGAGCCACTGGGCAGGTCCGTGACCGTTTCGATTTCTATTCTGGAAGTCTGGCTTTGCACGCTGAAAAAAAAAAAAGAGCGAGACCGTGGAGGGGCGAGCAGAGCGTCCTGGGAAGCGAGGCCTGTTCTTTGCGGAGCAGAAACGCCTTTGAGAACAGAACACACGTTCCCGCGGAAAGGATGTACGTGGTGTTAAGTTTTCCCCAAGGTGTCAGCTGTTTTCATGGGGTCTAAAATTAAGCCGGCCACGCAGGTCTCCTCAGATCGAGTGCGCGTGGAGTTGGGGGGCGCCCCCGTCTCCAAACCGGCTTTTATTTGGCGGGGCTGTTCCCGGCCGGGCACTTGGAGTAGTTCGGGTTAAAGGGCCCCTAGTGATTTTTTGTGAGTCTTGCTTAGCAGGGATCTGTTTGCGAGAACCAAGTAACCATCAGAGAGACTTGGGAGGACTTGTGATGGATTTTGCCAGTATCTGTGTATGTCTTCTTCTGAACCACCTTTTTAAGATGTCACGCTTAAACTTTAATTCCATATGGAGTAAACTGCCCGCACTTGTGACTTACCTTGCCAACTGCCTTGAGAGGATGTCTTCATGCCTACATTTGGGGGCTGTTGACCGGTGGCGAATGTTGAATCTTGTAGGCCACGAGTATTCAGAGTTAAGACTTGTTTGTCGTATCAGAAAAATAACGACCTGATGGAAACAGAGTGGCTGAGATCAGGAAACAGTTACTACAGTTTTACCATTGATTAGCTGCCTTATCTTGGGGTTTCTTAGTCTACGTAGATTTGATTTTCCTTACTGGCTAAATTAGGATAAATAGATGACCATCTTTCTGTTGCTTTCGGTTCTGAAGTTTAGTGACTTTTTAAAATGAACGATAAAAAAAAAATCAGTGTTTTGAAACGGTCTATAAAAATGCTCCCCATATGCATCCTTATAAAAATACATTTGGAAAAAAATTGGTGACTATATTCAGGAAAATTTTGTGTAATTTATTTGAATAAAGACATTTAATAATGTATTTCAGTGTGCTTAAGAAATTTTTAAAAACTGAGATGAAATTTATGGTAAGATCTTAATAGTACATATGTATATGCCTTGATAACTACACACAGATCAAGATATATAGCATTTTTGTGTTCCAAGAGAGCTCCCTTTGGGTCCCTCCTATTCAGTAAACATCTGTCCATTCCCCAAGGCAAGCACTGTTCTGACTTTTATCACCACTGATGAGTTTTTCCTCAAATAGAACTTTTTAGAGGATGAATGGGGGGCAATATTAATAACTAAGTTGAAGGACAGCAGGTATGTAAACTTGGAGTTATGGTCGTTTTAGTCACAATCCTATGTTCTTAAGATCCTTAGTGTTTTTAGTGTCTAGAATAACTTAAAATTCTGAGCTGAGAGACTTTGTAGTCAGAAGGTCGTGTTTTAGCTGATGCAGTACTTTGTGAATTTGGATCTGTGGTTCTTGGGAATCCGTATGTTCACCGCTGTGGTATATTCTGTCATTACCCATTTTGGATATATTTGTAGAAAGTAGATTTAAAGAATGAATTATGAACTTTTTCAGTAAGTCAGGGCTTAAGGTATCAGTAGGTGAATCCATTCCTTAAAGCTTAGAATTTGCTAAGAAAATTGAATGAAAATTGATTTTTTAAATTTCATTGAATTAAGAATGGGTTTACCTCAAGTATGGTAATAAAATATTACACAAGAGCTGAGTCTGAGAATTTTGGTAATTTTCCCGGAGACACTATAAACGTGAGGCTCGCCCACCCGATGGCAACCTGTAGGCCCGAGGGTGCAGACTGTAGGCAGGGATGGCTGCAAAATACCCATTTTTTAATACTTGTTTTTTTGAGACAGGATCTTGCAATATAGCCCAGGTTGGCCTTGAATTTACAATTCCCTTGCCTCAGTCTCCTAAATGCTGGGATTAGAAGCTTGTACCACCACACCTGGCTAAAATACTCATTTTTGAGTTGATTTTTTACGAAAGTATTAGGATTTAAGTGATCTTGAGTAAAATTAAAGCACAAAATGAAAAAAAAAAAGAATGGGTTTAAAGCTTTAATCACCTTTTTTTTTAAATGACAGCATAATTGCTTTATATTTATATTCACCTGGTTTATTATGTCATTAAAACTACAACAATGAAAGCAAAGAACAAAAGGTAACTAAACATTGTGTCATGTGTGATTTTTTTTTTTGGGGGGGGTGGCAGTACTGGGGTTTGAACTCAGGGCCTTGTGTTTGCTTGGCAGGCATTCTGCTTCTTGAGCCATGCCCCAACTCTTTTTGATTTTTTTTCCTTTTTTTTTTTTTTTTGTGGGACTGAGGTTTGAACTCAGGGCTTCACACTTGCAAAACAGGTGCTTCACCACTTGAGCCACACCTCTAACCTTGATTTGGTTGTTTTTGAGATGGGGTCTGGCATTTTCGCTAGGCCAGTCTGGATCTTACTATTTATGCTCCCCTGTAGCTGGAATGAAAGGCACATGCCACCGCGCCCAGATCTCTAACTCCTGAGTAGCTAGGATTACAGGTGTTAGCCATTTGTCCAGCCTATTAGGAGTGATTTTTGAAGATACCTTTTTGTATTAGTCCTCTGTATAGGAAGGTGAGTTTTTTATATTATTCACTGGAAGCAAGTTCTGCAACAACTTGCTTATCTGTACCTAATGTTTTTGTTTTTTTGTCATTTGAACTGAGGGCCTCACACTTGCTAGGCAAGCACTCTACCACTTGAGCCACTCCATTTACCACTTGAGCCACTCTACCAGCCCATTAACAAATATTTTTAAATGTATCCATAGGCCCTTTCTTGTTTCTACTGCCAAAGAAGAGGCATTAAATTCAAGTGAATTCTTATTTTGTTAATTTCTAATAAAGCCCTGTTTTTTGTTTTGTTTTGTTTTTTTAGTGCATGGATATCTGTGTGATAGAAAGTGGGATGGTCTAAGGCCTTGTGTAGAGATATATGGAAGATAGTCCACAAACTTCAAAGATTTTCTTTTGTGAAATGATTTCACTGAGTAGCTCTGTTTTTCTTCTAAGTTAACCAGCCAGTTGATATGCCAATAAATGTCCAACTGGTCATTCCACCCAAGATTCACAGCCTCATTAACCAAGGCAGTTCTTGATGACTTATTGTTCAGCTATGGTTTTAGTTTTTGAAGCTCTTCTCTGGGTTTTTCATGATCAGATTGTTTAATTTAAACGTTGTTACATCTTTAAGAGATGCAACTAAAGAGATATAAAATGTGAAAGAAAATCCACAGGAAAGGGAATTTCCTCTTTTTGATACTTGTTTCTTTGTAAACTGATTTTTTTCCTTTAAAAATGCTTTGCCTATACATAGTCTTTAGGGTACTTTTAGTACCCCTTAGTCTGTAGGGTACTTTTGCTTTTCACAGTGATAACTAGATCGGGGTTATTATGTAATGAATGGTATAGCAGCAGATATCATTTGACTTTCAGGTCTGTAGAAAAGGGAAATTGTCCATACTTCAATGGCTTTTTATTATGATTTCATGTTGTGTTCACATTAAATGAATGAGTACAGTATAAAGAAAGACCATCATTTAGACAGATATATTCAGTGTGCATGTATGTATGTGTGTGTGTGTGTATAGCACTGGGGTTACCCCCAGCCCTTTTTGCTTAGTTATTTTTCAGGTAGGGTCTTGAGTTTTTACCAGGACTGACCTTAAACCATGATCCTCCCCATCTACACTTCCTGCACTGCTGGGATTACAGGCATGCAACATTGTACCCAGCTTGAATGTTACTTTTTTTTTTTTTTTTGCAGTACTGAAGTTTGAACTCAGGGCTTCACTTGAGCCACGGCTCCAACCCATAAATATTTTTATATTGAAAATCTGTCTTTGGCGAGCATGGCGACTCAAGACTGTAGTCCTTGCTACTTGGAAGGTAGAGATCAGGAAGATCACAGTTTGAGGCCAGCAAGGGTAAAAATTTAGCAAGATGCATAGCTGGGTGTGGTGGTGCGAGAGGAAGCACAAAGAGGGTCAGCTAGGACATAAAGCAAGACGCTATCTCAAAAATAACCAACACAAAAAGGCCTGATGGAGTGGTAGATTGCCTGCCTAGCAAGAAAGGGCCTGAGTTTTACCCCAGTACTGCCAAAAAAAATAGTCTTACAATTTCCCAGAATTTTATTTTGTGGCTTTATTTGGCTGGTAACCAATATTTTAGAATAATACAAATGAAAAATAAAAGAACATGTAGCCAGTAAATGGCACAGCTTTGTTATGTCAAGGTACTTTTCTTTCTGTAACAGCATTTGTTATCTAAATACAGTGTTTTGTATTTGAAAACAGTATTTCTTTATATACCCAGTTGTTAAATTGGATGAAAATGTCTGGGGATTTCAGTTACTTGGGAGATTTTGAACCATTTAGACTTCAGGGACGCTACCACTCTTCAAGTGATACTAACCCTACTGGAAAATGATTTAGAATAGAAAGGATGTGGTCAGGTTGTTGCAAATTTATGTTTAAACTTTTTAAAAGTGGGAGGAAGGGTAAGAACAAAGACAAGTTATTAATAGAAAAATTATATGACTTCACTGCAGAAGTTTAACAAATTTGCCTGCTAACTTTTTCCTGTAACTCAAAGACACTTGAGGATTTGTACGTAATATTTATTCCTCTACTCTGTTCTTCTATTCAAGAGGATGTTTATAAAAACCTTATTCAGGCTAGACGTGGTGGCTCACTGCTGTAATCTACCACTTGGGAGGCTGAGGCAAGAGGATTGTGAGTTTGTGGCCAGACTAGACTACGTAGGGAGTTCATGGCCAGGCTGGACTACATTGCGAGACAGTCATAAAAAAACAAAACAACAAACCAACCAAACCTTATTCAGTTCTCTTTATTTTCAGATGATCACTAAGAACTTTATTTGAAAGCACTATCTACATCCCTCCCTCCATCCTTCATCCCTCCCCCTCCCTCTTACTGTGTTAGATGATGTTAAATCATTTGAACAGTCAAGTGTAGTCTGGCCATTGAGTAACTTCAGCGACCCAAACAGTTCACTGCAGGGAGAGGCTGTACGGTGGCATTTCCAGCATGGTATCTAGTGCTGTATACATTGGTTACTTTTTGATATTTTTGCTTAGTCTAGGAAAAGGTTAATTGTTAAACTGATTTGGGGTAGTTGAGAGTATCTGCTTTGTAGGGGAGAGCTGAGTTCTGGTATGAGATATTTGAAGAGGGTCTTAGATAAAAAATGGAATATCGTTTGTTGGCCATCAAAAGTGTGGGACAGTCACACATTTGGAATGACAACATGAGGTTGGAAAATTTAGCAGTTATTAAAATAACTCAGCAGGTTTTTGGTGGGGGGATGACGACTGGGGTTTGAACTTGGTCTTGTGCTTGCTAGGTAGGTGCTTTACCATACTCCTGGCTCTTTTTTGCTTTGTTATGTTTTTCAGATAGAGTCTCAGGGCCCCAGGGCCTTGGATCATGATCCTTCTACTTCCACTTCCTGCATAGCTGGGATTATAGTTACGCTATACCATACCCAGCTTGTTTGTTGAGATGGGGGTCTCGCTTTTAGCTGGCTTCAAACCTTGATTCCTCTCAAACTCTGCCTCCTGAATAGCTGGAATTGTGCACCACCATGGCCAGATTGAGTTTTTCTTGCTAATGTTCAAGTGTTAACCAACAAACACTTTGATTTGAATTCCAAATTATTATTTTGATACTTGGAGGAATTTTTTTTTTTGAGAGAAAAAGAATACTATGCTTATTATTTTCAACCATACATTTCATTATAGGACTTTTGACTGCTCTGAACCTATTTCAAAATAAATGCCTTGTCTGCAACAATTTAAAATCCAGTATCTGGTATAATTAAAAATCCAAAGATATGCTCATTTGTTGGTGAAACTGATTCTGTATATTCATAGTTATAGTTGGTACACAGCACGTGTAAGCTACCTTGTTCACTGAGAATTTATAATGCTGCCATATGTTTTAAGAGGGAATATCAAGTCAGTGGTCCTAAAGGCTAAAGGCAAAAAACCCTCTTGATTTTGACTTTAGAAACTCACTTACACTTGTATTGCTATGAACATTTTCTATTCAAAACTCATTAGATTTATATGTAACATACATAAAAAATTTCTAGAACATAAGTCTATTGCTTTTTGTTTCACATTCATCAATTCTCTCTTTTATTTTTTATTTTTTACATTTTTAGTAGCATATATTAGTTGTCACAGGGGTTTCACTGTGGTATTTCCATATATGCATACCAAAATGAGACTAAATTCTCCCTCTCTGTTCCTCCTCCTCTTGCCCCTCCTCTCTTCTTAAAACAATTTTAATAGGTTTCATTGTTCTGTTTTTATGCATGTGAATAAATTACTTCAACCATACTCCCCCCTTCACCTTTTTTCCTCCCTCCTCCTGCTGGTACCTCCCCCACCCCCAAGAGAACCTGTTTTACATTCCTGTCATTCATTTTTTAAGATCTAGATTCTGTGTATGAGAACATGTGTATTGTTTTGCTTATCTCACTCAGCACAGTGGTCTCCAGTTCCATCCATTTTCCTGCAAACATCATTTCATTCATTCTTTACGGCTGATTAATACTCCAATGTGTATGTATACCACATTTTCTTTATCCACTCATCTATTGATGGGTACCTAGACTGATTCTTTTTTTTTTTTTTTTTCTTTTATTATTCATATGTGCATACAAGGCTTGGTTCATTTCTCCCCCCTGCTCCCACCCCCTCCCTTACCACCCACTCCACCCCCTCCCGCTCCCCCCCCCAATACCCAGCAGAAACTATTTTGCCCTTATCTCTAATTTTGTTGTAGAGAGAGTATAAGCAATAATAGGAAGGAACAAGGGGTTTTGCTGGTTGAGATAAGGATAGCTATACAGGGCATTGACTCACATTGATTTCCTGTGCGTGGGTGTTACCTTCTAGGTTAATTCTTTTTGATCTAACCTTTTCTCTAGTTCCTGGTCCCCTTTTCCTATTGGCCTCAGTTGCTTTAAGGTATCTGCTTTAGTTTCTCTGCATTAAGGGCAACAAATGCTAGCTAGTTTTTTAGGTGTCTTACCTATCCTCACCCCTCCCTTGTGTGCTCTCGCTTTTATCATGTGCTCATAGTCCAATCCCCTTGTTGTGTTTGCCCTTGATCTAATGTCCACATATGAGGGAGAACATACGATTTTTGGTCTTTTGGGCCAGGTTAACCTCACTCAGAATGATGTTCTCCAATTCCATCCATTTACCAGCGAATGATAACATTTCGTTCTTCTTCATGGCTGCATAAAATTCCATTGTGTATAGATACCACATTTTCTTAATCCATTCGTCAGTGGTGGGGCATCTTGGCTGTTTCCATGACTTGGCTATTGTGAATAGTGCCGCAATAAACATGGATGTGCAGGTGCCTCTGGAGTAACAGTCTTTTGGGTATATCCCCAAGAGTGGTATTGCTGGATCAAATGGTAGATCGATGTCCAGCTTTTTAAGTAGCCTCCAAATTTTTTTCCAGAGTGGTTGTACTAGTCTACATTCCCACCAACAGTGTAAGAGGGTTCCTTTTTCCCCCGCATCCTCGCCAACACCTGTTGTTGGTGGTGTTGCTGATGATGGCTATTCTAACAGGGGTGAGGTGGAATCTTAGTGTGGTTTTAATTTGCATTTCCTTTATTGCTAGAGATGGTGAGCATTTTTTCATGTGTTTTCTGGCCATTTGAATTTCTTCTTTTGAGAAAGTTCTGTTTAGTTCACCTGCCCATTTCTTTATTGGTTCATTAGTTTTGGGAGAATTTAGTTTTTTAAGTTCCCTGTATATTCTGGTTATCAGTCCTTTGTCTGATGTATAATTGGCAAATATTTTCTCCCACTCTGTGGGTGTTCTCTTCAGTTTAGAGACCATTTCTTTTGATGAACAGAAGCTTTTTAGTTTTATGAGGTCCCATTTATCTATGCTATCTCTTAGTTGCTGTGCTGCTGGGGTTTCATTGAGAAAGTTCTTACCTATACCTACTAACTCCAGAGTATTTCCTATTCTTTCTTGTATCAACTTAAGAATTTGGGGTCTGATATTAAGATCCTTGATCCATTTTGAGTTAATCTTGGTATAGGGTGATATACATGGATCTAGTTTCAGTTTTTTGCAGACTGCTAACCACCTAGACTGATTCTTTATTTTGGCTGTTGTGACTAGTGCTGCTATAAACATGGGAGTACAGGTATTTTGACTGTATGTTGCCTTACATTCCTTCACAAAATGCCCAGGAGTAGTTTAGCAGGGTCATATGGTAGTTCTATCTATCTTTAGTTTCTTAAGGAACCTCCATACTGATTTCCATGATGACTGCACTAATTTACATTCCTACCCACAGTGTATAAGGGTCCCCTTCCCCCTCCATTCTCACCAGCATTTGTTGTTTGTTGTTGTGATGATGGAATCTCAGTAAGATGGAATCTCAGTATTGTTTTTATTTGCATTTCTTTTATGGATAAAGATGTCAAATGTTTGTTCATATATTTATTAGCCATTTGTACTTTTTTTTGGAAAATCTTTCATTTGCCCATTTAATTGGATTGTTCTTTTGATGTTTAATTTTTGGAGCTCTTTATTCTGGATATTAATTCTTTATCTTATGAATAACTGGTAAATATTTTCTTGAATTCTGTAGGTCTTCTTGTATTCTAATTAAAATATTAAACAACAGATACTCTGATTTAAAATTAAAATTATTATTTTTATACCCTGAAGTGTTTTTAAAGATGTATTTTATAATTTTGAGCTTCTCCCTTTTTCTTTTGGTGAGTTTAGCTAAGGGGTTGTCAATCTTGTTTATCTTTTGAAAGAACCACCTCTTTGCTTCATTGATTCTTTGTGGTGTTCTTTTAGTTTCCATTCATTAACTTCTGACCTGATCTCTATTATTTCATTCCATTGCTGCTTTTGGTTTAGTTTCTTCTTGTTTCTCTAAGAACTTGAGGTGCACTGTTAGGTTATTTACTTGAGATCTCTCTTTTTTCTTTTTTTTTTTTTAAATGGTGCTCGGGTTTGAACTCAGGGCTTCATGCTTGCTAGATAGTTGCTCCACCACTTGCTCCACTCCGCCAACCCTTTTTTGTGATGGGTTTTTTTCTAGATAGGGCCTTGAGAACTATTTGGCTGGGCTGGCTTGGAACTGCCATCTTACTGAGATCTGAGGTTTTTAGTGAAGGCACTTATAGCTATAAACTTCCCACTTAGCACCACCTTTCCTGTGTCCCAAAGGTTCTGGTAAGTTGTGTTTGTGTTGTAATATGCTTTTGTTTTTTTTCAAAATATTCTGTAATGGTCCTATGGATTTAGTGGTATTTTCACCTCTAATTTTATTAAATTTTCACCTCTAATTTTTTTTTTTTGGTTAGTTTGTCTAAGGGTTTGTCAATCTTGTTTATCTTTTCAAATAACCAATTCTTTCATTGATTCTTTGTATTCTTTTAGTCTACACTTCATTAATTTCAGCTCTAATTTTTATTATTTCTTTCCTTCTATTTTTGGTTTTGGCTTATTCTTGTTTTTTTGAATTTAAGGTGTATCATTAGGTTAGTTATCTGCAATCTCTCTGGTTTTTAACCCCACTTCACAATGGATGTAGTGTTTGTGCATGTGCACCCATGCACGTTGCTGAATAGAGCACAGACTCATTGAAATGACATTTAAACTGGACATGACTGTGCACATCTGTAATCCCAGCTACTTGGGAGGCAGAGATTGGGAAGATGGTGGTTTGAGACCAGACTGGGCAAAAAATTAGGGAGACTTCATTTCAATAAATAAACTGTGTGTGGTGGAGGCATGTCTACCCAGATATGTGTAAGGCATAGGTAGGAAGATTGTGGTATTAGGTTGGCCCTAGCAAATAATGAGGCTCTACTTGAAAAATAATCTAAAAGCAAAAAGGGCTGGAGGTGTGACTCAAGTGGTAGAGTGCTTGCCTAGCAAGTGCAAGGCCTTAGGTTCAAACCCCAGTACTGCTTTAAAAAAAAAAAAAAGAAATGACAATGAAATTGTTTCATTTTCAGTGTTGTACAAAAAACAGATCCTCAGAGTTCTTAATAAAGTGTTGTTCTAAACAGAAATACCTGTGAAGTCACAGTTGCCAGTTCTATATACTAATTCTTCTCTTGCCCCATTCTACCTTAATAATCTCAAATACTTTTAATGGAAGAGTCTTTGATAGCCCTCCATAGTAATGAGAATAAAATCTAAACTTCTTGTGTGGCCCACACTGCCTGTGCCTTGTTTCTCTCTGCCATTTTCAATGCTCCCCCACACTCTAGCCACGTGGCTTTTCTGTCCCTTTCAGGTGCACTGTTTGCTGCATTAGTTCTTTCTCATTGTGAAGGGCTCAGTTCAGTGAGGAAGCCTTCCTGACACACTTTTACCTGCACTCCTAGGCACTCATTTCCTGTCACTGTTTGTTTTTCTTCATGATACTTAATTCTATATGAAGTGTTCTTACCTTTTTTTAGTTCATTTTAGTATCTTATTCATCATAAAATTCTTTAAATCTACTCTTAGAAAATATTAAAACCTATGTACACACTTCAGAGGTGTTTTCCCTTATTGTTCCTTCTTGGAGAAACAGTAACTACTATAATGCACTATTCCTGGTGTCTCTCTCTCTTTTTTTTTTTTTTTTTTTTTTGTGGCACTGATGTTTAAATTTGGCCTCATGCTTTCTAGGCAGGCACTCTACCACTTGAGCTACTCCATCAGCCCCTGGTATCTACTATTTTGAACTTCTCCAGGAATCATGTCTCTTAATCACCATGGCATCCCTGGTACTGAGAACAGTACCTAGGCATGTATGTTAATGGGGGTATGTATACAACCAACTTGTAGATGATACAAGAAATACATGTAAGTCTAACTCTGGAGATTTTTGTTTAGTGTTATAGTTTAGTTCTGGATATTCAGGTTTGAGAAACCAGTATTTTATCATGTTATGCTGTTTACAGTGTTATTTTTCTTTTTGAGAATGGGTCTCACTGTGTAACCAAGGCTGGCCTTGAACTTGGAATCCTCTTGCTTCAGCCATAGTGATGGAATTAGAATGGGATTACAGGCATCTGCCATCATGAGGGCAACAAAATTCTTTTTCTCAACTTCATTTTTTAAAGTCATCATATCTTAACAATATTACATTTCCTAGGTATCTGTACATCTTTAGATGTTAGATAAATGTATTTATTTGCATTAGTAAAAATCAAATTGAAGAACATGAGTGCCAGTCATTTGCTTTACTTTTTATGGTAGCAGTTACAAAGAAGTAATCAGCAGTATGGTTCTGCATGGGCATAGGAAGGGGTAACTCCACTTGCTTGCTCTGTGGTGATTGATTAGAGCCTGTTACTGGCAGGTGTGAGCCGCTGGTTGAGATGCAGAAACAAATGCATTGGATCCCACTGTTTTTAAATGCATCAGTGGACTTCCTGGGAAGTGCTGGTGCTGGCTGTGTCTGGGTGAGGACCTGTTTCCTAAGGCCAGGAGAGGTGAATTCAGAGGTGGGAGCAGGTCTCACAGACCTAGCCTTTGTTTATTTTTCTCTCTCTCCCCCCATCCCCCTTGGAAATGGAGGAGTTTGGGGAAATTTTGAAGCTATGGGGAGAAAACTAACTCTTCAGTGTTTCACCAAACAGATTGTTGGCTGAGGTGAATTTAGGAAATTTGGACTCTTCTGAATTTTAGAGTTCTTTGTCAGTTTAGAAACAAAATAATATGTCAAACTGTTTACTCAGACAAATACAACTAGCATCTCCTATTAACATATGATATATAATTGGACTTCAATTGTAGACTTACTAATATATTTGAATCTTTTAAATTTTGATTATAACAGAGCCAAACACTTCAAAATTGAAGTGGAAGAGGAATTTTTCAAAAAGCAAGATAATAAGAAATTGAAAATTACTGTAGTTACAAAGGAGGAAGGCAGAAGGGATTTCTCCATACTCCCAATCTCTCCACCCACCTGTTTTGTTGAATTCAAATTGTGCCTTGAGGACTCTAGAAATGTGGTCTTGTGGGAGCACGTTCAGAGAAATGTGGTGTTAAGCAGTGTTATCATTATGAGGTCGTGGTGTGTACTTCACAAACTAGGAGAGCTGTGATGGCTCTGGCACCTCCAGGAGATTTAATCTAATAAGACCACCATAATGTACACCATTATGTACACATAATGTACATAATGTATAATGCCCTGCTTTGCAGAGTATCCTTATGCAGAGCATGGCTGCAGTTTAGTGGTTTAGAAAGGTTGCTCTTAATAGACATTACCTTTTCTTCTGTTACTTTCTTAAGGAGGACTTAAGCCTTCATTTTGAAAAAATTAGGCAGAGATACAGTATGTAGTAAAACATTTTTTTTTAATTTTTAATTTTTTATTATTCATATGTGCATACAAGTCTTGGGTCATTTCTCCCCCCTGCCCCCACCCCCTCCCTTTCCACCCACTCTGCCCCCTCCCTCTCCCCCCCACCCCCTCAATAAAACATTTTTTTGAACAGTGAAAAACAGTGTACTCCTTTTTACTGGACCTGTGGTTTCTCAGTCAGTTCTGTAGATCACCATTGTTTTCAGTTTCTTTTGTATTTTCCAGAAGAATTCTATTTTCTCTATATATTTCTGTATAAAAACATGTATCTTTTCCATCTACATTAAAAAATACTGTCAAATAGTATTATATTTTTACATTGTCTTTCACTTTGTTCTTCTTATTTAAAGTATCTTAGAAACATCCAAGTATACATAATCTATCTTATTCTTTTAATAGTTGCCTGGTAGTTATATGAATACACCATAATTTACTAAGTTGATTGCCTATTTTTGTACATTTTAAGTTATTTCTAGTTTTTTGCCACTGCAAACAATCATGGATCAGTGATAGCTGAAGGCCAAGTGTGGAGGTACATACCTTTAATCCTCCCAGCTATTTAGGAGGTGGAGGCAGGTGGGTCACAAGTTTGAGGCCAGCCTGGGCAAAGTTAGTAAGACTCTATATCAAACAAAATAAAACCAAAAAACCCAAAATACAAAACAGAAACAAAAACAAAAACAAACCTGAAAGGGCTGGGGGAGGTCATTCAAGTGACAGAGTGGTTGCCCACCATGGTCTAGGCCCTGGTTTCACTCTCCAGTACCATTAAAAAAAAAAACAAAAAAACTGAATTTGCTAAAAACAAAAAAACAAAACAAAATTTTCTAAGACTTAAGAGTGTTTTATTCTGAGTTTGTGTGTTTGTGAAGGTAGATTGCTCTGCAGCCACTTCTGACCCACAGAGAATTGAGAATAGAGGAATGAGTGCAGCAGCGTAAGAGGAGTTGGAGGTAAAGACCCCCCCACCTCCTCTGCCTCCATGTTGTTGAAGAGGTGGTGGAGGCAGATTCCCTAGCTGAGTCTTAGGAAATGAGTGTCTGAAGATGTCCTTAGACTGCCAGGGTATTGACCATGCGCCTAAAGCCCAAGATCTGAATGTGCTCTGCTTGTTATAAGTTAGTTGGATAACATCGTATCAATTTCTGGATGTTCACTGGCAGAAATATAACTGAAGTTTAAGAAGCTGATTTTTATCTGGGCCACTTGGTAATAGGGCGTTCCTGTCGTGGTGCATAATTTCTAAAGATACTGCATTTGGAATCTAGAGATGTTCTGTGGTTGAGCCTTACAGTGTTATGTATCTTAATAGTGCAAACTCTCAGTTACTTCCCATGTTGAAAGAACTTCAGAATGCCCCTCAGCATGTATTTGTACTCCTTTGATACCTCCTTTAAAGGAGGTACTGTCTCTTCCCTTGAAGTGCTTTCCTAAAAACTGTATGTGTTAGCTTTCTGTTACTGTAACAAATACCTGAGATGATCAGCTTGTAAAGAGGAAAAGTTTATTTTGGTTTATGGTTTCAGTCCATGGATGCTTTTGGGTCTATGGTAAGGTTGTACCTAGTGCTGGAGTGTGTGTTTGAGCAAGTTATTCACCTTAGGGTGACTGGGAAGCAAAGAGAGAGAAAGAGACTTGGGTCCCACAATCCTCCCCAATGACCTAACTTCCTTTCAGTAGGCCTCACCTTCTAATAGTTCCACCACTTCCCAATAGTGCTGTGGACTAGGGACCAAGTCCTCATTTTATGGGCCTTTGGAGGGCATTCAAGATCTAAACTACAGCAGTGTGTAATAGTCTATGGTGGTATAGTCCACTTTTTTTTTTTTCCCCACAGTAGTGTATTCGTAGCCCATAACTGTTGTGGTTTGCTCAGAATGGCACACATTAAACCAGCATGGGGCAGGTGTGTCCTTCCAGCAGCAGTAGTGCTTTTCCCTGCGGAGGCTCCCAGCCACTGAGCACTAGACTAGGCTTTTCTGAGTTTGCTCTGCTGTGGCCATTTATTTTGTGCTCCAATAAGTACTTTTTACCAATGAGGGTAGACAAAAGGATGCCACTTAGAAAGTTGGACTTGCAGCAAAGAAACAGTCTCTCACTAGATGTCAAAACTCAAGTTTTATGGCATTCTAAGGTATCTTTGAGAAGTAGTCTGAGAAAAAGAAATACAGAAATCAGCAATTAGAGATAGTCAAGTTCTTTTTACTGTGAAAGGCTTTGTAAACAACAGGGCAACCTGTCAAGTTGAACCATCCAATGTTTAAAGAGCAAGTGAGGGCGGACCGAGTGGCTCAAGTGGTAGATGCTTGCCTTACAAGTATGAAGCCCTGAGTTCAATCTCTAGTACAGCCACCCCCTCCCCACCAAAAAAAAAAAAAGTGAAAGTGGCTAGAGGCATATTTTAACTTCACAGGATTTCAAGATTACTGAAGAACAAGCAAATTGCCTGTGGTTGATGCCTAACAAATTTATAGGGGCGTCTGCTTTAATGACTTCCCGGTTCATCCATTCTTTCTACACAGGGCAGCTACAGTGTACACACTAGGACTAGTCAGACCTGCACTCCTCTGGGGCAGATGGCAGATACTGAATTTCCTTCTCTTGTGAAAATGACATTACTCCTGGAGGAAGAAATGCTATTGCTATGTAAGAAAGTTGGATTTTTTTTTTTTAAATTGGGAGCTACTATGATCCAATAACAGAAGTTCACCTGACAAACACTGAATAGCTGTGATATGAAGTACTGTTGTCAGGGGTTTAAGGAATGAAAAGTTGAGTAAGTTCCATGCCCTTGAGAAGCTTATAGTCATGCAAACGTGAGGCCCTGAGTTCCTACCCCAGTAGGGGTGGTGCATGATAAGAGGAGTTTGCTGCTAGGTGTAGTAATATGTGCCTGTGTTGGAGGTGATTCTGAGACAAGAATCAGGCAAAAGCAAGACCCTATCTAAAAAATAAAGCAAAAAGGACTGGGGCATGGCTCTGAAGTGATAGGGCGCTTGCTGTACGCAAGGCCCTCAGTTCAAACCCCAGTACCAGCACAAAAACCAAAAAGGATCTAAAAAAGCCTTGTGTTTAAGTGAGTCAAAAAGGAATAATTTGTTCACATATTGTATTATTAGTGTAGAAATTTCTAGTAGACTTAACTATTTCAGGTTTTAGTGGAGAAAGAATGAGGTAAAACAAGAAAGTAAATGAACATTTCTTTTTAAAATCCCCTTCCACGCCTTTATCTTTAGTGCTGCCTCCTTTGGTGTGGTTCTGATCAACTCTTCCCCTTTGAGAGTGGCAGTAGAAGCAGAGCTTTAGGCAGTGTGATGTCTGGGTTGTTACACCTAGAACTGTGGAGGCAGTTCCACCTGCATGGTAGTGTGGAATGAGTAGCTGTCAGATATGGGGAAGAATGGTGTTAACTTGTGGCTGTGAACATGTTAGCTTGGCAAGAATTTCAGTATAATCTAAATGGGTCCTGGCTTTTAAAATTTATGTTATCTGTTAAGCTTTCCTACTTGCTTCTTAATTGCTGAAGGGAGAGTTATGCTTATATGTGAGTCATTTGATATTTTGATTTATGGTTCTGTGTTTTTGTGAATCTTCCTTTTCTAGTATAATAAAATATTTTTATTTTAAAAATTAAGCTGATTTTAATAGAATGGTATAAAAGGGGCCAAAAAATTTAGTTCATGTTAACCTACTGAAGAATTTTGGCGGGGTAGCAGATTTTCAAGGAATGAAGTGTCCTTTATTACAGCGTATTATTTTTCTGTTACACTTTCAGCCACTAGTTTGAGCTACAAACATTGCCTTGGCGATTTGCTTTTTCATATGTTAATGGTTACAATATTTTGTTGGAAACTTAATTTTGCATTAATTAATTAAAAATTTTGCACTTTCTTAAAAGTGATTAACTGCATTTGAAGGAAGAACTTTTTCTAAAGGATTGACCCTACATCACCTGTCCACCCATTCATTTGGGGCTGATCTTAGTCCTTTATGAAAATTAGAAATAAGGGCAAAAATAGTTTCTGCTGGGTATTGGGGGGGGGAGAAGGAGGGGCGGAGTGGGTGGTAGGGGAGGGGGTGGGGGCAGGGGGGAGAAATGACCCAAGCCTTGTATGCACATATGAATAATAAAAGAAAAAGGAAAAAAAAAAAAAAGAAAAAGCCTGATGGAGGGCGTGGCTCAAGTGAGAGACCTTGGATTCAAACTGGTATCCCCCCCCTCCCAAAAAAAGGAAAAATCCCAACAAACTGAGCAAACTCAGTTTCCAGGTGTTGGTAATTATTGCTGTAGCGCTTTTGCACCAAAACTGATGCATAGTCCTTAACTTCTTCCAGTTTTCTGAAGAGTGGATGCCATCACTAAGGAGCAGATGTGTAGAGATTGTTAGGGCTGCATAGTGGAGATAACAGTTAGCAAAGTCCAGCATTATTCTTTAGGAGATCAGGTTATCAGGAAAAGTTGCAGTGTTTTCATGAGTCTATTTTACAAAGACAGGGAAGGAAAAGTACATTTTAGAAATATTTTAATCACAGTATTAGAATATTTTGATAGTTAAATAAGGAGTAGGCTCCCTTTTAATCTGGACTTTATTACTTTGGTCTAAAAATGAAGAGAATATGTCCAAATTCCTTCTAGTTCTGAATTTCCTTGTTGGCTTTCTAGAAAATTTATATATTATAATTTCCTGTTGGAAATTCAATTAATAAGGTAATACTTTATAATTTGATCAATTTAATAATTAACTCATAGGTACTTCTGTATATTATTATTTTTAACATTTTTTATTAGCATATATTAATTGTACATAGGGATTTTCATTGTGACATTTCTATATATGCTTATAGTGTGCCTTGGTTAGATTCCCACTTTCCATCATTCTCCCTCCCCCTCCCCTTCTTAAAAAAATTTCAGTAGGTTTCATTGTTCTATTTTCATACATGTATATAAAGTACATCTACCACATTCACCCTCCTTCACCTTTTCTACTTAGCCTCTCCCTCCTGCTAGTATCCACCCTCTTAAAGAATTTGTTTCACATTCCTGTCCTTCGTTTTTAAGTGTATATTAGTTGTTCAGAGGGGTTTTGCTGTGGTATTTCACAATGCATACATTGTACTTTAATCAGATTAACTCCCTCTATTACTCTTTCTCTATCCTCCCTATCCTCTATTATTCAACAACTGTCAGTGCATTTCATTATGCTGTCTTCATACACAAGTGTAAGGTATTTTGATATTATTCATTATCATTCTCTCTTCCTCTCCTGCCTCTCCCTAGGTCCCCACAAACAGTCCCATTATTACAAACATGTTCTGTATATACACATGATATATATGATCGTGTATGTATTTATGTATATGTTTATCTTTTAGGTCTAGCTTCCACATATGAAAGAAAACATGTGACCTTTGTCTTTCTGAACTGGGTTTACTTGGTTTTATGTGATGAGCTTCAGTTCCATCCATTTTCCTGCAAATGACATAGTTTCTTTTTTTTTTTTTTTTTTCAACCTAAGGGTTGAACTCAGGGCCTCGAGCTTGCTAAGCAGGTGCTCTACCACATGAACCACTCTGCCTGTCCTTTTTGCCCAGGCTGGCCTGAACCACTATCCTCATATTTATGCTTCCCTACATAGCTGGGATGACAGGTATGGGCCACCACACCCAGCCATTGTTTGAGAATGAGGGTCTCTCTAACTTTTTGTCTGGACTGGTCCTTAACTGTGATTCTCTGCGTCTCTGCCTCCTGAGTAGCTAGGATAACAGGCTTGATTCACTGTGCCTTGGCTCTGTATTTCTACAAATAATAAAACTTCAAAGTCTTTGTATGTTGCACATTAGTTTTTACCTACATTGATTGTTGTAGAAAGTTAATTTATGGTTAAAGTCATCATATTCTCACCTAGCAGGCATCCAGTAGAAATTTCTGTTGTGAGAATTCTAGCAAGATTCAGGGACCAGATCCTGACTTTTAGAGGATCAGTATATTCAATATTTTCTCAGCATCCTTACTGCCACTGCTTTGGTCTCAGCTATCATTCAGACTTATTTAGGTTATGGAAGAGGCCTCTGAGCTGTTTTTCCTACTTCCACCCTTCCCCTCTATGTACTTCTGTTGTGACACAACAGGACCCTGTTAAGAAGATGTCACTCTTCTGTTCAGAATCTATTGTAGCTGAAGCTTTTATCATCCATAGCCTACATGACTTTCTTGACCTGCCTTCCCTACTCTCTCTCACCTCTCAGACATCCTCCTATTAGTTACTCCTGGGGACTCCTGCTGTTCTTCAACATGCTTTGTGGGTTCCCTCTTAGGTCCATTGCCCTGTTGTTCCCTCTGTCTGGGAAGCTCTTCCTGTAGATGTGTGAATGATTAGATCTCTCACTTCTTTTCCCAGAAATCGCCTCCATGGACTGGGTAAAGTTTCAACCTTCCTCCAACATTTCATATCCCTGCTTATTTTTTTTCTCTTTAAAACTAACCTTACATGCTATGTATTTACTTATTTATCCTGTGTATTATCTCTCTCCTCCAGTAGATGTAAGGTCCTCAAGGGCAAGGAGTTTTCTTTTCAGGGAGGAAAGGTTTATATTGACATAAGGTTCAGAGATGCGTTCTATCGTGGTAGGGAGGGTGTGGCAGACCAGAGCAGAGCGGTTCAGGTCACCAAGGCCAGGAAGCAAAGAAGGGGAATGCTATTGCTGGACTCAATCTCTCTTTTTCCCCTTTTATTCCAATCAGGCCCTCAGCCTATGGGATGGTACTGTCCACATTCAAGGTGGGTCTCCCCTCACCCCTTAGTTAATTCTCAGTAGAAATGCCCTCACAGACACACCCAGAGATGTCACCCATTTCCTAGCTCATTCTAAGTCCAATCAGGGTGACAAAACTAATGACCACAAGGAGGATAAAAATTTTTGTCTGTGTTTTGTCCTGTTATAGCTGTAGTACCTAGAACAGGTCTGGCCTAGAGTAGGTGCTTAGTAAAGTTTTGTTGAGTAAATAGGTGAATTGGTTTTTCATAGGACCCTATCCTGGCCCATAAATTATATAAATTATGAATTTGGTGGGTATCAGTCCATGTTTAGCCAGAAAACCACTCTTAGATGCTTCAATCAAAAGGGAATACAATTCTAGGAATTGATTCAAAAGGAGGGGTTTGAGAAGCAACAAAGAAAAGATGTCCACAAACCAGAGCCATAAACCCCATTTCCACTGGTTCTGATGGAATTCATTGTCATCAGGCAGGAATCTGTACTCAAGATTTTTTTTTTTTTTTTGATACAGGTTCTTGCTATGTAGCCTATGCTGGCCTCAAACTCAGGACCCTCCTGCCTTAGCCTCCAGAATACTGGGATTACAGATTTGTACCACCATGCCTAGATGAGAACTTCCATTCTTGCTAGTGTTGCTGCCAGACCCTTATAAGAGCACAGTTGACATATTCAAAATGTAAATTTCAGGCCTGCTGATTCAGAGGTGTGTCCAGAAGGGTAGTGGGGCTAAGTACCAATATATACCACCAGCACAGGTGGTATTTATCTAATTCATGTGTAGAGGTAAACTTAGATGTAGGACAAATTAAGCTGAGTAGTGTACGCTGTAACACCAAATAACAGCACAGGATTGTATCTGAGATCATGACTGAAACCTAAGAAAGCTAAGGATTAAAGCTTAATCACATTCATGTGTTGAACCACAAAACTGAACTCAGCCTCCAGAAATGGCACACAGCAGGAAGCATATCTTCACTGTGGCCACGATCTCTTAGTGTGATTAAGTGCTCATTTCCTGGAGTTCAGTAAATCTGTGTTTAGGTCCAGTCACATCCCAGATTAGATCTCTGTCACCAAAGGATTCTACTTACCTATTGTAATGTGATTAGACTCATCAATGGGCCCTGCCATCATTTGTGTGGTAGTTTGTACTCAGTGCCCCCATGTCATCACTAGCTCTGCACTGCCCTAGGACTCATGGCCAGTTTGTCCCTCTTCCTTTCTTTTTTTACTTTATGAATAAGGACACTAAAATCTAAACATATGTCATTGCCAGCTATACTTGTGTCCAGTACTCATTGTGATTTTTGACATGAATATGTTATTAATAAGCTTTTTAAAATTTGTTTGCAGTTCTGGTGTTTAACTCAGGGTCTTGCCCTTGCTATGCTTGCTAGGCTTGCCCCCCCCCCCCCCCCCCATGGCCTCAGACTGCCTTCTGAGTATCTGGGATTACAGATGTGAGCTACCCTGCCCAGTTCTAATTTTTTATTAAAAAAATAAAATCTACCATTTAACCATTTATTTTATTTCTTGTTAGTACTGGGGCTTGAACTCAGGGCTTTGTGCTTACTAGGAAGTCATTCTACCATTTGAGCCTCTAGCCCTCATCTTAACTGTTTTTAGGTGACAGTTCATCAGTATTAAATATGTTCATATTGTTATGTGACCATCACCATCATTTATCCCTGTAACTCTTTTTATTTGTAAAATTAAATACCCATGAAACAATAAACTCCTCAATCCTTCTACTCCTAGCCCTGGCAACCACCATTCTCTTTTTCATCTCTATCAAATCAAGTACTCTAGGTACCTCATGTAAGTGCAAATCATATAGTATTTGTCTTTTCGTGACTGACTTGTTTCACCTAGTATATTGTTCTCAAGGTTCATCCATACTGTACTATGTGTCAGAATTTCTTCTTTTAAAGGCTGAATAATACTCAATTGTATGTCTATATTATATTTTGCTTATCCATTCTGGATGTCAACATCTTTGTTCTCCAGCTAGAAGGAAAAAATAGTGGAAATGATAGGAATTGGTACCTCTGTGCCCTCTGCCCTTTTCCTCACTTCTCTGGGTCAGTTAAGATTGGTCTAGAGATTTAAGTTGAGCTTCTGTTTTCTGGATATGTGAAGTCTGTCACTGATAGACCAAGAAACCATTCTCCTCCTTGCCCATTAAAAAATAAAAAGAGAGAGACACACACCCAGGATAAGCTACCTCTTGTGCTCTAAATGCCAAAAAGTAGCAATGTAGTATCTTAAGGCATCACTATAGAATAAAATTGAAAAGAAGGATTAAAAACATAAGGAAAATAAGAGAAGCCAGGTGCACACCTGTAATCCTAGGGAAGTGGAGGCAGGAGTATTGCAAGTTTGAGGATAGCCTGGGCAAAGTTAACCACCCTGTCTCAAAAACAAAAGGGCTGGGTGCATGGCTCAAGTGGTAGAGTATGAGGCCCTGCTTCAATCCCCAGTATTGCAAAAAACAAAAAAAGGCTGAGGAAGAAGTGTTGTAGACTTATAGTCTCAGCCAAGGAGTTGAAGGCCAGTCTGGGCAACATAGTGAAACACCCTTAGGAAAACAGAATAGAAAAGAAAAAAGAAATCCCATGCCACTCATCACATTTACAGATTTAGGGTTCTACCTTAATTTATTTTTCCTGAAATTCAAATTCTTTTTTTTTTTCTGAGAAACTGAGATCCTAAGGGCTTTTAATGTTAAAAAAAAGTGTCTTCAGAGACTTAATTTATTGTGTTTTGGATGAATTGAACAATTTATGTTCAAGTACAGCTTAGTCATTCATGAGATTACTCTGAATTTGTGCAGGGCAGGTGTTATCTGTATGTGATCTGTGTGCGACTTGTAAATGTAAACAAATGGTTTTTTCACGTGCTGCTCTGGACCATCTCATTATGTTCACAGACTCACTTAGCAGCAGCCCCTTGACTTCCTAATAGGAGAATTTAAATTGCTTTCTTTACCCAAAGAAACTGAAAAGAAACTTCTATTTTTTTTTCCTAGCATAGACAAGGCTATTTCTATAGTCAAAATAAAACAAAACCAATCCAGACATCTCCCAGAGTATTTTAGATGCTTCTGTTCTTTTTGTCACCTTGTAAATAAGGGCTTACTTTTCGCTTTTTTTGCCTTTTTTTGTGAGACTGGAGTTTGAACTCAGGGCTTCTCCCTTGTAAAGCAGACACTCTACAACTTGAGCCACACCTCCAGTCCATTTTGGTCTGGTTATTTTGGAGATGGGGATCCTATGAACTATTTACCTATGAAGGCCTCAAGCCTCAATCCTCCTAATCTCAGCCTCCCTAGTAGCTAGGATTTCAGGTGTGAGCCACTGGCTCCCAGCTTTCACCTTTTTTGGTTTCTTTCTTTGTTTTTTTTAGACAGTCTTGCTGTATAGCCCAAGGTGTGGCCTTGAACCTGACATCTTCCTGCCTCAGCCTCCCAAGTGCTGGGATTATAGGTTTGTACCACTGCACCTGACTAATTTTTGCCTTTTAATCACTGTCAGCTATAACATTTATTGGTATAGAGAAAGTATGGAGTACAGAGCAGAATGTGGGGGGTTTTTTTGGGAGGGGATGCTGTTTGCTGGCCTCTGGTGTGTTTGCATCTGGTCTTCTGTAAGTCCCTGAATTTGAAGTGCCACTTTCGAAGAAGTATTAGCTTGTTAAAATCCTCGGAAAAATATTCTTCTTAAATTAAAGCAAAAATAATTTTCTTTTTTTTATGCTTCCATCCTTTCACCCCTTTAAGTGATCTTATTCCTCCTTTCAAATTGCTGTTTTTGAGGTGTGGTTATAGGAGTCCCCCCCCCCACCTCCATGGAAGGCTTTGACTCAGAGTAGGTCAAATATACATATATTATAAAGACACCTTTAGTCCAGGATCACACCTATAATCCCAGCTACTCAGGAGGTAGAGATTGGGAGTGATTGTGGTTCAAGGCCAGCCTGAGCAAAAAGTTAATGAATGAGACCTCCACCTCCATCAGTAAGCTAGGAATGGTGTACCTGTGATCCCAGCTATGTGGGAGGCTGTAGGTAGGAGGGTTGTGGTCTGAGATTGGCTTCCAGCAAAACTGCAAGACCCTACCTGAAAAACAACTAAATCAGGGCCAGGTGTGGTGGCTGGTGCCTGTAATTCCAGCTACTCAGGAGGTGGGGATCCAGAAGAATCCAAAAGAAGAATCCAAAATCCAGAAGATTTTGGTTTGAAGCCAGCCCAGGCAACAAGTTATTGAGACCTCATCTCAGCCAATAAGCATGCTTGTAATCCCAGCTATGTGGGAGGCCACAGGTAAGAGGATCATGGTCCATGTGGGCACAGGCAAAAATGTGAGACCTGTTCCAAAAATAACAGCAGACTCAAGTGGTAGAGCACCTGCCTAGCAAGTGTGAGGCCCTGAGTTCAAACCCCAGTATTGCCTCCCCCTACCCACTACCAAAAAAAAAAAAAAAGCCTAAAGCAAAAAAAGGGCTTGGAGCATGGCTCAAGTAGTAGAGTGCCTATATGGACAGGGGCCTGAGTCCAAACCCTAGAGCTTATATATAGGTCGTGAATGTGTTCTCTTAGATGTTCTTTCTCCATCTTTGATCTGCTCTTTCTGCCATTCATTCTACAGACACACTATTTGTAGAATATTTGGTGCAACTATACACTACCCCAAAAAGGCAAAGTCTTATATTTCAGGAAGGTAGGAAGATAATAAACCAGTAAGAAAATAACTAAAGCCTAGTCATTGTGATAATATAAGTGATAAGGTAGAGAATAGGATGAAAATGTGCTCAGTAGTATGATTAGAAAACTACTTTTTTTTTGGTGGCACTGTGGTTTGAATTCAGGGCCTGGTGCTTACTAGGCAGGTACTCTGCCACTTGAGCCATGCCCCAGCCTTTACACTGGTGACTTGTAGACTAAAATATAGAGGGCAAGAAGCAGTTGTGTGAGGAGCACTCCTGATGAGGAGGCAGCATTTGCAAAGGCCCGGAAGTTGGAGTTTGTGGTGAGTTAGGACCAGTTAAGGAAGTATGGATGGAAAGAAGATGGAGTGGGAAGTAGGGACTGGGTCTTTCAGGGCCTTTTAGATCCTGGCAGGAGTTTGTATTTTACCACTTAGAAAGCTACTGAAAGGTTTTAAGTAGGATTGTTTTTTGTTTTGTTTTTAATTTCTTTTTTTTATATAGTAGGATTATGACATGATTTTGCTTTGCCTATTAAAAGATGTTTATATGCTATATAGAGAATGGACTTCCAAGTATGGAAAGAGGCAGTTTGGAGCTACCATAGCTGTCAAGGTGGCTTGGACCAGGATGATGGCAGTGAAAATGGAGAGAAGTGATCAGTGTCAAGACAGTATAATGACATAAACTTAGTAGGACTTGCTAATGGATAGAGTGAAGATGAGGGAGCCGTCAGCGACGGTTCCTGAGTGTTTGGCTTGGTTGATTGTGTGGTACCATGACAGAGAAACCTGGAAGAGTTTGGTTTGGAAGCAGAATTAGAGCTTGGTTTTGGTTGCTCATGCAGCATTAAAACAGAGATACCAGATGAGTAATTGGACACAAGAGCCTGGAGAGCAGGGAGCAAGTCTCATAATCTTTGATAATACTTATAGCCATGAGTTTGCATGATATCACCTACAAAGAGAATGTCAAATGGGTATGGGGAAAGAAAGAGGAGAACTCTGCACCAAACCCTGTAAAATTCTAAGCTTTAGAGTTTGTGTGATCCTGGACCAGGTAGCGAAGGAGTCTAAGGATTCACTGTTAGGAATGATCCCAGTAGCAGAGAGGAGAAATTGCTTTGAGGGGTTGAAGCTTACTGTGTTGCATTACTGTATAGAATGGGCCTCATAAGATAAAAGAGGAAACCATTGATGATAGGAAGGTCATTGGTGAGCTGAACAAGAACACTGTCAGTGAGGTAGACTGGAGCCGGATTGAGGAGTATGGGAGGGTCTACGGCCATACCACCCTGAACGCGCCCGATCTTGTCTGATCTCGGAAGCTAAGCAGGGTCGGGCCTGGTTAGTACTTGGATGGGAGGAAATGGCATATGTTGGCATATGTAGACAAGCTGCTGAGACCAGATGCCTTTTTTTTTTTTTTTTTTTGGTAATTCTGAGGTTGAACTCAGGGCCTGTGCTTGCTGGGCAGGTGCTCTACCACTTGAGACATCTCCTAGCCCTTTTTTTGCTTTAGTTATGTTTCAGATAGAGTTTTGCAGTTTTGCCCTGAATTGACTTCAGGCCACTATCCACCTATTTGCAGCCTGTTGTGTAGCTGGGATGACAAGCATGTGCCACCATGCCTGACTTACTGATTGAGATGGGGTCTTGATCAGTTTTTTCCAGGCTGGCCTCTATCCATTATCCTTCAGATTCCCACCTCCTGACTAGCTGGGATTATAGGTTGTGAGCCACCATGCCCGGTCCTGAGATGAGGCATCTTACTATGAAGAGAAAGTAGAGAAATGGAGAATGAGGGGGTCAAGAGAGGTTTTCTTTTATTATTGAAGTGACAGCATTAGAGTATGTTTGTGTGCTGCTCTTACAAACTAATGCCAAAGAGCAGAATGTAGACCAGAAAGGATAACTGAAAGTGCTACATGACAGAGTAGGAACTGGAAAGGGATGTCCTCTAGAACTTCAGGGAAGGGAAGTTTCCTTTATTGGAAGGATGAAAGCCACTGCAAGCAGGTAGTGGGGAAATAAAGGAAGTTCTTGGCGTTCTTATATCCAATGCAAAATTGACTTTTCTCACCTAGTTCTTACATTCTTCATTTTTTTATAAACTGTGCAGTTTCTGTTAGAGAAGTGAAGAAGCAGCAGTTTATTGCCATACATTCAAATGCATCTTTTGAAGGAAAGAAGGAAGAGTTTAGAAATAACACAAGATGTATGTAGGTGCCTACAAGAAATTATACTCATTTTGTTAAGGTATTTATTTTTGAGATATTAATATTTTTTAAAAAGTGAAGGTGTAAGTTGCAAGAAGGGAAGAGGTGTAGGATGTTTTATTTCGTGTAGTTCTTTTTATAGGAATGCTGGTATTTCTTCAAGTTGCTTCTTAAGTTCAGCCTTGCTACATGACTGTAACATGCTGCTGTCCTGTCACTCTACTGTTGGAAGATTTTCTCTATTAAGTGTGTAGGACTGAGTCATGTAAAATAGACATGAGAGACTACTTAAGATCAAGTTGAACTGTAAGTCCCCAAGAGGATAGGGATTTTGTTTTGTTCACTACTTCTTCTCCAGAGCCTGGAACAATGGCTGGCAGGTGTTAGACACTCAAAAAATATCTATTGAGTGAATAAGTAAATGAACTACAAAAATAAAATAAACTTCACTAGATTAGTGGACCTGAAGAGCAGCATCCTCAAAATGAAAGTGTTTCTCTTTTAATACAGATACAAGTTTTTGCTTAAAACAGTGTAATATGATAGAAGGAACATGGGCACTAGATTAAACAGATATGGATCCTATCTTTACTTTCTAACACTTGGGTATGTTTCTGAGCCTCGGTTTCTTTATCTGTAAGATAGGAATAGTAATTAATGATGCATTTTGCAAAATTGTTGTATCTATATTAGATAAAGTACTTATCATACAACAAACATACAACATTTGTAAATTAGTCCTTTAATTTACAAATGACTGTGTTCTGAATATTAGAAAGCCTCATTTAAAAAAATATTGCTAAATGCAGGGTGATAGACAGTATTTTAAATCAGAGAAAAATAACTATATTGTCTTTGATGAAATTAGCCTTCCCCACTGTACATTCCTGGCACCTGTAGAAGAAAAATGAAAAGTAAAAACCCAAAACAAGTGTAAACTTTGTTTTTCTCTTATTTTTAAAATAGTGTTATTTAAAACTAAGAGGAAAAAAGCTCATGTACTTTAAAATATGTAGTTCAGTGGGTTTTAGTGTATTTACAGAGTTGTGCAGCTGTCATCATAATCTAATTTTAGAACATTTTCATTATTCCAAAAATAAACTTTATCTCTCTTAGCAGTTATTTTTTTATCCATCTTCTCCCTGCTTCCTCAGCTCAAGGCAACCACTAATCTACTTTTTGTCTCTCCAGATTTGCCTATGCTGGACATTTCATATAAGTGATTTCACATAATATGTGAAATTTTTTGTGACAGGATTCTTTAATAGCATAAAGTTTTTGAGGTTCATCCATGTTTTGATGTATATCCTTATTTCATTTCTTTTCATTGGCAGGTAATATTTTGATGTATGGATAATACCACATTTTATTTACCATTCATCAAGTGATGAACATTTGAGTTATTTACACTTTTTTGGCTGTAACCAATAATGCTTTGAACATTCCTGTACAAATTTTTGTGTGTATGTATGTTTTCATTCTCTTGGGAGTGGAATTGCTGGTCTTGTGGCAACTCTGTTTAACGTCTTTTTTTTTGGGGGGGAGGGTAAGACTCAGGGCATTACACTTGCAAAGCAGGGGCTCTACTGCTTGAGCCACACCTCCAGTTCACTTTGCTCTGGTTTTTGGAGATGGAGTCACCCAAACTATTTGCCCTGGCTGTCCTCAAACCATGATCCTTTCGATCTCAGCCTCCCAAATAGCTTGGATTACAGGTATGAGCCACTATTGCCTGGCTATGTTTAACTTCTTGAAGAATTGTCAAACTGTTTTCCAAAGGGGTCATACCATTTTACAAGGTTTCAGTTTCTTCACATCCTTACCAGCAATTTTTATTGTCTCTTGTTTTACCATAGCAATTCTTGTAGCTTTAAAAGGAAAATGAGAATTAAAATACAATGAGAAGTCATTACATGCTCCCTAGTTTTGTAAATATTTAAAAATTTGACTGTAAGATATGAATATTTGGATACCTGTTGCTTTTATATGAATTAAGAATGGTTTTGGCTTTTAAAAAAACATTTATTAGAATACGCTAATAGTATAAGGGCATATCAAAATAAGAATTCCATAGATATGTGTAATGTGATTTTGACTTTTTAAATGACTTTTGTTGAGGTGGGGGTGCTTTTTTTTTTCAGAGTTTTAGTGTTTTTTTATTAGCATATATTAGTTGTACAGGGGGAATACATTGTGACATTTGCATATCTGTTTACAGTGTATCTTAGATTCACCCCTTGGGGCTACTTTTCTGTTCTCATTTTGAGCGGTCCTCCAGTTTCAAAATGACTGTTTTTGTGTATGTGGTGGTGGGGATCAAACTCAGGACTTAGCCTTTTATTTTTATTTTTTTTGAAACAGCGTCAAGTGCTGGGTTTGCAGGCGACAAGCGTGTGCCATCATTTCTAGCCTGTCTCTTCTTAAGAGTCTAGTACTGAGAGAGCCTATGACCCCTGGTTTTGTGATGCAGGTATGAAGAATATAGCATAGCTGTACAATTTATAAGGTAGACTAGATGTACTATTGTTTCCCAGAGCCTTTTACAGTGGAAGACCTATTGCTGCTAATAGCTCTCAGGAATACTCATTGCTAGCAGATTCATTGGGTAGTAGTTCTAAAAAACTTTCTTCTTTCTTATCTTGAGGCTTTAGAACATGCAGTAAAATGTCTAAGGAAATGACAGAAGATTAGGAAATCTATTTTTGGGGAAAACCTTATAAAGATTTTATTTTTGAACAGCAAGCAGGTTGATATGGTGGAGAAAGAACTTAGGTTTTGAATTTGGCTGTCATTTACTAGTTGTGTGCAAGTTACATAATTTCTTCAGGTCTTCATCTCCTGACCTTTAAAATGGGACTATTTCAAAATGTCCTGGGATGGATGAGGTGTCATATTGCATAGTGCCTGCAGTGATCACTCAAGTGTCAGTTCTAATTCTCTCTGACCAAAAGGCAGTTTATTTAAAGAAAAAGATCCTTTATAAATGCGTGGTATTCCTTCTTGAAGTAATTAAAGCTACCATTTAACTAATGATCTAATAGTAACAAAACGAGAGCATTTCAGCAAGAGTAAATGTATTAATGTATTTAGTTTGTACAAGTTGAGCATATGTAGTCTGGATTTTGGATTAGTGATGCTGAACTGGCAAAGTCTGTGTAAATATTCCAGAACCTAAAATCTGAAACACTGGTTCCAAGCATTTCACATAAAAAATACTCAATTTGTAATCATTGCCTAGAATGTGAAAAAACTGTTGTAATTTGGGTTGGAGTTGCGGCTTAACTGGTAGAACACCTGCCTGGCAAGCACAAGGCCCTAGTTCAAGCCCCAGTACCAAGAACAACAACAACAAAAAGATGCAATTTAAAATCACTCTCAATTATTAGGAGCTATACAGCTTTTAAAAAAATTAACTGTAAGCCAGGTGTGATAGTATATGCCTATAAAATCTCAGCACTTGAGAGACTGAGGCAGGAAGATTGGGAGTTTGAGGCCACTGTGGGCAACGTAGTGAGACCTTGCCTTAAAAAAAAAATCAATTTTACATTCTATTACTACTTCAAGGTGTAATGTAAGTGGATTAAAAAAAACCCATGGTGGGAGAAGATTTTTAAAAATCATAATTCAAAATCAAATGCTTTTTGCAACAGTAATTTATAAGAGTGTTTCTGATACAAAGAAGAAGGAATTGATCATAAATTTAAGTTTTTATTTTTATTCTTGTGCTGAAAATCATTAGTATCCTTAACTGAGATAACTGGTCTTTTTATGTAAGGTAAGATGATACCAAGTCATATCTGTAACAGGTGGAATTAATTTCGCATCCTGAGTTAATGACTCAGTCAACATGGTTTTGAATAAATTGGAGTTATTTTAATCTGTTGTCATAGTTTTTACATTATATTTGATATTATAAAATTCTTTGGATAGAACAGTAAATTAAGCAGAAGGCTTGCTTTTGGTCAGTTTTGAACAATTCATTCATGCATACCGCTGAGTTGTACTCAAGATGTTGTATTCTGCCCCTTTTAGGTTTATCTGTTACTTATTGTAGTACTTCTGTAGAAGAGTTTATTTTTCATGTGAAGGATTGAACACCTTTACCATTTTGAGTACAAACTACTGTAATGCATAATTATAACTCAGCAAGTATTATGAATGCATTGTCCTATGTCTGGTTAAGACTTGCTATTAGAAGAGATGGAAAAATATTTTCCATTTAAGCAGTGTATGTTTTTGCCACCATTATTGTAAGAGCCTATACCATTACAATTCCTAACACAGATTTCTAGAAGATAAAATTTCCTCTTTATTTTTGTTATTAATACCTTTCGCGTTCTGTTTTAAAAGATTTTTAGTATTTCAACTGTAAAGCAACTGATGGAGTGGCTCAAGTGGTAGAGTGCCTGCCTAGCAAGTGAGAGGCATTGAGTTCAAACCACAGTACTGCCAAAAACAAAAACAAAAAACATCAATTGTAAATCAGGTGGAATATCAGTCAGTTTACGTTTCAGTTTATAATGAATTTGATTTACCGGTCATGGAAATTGAACCTGGGAAAACTTAAGTGTCTGTCATTTTCCTTTAATTCTAGTCCTTGAACAATATGATGTTTAGGCCCTAATCTTTGGCTTTTGGCTTTGTTGGTCAGTGTTTTCCTAATATCTGAAATAGCAAAGGATTATAAGAACTGCACATTTTTTTGCCCTTTTTAGTGGCCCTTGGATCTTGTTCATTTGCTACACAGATCTCATCCTTACTCGCTTCTCATTAACTGTGCTTGCTTTGTATATCCGCCGTTCTCCAGCCACCACATTATAGGCTCTGCTTCTAATGCATAACTGGAAATCTCTGAGGTTGCCAGTGACCTTTGCACTGGTAAGTCTAGTGCCATTTTCTCAGACTTGTGCCTTCCGAACTTCCTTCCATATTTGCCTTTGTCAGTGGTGCACTCTTCTTTGTGAGAAGCAGCTTCTAGATTTCCTGACTTTGAATTTCTTCTCTATTTAATGTATACAAAGTGATTCATGCAGATGGCAGATAGATGCCTAGAAAGTGTTTCTCTCTCCTACCCACCCCCCACCTCTTCTGTATTCTCTGCTCACTTCTTGGGTTTTTCTGATTTGTAGCTCCCTGTAACTGTGCTAGTTGACATGTAAATCTACAATTCAATCTGGTTTATACTCTTGTTTTATGGTAACTTGGTCTGCAGCTGCTCCCAGGGCTTCCTAAGCTAGGTGGCCTACTCCAACCTGAGTTCATGCAGTTCACAGAGTGCACCAGTCTTTGACACTTTTCCATCCTCAACCCTCAGTTCTTCTTAACTACTAACCCCATATTTTCCCTGGTACCACTATATTTTGCTTTTCACATTGTTAGTACTGGGAGTCATCTTTGATTTTTCTTACCTACTTTGAAGTCTGTCTTAGGTTCAGCCTTTCCTTGCCATTCTAATGGCTTCTTCTCTGCTCTGAGACCTCAGCCTTTCATTCTGGGCTAGTCTAGCACCTTCCCAATGATCTGCTTCTGGTCCTAACTCTCCTGTGTTATGTAACTTATTTATTACAAGTACTCTTCAGTGTGGCCTTGTTATCTTCTGCATCAGCAACCCCTTCCTGCCATCTTACACACCAGCATACATTCTACCTTGTCCCCCACAGCACTGATGCTAGCCTCATGGTTGCCTTGGTGCTTTCTCCATGCTGCTTACTCTCACTCTTTCCTCTACCTTTCCAAGCTTCTGTCCTTCAAGCTGAAAATATTCATGCTTTGCTTTTGGTGAAGCTGTTTAGTTATTTTTATCCAGCGTTAACTTGCTTTTCTGAGCAGCTAATTTTTAAATGTTGTGCATTTCAGAAAGTCCCCTGGTAACTCTATTCTTAATGTAAAATCATTTAGGGCAAAATTGAACTTTGTATTATGCTCCCCCATCCCTAACTAGGGTAGTGCCAGTAATAAAAGGTGCTGACTAGCAGATGGAGGCAAAAGAAAGAAAATACTGGAAGATAACTCTGAAGATAAAGATATAAGTTACAGTGCTTATAAGGCCACTGGTCTTTTCCTGGGATGGTTTTATCTTTTATTTGGTGTCATTTTGTTGATATAGTCTAACAAATATTGTAAAATTAAAATTCACCAGGGAAGCTTTGAGCTAATTATTGTATTTAAACATCTTGTTTTATAAGTTAAGTTCTATATATAGAAAAGCTCATTTACCACTTTTTTAGTCAGCTACTGTAAAACAAGTACAATGCTTTAAATAAAATGTCATTACAGACATACCATATTTTGGATGTACACATTGAGTGAATGCCATCTTACTTGAAAACATGGCTCCACAATATCCCCTTGTGCATTTTCTCCATCTGTTTTGTGTAAAGAAAATTAAGAAAGCTGGGTGCAGTGGCTCAAGCCTGCAATTTTAGCTACTTGGGAGGCAGAGATTGGAAGGATTGAGATTTAAGGCCAATTTGGGCTAAAAGTTCACAAGGCCCGCATCTCAACCAATAAAAATACTGGGTGTGGCAGTGCACACTTGTCATCCCAACTATACTGAGAAGCACAAATAGGATGGTCATGGTCCAGGTTGAGCTGGGCATAAAATGAGACCTTATCTCAAAAATAACCAGCATGAAAAAAGGGACTATGGGAGTTTGGCTCAATCTGTAGAATGCCTGCCTGCCTAGCAAGTGAAAGGCCCTGAGTTCAACCCCCAGCAACGCCAAAAAAAAAATTTTTTTTCTGGTTTAATTTTCTTTCTCCCACTTACTCTCCCCTTCCACAAAACATCTCTGGAATAGAAAAGCTTTATGGGTCCTTCAGAGGGTTAAATCAGGCACTGTGAACTGCTTTCCCCTGAATAGGCAGCATGGTCCAGTGGCAGGCTAGCTGTTTCTCTTGATGTCTTTGTCTAGTTTTGTCCTCCCTGGCCTAGACGGGTCAGGGCTTCTACTACCTGTTTGTACTCTCTGTTGTAGGAGCAGCTAAGAGCCAGAATAGCTTTCTCACTCTTTTCCTTTACCCAAAGGAGTTTGCATGCTTGCTTGCTTGCTTGTGGTTGAGCATGAGAGAATCTATTTGAGTTTATGTCCTTCTCTTTTAGTGTTTAATACTCTGTCTTTTCCTTACGATTGCTTGCATATATCTCCTCTCCTACTAGTTTGCATCTTTGTAGCTGATACATAGTAGTATAGAAACCAAGTAAATATTTGTTGAGTAAGTGATCCATGTGTTTAAAAACCAAATGTAATCAAATTGTAAGGAATTACTTTTTTGTTTCCTGTGTTGTCTTAAATTTGTAGCTGGCTAATAACTTTGTTGTTCAAAACTAGTTTTTTGGGGGTTTTTTGGCTAGGGATTGAACAGAGGGCCTTGTGAAGGCAATGTAAGCAAGCATTGTATCCCCAGCCCTAAAACCATGAGTTCTTAAGCTTTTTTGGTGTTCATGTACCCCTTAAATAGCTCATGAATTCTTCACTGAGTAATTAAATAGGTAAAGTTACATAAGATTAAAAGGAAAATCAGTTACATATAATCTGGAATGACCATAATATGAAAATGTGTCTTATTCTATAAATACAGAATGCAGTTACAGCAACAGAGAAAATAGACATAAACCCTTTTTCTGATTCATATTCACAGTCTCCTGAATTCTCTTCATGGACCCTAGGACTGACTTCAGATTAAAACCTTGCTCTAAAAAGTAGGAATATGATAAACTACTTAAAGTGGGAAGACATTTTAGGAAAATCAGCACTGTTGCTGATTTTTAATAAACAGATATGAGATAAGGGAGTGGGTAAGATTAGTGTAAATTGCTGAGGATTCTGATGGACAAAGGCCTAGGGGTTGAACAATTTCTGTTTTACAGTGATAACATTTAATGAACCCTGAGAATAAGGAAGTAATTACTTATGTGCGTAGGATATAGAAAAACCTTTTAAACGTGTGTACAGTGTCTTAATTATGGTTGGAAATAACTGAGATAGCATTTATGGGAAATTCATGAATTTTGGAATTAGACTTGGAATTCTGAGTAGGTTTCTTAATTTTGCTTAAGCCTTGATTTCATAATCTTAAAGTTATAATGCTTCCTTTAGAGTTCTGAAGATGAAATGAGAACTTGGCCAGCTGTTTGGAGCCCAAACCAGTGCTGGTTTGCCTTTGCACTGTGCAGTCTGGGGTCTTGTTGGGGCTCAGTTGCCTTATTGATGAAGGAAGGGTAAAGTGAAGGATCCGTAATAGCCCTTTAATCTTAAAAGTTGTTTGGTATTAGGAAGCCTATTTCTTAGGTGCAAGCCTTAAACAGGGTGCTTAGAAATGAGAGAACTTAAAAGTTATTACATGGAAGACATTCTCAGATATGCCATTTTGCTTCATCTTCATAGCTATTCTGTAAAAAAGATGGTTTTCCTACTTTTATGGAGTTAGGGTATTGAGACCCAGAAGGGTAAAAAAATCTTTCTAAGCTCATAAAATTTGTATGTGGTAGACTAGAGTCTGAAGACAAGGTTATTATATGTAAAGCCTGTTTTTGTTGTTGTTGCTGCTGCTGCTGTTACATGACACTGTTTCACAACTGCTTCTCTAGTGACCAAATGGAGTACTCATTAAGTGTCCTTTCTTTTGGGAGGTGGGGGTTGAGATACGGTCTTGCTTTGTAGCCTAGTATGGCCTCAAATTCATGATTTTTCTGCCATAGCCTCCTGAGTGCTTGGATTATAGTCATGTGCTACCATACCAGTTTAAGTATACTTCTTATGAAGAGACTAGTCTTATTGAAAAGAATAAATATATGTATTATTAAGATTGCATTTATAACTTTTATTTTGGAGAGAGGCTCATCATTTAAAAATACTTTAAAAATTGAAACAGTCAAAAGTATAGTAACAAAGTATAATAGAGAAAACTTTTTTTTCTCTCCTCCAGAACATTTCACAATAAGTTGTCTACTTGATGTGCCATCATTCTGGAATACTCAAGTGTGTATTTTCAATGGTAAGGACATTGTTCTCCATAAGTACAGTATAACAATCAAAATCAGAAAATTAATACTGGCATGTTATCGCCATCAAATACTCCCATGGAAGTTGAGGCAGTAAAGTCCCCCAACCCTGCTTTTGGTAAGAGCAAAAGAAGTCAATTCAGAAACTAATTTGCATTTAGTTGCTGAGTCTTTCTCTTTCTTTCTTTAGAATTTCTTAGTCTTGATGGGTTGGAGATTATAGGCTATTTATTTTTAGAATACTTCTGTTTGGGTTTGTTGTCTTCACTTGATTAAATTCAGATTATCCATTTTTGGGAGGAATATTACAGAAGTGATGCTATGCCTCAATCTGATGACATATCATTTCAATTTGTCCTATTTCTGATGAGATGCTGCTTGAGGTAGTGTCTGCCAGGCTTCTTCACTGATAAGCTTCTCTTCTATTTGTAATTAGTATTTCATGGATAAGTATTTAAAATTATTTAACTATCCCTTCCTCATCAAACTTTCAATTTAATAGTTTATTAATTTGTGTCAATAAGAACTCATACTTTACTATTTTGCTTAATGAACTATCATTTGTTACTTTCATTACTTATATTGATGCTTAAATTGTCTCAGGTTTGGCAGGAGGGGCCCCTTCAGGCTTCTTTGTCCTTTGACATGTCTCCATTATTCTTGGAGTATTTTCTTTCTTCCTGGCCCACGTATTGTCAGCTAGGGTTTCTCAATTTTAACCATATGCATGATTATTTAACTTAGTATACATTGCATTTTGCAAAGAAATGGAACATTTTTGAAGAAATGATTACCAATTATTAACCATTTTTGTGCCCTTAGTCTATTATATCACTCAGAGTGACTTTCTGATTCAACTGTGAAGGTGATAGGTTGCCTGATACTCTTTTTCCTTGCTCCTATGTAGGGAGAAAAGTAGTGTTGTCTAGGAAGTACCAAGAGGTGTTAAAATTGTCTAAAGCCTTTCTACCATCAGAACAATCATTAAAAACATACACAAACTAGGATTTGCTGTAGTAGGATTTGAACTGAGGGCCTTGTTTTTATGAGGCAGGCACTTCACCATTTAAGCCACTCCCCTAGCTCTTTTTTTTGAATAGGGTCTCACTTTTATGCCAGGGCCAGCCTTGACCATGCTTCTCTTATTTATGCTTCCCACATAGCTGTGATGGCAGGTGTGCTGCACCATGCCCAGCTTTTTATTAGTCGAGATGGGTTCTCTTAAACTTTTTGCCTGAGCTGGTCTTGCACTGCAGTCTTACCAATTCCTGACTTCCAGCTAGGTAGTATTAGAGTCATGAACCACTGAGCCGAGCCCTGCAGTATTGAAACAAGGGAAACTCATCCACCACGTTCAGTGAGGACCCACGGGATCAGGCAATCGGCACAGCTCTTGCTTAGGCAGTGGAGATTAAAGAGCAAACAGAAATCAACAGGGTCCCTGAGTACATTCATGGAGCTTATAGTCTACCAGTTGTGACAAACACTGGTAAAAAGAAACATGGAATTCAGGTCATAAAAGAAAATGCCCTGAGCAGCAGTTCCTTACTTGTGAAATGTGAAAAATGTGTTTTACAAATTGTTCTGAAGGTAAAATGAGAACATTTAACCAAAGTCCTTTGGAAACTATAGAAGTATTACATAAATTAAGTATTTCCATCCTGTCACTCCAGTATTAGATCTGTTTTCATTGCTACCATAGTAATCCTCTAAACTAGCTTCCAAGCTCTTTCTCTCCATTCCATCCTGAGCATCTCTGTCTGTACTCTGTGTACTTTCATGTCACTCACCCCCATTTAGAAGTCTCAGGCTGAGAGCAAACTGTTGATACATGAGACTCTAAGCTCATCCTAACTTAGCTTTCCAGTTTTATTCTCTTGCTTGCCTCAAAGTCTTCAGTCCAAACCAAGCTGGTTTTGTTGCTGTGTCTGAAGCACAAACTGAACTTTCCCACCTTTATGCTTTTACTTTTTTCTTTCCATCTGGGGTGTTCTTCCTCATCTGTTTATCAAAATTATATCCCTGTTCTGGAACTGGCCTAATATCACCTCCTACCCTTACCCCTTCACTTTACCCCTAATATGTGTTGTGGTCCTTCCAGAGCATTTAGTAGTCATCATTTGTCCTTGTAAGTCATTATTAGTTTTTCTCTACTGACATCACATGCTTTCAAAGTGTAAGAACCATATCTAATGTGTGTTTGTATTTCCCATATTTATGTAATCTTCATTATGTTTTGCTGGCAGGAATTTATAAACAAAATCCCTTGACTTCACAAACACAAACTAATAAACTGATTTTGCCCTGGAAGAAATATATTACTTTATACCAGTTTTGCTTTTTTGTGAAAAGTTATAGCACATCTGACTTAAATATCCCTCATCTGGCAAAGGATAACATCTTTGCACAATAAGTAAACGGTTGTCAAAAAGAAGGCCTTGAGGGCCGGGTGAGGTGGTGCACATTGTAATCCCACCTATGTGGTAGCGGAGGTAGGTAGGAGGCTCCCTGGGCAAAATTGAGACTATCTGAAAACCTAAAGCAAAAAAGGGCTGGAGGCATATATCAAGTGATGGAGTACAAAGCCCTGAATTCAGACCTACTACTGTACCTGCCTCCAGAGGAAAAAAAAAAAGTACGCTTTAAACTTAAAACAGTGATGATACCTTTGGACTGGTACTCATTTTGGTACCAGGAATGGTTGCCTCAGTTTAGTAATGCATGTAGTATTGACTGGCATAAAGTTGGATGCCCGAGGTGCACCAGTGAGTGATGCTGCTGCTCAGGCCTGAGTGGCTCACTCACACCATAGTCCGATACGTCTCTTTTGTACATGAGTACATAAAGAAGTTGTTTTTAAAAATCTCAGACTTCCTGGTACTTGATTACCTAATTAAAAAATGAAAATCATGCTAGGAGTGCTAGCACACATAACCTCAGCATTTGAGAGGCTGAGACAGAAGAATTGTGAGTTCACGGTCAGCCTGGGCTACACAGTGAGTTAGAGGCCACCATGGGATACAGAGCAAGACCCTGGAGAGAGGGAGAAAGGGGGAGAGGGGAAGGGAGGAAAATTAGAATACAACCACCTACCTCATCAAAAGCAATTCTAGAATGGAAGTAACCAGTATGCTCTAATAACTGGTGATTTTGCTGCCTTTTGAGTTTTTTTTCTGCTTGCTAGCCATGCCACTTGAGCCATGCCTTCAGCCCTGTTTTATGTTGGGTATTTTCGAGATAGGGTCTGTGAACTATTTGCCCAGAGCTAACTTTGAACCACGATCCTCCTGATCTCTGCCTTCTGAGTAGCTATGATTATAGGTGTAAGCCATTGGTACCTGGTTGTTGCTTTTTGGGTTATAACAGTAATTTCATAAGATCAATTTCCAGTAATGGTTTTTTTTTTCCTTACTACTCTAGCTTTAACATTCACTGTTGAAGGAATAGATCACCACATATTTGTTAACTATCACTGGTTTTCCAGAAAGATTTCTAGGATAGAGACTGTATTTTGAATGTAATATGTAATATGTAAAATTGGACATTAGTCATGGTATAGCTCTCCTGCTACTTCAGGTGAGTAATTGCATCCATGAATATCATGATGTCATTTACCACGCACACTTTTTATTTCTGTGTTTACAACAACTGATGCTACTGAGAAGGCTGATTTATTGTTATAATTTTACTTCATGGCTTGTGTTTTATTGTGGAAGTCTTTAACATACACATAAGTGGAAAAAATAATATCCCATTACTTGATTTCCATAACTATCAACACATTGCCAGCTTTTAAAAAAATCACATGGAAAAATTAAAATTCCTTAATAAATACTGTTAACTGTCTAGTTGGTATCATTACTGTCTTAAATTCTCTTCCATATAAAGATTATATTTCGATTTGTGGTACTGGCTGTTAAACAGAACCTGTAGATGCTTTTTCTTTTGAAATTGAATAGCCTTGTTTCTAGAATGAAAATTTAAATATGATACTTTGTGAAATATTCTGGATTAGGTTCAAAGGGGGGAAGGATGGGCCGAGCAAGCTGCTATACACCATGCAATCCCTGCCACTCAGGGATGGAGACTGGGAGGATCTCAGTTCAAGCCAGTCTAGGCAAAAAGTTCTCGAAACCCCATCTCAACCAATGAACCAGGCATGGTGGTTCATATCTGTCATCCCAGCAATGCTGGAGACATAAATAGGATCTTGGTCCAGACTGGCCTCAGGCAAAATCACAAACTTGTAATTAAAGCAAAAAGGGTTAGGGTCATGGCTGAATTGGTAGATCATTGACTACCAAGTGTGAAGTCCTGATTTCAAACCCCTGTACCACCAAAGACAAAAGGGGTTGGGAGAAAAACCTAACCACTAGAAATCTATGTATAAATATTGATCTTAGTTAATTTAAACATGAATCATTGTGTTTACTCATTGCTTTGGAATTGATCTATCATACGACTTGTTGAAAGAAAGAGGAGGCTGTCAAAATCCTTGCTCTGACTTCAAGCAAGTTGGTGCTGATGAAGCAGTGAGTTTGTGTATTGGATTCTGAATGGCCTTGGACTATGAGTTTGTTGCCCTAAAGACAGGCATCCAGTCTTTTGGCCCAGGCTTTTCATTACAGTTCATTTTAGAAGGTGTTTAATGAACACTTGCTTTATGCAAATCAAGACTGAGGAGAATGTAGACGTTAATTTAAAATAATAACTTTGAACCTGGACAGTTTTTGTTGTTAAGATATTGGGCTGGGCAAGTTATGGAAATAGCCATGATGCCCCACTACCAATGAATGGATTAAGAAAATGTGGTATTTATACACAATGGAATTTTATGCAGCCATGAAGAAGAATGAAATGTTATCATTTGCAGGTAAATGGATGGAACTGGAGAACATCATTCGGAGTGAGGTTAGCCTGGCCCAAAAGACCAAAAATCGTATGTTCTCCCTCATATACGGACATTAGATCAAGGACAAACACAACAAGGGGATTGGATTTTGATCACATGATAAAGCGAGAGCACACAAGGGAGATAGGAAATAGGTAAGACACCAAAAAAACTAGATAGCATTTGTTGCCCTCAACTCAGAGAAACTAATGCAGATACTTTAAAGCGACTGAGGCCAATAGGAGAAGGGGACCAGGAACTACAGAAAAGGTAGTTCGAGAAGAATTAACTTAGAAGGTAACACACGTACAGGAAAGCAATGTGAGTCAACTCCCTGTATAGCTATCCTTATCTCAACTAGCAAAACCCTTGGTCCTTTCTATTACTGCTTATACTCTCTCTTCAACAAAATTAGAGATAAGGGCAAAATAGTTTCTGCCTGGTAGTGAGGGATTAGGGGGTGTAAGGGAGGGGGTGGGGAGAAGGGGGGAGAAATGACCCAAACATTGTATGCACATATGAATAAAAAAAAAAGATATTGGGCAGAGATCAGGAGGATTACGGTTCAAGGCCAGCCCAGGCAAATAGTTCTGCGAGACCCTATCTCCAAAAACACCCTTCACAAGAAAAGGGCTGGTAGAGTGGTTCAAGGTGTAGGTCCTGTATTCAAGCACCAGTACCAGGAAAAAAAAAAAGTCCTTAAATTTTTGTGGTCTTATTTTAAACTTTATTATGGGAAATTTCAAGCACATAAAAAAATTAGATGAAATAGTAAAATGAGCATCCAAGTATGCATTATTCAAGGATTGCTTCTGCAGTAATCAACCCATAGCCAAGTTTATTTCATCTATTCTCACACCCACTTCTTCCCCTATATTATATTTTTCATTTGAAGCTTTACCACAACTTACTTATCCAACCACCTATTGGAAGATATTTGAGTAGTTTCTAAAAGTTTTTAAGCCATCACAAACAATGTTGTAATAAATACCCTTCCTTTTATTTGTACTGTATGTGAATTTCTTGAAGATAAATTCCTAGAAGTGTGTGTGTGTGGGTCAAACAATATGCATATTTTAGTTTTGGTAAATGCCTTCAGTTTAAAGGATGTCATCGCATTGCTTTTTTCTTTTGGCAGTATTGGGGCTTGAACTCAGGGTCTCATGCTTGCTAGGCAAGCACTCTGCCACTTGAGCTACTCCACCAACCCTTTTTTGTGATGAGTTTTTCTGAGATAGGGTCTCAAGAAGTATTTGCTCAGGGCTGCCTTCGAACGACCATCTTCCTGATCTCTGCCTCCTGAGTATCTAGGATTACAGGCATGAACCAGTGGTACTCGGCTTAAGGACTCTTTTTATTGTTTTTAGAATACAACCAAAATACTATTATTATTGATTTACTTTTTTTTCTTAAGAACATTAAAATCTATGCAGAGCTCAGTTTCTGTTTTATCATATATACTATAATAAAAAATTGTTTTGCACAGTGTTGTAAATGTACTTAATATAATAGAACTGTACACCTAAAAGTAGTTAAAATGACATGTTTTTGTTATGTATATTCTACCACAATAAAAAAAAAATAAAAATACAGAAACTGTTTGTGATACAAATATCCAGTGTAGGCGGGGGGAGTGACCCAAGTGGTAAGAGTGCCTGCCTAGCAGGTGTGAGGCCATGAGTTCAAACCTCAGTGCCTCAAAAGGAAAAAAAAAATATCCAAGTAACTATTGCGTTGCATTGGTTTCTTAAGTCCCTTCTTTTTTTTTAAATAGTAGTTTTATTGAAATGTATTTTACATCAACTTACTGAGTTTCAGTACATTTACACAAATGTACAATCATCATAAACATTAATTTTAGGACATTTCCATCACCCCTCCAGATATGACCATTTCCCTGCAGTCTCTGCTTCTATTCCCGCCCCCGGATTAGTCTTTTGTTAGACATATTTCATTTAGTACGAAGTTTTTGAGATTCTTCCTTGTTATTGCACGTATCAATAGTTCTTTTTTCCTTTTTATTGCTGAGAAGTATTCCATGCAGTAGATAGATGTGCCATATTTTGCTTATTACCCATTCACTAGTTAATGGATTTTTGAGTTTCCATTTCATAGCATGATTTTTTTTTTTCTGGGTACTGGGGTTTCAATTGAGGGCCTTGCACTTGCTAGGCAGGTGCTCTACCACTTGAGCTATGCCCCCAGCCACATAGCAGTGAACTTTTATGTGAAAGTCTTTGGATATGTTTTCATTTCTCAACCCAGAAGAATTCTAGGTTGTATAGTAAGTTTATGTTTAGCTTTTTAAGAAATTGCCAAAGTGTTTTCAAGGTGTTGTATCACTCTGTTCATACTAGCATCATATAAAGGTTTCACTTTTTCTGCATCTTTATTTTTGGTATTGTTAGTCTTTTAATCATTTTAGTTGCTGCATAATGATACTTGTAGCTTAATTTGCATTTCCCAGTCACTAATAAACTTGACTCTCTTATTTTCTATTCATATATCTTCTTTGTTGAAGTTCCTATTCAAATCTTTTGCCAATTAAAAAAAATTAGATTTATCAAATTTTAAGTTTTTAGATACAAATCTAAAATATGTTTTGTAAATATCTTTCCCAATCTGTGGTTTTGTCTTTTTTCCTTCCTTCCTTCCTTCCTTCCTTCCTTCCTTCCTTCCTTCCTTCCTTCCTTCCTTCCTCCCTTCCTCCCTCCCTCCCTCCCTCCCTCTCTCCCTCTCTCTCTCCTTCCCTCTCTCATTTTTCTCTTCTCTCTTTCTCTCTTCCTCTTACCCTCCCTTCATCCCTTCCTGCTTTCCTCCCTTTCTTCCACCCTCTATTACTCGAGTCATGCCCCTCGCCCATTATTTTTCTTAGAGTCTTGGAAGAGCAAAATTTTTTGGTGGTTGTTTTGTTTTTTTTTTTCTTTGCCTTTTCTGTGGTGCTTGGGATCAAACCCAGGACCTCAAGCATGTTAGTCATATGCTCTATTACTGAGTTATGTCCCTAGTTCTGTGAAGAGCAAAAGTATTAAACTTTGGTATAGTCCTCATTTAATGTCATTTCTTTTATTATTTGGTGTCATGTCTAAATAAAAATCTTTGCCAATCTAAGATAAAAAATGATTTTTTTCTAGTTGTTTTATAATTTTGGGTCTTGCATTTAGGTTTATGATACTTTTTTTTTGAGTTTTTATATACCATGTCAGGTAAAGTTGAGGTTCATTTTTGTCCATATGACTATTCAGTTGTTTCTGTTCTGACTGCCCTTCTCTTGCCTCTCTCTGGCTGGAGACCAAACCCAGTGCCCCATGCACTACCACTGACCTGCATCTCCAGCCTCATCTATTGACAATACTTACTCTTTTTTCATGAATTACATTGGCATCTTTGAGTCTTCTAGTCCATGAACATAGTATGTTTTCCCACTTATTTAGCTCTTTGAGTTCATTTAGCCATAATTTCTAGCTTCTACTGTGTGGGTTTTATTTATTCTTTTTGATGCTATGGTGAACAGATTTTCATTTTTTTTTATTGTGAATAGATTTTTTAAAAATTTCATCTTAAGTCTTTTTAAATTTATATTGTTCTTTAATTCTTCTTGTTCTTTTTTTTTCTTCCAACTTGTTTGATAAAATCGGGTATTTGTCTTACTGTGTTTTCCCACAGTTGGGTTTTGCTACTTGGCTTACCATTATGGTGTTTTAACATATCTAACTTCTCTGCTATATGTAGAAGCTCAATAGCTATCTGATTGGTGTAAGCTGTCTTTGATGGTCAACATCTATATCTAGTACTGTATTTAGTAGAGGTTCTGTCATTCATTTATCCTTTCTTAGCTAGCATGTTTTATAAAACATGCTTTCTGTTTTGTTTTGCACTGGTTTAATTGTAAACGGTCTCTTTAGTTACAAACAATGATTCTGTTAACAAGTGGGTGTTTTTTCCAATGCACCATTTCCAAGTTTAATTAGCAGACAGTTTCAGGTTGTTAGTTGATTGAGGTTTTTTTTTTTTTTTAAATTTTTTGTTTGTTTTCCTCTACAGTAATTACTTATGGACAAATCCTTCTGTTTGGAAACTATAAAAGTGTTCTGGTTGGTGCTTAAAGACCTGCTTTACAGGCATAGATTGCATGTAAATTGAATTATTGCTTCATAAGAGCAAATTGCTATCTTTTTTGACTTTTTTTTTTTTTGGGTGGTATTGAAGTGAATTGCAGTCTTGCAATCTTATTTTTTTTTTCTTTTTGGTGGGACTGGGGTTTGAATTCAGGGCTTCGGGCTTGCAGAGCAGGTGTTCTACTGGTTGAGCCACACTACCACCCCATTTTGCTCTGGTTATTTTGGAAGTGGAGTCTCAAGAACTGTTTGCCCAGGCTGACCTCAAATCACAATCCTCTGGATCTCAGCCTCTCAAGTAGCTAAGATTACAGGTGTGAGCTACCAGTATCTTATAATAAGTATATAGTAATTGCTTCCTTTTTTTTTGTTTGTTTTTACAGCTTTGTTTTATGATACTCTTGTTGCTTTACTGTTGTGAAAGAGTGGTTCTTTCCTTGGTCTTAACTGTAAGAAAAGTTTTAAAAGTTCTAAAGTTGACATAGATTTTAAGATTGTATTGAAGTTTCCCTACTATTATTTTTCACTTGTATCTTACTTGTTAACTCTGCTTTCAGAATTTTGCCTAATAGAATTTAAAGAAAAAATTTTTTTGCTAGTCAGTACATCTGTTTTAAATTCTAATGTAATGTCACAGTAATTTTGTAGTTTTTTGTAAGTAGATACAACTCCTAAAAGGAGCTATATGTAGTAGATGTTTAGAATAGTCAGAGCTAAATAAATTAATGGGGTGTGGAATGCTTGGCCACTAAGTGACCAGCCTGAAATTAACCCTTTGAAGGTGTAGAGATTTAGCACAGCACATAAAGAGCATATGTTTTGAGAAGTAACTGCTGTGAAGATAGGTCTTTAAACAGTATAGCAAAATAGCTGGTCTGTGCCAGACGTATAATAGGTCAAATTTTGAAGTAATTTGTTTTAAAATGGACTGCTATGTGTAATACAGTGTTTAAGATGTAATAGTTGTGCTACATACAAGTAAAAATTACTGTAAGAAACATGCAGCTACTATCTACATAGTAGATAAAGTGCAAAAACTACGTTACCAGTTTAGTTGGAGTTTATAAGCGTTTAGATTTTTGTTTAGAAAAAAAAAATCCACTAGTCTCTTTTATTTCCCCCTACTTATATGGCACTTTTTGAAATTCTTTACATAAAATAAATAAATAAATATGTATTTTTTTGGTGGTATGGGATTTGAACTCAGGGCCTCATGCTTGCTAGGTAGATACTGTACAACTTGAGGCATACCACCTGCCCAAAATAGTTTTATTTTTTAAAACTTGAAAGTCATCATATTTGCAAAACTGGAAACCTCAAATTATTTTTAATTGTTTATACATTTATTCATATGTGTATACATTGTTTGGGCCATCTCTCCCCCTCACCCCCTCCCACTCCTCCACTCCCATCTTTAGGCACAGCTGATTGTGCAGAATCCTAGGGTATGACTAACGCAGAGCCCAGGCTCCATGCTGAGTTCCTCTAGAGTAGTAGTGCTCTTCCAGGAGGACCCAAGGTGCTGAGGTACTTTTGGAGAGGGAGAATTGCCTTCTAACTGGGGATGTTTCTTTCCTTCATGTTGTGGAGTACACCGATTTGCCTGTGCTTTTCCTGCATTTTCCTTTTTGACAGGTGCTCTGCTTTTATTAGATAATTAGTTAAACTTAAGGAAACATTGAGGAAGGAACAGCTTTTTGTTTGTTTGTTTTTGGTTCCATCAATCTGCTTACCAAGACCTTAGTATCAAAGTCTAATTAATGGAGCAAATTTATCCTTTAACTATTTTGCCTGGTGACAATAGGGTATTTAAAGCAGAAATCAAAACCATCTTAAGGTTCTCATTCTCCTGCATTGTGTTTTGGACTACAGATAAAGTGGAATGTGTTTAAGGGAAGGAGGGAATTCAGGACCTGTTTTAAGAAGAATAGTTGACTGAACTGGCTTTTGTGTGAGTGAAGGCACAGACTCATTCTGAGTGGGCAGCACCAATGGGGAGGTGTCACAGGGGCTTGGAGCAGTGTAAAGACAGGGTTTTTGTTTTTGTTTTCTTCTCTGCTGTTCAGAAGTTAGCTGGTGGGAGTTTTCTGTCACTGCCTTTGTGTTGAAGTCACTGATGATTCTAATCAGAAGATCTTGGTCCTTGTGCTCTGTGATAAGGAAGAATCCAAGCAAAGCAATGTGAATGTAGTGAGGGAACTAATGGGATTTTTATTATGGGAAAGGGGATTACAGGTGGGGTCTCTGCCAGGAGGAATGGAGGCACCACATGCAGGGAAAAAAAGGAAAGGATTTTACTTCAGGTCATTTTTATATTATGCTTAACTTGGAGGTGGGGAGAACATTTGCATCACTCCTTGTCTTCAGTGACCTTCTAGCCAGGTGGAGGATCTGGGTGGATCCATGCATATACCTATGCTAATTCTCACGTACCCTAAGTCCATGTGGGAGGAAATTTCCCCTTTAATTTAATAAAGGGTTTTTAATTAAAATGGAGCTCTCTGGGCTCTGAGGGGACAGGTCAGGGAGAAGTAGCAGGGTGCTCTAAATTGGTCTGTGTGGTTTTTTGTTTTTTAAGTCCCGAACTTTCCCTGATGTCTAGCCTGCCTAGTGGTGGTAGAACACAGAATGGACAACTTCTTCCTCAGGGATGGGTGGTGTCTTAGTCTGTTTGTACTGCTATAGCAGTACCTAAAAATGGGTAACTTATAAATAGTTGAAATCTATTTTTCCACTATTCTGGAGGCTGGGAAGTCCAAGAGCAAGGCATAGGCACCATTGATTTGGTGAGGTACCATTCCTCAATGATGATACCTCCATACTGAGTCCTTACATGGCAAGAGTGGAAGGGAAAGAGGACAAGAGAGCAGAGCAGCTCTCTAAAGCCTTTTTTTTTAATGGCAGTAACCCATTTATGAAAGCATAGTCACCATGATTTAATCATGTCCCAACCCCAAACGCCCTACCTCTGTTATTAGGGATTAAGTTTCAATGTGTGACTATTGGGTGGGATGTAACATTGAAACCATAGCAGGAGAGCTGTTGCTATTTGTGGAAATTTTGAGACTTGGGAATGGTATACAGTAACCTGCTTTATTGGCAGATTTATTATATGAGGGTTTCATCAAGTGTGGCCCCAAATTTTTTTTTAAATAAAAAAATTCAAAAACAAACATTTTAACTCTTCACATACTTTACACTCAGTTGATGTAGAGAAGCACTCAGTCAGCCCCACATTATTGTCAGTTGTGTCTAAATTGTGTGATTTGATGAACATTTTGTGAAATCTGCCTCCCAAAAGCAAATGGTGTTCCCAAAGCAAGGTACAAGTGAATGTGCTTAATTGAAGTGATGAAGTGAAAATTTTAGATTTGTAGAAAGGTGGCATGTCTCTAGAGGAAGTTGGGCAGTGTTGTGGGAAAAATGGTTTCAAGGAATAAAAATTTTGAGTTACAAGGCAAAACAGGTGCAAAAACGGAGGTGTGGTGCAAGTGACAGAATGTTTGCTTTGCAAGTGTGAAGCCGAGTTAAAAAAAAAGCCTGTGCACTTACTGTGACAAAAGTAATACCCCTCCACCAATGCCAGCCCTGCCCCCAACTTCCTGGGAGTTAGTTTGCTGAATGATTCACCAGAAGGCAGCCTCCAAAGGGGCACAGATGGCAATTACTACAGCCTGTCCTCAGCTCTCTTCTTGAGACCTCTGGGACAAGGTGGTTTGTTTGGTCCGGTTTCATGCCATTTTTCTTCCTGGTCTGGCCTGTGTATGTACACTTGGTGGACTTTCCTTAATTGACCTTTCTAATTTTTCTTTAATCGTGATGACCAATCAAACCTCCCCCTTATCCCCTCTTGGTGGTCTTTCCTTGGGGAAGGGGGAGCACTGCCTATACTGGAGATTAGTGCAGAGGTAGCTATTTATAAGATAATCGAATAACCTCCCGGGCCTTATCAGAACTTTTGAGTCTTTTTACTTTGTGGTCAGTTTCTTAACCCTGAGGTAAGAACATCACAAACACTTGGAGGGTTTTACTTCAGGTTTCTGTTTTATTCTGTCTGTAGATGAGTTCTTACAGTTAAACTAAGTTATTGATCCTTATTGGTCTCTATCATTCCCTTTAAATATAACATTATCAGTTGCTTACTGTAAATTTGATTAAGTTTCTGAGTTTTAGGTCAGTCTGTTAGACATCAAAATTAGTTAAGTTGTATGATCATGATACTAAACAGATGGTAGGGACGCACTTCTCCCTGGGACACTGGGACAGGAGTTAAGCATTGTTAAAGTACTGTTATTGATAAGCATTTGTTATAAGCACCCTTTTGAAAGTTTAAATGTGCTGAGCTGTTGGGGGTTGGTAGACTTAATTTCCCAACTGACAACTGCTAGATCCTTCTCTGGGACCCTGGCTGCCCTGAGCAAAGGATTGCCAACCAGGCAGCCAGGCTGACTTTATGCCAACACCCAAAGCACCACTGCAGCTCCAAGAGACACTGCCCCAGCAAGCAACTTGTGCCTGTCTTTGGCTCAACAGAAGACCAACTGCCACAACTGCCACTTCTACCCAGGCCAGAGTAGGGGGCATACTTTGGCTCAACAGATGACCTATGATTAGTAAATATGCAATCATTTGCATAATGGACTATACACTGTGATTGGTCCATCACAGTGAACCCTTGGTTCCCTTCCCCCTTCTGGCTATATAAGCAGTTTGCTCAGCTCATTTTGTGAGTAGCTGGGAGACAATTCTCCTTGCTGTCACCCTGATGTTACAACGTCAGGTCTCAATCAAGACATTGTCTTGAGCGGTCTCGCACGATAACTAACACAAAAAGAAAAAAAAAGAAAAAGCAACCGTGGCAGGAAGGAAGCTGCCCTGGCAGCAGGGCAGCAGTAAGGGTGACAAGGTGAGCTTATCTGTGAGCAGCAAATGACCTGGGTGACCTGGGGTACAGAACCCAATGAAGGAGCTGTAACACTTAGGGTGCTAAGCCCTGTGCTGGTGTTCCTGCTGCCAGGGGCCTCCACCTCTAAACCTGTGCTACTGCCTGTTGCCATCCACTATGGAGCCTGCAGAGACCTGCCGGTGGTGTATCACCTGCCCCTGACGGCTACATGGGTAGAGCAGGACTCCAGCCAGCTCATTTGTACAATACCATAGCCGTCTTCTGTTCTCTGGATCTCAGAAGGACTGGAGAAACTAGGAACTGAACTGAGTGCTTCCTTACCTATAATTTGGGGTTGTTATATATGGGCTAAGCAGAATAATTAGGATTAAGATGCCATTAGAAAACAGTTAAATACTTAACCGTACCATGTATTGGGAACAGATCTAATTATTTACTATTTAACACGTTGCTGGAGACAAAGTTAGGTACTCAAATACTATGTTTTTTAAGTGCTCAGCATGCAGCCCAGTTTTTGTAATCCTTTCATAGTTTTGGAATTGATACATTTTGGCAGTGTTTCCACTGGAAAATTCCTCTTTAATTAGAACAAAGGCATACTGACTTTTAAAATATGAGTTTATGTCACTGGCTTCCATAAATATAACCTTAAAAATCTATGAAAAATGCGATTATATCTGAATTTAGAAGATTTATCTTTTCTCCAGTTTACAAGATAATGTAAGGGTAAATAAATACTTTTTAAATGCTGCTGTTATATTTTAAATTCATGATCATTATTTAGCAATCTTGGTATCTGGCAATGATTAGCTACTCAATATTCTGGTAATTAGTAATTGCTGAGGAAATAGGGTTGTGAAGTAGTCATACTTAGCAGCTGTGGACCAGGAATTATAAATTGGTTAGCACTGTATTTCCAACCTCATCATAGTACAAATCAGTTTTTAAAAAATATATGCCTAAGATTATTGTAAGACAAGTAGGAAAATTGACATTGAAGGGCCTTTATTGGAAAATTTGTGGATGTTGAAATTGAGGTTTAAAAAAAAAACACAGCATTAATGATTTTGGTATGGAGAAATGCCTTCATGGTTGATCTCTCCATCTAGAGAAGGTGGAATTGAAGCTGAGAGAAAGGTTCCCAAGATGGAAAAAAAAAATTTACCCCATTCCCATTCTAGATACCTTAAAAAGTTATTATGCCCAGAAGAAGTGTAAAGTATGAAAATAACTCATAAACTGAAAGCACTGCACAAATAATGTGTATAATAATTATACTTTTGTTGATTGGGAAACATTTTCCTGGAAACCCAAAGAGAAAAACTTTAGTTGTAAGGAAAGTAATCACATTGCTCTGTTTTGCCTTGTAACTCAAAATTTTTGTTCCTGAAACCATTCCTCCTCATAATTTCTCTTTTTTCTTTCTATAAGCAACCATTCCATCCTCTCCCAGTTGCTACGCAAAAAACTAGACACTGCTGTTTCTCTCAGACCCCACACCCATCTTCTACTCTTCTCACCATTTTTGCTGGTCCTAATCCTGGACTTAGGCATTAACACCTCTTACCTGGACAGTTTCTACAATTTTAAAAATTGATCTTTCTGCTTCTGCTCTTGTTCACTTATAGTCTGTTTGCATCTTCTTATTTATTTATAGTCTGTTCTCAACATAGCTACTGAATGATCCTTTTAAAAGGTCAAATTATATACCTCCTCTGATCAAAATCCTCCAATGACTTCCCAAAAGCCAGAATCTTCATAGCAGCTTACAAATTCATATATAATACGTTAATATGTTGTTAATTTAGAATAGGGTGTGACAGGTAATAGATGCTCAGTAATTATTTATTGACTAAGAATTCCATGGTGGTTCATATCGCAGCTCATAAAGAGCTTTCTTTAAATAACTGATATTAGCTCTTAATATAAATTCTAGAGAGTGACAGTACCAATTCTAAACACAGGTACATTATGGTTCTCAGCCTCCCTTATAGTTATTTGAAGTTGTATGGCTGAATTTTAACTAGTGGGATGTGGGTGGAGGGATGCGCCCCTTCTAGGCCTGGCCCAATAAAACCTCCCATAATGGATTCTCCACCCTTCCCTACCCTCAGGATAACTTGAGAAGCTTGTGTCTAAGATGACACAGCTGTGTGAAGGAAGGCTCCTAGCTTCATGAATTACCACATGATAGAGAGCTACCACTGATAGGTACCTATTTGGGTTTTATGTGAGAGAAATAAACATCTGTTGGATTAAGCAGCTGAAATTTGTAGTTTTCCTGTTAAAGCATAACATTAACTAATACAAACTAATAAATTATTTCTTTCCTCAGTATCTTACATAACCTAATAATAGTATTGGTAACCCAGATTTCTTGTCTTTCTCTCTTTCTTTTTTAATATAGCTCAGGGTTCTTTTGTTTTTTAAACTCAGGTCTTGCTAGTAAATGCTCTCTACCACTTGAGCCACATCCCCAAACCCCTTTTTTGGATAGGGTCTTTTGCCTTGCTGACCTTGGACCACAGTCTTTTTGCCTCTGTCTTGTCGTTGACCTCTATGTTTAAAAATGAGGATGTTATTTAAAAGCACAGTCATGTCCTTAATATAAGTACCTTTTAAAAACAGCTTCAAAGCTGTATTTTGTATACCATAGTAAAATTCACTTATTTAACATACATTTCAGTTTTGTTTTGTTTTTTGTATATATAAACCATCAGAGTGGTATAGCTATCACATTAGCATTTGCTCCCCGTTACCCTCTCTCCACTGGCTCTTGGCATCCACTAATCTGCTTTCTGTCTCTATGGAGGGTGAAGACCGAATTTGCCTATTTGGGACATTTATATAAGTGGAAGCATACAATATGTGGCCTTTCATATCTGGCTTCTTAGCATAATATTTTTGTTATCCATGTTGTAGGATGCATTAGTACTTCATTTCTTTTTGTGACCAAATAATATTCTGTAATTGTAAACATGCCACATTTATCCATTAATTAATTACTTGATGAACACTCGAATTATTTCTACCTTTTGACTGTTATGGCTAATGTTACTGTGAAAATTTAGGAACAGGTTTGTTTTTCTTGGAGGAGGGGGATGAGGTCTGACTTTGTTGCCCAGGCTGGCCTCATATTTGAGCTCCAACCTTCCTCATTCTCCCTAATGTCCAGGATTAAAGGTATGTACCACCATGCCTGACCAGTTTTTGTTGGTTGTTTTCATATGTCTTCGATATATAAAGGAGTGAAATCCCTGAGTCGTATGGTAACTCCGTATTTAACATTTCTAGGAATTGCCAGACTTGTTTTACAAAGTGGCTGTACCATTTGACATTCTTTTTAACATTGCCCTTGTATTTTATGACTGTAGGGTGATTAGAATCACCCACTAAGTATGGTTCTTTAAGGGCCGTAGGTGGGGGAACATCACAACTGGCACCTGGGGTGTGGCAATCCTTGTGAGGGTAGCCTCTTTTGCCTCTTTTCCTTTTGTGCACTTCTGTTTGCTTACTTGGTTTTGACTACCCTGGCTTCCTCCTGTGCCTAAACCACAGTTCACACACTCTCACTTTAGGGCCTTTGTGCTTGCTTTTGTGTCTGGCATGCTCTTTCTTTCCATCTCTTTCAAGTCTTTGTCTATATGTTACTTTTTTAGTAAACTTCCCATCTCTTTACCCTATTTAAATTCAATACATGCTGTTACCACTCTTCTGCATTTTCTTCCTTAATCTAAAATGTAAGCTTCATAAAGGTTGAGATTTTAGTCTGTTTTCTTCCCTTATATACCTAATATTTTGATTGAACTTGACACAAATAGGTTTCCAGAACATATTTATTGAAAGAATGAATAAACATGGGAGGTGTAGATAAGAGGATCACAGTTTCAGGTCAGCCTGGGCAAAAGTTAGTGAGACCCTATCTCAAAAAACAATCTGGGTGTAGTAGCACATGCCTCTGTAATCCTAGCTAACTGAAAGGTGGAGGTGGGAGATTGTAGTCCAAGACAGGCTCAGGCAAAAGCATGAGATTCTATCTGAAAAACAAACTAAAAGCAAGAAAGGACTGGGGGCATGGCTCAAGTGTGAGAGTGCTTGCTAGTGTCTGAGTTCAATTCCCAGTACTGTCAAAAAAAGAAAAAAAAAGAATAAATGACTTTCCATATAGTAAATGCACTTTGTCTAGAAGTAAACACATGAGTATATTCTCATCATAAAATGTTTACCTGTCCTTGAGATAACCACTACTAGTGACTTGGATATATTCTTCCAGACCATTTTAAAGCTATCTGCACATGTATATGTATATCTAGAGAAATAGGTAGTTTCATTTGTATTTTATATAGATACAAGCCTTTATAAAAATATTTTATACATCTATATTAAACCACTATGTATACTCAGAACTTTTTGGTCATGTCAGCATAAACTCTATATTCATTGAACAGTCTCATTCTTTTAAATTCTTATGGGTATGCTATAATTTATTGACATTGAAGTTTCTAGCTTTTTCTTAATACAGCAAACATTTTGGCTCTTGTCACTTTGTACTCACAGGTGTGTTTCTGTGTATATCCCCTGAAAGTGAAGACAATTTAAGTTCTTTTTTTTTGATACTGTTAAGCTACTTATTTCCTTATTTTCTCTGAGTATTTTTCTGAAATAGGTGTTGGAAGTAGAATTGGTAGGTTGTAGAAAATGCAAGCTAATGTTTTGATAGAATAAAATTTCTCTCTAAAAAGGCTGTATGTTTTTTATCTTTAATTGGTAATGACAGCTTCCATTTTTCCATTGTTTTCACAATGTGTTGGGTGTTAGCAATTCTTTATTTTTGTCAATCTGGGTGAAAAATAAGTCATTTTAGCTGTTCAAGTTGAATATGTTTTCATATGATTATGGGTTATTTGTATTCTGTTAAATTCTTATTCAAACATAACTCTTTTAAAAATTTCATTTCCCTATTAGGCCTAGTCTTTTTTATTTACTGTGTTTGTAGGTATTGTCTATTATAAGGAACTGCCAAACAGAGACCACACCACGTGTAGAAAAGAAAGATTTATTGGGGGCCAGACTGCTGGGCTGACTCTCAGGTTCAGAGTGCAGCAGCCCAGGTAGATTGGGTTGTGGGCTTTATAGGAGGGACCATCCATCAAAGGGGGGAAGGTATCTGTTTCAGAGAACAACTGGGTTGTTGGGCCTTGATTGTCAGTGATCACCAGATGGAACAGCTTGGTATGTACAGCTAGTTGAAAAACAGGAAGTTTTCTGCAGTTTTGTAAGCAGGGAGATTTTGCAAGAAGTTATGGGTCAGGGGACCTGGTTTCAGTGATAGCCTCAGAACTTTCTGCCCACCCTGTGGATGTCAGGGACCTAAATCTATTATTATGGCTATTGGTATTTTGTTATATGTGCTAGAAATAATTTCTTATCTATATCTTGTCCTTTAAATTTGTTATGGTTCTTTTTGCCAACTGCAAGTTTTAAAAGATAACCTTTTAAAGCAGTTATCTATACAAATATGTAGGCGCCTGTTTAGTTCACTAAAATATTAAATAAAGCTGGGTATGGCGGTGGAAGCATATACTTCCAGCACTGGGGAAACTAAAGCAGAAGGATTACAATTTTGAAGTGAACTGCAAACCTTCTGCTTAGCAAGACCCTGTCTCAAAAAATATATAAATACATGAAATACTAAATAAGATGAATAAGGTCAATTCAGTTGGTTCATGAGGACTTACTTAAATGAATAAATTTTTATGTGTTCTGGTCACCACAGGAGGGATTATAAAACCATAAACTGCAATAAATAAATGAAGATAGTAAAACAATATGAATAGGAAATAAATGAATTACTTTTCCATGTATTAAGTCCCTGGATTGTTTACTTTTTTCCTCACTGCATGAAAAGACAGCAGAATAGCAGTAGAGAGGTAACATGTTCCACAGCAGAAGGCTTCATCTATTAAGATGATGAATTAGTTACTTATCAGCTAAAATCTATGTGGTGATGCAAGCCTTAAGTCAGCTACATAAAATTTTCATTTCTCTCATGTCTTCTAGCTTTGAAGTTTTGTTTATATATTGTTATAGTTATTTTTACCCTATTGCTTTCTGTACAAAATAGTGTGTTCTAAGAGTTTATGGATGTAAGCAATAAATGACATTTTCTTCTACTGAAGTGAACCAACAAATGTTTATTAGCCATGTTGAAGTGTTAAGACTTCACACAGAAAGATGATCCTCAAAATTAGTGCCATAGGAACTTGGCCCTGTCAACACTGCAAAGCAGTTAATATTAGTTGAGTGTTTCCTCAGTGGCCTACTTTATCATTAGTGCTCTTCATGGATTACTTTACTAGTAGTCCTGAGTGGTAGATGAGGCGGAATAGCTCTGTTACCTCCCTTTGGCAAATGATGCACCTGGCACATACTCACATAGTCACATAGACAGTAGGTCTTTTACTTGCTTTTTTTACTTAGCGATATGAATAGTGTTCCCAAAGGCTTTCACGGATCTCCCTAAATCCTAGGGGTTATAGACAGTCATTCCTATTTGGGGAACATAAAGGTTATCTTCAGTTTCTCACCATCACAGATAACTCTGTGCTTAACACTGTTGGTTATATATCCTTCCACATCTGTCTTTTGTGTGAAATATTTGCGACCAATCTTAACCCAACATCTTCTACCTTCCTTGCCAATACCGGATGCTCTCTGTTATAAAAGTTTAACAAATTTGAAAGCTGAAAAACAGCACATAATGAAAAATTTTGGTTTTACTCATCACTAATAGAAATTTACCTATTACCTTTTATGTGTTACAAATATTTTCACCCACCTCTTTTGACTTTGAATGTTATTTATGGTTGTCTTTGGCCACATATGTTATCATTGCCATCTCCTTTTATGATTTCTCTGTTTGGGTCCAGAGTAATTTTGTTGGTTTCTTTTTTTTTTTTTTTTTGGTGGTACTGTGGTTTGAACTTGAGCCTCATGCTTGTAAGCACTGTATTGCTTGAGCTACTCCACCTACCCCAGAATGATGTTTTAGAAAACACAGATTTAATAATTTCCTTTCCTCTTTTAAAAACAACAAGAGCTGGATGTCAGATGTTGGTGGCTCATGCCTGTAATCCTAGCTGCCTGGGAGGCTGAGATCAGGAGGATCAAATTTCGAGGCCACCCCAAGCAAATAGTTTCTGAGACCCCATCTCCAAAATAACCAGAGCAAAATGGTCTGGAGGTGTAGCTCAAGTGGTAGAGCTCCTGCTTTGCAAGTGTGAAACCCTCAGTTCAAACCCCAGTCCCACCAAAAACAGAAAAAAAGAAAAGTTGCTTCTAATTGAGAGACAATATAATACAGTGTTTGAGGACATGAAATGTAGACATGTTGCTTGATTTAAAACCTTCTGCAAATTGAGAAAGAATATATGAAAACAATTTCATTTATAGCAGCCTCAAAAAAAAAATCAAATACCTAGGAGTAAACTTAACAAAGAATGTGAATGACCTCTACAAGGAGAACTACAAACCTCTGAAGAAAGAGATTGAGTCAGACTACAGAAGGTGGAAAGGATTGGTAGAATTAACATAGTAAAATAGCTGCTATACTAGCAAAAGCAATCTACATGTTCAGTGTAATTCCCATCAAAATCCCAATGACATTGATCACAGAGGTTGAAAAATCTACCCTAAAATTCATTTGGAAACACAAGAGACCATGAATAGCCAAGACAATACTGAGCAAAAAGAGCAATGCTGGAGGTATCACAATAGCTGATTTCAAACTATATTACAGAGCCATAGCAATACAAACAGCATGGTACTGGCACAAAAACAGGTATGAAGACCAGTGGAACAGAATAGAGGACCTGGATATGAGTCCACCAGCTATGCCCACCTTATTTTTGACAAAGGCACCAAAAACGTACAATGGAGAATAGACAGCTTCTTCAACAAATGTTGCTGGGAAAGTGGTTATCTGCCTGCAGAAAACTGACACTAGATCCATGCCTATTATCCTGTGCTAGTATCAACACAAAATGGATTAAGGACCTCAGTATCAGACCCGAAACTCTGAAGTTAGTATGGGAAAGAGCAGGGAATACTCAGGAAGCAATAGATATAGGCAAAGAATTCCTCAGTAGAACTCCAGCAGCCTAGCAACTAAGAGAAAGGATGGACAAATGGGACTACATGAAATTAAAAAGCTTCTGCACAACAAAAGAAATGGTCTCTAAACTGAAGAGACTACCCACAGAGTGGGAGAAAATATTCGCTGGCTATACATCAGACAAAGGACTGATAACCAGAATATATAGGGAGCTCAAAAAACTAAACTCCCCCAAAATCAATGAACCAATAAAGAAGTGGGAAACTGAACTAAACAGAACTTTTTCAAAGGAAGAAGTCCAAATGGCCAAAAAACACATTAAAAAATGTTCACCATCCTTGGCCATAAAAGAAATGCAAATCAAAACCACACTTAAGATTCCACCTCACCCCTGTTAGAATAGCTATCATCAGAAACACCAACACCACCAAATGTTGGTGAGGATGTCGGGAAAAAGGAACCCTCATACACTGCTGGTGGGAATGTAAGCTAGCACAACCACTTTGGAAAATAATATGGAAGCTTCTTAAAAAACTAAACATAGATCTGCCACATGATCCAGCAATCCCACTCCTAGGGATATACCTGAAGGAATGCAACTCACGTTATTCCAAAGGCACCTGCACACCCATGTTTATTGTAGCACTATTCACAATAGCCAAGTTACGGAAACAGCCAAGATGCCCCACTACTGATGAATGGATTAAGAAAATGTGGTATTTATACACAATGGAATTTTACTCAGCCACAAAGAAGAATGAAATTTTGTCATTTGCAAGTAAATGGATGGAACTGGAGAACGTCATCTTAAGCGAAGTTTGCTAGACTCAGAAGCCCAAAAATCGTATGTTCTCCCTCATGTGGATTATAGACCTAAAACAAATGCAGCAATACTATTGGACATGGATCACACACTAAGGGGAGAATGCGTGCAGGAGGAATAGGGAAAGGGAAGGAAACCTAAAACTTGAAAGTGTCTGATGTGCCCACTGTAGCGGAGCGAATAAAGTAATCTTAAACTGACAGAGGCCACTTTGGGAAGGTGACTGGTAAGTAGTGAAGAGGTCTGGTATAGATGAACCAGTTCGGGTTTTGATACACATGTGAATGGAAGCAATTCTAGGAATCTCTCTGTATAGCTATCCTTATTTCAAACTAGTAAAAATGCTAAGTCTTTCTTATTATCTCTTATGTTTTCTCATCAACAAAATTGGAGAAGAGGGCAGAACAGGTTCTGCCTGGAAGCGAGGTGGAGGAGGAGGAGGGGACGAGGGGCAGCGGGGAGAGATGGCCCAAACAATGTATGCACATATGAATAAATGAATAAACAATTAAAAAAATAAAACCTGCTTCTGCTACTTCCTAGCTATGAATCCTGTGGTACAGTAATTGTCTTTATGTCCATGACCTCACAATGTTGATGCTCACCATGTGGAGTTGTTGGGAGGCATTAAATGGTTTATATGCTTAAGTGCTTAGAACAGGGCCTGGCACATAGTAAATATTAGCTGCTGTTATTCCTTCTCTTCTTGCCTGGTTTTACATGTCACTTAGTCTTTTGGTTCCCATGCTTCAACCAGTGGCCTTTTTTCAGTTCCTTCCCCCTCATAAAACCTTTTGTATGTGCTGTTTCCTGTTCTCTATGACTTTTCCCTTTTTCCCTTTTTGTTTGTTATTTTCCCTTTAAACGCAGCTTAAATGTTCTTTTCTTTTTTTGTGGCAGTGGGGTGGGGGGTGGAGGGCAATACTGGGGTTTGAACTTAGGTTCTGGTGCTTGCTAGGCAGGCAGGTGTTTTACGACTTGAGCCACACACTCCCTGCTCTTTCTACTTTATTTTTCTGAATAGAGTCTCATGTTTTTGCCTAGTGGCTGGCCTGGACCTTGATCCTCCCTATTACTCCTCCTGCATAGCTGGGATGACAGGAAGGTACCACCATGCACAACTTAGTGGTTGAGATCGGGACTTGCTAACTTTTGTTTGGACTGGCTTCGAACCATGATCCTCCTGATCTTGCCTGCTGAGTAGCTGGGATTACAGGTATCTGCCAACACACTCAGTTCCTTAAGTGTCATTTTCTGAGGAACACAATTGGTGACCTCTCAGTTCAGTTTAGGTCTGTCTTTATGTTCAGTCTTAGCACCTAGTATTTTTCTTTCACAGCACTTTAAATAGTTGCTTTAAATTGTTGTCTTAATTTGCCCCCCCCTTCCCCCAGTTGAAAATCAACATCATGAAAGCCAGACCTCTCTTAATTGCTTTACTCCCCAACTACTCAAGTAATGATTGTTAAATGTGTGGGGAGTGAGTGAATTTTGGGGGTTTAAGGTAAAATAGTAAACCTGGGGAAAAGAGCACCTTTAGTGGCTTTAAAGATCAATCTCTGGTTTCCATTCATTTGTTCCTATGAGAATGTATAGGCTTTAGTGCTTATATTGTGGGATATGATTTGGGCAAGTTGGCAGTTATTTAAAATGGATTATCCACAGTTTTAAGAGCTATTAGAACTTTTTTTATGAAATGAAAGTTTAAAATCTTAAGTCCTTATCTTGTAAATAAAACTATATCAGATTGCATAGCTGTAGAGCTAGAATGAGCACAGCTACAGTAGCTGATAACCTTTTCAAAGGATGTGTTAAAATCTAAGCTATCTTTTTCTTAGTGATGAAAGTTGTTTATGAGAACCAGTTACTGAGAGCTCTACATACACTCAAAGCTCTTAGGGAGGTAGACTTGCTTGATCTTGCAGAATACCACCCTCAAACTGCGATTTTAAGTACTTATCCCACTTTTACAGTTTTCTGCATTGTTGCTTTTGCAGTTAGTTCATGTTCCCATAGCAACCCTATTTTCATTTACTCTTTCCAATCTGTTAGGAACATAGAAAGATAATATTTTAGATGGTTTTACATGTGTGTATAGCAAGAATAAATAGATTCATCTATTCTGTAGTCTGGGAGAACCTCAAAAACATGCCCAGTGAAAAAATTAGAGACAAAGACCACATATTCTATATGATTCCATTTATGGAAATGTCTAGGAAAGGCAAAATCTCTAGAGGCAGAAGGCAGATTAGTGGTTGCTTGCACCCAGGGTTGAGATGGGGAGGAGCCACACATGAGCATGAAGCTTCTTTTCAGGACAATGGAAATATTCTAAAATTGGTTTGATAATGATAATTACATACTGTGTAAGTTTACTGTTATTAAACTGTACATTTAAAATGAGAAATTGTGGAATTTTTTGTGAATTATACTCCAATAAAGCTATTGTAAAAATGAGTTCAAGTGGGTTTCTTATTTTGGAGGGTTTCTCTTTTTTTTTTTTTTTTTTTTTGCAGTATTGGGGTTTGAATTCAGGGCCTCACGCTTGCTGAACAGGTGCTCTACCACTTGAGCCACTCCATCAGCTTAGGGGTTTCTCTTTGTAATCATAGATCAATATAGTTGCTAAATTTGATTCTGTATAATATTCTAGAGAAATGAAATGGAAAACTAGATAAATATGATACCTGGAATCTAATTCACTGGGTAAGTCACCACTCTAAAAAATACCCCCTACTCATACTTCTCTCCACACATACACAGAAATTTCAAAATTAGAAAAGGTGTGCTGGAGGTGTGGCTCAAGTGGTAGAGCAATCACAAGACCCTGAATTCATTCCCCAGTACCACCAAAAAAAAAAAAAAAGTGTGAATTTTTCCTGTAATCTTGACTCTTTTGCCAGTGTGATTTTGTTTTACTTTTCAACCCAGCCAAAAGCCACCTTGAACTCAAGCTGTTTTTGTGTTCCTTTTGATTTTCAGCACTTTCATTTGGACTTTTGAATGCCTACTGGACAGACGTTTGAAACTTGAAGTTTATTTTCAGATCTTAGCAAAACCATAAGGCCTTTCCTGTGTGGGAGGAGACAACCCATGTACGGTGGAGATGAGCGGGGCACAGCAGCTTGATGCAGGTATTGGTTTGCTGAGCAAATTTATTCTAGAGTGCACAGTTGGTACTTGCCTGTGTTGCATTGTCTGACTTGTCTTTCTACCACTAAATTGGAAGCTCTTTGAGTCATTAGTTGTTTTTCATTACTATCTCTTGCGCCGACAAAGAACTTAGCACTAAGAAATACTAATAATGTTTGTTGAAAAAAATATGTAATTTTTTTGAACAGACTTTTTAAAAATAAAGTTCTGATTTTGATAGTTACTTTTTTTGTGGTACTGGGGTTTGACCTCAGGGTCTTGTGCCTGCTAGGCAGGTGCACTGCCTCTTGAACCACATCCCCAGTCCTTTGTGCTTTAGTTATTTTTCAAGTAGGTTCTTGCAGGTTTTTACTCAGGCCAGAGAGCAGTCCTACTGACGCCTCTCATGTAGTTGGAATGACAGGTGTGCACCAACATTATTATTGATTATCATTATTATTATTGATTGAGATTGGGGGGGGTCTCACTAGCTTTTTGCCTTGGCTAACCTCAAGCCTCAATCCTCCTGATTTCTGCCTCTGCAGTAGCTGAAACTGAGGGTTACTTTCTAATTATTTTGAATTAATTTTTGGGTTCACAGGAACTTGCAAAGATAGTATTAACAAGACCCATTTTCCCTTCACTTTGTTTCTCCCATTTCTCTTATAACTATAATACAATATAAAATCCAGGAAATTGATTTTAGTATAAAGCATGTGTAGTTCTGTGTCATTTTTATCACATGTAGGCTCCTGTAACTCCTATAACCACCTCCTATTAAGATATAGAACTATCCCATCACCATGAAGAGCTCCCTCACCCATCCTTTTTTTCTCCCTATCCTCTTTAACCCCAGCCAATTAGTCATCTCTTCATCTCCATATAATTTTGTCATTTAAAGAATGTTACATAAATAGAATCAGTATACAACCATTCACGATTTTTTTTTCTTTCGAAATAATAGTCTTGAGATTGGTTGAAGTTCTTGCATATGTCAGTAGTCAGTTTTTATTGCTGGTAGAAAAGACATGTTGTCTTTTCTAGTTTTTGGCTATTAAAAATAAGTTACTATGAATAGTCACATTTCATTTGGGTGAGAATAAATGCCAAGAAATACAATCTTTACATCATAGGACTGATAGTAAAGGAATTGTCAGACTACTTTACAGAGTGGCTGTACCATTTTAACCATTTTACATTCTTGCCAGCCAGCAATGTAAGAGGTATAATTTCTTTGCATCTTTATAGCAATTTTGTGGTTCTGGGGTTTGAACCCAGGGCCTCACACTTGCTAGGGAGGCTCTCTATCACTCAAAGTATACTTCCAGCCCTGTTTGTTTAGTTATGTTTTGAATAGGGTCTCACATTTTTTTGCCTAGGTTGTCCTGGACCAAGATCTTCCCATTCATACTCCCCTAGTAGCTGGGATGGTAGGTGTGTACCACTATACCCAGCTTTATTTGTTGAGATTATGTCAGCCCACAAACATAGAAAACATGAATATTTTGAAGAGAAAAGAAACTCACAGTTTTATGCCGGTATTTAAAATTAAAGGACTTTGATGTCTATGTTTCTAGCTCTTCTCTTTTGGAAATGTTTTGTTTCCTAATGCTATTAATATCATTACTAATTTTCTTCTATAATAGTGCTGTAATTGTTTCAAAATATATCAGTAAGATAACAGCATGCAGTTTAAAATTCATGTTTCGCCTTTAAAATAGTCTTCTAGAGTTTGCCAGCAGAGTATTGGTGGTGGTTTTTTTGTTTGTTTTGTTTTTCTTTTCTATACTTGGATATTGAACCCAGTTCTCACTCCACCACTTGGATCATACTTTTTTGTGTGTGTGTTTGAGAGAGGGTCTCACTGATTTTCATGGGCTGGCCTTGAACTCTTGATTTTCCTGCCTCTGCCTCCTGACAGAATCTTGTATTTTAATATGACTTAAAGGAATTCTTTTTTGGTTTTGCAACCATTAGGCTCATTTGTTTCAGTTCATTTTCAGTTTCTTCAGTTTTTTTTTTTCTTTCAATTATGTTTTTGCTGTCTTCTCTTTTCTCTTCTCTTCTTTTCTCTACTCTGCTCTTCTTTGTGGCACTAGAGTTTAAAGTCAGGTCTTTGCACTTGTGAGGCTGATGCCCTGCCACTTTAGCCATGGCCCCACCCCTTGTTTGCTTTAGTTATTTTTTCAGGTAAGGTTTTATGTTTTTGCCTGGGCCAGCATCATCTGTGATCCTTCTACCTATAGCCTCTCATGTAGCTGGGGCCACAGGTACACACCACCACTCCTGGCTTACTGATTGAGATGGGGATCTTGCTGACTTTTTATCCAGGCTGGCTTAGAACTGTGATCTTCCCCATCTCTGCTTCTGGAGTAGCTGAGATCATTGGTGTGAGCCACTGCCCAGTGGTTTTTTTTTTGTTTTGTTTTGTTTTAAAGTGGTCTCACTGTGTATCCCAGACCGGCCTCAAACTTGCAGTCTTCCTGCCTTACACTTCCAACTGCTGGGATTACAGCTGTGCACCTCCATGCCTATCTAATTATGATTCTAATTTTTGAATTATCTACATACTTACAAAGTCAAATGTCTATAATGAGATTCTCACTTTTAGCCTGATGCCACTAATCCTTTCTTTCCTTGGCCACCTATGTTTTATTACCTTATAACTTATTCTTCTATTGTTCCTTTAAAAAAATGTAAACAAATATGTGTATGTATACACACATATACATGTGTATATACCCACACTCATATCTCTTCTATCTTATGCAAAATATAGAGATTTAAAAAACCCTTTTACACTGTGCTTTCATTTAATGTGTTTTGGACACTATTCCACAATCTCTGTACATGATGATTTTCATTGCTTTTTATAGCTGTACAAAACTGGGTGTCTTGGTTTTGATGTATATACTTCATGGATATACATTTATTCAATTGGTTCCTTATTTGTGGATATTTGGGTCATTCCAGTCTTGGCAATGAAGAGCTTTGTACATAAGTCTTTTTGTATTTTTGCCAGCATATTTTTGGGATAGTTTCCTAGAAGTGGCATTGCTGGATCAAAAGGTAAATACGTATGTAATTTTGTTACATACTGCCAAGTTTTCTTCCACAGGAACTGTGTTACTATGTTTTATCACAACTTTCATAGAGTATATTGTCAGACTTTGAAACTTTTCCAAACTGATACCTCAATGTAGTTGTAATTTGCATTTCTCTTAAAAGGACAAAAATTGCACATCTTTTCACATATTTAAGGATCACTTACATTTCTTTTTTCAATAAACTCTTAATATATTTTACTCATTTTCTCACTGTTCATAGTCTTGCTTCTTCTCAGTTTTAGTATTTTTTAATATATGAGAGATTTCAGTTGATCCATCAATTTTTTATTATTGTTATTTTTTAATTTTTAAGTTAACATGCTGTTTAAGGAATTGAAGTCCTCCCCAGGACCATGATTACTCAGGCTAGTTATGTTTTAGTAATGGAAATTGACCATCCACTGACCTAAACTTCCAAGTTGCTCTGAAAGCACTCCATGTTGGCTTATATTTCTAATGGAAATTTCAAATACATAAAGAATGTATGGAAAAGAATATAACAGGAAGCCATGTACTTACCATAAATATTTAGTAAATGTAACATTGTCAAAATTTTTCCCATTTTTTTGTGTTAAAATGTCCATAATATAAATTTTGCCATATTAACCACTTTTAAATATACAATTCAGTGGCATTAAGTACATTCACATTGTAATGCAATCATCATTGGTATCTCTGTCTAGCACTTTCTTCATCTCTCTACACTGGAACTCTGTACTCATTAAACAATAATTGTCCATTTCCCTCAATTCTCCTGTCTGTCTCTATGAATTTGACTGCTCGAGGCATCAATGGAAGCATATATATAGCATTTGATTTTTTGTGGTTGGCTTATTTATTTCACTTAGCATCGTGTCCTCATGCTTCATTGTGTAGCTTGCTTCAGGATTTCCTTCCTTTTTAAACAGTAAATAATATTCCATTGTGTGTATATACTACATTTTGCTTATCCATTCATCCATTGATAGACATGGCTACCTTTCGACTATTTTGAATATTGCTGCTATGAACATTCATGTACAAATACTATTTGAAGTCTCTGCTTTCAGTTTTTTTACCCAGAAGTAGAATTATTAGCTCATATGATATTTTTTGAGAAACTGACATGTAGATTTCCATAGTAACTCCACCATTTTACATTACTTCCAAGTACTGTATAAATGTGTTAATTTCTCCATATCCTCACCAGCACTTGTCATTTTCCACTGTTTTTTTTTTTGTAGCCCTCCACCCTTTTCTGCTGTTTTGATAATAGTTACCCTAATGGTACGATGGTGGTATTCTTTATAGTTCTGATGTGGGTTCCAGTGCACATCATGTGGTTCCTCTTTTTTTTGAGTTAGGGTCTTGCTTTTTGCCCAGGTTAGCCTGGTCCGCAGTTCTCCTATTTTACACTTCCCATTATTGCTGGGATGACAAGCATGTACCACCATACCCAGCTTTTTTCCATTGAGATGGGGTTGGCAAACTTCACCCCCACCCCAGGCTGACTTGGAACCATGAATTCTCCTGATCTCAGCCTCCCATGTAGCTTGGGATGACAAATTCATGCCACTGTGCCCAGTTACTGACTGAGATGAGGGTCTCATGAACTATTTGTCCAGGTTGTCCTTGAACTCTGATCCTCTCTCATTCTCAGTCTCCCAGGTAGCTAGGATTATAGGCATGAGCCATTGGTGCCCAACTTTTTTTTTTAAAAACATGATCTCACTATGTAGTCCAAACCAACCTGAAACTCACTGTGTAGACCAGGTTGGCCTTGAACTTTCCATCCTCTGATTCCCAAGTGTTGGGATTATAGGTCTGTGTCCCATGCCCAGCTATGTGTTTCCATTTTTAAAAAAAACTAAAATAATACAGTTTAAGCCTCTTTTGAGTTTCTTCTGATCCTGTTTTCTTCTCACTATCCTCAAAGATAACATTGTTGAAGTTCATGCATATTCTTTCTATCCTTGTTTTCATACTCTTATTAATATGTATGTACTCATAAAATTATACTACACAGTTTTTTTATTGTTTTATTATTCATATGTGCATACAAGGCTTGGATCATTTCTCCCCCCTGCCCCCACCCCCTCCCTTACCCCCCACTCTGCCCCCTCCCTTTCCACCCACCCCCTCAATACACAGCAGAAACTATTTGGCCCTTATTTCTAATTTTGTTGTAGAGAGAATATAAGCAATAATAGGAAGGAACAAGGGTTTTTGCTGGTTGAGATAAGGATAGCTATACAGGGCATTGACTCACATTGATTTCCTGTGCGTGGGTGTTACCTTCTAGGTTAATTCTTTTTGATCTAACCTTTTCTCTAGTTCCTGGTCCCCTTTTCCTATTGGCCTCAGTTGCTTTTAAGGTATCTGCTTTAGTTTCTCTGCATTAAGGGCAACAAATGCTAGCTAATTTTTTTAGGTGTCTTACCTATCCTCACCCCTCCCTTGTGTGCTCTCGCTTTTATCATGTGCTCAAAGTCCAATCCCCTTGTTGTGTTTGCCCTTGATCTAATGTCCACATATGAGGGACAACATACGATTTTTGGTCTTTTGGGCCAGGCTAACCTCACTCAGAATGATGTTCTCCAATTCCATCCATTTACCAGTGAATGATAGCATTTTGTTCTTTTTCATGGCTGCATAAAATTCCATTGTGTATAGATACCACATTTTCTTAATCCATTTGTCAGTGCTGGGGCATCTTGGCTGTTTCCAAAACTTGGCTATTGTGAATAGTGCCACAATAAACATGCGTGTGCAGGTGCCTCTGGAGTAATCTATGTCACAGTCTTTTGGGTATATCCCCAAGAGTGGTATTGCTGGATCAAATGGTAGATCAATGTTTAGCTTTTTAAGTAGCCTCCAAATTTTTTTCCAGAGTGGTTGTACTAGTCTACATTCCCACCAACAGTGTAAGAGGGTTCCTTTTTCCCTGCATCCTCGCCAACACCTGTTGTTGTTGGTGTTGCTGATGATGGCTATTCTAACAGGGGTGAGGTGGAATCTTAGTGTGGTTTTAATTTGCATTTCCTTTATTGCTAGAGGACCCAGATATGAAGCCACACAACTATAACCAACTTGTCTTTGACAAAGGACCTAAAAATATACGATGGAGAAATAGCAGCCTCTTCAACAAAAACTGCTGGGAAAACTGGTTAGCAGTCTGCAAAAAACTGAAACTAGATCCATATATATCACCCTATACCAATATTAACTCAAAATGGATCAAGGATCTTAATATCAGACCACAAACTCTAAAGTTGATACAGGAAAGAGCAGGAAATACTCTGGAGTTAGTAGGTATAGGTAAGAACTTTCTCAACGAAAACCCAGCAGCACAGCAACTAAGAGATAGTATAGATAAATGGGACCTCATAAAACTAAAAAGCTTCTGTTCATCAAAAGAAATGGTCTCTAAACTGAAGAGAACACCCACAGAGTGGGAGAAAATATTTGCCAGCTACACATCAGACAAAGGACTGATAACCAGAATATACAGGGAACTTAAAAAACTAAATTCTCCCAAAACTAATGAACCAATAAAGAAATGGGCAAGTGAACTACACAGTTTTGTTTTGAAGCTCAAATTATTTCTAGTTATACTTTCATTCTGTATTTGCCTTTTCTATTTAATGTGGGCTTTTTGAGATTGATCTATGTCAATACTAACTCATTCATTTCATACTGTTATATAGCGGTATTGTTTTGAAGGTTGCCACAATTTATCCTTCTACTGATTGCTTCTAGTCTTTTGTTATTACAGTGCTGTGGTGAATATCCACAGCTTTGCTTTTTTGTGTTCATGGGAAGCCTGGGTTCCCCTAGGGTATATTCATTTAACACCTATTTTTTGAGAACTTGCTCTGTATCAAGGATTGTTCTAGGCAAAGGGATATGTTACTGAACAAAGAAACAAACAAAAATCCTTCGCTCTTACAGAATCTATGCAAAGTGGAATCATTAAGTTATAGAGTATTTGAATCTTGGCTCACTCAGTATTTATTGAGTATCTATGGTATACCAGGTATATTGAGCCCAGGTGACAGAGATAAAGAGTGTCCAAAACAAAATTCCTATGTTCATGAAGTTCGTGTTCTAGTGGGGGAGATAAAAGGCACATGGTATTCTGGCCAAGTAGGAATGAAGAAAATGGCAGCAGAACCCCACTTAGATGAGTAGTGATGGAAGGCTTTTCCAAAGAGGCAGTATTTGAGTAGAGACTCGAATGAAATGGAGGTGTGTTTCCCACTGTCTAAAAAGCTGAGGCAACAGCTAATGCAGAGGTCTTGCAGAAACAGTATGATTTGGTCAGGTGTAGTGGCTCAGGCAAAAACTTGAGACCCTCCCTGAAAAACAAATGAGAAGCAAAAGAACAAGGGGTGTGGCTTAAGTGGTAGAGTGCTTACCTAGCAAGTACAAGGCCCTTAGTTCAATTCCTAGTACTGCCAAAAAAAAAAAAAATCATGAATAAAGAATGACAAGGAGCTGGGCATGGTGGCGTATGCCTGTAATCCTACCACCCTGTAATTCCAGCACTCAGGAGGTGGAGGCAAGACGATGAACCATGAGTTTGAGGCCAGGCTGGTTACATAAGTAAGTCTGAGGCCAGTATGGAATACATTGTTGAAACCCTGTCTCAAAATTAAAAATAAAAAGGAAAATAAATGAAAGGCAGGAAACTCATTGTCTCCTGAATGCAGTGATTGGTGAAAAGTGAAAGGGTAGGTTGCCAGGTATCAGTCAGATCATGTAGGGCTTTTATAGTCTCTTGAAGATTTCAGATCTTGTGTAAGTGTTGCTGAGAAGTAAATGATAATGTGATTAGGTCTTGGTCTAGAGACAGCAATAAATAGGTGAGAAGTGGTTAGATTTGGTATATGTTTTAAAGATAGTGCCTATTGGGTTTTTTTTGTTGTTGAAAGATTGGACATGAGTGAAGAACAGGGAGGGGAAACAAGGATAACTTCACGTTTCTTTGATGGAGCTAAAATAATTGACTCATAGTATTTTTATTCAGTTGGAGAAAATTAGATTGAAAATTTTAAGTTTGAAATGTCTATTACATATCCTAAATGTTTGTTATTAGATACTAAACTGCAGTTCAAGGTGATTCAAATAGTTTTACACTTCCACTACCTTCATAGGATCCATTTGGGTGCACTTCAGATTTGTTGACTTCCCAGTAAGAGAGAGCAAGTCAAAATACTATTCTGTTGAGTTTCATTGATAGTCTACTAAGGTAACCTACGATTTTTTTTGGCAGTACTGGGGTTTGTTTGTTTGTTTGTTTGTTTTGTGGTGGTGTTAATGGGGTTTGAACTCAGGGCTTTTGTGTTTGCTCTATTGCTTGAACCACACCTCCAGACTAAGGTAATCTGCTATTAAAACAGTAATAAATAAATAAATAAAATCCTAGTTAATTCTTTTGTGTAAAATCAATTAACTTGTCCTGAAGTAAATTCTGTAAATCTGTAAGTTAGGTTACTAATTTTGTTTTTCTTTAGTTGGGATTCACCCAATTTAATTTTGGTTTTGGTTTTTCATTTTAGATGCTGGATCTGGTATGGAAGAAGTGGAATTAAGCTGGGAAGATTATCTAGAAGAGACAGGGTCCACAGCAGTTCCCTATGGATCGTTTAAACATGTAAGTGATGACTGAATTTGCCTTGCTGGTTATATTCTTTTCAACTGCATCATGATTAGAGAATCTAGAATTACTTTAAGTTAGGGGCCATGAAAACATTTAAATGGTTTTCCTTTTCCCTCTTCATGCTATCTGCCTTAAGAAAACTTAACATACTCCAAAATCCTTTTTGGTTTTCTATATTTTCTGCTTCATAATGTAGTATTTCTCTCTTTGACCATTCATGAAATGCCTTCATTTTTGTCAAAAAAAAAAAAACCTCATGAATTGAAGAAAAATGTTTATTTTTCTTCATCTTTATTGCATTTTGTGACTTTGGTTTGCTCATTGAAAGTAATTTCAGCAGCATTGTTTTCTGTCCCTTAGTTGAGCAGAAGCATAAGTATGTTGTCCATTGGGTCATATTTGTGACCTGTGCAGCCCAGTTTTATGCCTTAACAGCCCAATTGAATGCTCTGCCAATATACAGTATATTTGCCCTATGTAGTAACTTTAGAATATAAGAAAAATATAAATAATTTTCATGTAGGGCTTCATTTTTAACCTGTTGTCCCTAAATTCCCTTTAAAAACACATAAAATTAATAATTCTGGATGTGGTTACACACCTATAATCTCAACACTCAGAAGGCAGAGGCAGGGAGATTGTGAGGTCAAGGCCAGCCAGAGATACATAGTGACTTTGAAGCCAGTCTGGGGATACATAGGTGAGACCCTGTCTCAAGAACAAAGTTACTTCATATTTGTCTTAGTCTGCTTAGCTGTTGTGAACAAAATATTGTAGATGTGGGTGGCTTAAACAACAGAAATTTACTTTCTCACAGTTTTAGAGACTTAAAGCCTGAGATGAGAGATCATGGTCAGTTTCTGGTGAGGGTTCTAAGTTTACAGATGGCTGCCTTCTTGTGTCTTCACATAAGACAGTTTGTGGGGAGTGAATGTGTGCATCTAAATGCACATACGCGTCTGCACATGTGCCCTCTGGTATCTCTTCTTATAAGGATATGAATTTTGTTGTACTGTGGCTGTACCCTATGACCTTATTAACCTAATTATCTCTGCTGTGATCTGAATGTTTGTGTCCCTCACCCCCCAATTCATATGTTGAACCCTAATCCCCAGTGTGGTGATATGAAAAGGTAAAGCATTTGGGAAGTGATTAGGTCCTGAGAACTTTATCCTTATGAGTGGAATTAGTGCCTTTTATAAAAGGGAGTTGAGTTTGTCCCTTCTGTCATGTGAAGACCCAGGAAGAAATACTACCTCTGAAGCAGATAGTCTTCATCAGATACTAAGTCTTCTGGTGCTTTGATCTTGGACTCCCCAACTACCAGAATTGTGAACAATAAATGTTTCAATCTAAGATATTTTGTTATAATGGCCTGAATAGATAGACATCCTCCATAAAGAGCTTGTATCTAGATACATTAGAGGTTAATGTTAGAATATGTGACTTTTAAGAGTTGCACGGTTCAGTCCATGATACTGTTCAGCAGAGGATAGTTTTTTTGTTCTAGGATTTGTGAAGACACTAATACTCAGTATTGACTATGATTTTGTGAAGTTGGGTCATATTCTTTTAGCTGTTGTCTTTGTAAACTAAAGAGCCTTATCATTTTCAGTTTGTCCTCATGTAAAAGTCATATTGCTTGCTCTGTTTGATTATTTCATAGTTTATTGGTCCCAAGTTAAAGTCATGAGAATTGTACATTTCAGGTGAGGATTTTATTTTTTCTTATATTAATCTTTTGTAGTTCTTTTCAATGAACTTTTTTTTTTAATATGGAGAGCCTTTTAGTAGTTATGTGATACCTTTGAGTTCTTGTTTTTCATGTTATTATTATTCTGATGTGTATTTATCCAAGCTTATCTATTTATATAAATGTTCAAATGAAGGACAAATTCTCTTACCAAATTTCTGGTTTTATTTATTTTATTTTATTTTTTTTTTGTGTGTTGGGTGTTTACAAATTTCTGGTTTTAAAGATGTCATTTTATATGGGACTGAGGTAACTCAAGATTTTGCACTTGCAAAACCAGGTACTCTACCACCACTTGAGCCATACCTTCAGTCCATTTTGCTCTTGTTATTTTGGAGATAGGGTCTCATGAATATTTGCCCAAGCTGGCCTTAAACCACAATCATCCCGATCTCAGCATCCCAAGTAGCTAGGATTATAGGTGTGAGCTTAAAGATGTCATTTTAAAGAAACACATGCTGCTGTTGCCTCTATGAATGACAAAACAGTAAGAAAATGAAAAACAAATGGATATTCTTTGTTACATGTAGGAAATATTTGTAAACCTGAATCATATAGTATGGGCAAGGGCTGTCAAATACTGTGAAAATCAAGCATGGGTGTGAGAAGATTCTGAGATGGGGTGCCGATGGCTAGCACATCACAGGCAAAGTTGGTAGAACTCAGATCTTCAGGTCAATGGATGTGTAGCCTCCTGGAAAGAGCATTGCAAAATCCAGATTGGCACACAGGAAGCTGGAAAACAGGATTGAAGAAGGAGTTATACATGAACCACATGTTGGAGGAAAGGGCCTTTCTCATGGCACATTCTGGTGGAGGGAGTGGTACTCACTGTGGGAAAGGCACTAAACCCTACTTGGGTGTTCTAGAACAAAAACTTTATGCTGTTAGGGGAAAGAATACAAACCCTATCAACCCAATGGCAGAGGTGAAGGCCCATTGCAGTCTAGGGAATAGAACAAAAGAGGGAAAGCCCTGTGTCTCTGCTGAAACAGTTGTGATCCCCTGGAGTTGAGGGAGGGAGTAGGATCCCTAAGACCCAAGGACACAGAACCTAAGATTGAAGTTGGGTCTCAGAGAATTCCCCTTCTCACTTGCCCTGCACTACCAGGTTGGAAAGTGTTGGCCAATAACTGTCTATTGTAGGGCAAAAGCCAAGTATGTGAGAGGTTCTGAGGTATAGTCACAAAGAGAAGACCTGAGTCTGAGGGTAGAGCAGTAGGCATTGACAAAAAAAAAAAAAAAAGACCTTTTGGCAAGTGAGCCTACATTTTAAATACTACATGATGCTGCAGGAATTTGAAGCCTGTGGTGCACTGTGACTAACCATAGTAAATAACATAAAGGCCCAGCTCCACTTCTGATTACATTAACTGAATCTTCTCCCTCAAACTAAAGGCCCTAGAAAAAAAGAAACTTGCCCATTTCCAGGCATTAATACTGTTTGCTTCAGTCTTGACTATTCTATATATTATATCTGACTTCCAACCAGAAAATTATAGGAAACATAGAGAAATAAGATAAAAGAAGCAACTGTCAAGAGAAAAAAATATATATTTTTTCTTCTTTTTTTTTGGGGGGGGGCACTGGGGTTTGAACTCAGGGCCTCACGCTTGCTAAGCAGGCATTATACTGCTTGAGCCACTTTGCCAGCCCAAAAGAAAAATATTAAAGGAAGTTTTTAAAGGAATTTGATTAAATACAGAGACTTGGAATTATATATAGAAATAAAAAATAATGGAAAAGAGTATAAATATAAGTAAATATAAAGGTCATTTTTTCTTAATTGCAATAGCTCTAAAAAGAGAACTAAAGTAAAAATAGAAATGTGCATTTATAGTATATTGAACTACAATAGCACAAAGAATGAGAAGGAGGACTTGGGAATATGTGGCTGGAAGATCTTTATATAATGTGAAGTGGTAAAATAATATTTGTAGTTATTAAAGATGAACATTGCAAACTTCAGCAACCACTAATGAGTTAAGAAATTATTTCGGTAAAATATACATAGAACTTGCCATTTAAATCATTTTTAAATACACAGTTTAATGGCATTAAGTATAGTCTGTATTTACAACTATCTGCAGAACTTTTTTAGTCATCTCAAACAGAAACTCAATACACATTAAACAGTAACTTCCCATTTCTTTTTTGCAATCCTGAGCAATCCCTTTTGTACTTTCTGTATTTCACATAAGTAGAATCATACATATATAATATTTTTTTGTCTGTCTTATTTCATTTACCACCATACTCTTAGCATATCATTATAATTCTTTTAAAAATTTTTAGCAGTTGTCCTTGATTTGTAATATATATTTACCACTGATGCAAGTCTTTTTTTCAGGTAACACTACTTGACAGGTCATGTAAAATATTCTTATAATAAAGTATTCTTGATTCCTCCCTCACATCCTTTATTCAATTGTTGTCATTCATTGATTTATATGCTACCACATTCATAAGCTATAATCAACACATGCTTTGTTGCTGTTATTATATTGAGTAAACTATTATCTATTAGCTCAATTAAGAATAAGAAAAATTAAAGTTTTTAATTTTACCTTCTTTTATTCTTCTCTAATGCTCTTCCTTTCTTTATGTAGAACCAAGTTTCTTTTTTTAAATTTATTATCGTTGTGCTGGGTGGGGGTACATTGTAGCATTTACAAAGATTCTTACAAGAACCAAATCTCTGATCTATATCATTTTCCATCTAACTAAAGAATTATATTGGTTGATTGATTGATGATAATGGGAGTTGAACTCAGAGCCTTGTGCTTGCTAGGCAGGCACTTGTATCATTTGAGCCGCTCTGCATCCCTTTTTGTGTTGTTTATTTTGGAGATAGGGTCTTGCATCATTCTTAGGCAGGCCTGGACTCCGTCATCCTACTTGTGCTTCCCCATGTAGCTGGGGATGACAGGTGTGCATCACTGAATTCAGTCATTGGTTGAGATGGGATCTTGGGAACTTTGTGCCCAGGCTGACCTTAATTTTCCCAGTGTCTGCCTTCCAAGTGGCTAGGATTACAGGCTGAGCCACAGCGCCCAGCCTCTAAAGAATTTTAAAAATATTTCTTGGAAGGCAGGTCTCCTGGCCACAAAATGCCTCAAATTTTGTTTGAGAAAGTATTTCTTATTCACTTTTTAGGTATAATTTTGCTTGATTCAGAATTCTGGGTTGATGGCTTTTTCTTTCAGTGTTTTAAGTATTTTACTCTATTCTCTTCTTGCATGATTTCTGAGGAAGTAAAAGAGCATTAGAGAAGATATGAGAAGGTAAAATAAAATAATTTCTTATTTTTTTTTTTTGGCAGTATTGGAGTTTGTACTCAGGGGCCTGCTCTTTTTAGGCAGGCACTCTACCACTTAAGCTACTTTGTCAGCCCTAATTTTTCTTATTTTTAATTGAATTAACAGACAACAGTTCAGAATATGAATTGCAGCAATGTATAAATATATGTATAAATGTCCATGTATAAACATATGCTTAAGTAAGACTATGTATAATTGAAATGAATGATAGCAGTGATACTGGATATAGGAGGGAGGAATTAGAATTATTTTATTATTATAATGTACTCATACTACCCATGTGTACATAGGTGGTATAGCATATTTCAAAAGTGAATTGAGTTAGTTAAGTGTATATTGTAAACTCTAGATAACCATTTAAAAAATGGTTTAAAAAGATAGTCTGGATTGTAACTCCATGGTCGAGTGCTTGCTTAGTATGTGTAAGGCCTTGGGTTTTATCCCTACGGCCAAAGAAGAGAAAATAATAATAAGAAAGACATATAGCCGATATAAAAAGACAAAATATATTATTAAAAATGCTCATTTAAAATATTAAAAGGTGGGAAAAGCAGGAAGAAAGAACAAAGCAGCAAATTAAAAATAGTAATATATAGAATATGGTAAATTTTTTCTTTTGTGTGGTGAGGATAGAACCCAGGACCTTGTACATGCTAAGTATATGCTCTACCACTGAGCTATACCCCCATCTCTGTATATGACAGATATTAATCCAACTATATCAGTAATCACTTTGTTGGTGGTCTAAATGTACCAATTAAAAGATTGAGATTGTTACAATAGGTCATAAAACAAGACAGAAATCTATGTTGTCTACAAGAAATTGCACATTTAATATAAAGACACATATATAAAGCTGAAACAGGAGGTTTATAGTTCAAAGCCAGCCCAGGAAAATTAGCAGGAAACCCTGTCTAAAAAACATACTGGAAGCAAAAGGTCTAGGGACATAGCTCAAGAGACTCTGAGTTTAATTCCTAGTACTGAAAAAAAAAAAAAGGCATATAGATTAAAAGTAGGGCTGAGGTCATGGCACAAGTGGTAGAGCACCTGCTTAGATTAAAAAGTAAATGGGTGGGAGAAAATATGCCATGCTAACACCAAGAAAAGAAAGTTGGAGAATGTATGCTAATTTCAGACGGTAGATTTCAAAGCAAGGATCATTATCAAGGATAAAGAAGGATAGTACATAATAACAAAGGAGTCAGTTCTGCAAGAAGGCATCACATCCTTAACGTGTATATACCTAACAACACTGTCAAAATATTTGAGGCAAGAATTCAAACTTATAACTTCAAAGAAAGACAGATGAATCATATATACATAATACTTTTTTTTTCCAATACTGAAGTTTGAACTCAGGACCTGCCCTTTTGCTTTAGTTATTTTTCAGGGCTGACCTCAAACCGTGGTCTTCCTACCTATGCCTCCCTGTAGGTAGGATGACAGGCAAGTGCCACTACCACTACCCTGATGATTTGTTGAGGTGGGGCTTTGCTAACTTTTTACCTGGGCTGACTATGAACCACAATCCTCTCAATCTCTGCCTCCCCACTAGCTGGGATTATAGGCATGAGCCATTGTACCCCACCCATGATAAATCTAATATTATGGTTGAAGAATTCAGTATCCTTCTATCAGAAATGGGCAGATTGATCAGACAGAAAATCAGTAAGAACATCGTTGATCTCAGCACTGGATATAATAGCTATCTGTAAAATACCTCATCCAACAACAGCAAAATATATACTCTTCTCAAGCTTACATGAAACATTCACAAAAATGGACCACATTCTGGGCCTTAAAAACTTAGTGAACAAATTTAAAAGAATAAAAGTCATGTAGTATCTGCTCTGATGACAATGGAATTAAACTAGAAATCAGTAGCAGAATGATAAATGTAAAATCCCCAGATACTTGGAGATTAGACAGCATATTTCTAAATAACACATGGGTCATGGAAGAAGTTCCAAGAGAAATTTAAAATTATTTTGAGCTAAACAACAATATAACATCAAAACTAGGAATAAATGTAACAAAAATGTAGTTTGCAGGGAAACTCCAAATTGTTAATGTAAGTTAAAGACTTATATAAATGAAGGGATATCCTTTGTTCATGTAATAAAAGTCACTGGTCTCCCCAAATAAGTATGTAGGTTTACTGCAAACCAATCAACCCCTACCCCCACACACATACACAATTTTGTGTAGAATTAGATAAGCTCATTCTAAAGTTTATATAGATATATAAAGGACCCAGAATAGCCAGACACACATAAAGAATAAAACAAAACATGAAGGCTAGATACAAACTAGATGTAAACTTACTTAAGACAGTTGAGTGCTGTTCTAAGGAAAGATAAATCACAAACAAACAGACCAGATCCACTTTTGTAAGGACACTTGGTTTATAACAAAGGTGGCAACTGATAGGAATTGGGAAAGATGCTGATTTAATTGTGTACTTATTTATTTATTTGGGCAGGAGGAGACAGGGTTGTATTATGTAGCCAAGACTGGCCTTGAACTCATGATCCTACTGCCTCAGCCTCCTGAGTGCTGGAATTTTAGGCATGTGTCACCATAGCCCACTGTACGTGCATATTAAAACAAATAAAATTTGATCCTAACTCCATACACAAATGAATTTCAGGTGGATATCAGTTCTAAATATGAAAGTCTTCTAGAAGATAATACTGCATGTCATCTCTTTGACCTCTAAGGTTAGGGAAAGATTTGTTTAAAAATATAGAAAAAGTACTATAACATTTTAAAAGGAAAAATATTGATAGGTTAGACTACATTAAAACAAAGGACTTTTAAAAAACAACTAAGACACTATTGTGAGAATATATTGCAATTCAAATAACCATCAAAGAATTGATATCCAAAATATACAGTGAATAAAAAATGGGCAAGGTTAGCCAGGCTCACACCTGTAATTCTACCTATTTATTTGGTAGACTGAGATTGGGAAGATTGTGGTTCAAGGTGAGACTGGGCAAATAGTTCATGAGACCCCCATATTCAAAGTAACCGGAGCAAAATGGACCAGAGGTGTGGCTCAAGTGGTAGAGCTAGGCATTTCCCAAAAGAAGTCGTCTAAATGGCTAATAAATGTAAAGGTTCTTCACTTCATTCATAGTCAGTTAATACAAATTAGTGGTATCTGCCAGTGAGACATAATAGACCATTTAAAATACTAAAAGACAAAAAATATAAAACATGTTGGTTGGAACAGAATGAAAGCATTTATCATGTGCTTTTAGGAGAATAACTGTCGTAACTGCTTTGGGAAACAGTTTGGTAATATAAGAAATCAATGTATATATGCACCAAGGGACATACAAAAATGTTAATGGCATCATTATTTGTAGTTTCTCAAAGCTATGAACTGCCAGAACACCATTCTGGTAGCAGTAGAATGGATAAATATAGAACAAAGAAAAAGACTACACTGTTACATGCAGCAGAGTGAATGAATCTTATAATCAGTGTTTGGCTAGAGAAGCTCCACACAGAAAAATAAAAAATACTGCAGTTTCATTAATGTAGTGTCAAATTATAGGTGCTACTGCAGTGTTGTAATTCAGAATAGTAGTTACCTTTCAGGAGCAAAACAGTGTAGTGACTGGGAGGAAGAAGGAAAGCATGGGATTTTCCTTCTCTGGCTCTTTTGAGGACTACACATTCACTCTCTAGTGGTCTTGATTGTCGTATTTGCATTATTTGTCATGTCTCCATAGTCTTCCCCCAGTATCAGTTCCTTACCCTCCTTTCATTGTCTTTCATGGATTTGACACTTTTGAAGAAAGTATATTGCATGTCAGTTATTTTGTGAAATATTCCTCAACTTGGATTTATTTTTTCCTCCTTAAATTGAGTTTATACAGATTTGGCAAGATTGCCGTAGGAATAAAGTTGTGGTTTTTTTGTTGTGTGATGACAAGGATACATGAGATGTATGTTTTAGGACTGGTGGTGTTAACTTTGATCAGTTAGTCTGTCATCATGTCTTCTTCTTTCACATATCTCTGATTTCAGTCCAGAACCACATGGTTCACTCTAGTCTTCCTTTTACCTTATTCATAACTCCTTCCTCCTGCAGTGAGAAACATTTCATAATCTACAGTGTGTTTATTTACTTAGTCTTAGTATTATATATAACGTCAATCTAGAATTGCTAATGCATATCTTTGTCACCATATAATTTAATTCATAGAATCAATTAAAACACCTTTGAGAGAGAGAAAGGGAGAACATTGTTATCATTAAGGATAACTGGTAGGAGCACAGACTATCTCATGGATACTGGGAAATATGACTTCCTGTATATAGTATATACTATACTAATTTATTATCAATATGGCATATTTTTGTCCTTATTCTAGTTTCATGAAATTTTTGTTGAATGATATAGAAATCACACTTGAAAACAATGTATTAAAAGCTTTTAAAATGGTAAATATTTAATAATGTGTATATTTAATAGAAAGCATTTTCTGTAATTGTAATAGGCTATGTTGGTGAATTTTACAAAAACCAGTCAATCAATAAATAATGAGCCAAAGACATGAAGAGCTTTTTCATAGAATAGGATACAGGAATACCATGTATGCAGATGTAAAGACATTCAACATCACTGGCCATTAGGAAAATACAAATTAAAATCACCATGAGCTGTCACTGCACAGTGATCAGAATGGTTTTACATTACAGTACTGGACTGGAGGAGTGGCTCAAGTGGTAGAGTGCCTGCCTAGCAAGTTGAGGTCGTAAGTTTAAACTCCAGCACTACACACATATACACACACACACAAAAAAAAAAAAAGAAGGAAAGAAAGAGACAGCACTGAATGGTAGTAAAGATGCAGAGAATTTTTATCTCTTACATTACTGGTGAGAATGTTAAATGGTGCAACTACTCTGGAAAGCAGTCTGACAGTTACTTTACTAACAGCCCTACAATTTAAAGATTGTACTGCTTGACAGTTATTTCCCCCAAAATGAAATATGATTATTCATAGCAACTTATTTTTAATAGCCCCAAACTAGAAAAAAACCAAAATATGTTAATAGATGAGTGGTAGTGGTTAGTAAATTGTAACACATGCATGGAATACTAATAGCCTATATCTTTCAAAATATCCAAGTCATTCTGGGTGCCAGTAGCTCATGTCTGTAATCTTAGCTACTTGAGAGGCTGAGATTGGAGGATTGCTGTTCAAGACCAGCCTGGGCAAAAAGTTTGAGAAGACCCCCTTCTCAAAAATAACCAGAGTAAAATGGACTGGAGGTATGGTGCAAGTGGTAGAACACCTGCTTTGCAAGTGCAAAGCCCTGAGTTCAAACCCCAGTCCCACACACAAAAAAGAATGTCCAAGCCATAAAAGACAAATAAAGCCTGAGGAACTGTTCCAGATTAAAAGAAACTTTATTTATGAGACATGACAATAGAATGTAACACATGGTCCAGGACTTTAATTTATTTTAAAATATTACGGAGACAGTTGGTATAAGATTAAATAATGGTATTATATCAAAGTTACTTTTCTGATTTTGACATTTTACTGTGCTCACAAATGCCTTGTTTTTAGAGGTACATTAAAGTATTTATGAGTAACAGGACGTAAGTCTAAAACTGACTCTCAAAGCATTAAAAAAGCATGTGTGGGCATGGGAGCAAGGATATAGCAAATGTAGTAAAATGTCAACATTTGGGGAAACTTAGCAAAAAGGCTCCAATAATTTTCTCTATTCTTAAAAACATCCTATAAATCTGAAATTATACCAAAGTAAGAAGTTAAAAACAGAATATAAAAAGTCTGATGTTTTCTTAAACACCCTTTATCTGTCCGTTTTCTTTTTTTTTTTTTTTTTTGCCTTTATTGTCTCTCCTGCTTCATTTAGATTTTACTCTGAATAGGTTACATTCCTAGAGTGAAGCTTCATTTGGTTCATTTAAGAGTTCATATAAAGTTGGGCACCAGTGTCTCACCCCTGTAATCCTAGCTACCTGGGAAGACAGATCAGTAGGATCATGGTTCAAAGCCAGCCCTGGGCAAATAGTTCTCGAGACCTATCTCAAAAATACCCAACATAAAAAGGGGTTGATTGAATGGCTCAAATGTTAGAGCTCCTGCCTAGCAAATGTGAGACACTGAGTTCAAACCCCAGTACCACCAAAAAACCCCACCAGATTTATAGAAAATACTTAATTCCTTTACTGTCTAATGAACATAGCAACATTGCTATTTCTCTGTTTTGTTTGGATTATTACTATGAGTTAGAACTGGTATTTCTCAGGTTTCCCTTGAAAAGATTTTATACCTTTAAAACTGCTAAATCCTAAAAAAGAATGTTGGGCAGAGATTCACTCATCTAAGACACTTGTCTGGTATCTAATAACATTTTGTTGTTCAGGTGGACACCCGTTTGCAAAATGGATTTGCTCCTGGGATGAAACTGGAGGTGGCTGTGAGAACAGATCCTGAAACCTACTGGGTTGCCACCATCATCACTGCCTGTGAGCAGTTGCTTCTTCTCCGCTATGATGGCTATGGGGAGGACCGGAGAGCAGACTTCTGGTGTGACATCAGGAAGGCTAATCTGTACCCCATTGGGTGGTGTGAGCAGAATAAGAAAACCCTCGAAGCTCCAGAAGGTAGTAAAATACTTTTAGTCAAGACATAATGTGATATCGCTATAAGAAAATGTGGACTGTCCACAGTCTTGAAGTTTTTAGTCTCCCTGGCACATAGGTTTATTTAACTTTTTTAGGTCAGTATTTTGTATGAAAATATTTATAAGGAATAATGTACATTTCCCTATCTTTCAAAATTATTTTCTCTGGAGAAAATTTTTATCAGCTTCTTTTTATCCTTTAAAACTATGAGACTCTCTGAGTTTGGTACTAGTATGTCTAGTTGTTTTAAGTACATTGGGCCTGACTGATTTGCTATCATTTCTATTTCTACAGTTTATTTGTATGCAAATAGTATGTAAGAACGCTGAGGAAAAATAATGCTTTGTTTTTTTCCTGTTTTAAATTTCTGGTGCCCTTGAAATGTGCTTTTATATTAAATAATACAGATTTGCGAAAATATACCTATTGCAATAAAAAATAAAATAAAAAGTTACATTCAAATAGAATAAATCACAAGGTGAAACACTACACACAAACACAAAAAACCAATATGCTAGAATTAGGGTCATCCATATTACTACAAACCCATTAGAAATAGGCTTTCTCTTCTATGAAAAGTAAAAAAAAAAATTGGATTGGTTTATGAATCAAAATCCCCTTTTTTCATACGTGCAAGAGTTATATCTAAATTCCTAAAGAGTAAAATAAAAGAGAGCTGGGTGTGGTTGGCTCACAATTGTAACCTCAGCTACTTGGGTGGCAGAGATCTAGAGGATCATCATTCAAGGACAGCCCAGGCAAAAGTTAATGAGACCCCCATCTCAGCTTGTTCCTGTGATCCTACCTATGTGGAGGCTGTAGATAAGAGGATCACCATGTAAGCCAGTCTCTGGCAAAAAAAAAAAAAAAAAAAAAATTGAGACTGGGCTCAGGGTGTGACTCAAGTGGTAGAGCACCTGCTTAGCCAGTGGGAGGCCTGGAGTTCAAACCCCAGAACTCCCAAAAAATTTAAAATATGGATAAGGGCATATAGACAAATACAAATAGAAAAGAAGCCAGGAGTCTTGGTGTTTCTGAGTGTTTCTTGCCTGTAACAAAAGCAGAATTCAGGTGAGAAAATATTATCAGAGACAAAGAAGAATATTTTTTTTTTTTGGAAGGTGGAGGTTATATATACGTGGGACGGGGGGTCATAAGGAAATGGAGAAGTTCTTTTATTTTTTTTTAATTTTATTATTCATATGTGCATACAGGCTTGGGTCATTTCTCCCCCCTTGTTTTAAAAGAAGAATATTTTAAAACAATAAAAGCAATAAGAAGAAACAAAGACCATCTATATACAACCAAGGAGTAGTTGCCAGGATATGTTGTTACAATAAAAAAAAAAGAGAAAGAACGAAGGATGTGTACAGAGTAGAGAAGGAAGAGAGCATGTGGTGTGTGTATGTGAACTTACTTGTTTAAAAATAAAAGAATAAATCATTTAGAAAAGTTATCTTAAGGGAACAAAGGAAACACCGTGAAGGTGACAGGGATAGATTTTCTGTATATATTTTATAGATTTGGCTTTTGAATTATGTAAATATTTTATGTAACTGTAAAATAAAATGAAGTTTTAAAAACACAATTCCCCAAAACCAAAAGCAAAATAAAAATGGAGCTTGTGGGATAACCACACAGAGAACTATTTCTGTGACTTTAAAATACAATAATTTGAGTCTACTTCCTCAGTAGGGATAAACTATAAGGAAAAAAAATAACAAAAATCCTTGTTTTCAGTGCTCATATTGTTGGTGGTAGAGTTACTGGTATTAACTATAAATAAATTTATAGTTATTTGTGTATTGTGAGGTAAAACAAAAATAGTATCTAATTGGGAACTAGGGTCTTCAGTTTGATAGAAAGGAAATATAGCTTACATAGACAAGGCTAAATAAAAGTATGGTCTTTTCTGAATTTGTACTGGAAGTATCCTGATATGATTCATCTTTTAAAAAAGAAGAAACAGAACAGGAAATTTACTAGTGGCAGACACTGAAAAGGCCTGGAAACACTAACCCAGTAGCAGTGAACACTCTCAGTACCCCAGTTATCATCTCTAGGTTCCAGTTTTACTGGAACAAATTGGAATTCCTTGGAGAAATAGCTGGTACTGATCTGGGTCAAGAAATGTACAAGTGAGCTTGAAACATCTTACCACACTAAAAAGCAAGAATGATACCAGTGACTCTTACTGTGTCAAAAGGCCTCCGGATCCAACCTGAAGAGACTTTGTTTGGTTTGAAGATGGGATGGTTTTAACATCAATAAGGACAATAGTTACAATGGTTTCAATTATATGTGTTTTAATTTGTGACTTCATAGTGAAGTTTTTAAACAAGGTTCTCTTTGATAGCCTTTAGAAGATTTGAGGGAACCTACTGATTATTTTAAAGGCTGGTAGATTTAAGGAAAGAATAAAAAGAGTCAAACACATATCATGCTTTCTTTTTGTGAACTTTATTTCAGGGTAATCAAATACTAGATGAAGAGAAGTCTTCCTTCCCTCCTTCCTTCCTTGGAACTGGGGCTTGAACTCAGGGCCTCGTGCTTGCTAGGCTAGTGCTCTACCACTTGAGCCCCCCATGCCCCTGTCCTTTTGCTTTTAGTTTGTTTTTCAGGTAGAGTTTTGCACTTTTGCCTGCACCAACCTGGGACTCATCCTCTGACTTCTGCCTCTCATGTAACTGAGATTACACGTGTGCACTACCATGCCTGACTGAGAAGTTTTTTTTTTTATAGAAGTATTTTGGTTAGTCACTGAAGACGGGATGAGAGAATTAGAGTATCAGTATTAATTTTAGCCCCCGATGAATCAGTGTACATTAGAAGCTACGTGCATAACTCCTATGATCATTAAAAGCTCAAATGTCACAAAAGGACAGACAGCCAGACCTTAATGTGTCTCTTGATGGAAGGCTTAAGCTCCACTTATGAAGTATTCTTGGCTTCCCTTCTCTCCAAAAAAGATCAAACTTGAATTTGATTAACCTCTGACTCCAAATACTGATTTATAGAAAATATACGGGGTAAGGGAACATCTGGTCACCACAGAGAGGAAGCCAGTGAAAACAGACTCTGAAAAATTGAATAGAAAAATGCTGAATCTCTAAATACGTGTGCTTCAAGAAAAAGAGTGTGGGGAGGGAAAGAAGGAACCTACAAATGAAATTGAGATAATCAGCTTTTTGAAATGTGCAGATCTTCTTTGGATCCTAATGTTATTAAACAAATTAAAAAATTAATTATGAGACAATTGAAGTGTAAACATGGATTGGACATTTGATATTAAGGAATCAATTAACCCTTTTATGATGTAATTTTCCATTCATATAAAAAGTTATTTTCTTTTGTAAATATATATGGATGAAACTGTTTGATGTTTAGAATGGACTTCTAAGTAGTACTTGACTGGGTGGGAGTGGAGTGGAGTATAATAGGGTATAGGCCAGGGTTGACAAATTTTCTGTAAAGGGCTAGATACCAAATGTTTTACCTTTGCAGGCCATATGGTCTCAACTCAGCAGCTGCCACCTCCACCTTTGTAGTGTGATGACTGCCAGAGATACTGCATAAACAACAGGCATGTCTGTGTCCAGTAAAAATTTATTTACAAAAATAGACAGCAGTCTGGATTTAGCCCACAGGTGGTAGCTTTCTAAATCCTGGTCTACATAAATTAGCTATGAGATAACAGTTATTGAACCTAGGGTGCATGAGGATTCATTATGTTTTTCTCTACTTTCTGACATGTATGAAAATTTCCATAGTAAAAGAATAATGTAGGCACTTTTTTGGATAAAATTTTAGTAACAGTTGTATCATATACAGCTCATATTCTGTTTGTTTTGCCTACTATCATTAAACTAACCAGAAAGTAGCTCTATCTATAGATAGAGCAGAATTTTTGTTGTCACTGTTTTATTTTGTCTGGTCTTTCAAGCTCCTAAAGAAGCAATACAATGGGCTCTTCAATTTTAAAATAACAGACCTCTAAGCTATCTCCATGTGTTTAGTTTTTTTGTGTTCCGTAGCTAAGACACTGCGAGTGATAATCTCTCTTCTCTCATCCAGGCATCAGAGATAAAGTGTCTGATTGGGGTGCTTTTCTGCGGCAGACCCTGTTGGGAGCATGTAGTCCTCCTGTTCCATTGCTAGAGGGCGTGAGTATTACTGTATATACCAGATCAGTATGGAAAATCCTTGCGAGGAATCTAAAATTGGTTGCTGATTTACTACTATGAAGCAAATATTACTAGAGTCATAGGCATAGGTGTTGGAGTATTTAAACTTACTTGCAGAGGTTGAAAACTGGTGCCTTATTCAGTTGCCTATTTATAATACAGGATATGAAAAACAATTTAAAAGATGAGGAAGATCTACATCTGCTATATAGAAAGATATCTATGATTTGTTTAGTAAAGAACAAACTGAAAAGTAGTGTATCTGTTTTGAAAAAAAACTAGAGAGAAAGAGAAAGAAGAAGATATGGACTTGTGTATAGAAAAATAATGTAAACCAAAGTGTTTACTGTGGTTGTTTCTTAGAGGTGGGATTAGAGACTTTGACATGTTTGTTTTTTTTCTTTAATGATAATATTTGTTTTTATAATCAGACAAAATAAAAATTCTTACTAAATGAGGTAGTTTAAAATTTCTTACTAAATGAAACAAAAGAACAGTGTAGAGAGAAATTTGTTAAAATAATTTTACCAGATTACAGGTAGATTTCCTTTCATATAAACATTTTCATATCATCTAGAAATAATATTGTAAGAGGCTTATATAATACACAATGCCACTGGCTTTTGAAAGGGTAAAAATGTGAAGGCTGGTTTAAGATCATTTAGGACTTGACTTTTAAAAAGTATTATGTTAGGGCTGATGGAGTGGCTCAAGCAGTAACAGCACCTGCTTAGCAAATGTAAGACCTTGAGTTCAAACCCCAGTGCTGCCAAAAAAAAATGTTAACTTACTTAATTTCACTTTTTAACCCACAGCTCCGTAATGGAAGGAATCCTTTAGATCTCGTTGCTCCAGGATCCAGGCTAGAATGCCAAGCTTTTCGGGACTCTTTAAGTACTTGGATTGTTACTGTCGTGGAGAACATCGGGGGACGGCTGAAGCTGCGTTATGAAGGACTTGAAAATCCTGACAGTTTTGAATATTGGTTGTATTACTTGGACCCGTTTCTTCATCACGTTGGTTGGGCTGCTCAACATGGATATGAACTTCAGCCCCCATTAGGTGAAGAGAAATAGCATTTTTCTATTAACTATTACATAATTATTATATTATGTTATTATTAATACATGTGAGACTGAAAAATGCATTGTTCTATGTTTTACAAAAGCCTTTGTTCACATAATATATTGCAGCAAATTTATACATAGTTGTTAAATTTAGTGCCTATTTTTCTTTTGGTTTTTTTGCATCTATAACTTAACCACAAGTAGTGATATACTTCATAGACTTCTGCCTTTCCCATACTGACCCCTTATCAGAACAAAGGGAAAAAGCCTCTAGGTAGCATTCATATGGGTGTAAATAACAAACTGGGCTCACAGCAAATTGTTGATTAAAATAACTTCCAATAGTATTTAGTTATTGTTTAGATTAATTTGCATTTATTATTATGTGCCTCAATTTGAATTTTTTTGGTGGTGCTGTGGTTTTGAAGTCAGGGCCTCCTCTTGCTAGGCAGGAGTTCTATCACTTGAGCCAGGCCCCAGCCCATTTTGCTTTAGTTATTTTTTGAACAGGGTCTTATTTTTTTTTTCCCCAGGTTGGTCTGGACCGTGATTCTATTTATGCTTCCTATATTGCTGGTGTTATAGGTGTGCACTACCATACCCAGCTGGATGATCGTTATTTTATGTACTAAGCAATCCTTATGATACCGTGTAGATCTTTCCATAAAATTTAACTGTCCAGGCTCTGAAGAGAGCAGACAGAGTACTGAGATTAAAGTGCAAATTGGGGGTGGGGGAGGTGCCCAAATAATGTATACACATGTAAGTAAATGTAAAACAATAAAATAAAATTTAAATTAAAAAAACTGCAAATTAAGCCGGGTGCCAGTGGCTCACCTCTGTAATCCTAGCTACTTGGGAGGCAGAGATCAGGAGGATTGTGGTTCGAAGCCAACCCAGGCAAATAGTTTGCAAAACCCTATCTCGAAAAAACATATCACAAAAAAAGGGCTGGTGGAGTGGGGGCTCAAGAGGTAGAGTGCCAGCCTAGCAAGTGTGAGGTCCTGAGTTCAAAACCCAGTACTGCCACAAAAAAGAAGTACAAATTATCTTGTGCGAAGATGGGTATAAATTGTTTGAACCCTTTCCTATTTTCAGTGGTTATGTGAATGCTTTCAAAATAGGTTAAAAGGTACATAGGTTTTCTTCTAAAGCGTGCTGTCTTGTCTTACTAAAGCCATCAAACATTTGAAAAATGAAGCTGAATGGCAAGAGATTTTAGCCAAAGTGAAAGAGGAGGAAGCAGAGCCATTACCATCCTACTTATTTAAGGTAAAAACAGAAACGCATGGTACATAGGTGTTTTTCGCCTTACAGTAGAGAAAAGAAATTTAGGGAGGTAAAAATAAAAAATAACACCTGGAGGTGAGAGAGTGCCTTGGCCTCTGCGGGAGGGAGGAGGGGTACAGGCTTTTTTTCTTCTTCCAACAATTGCCAAGTCCTCTTAAAGCAATTTGAATGCTTTCTTTTTTACTCTTAACTTGTTATGAAATAAATTTAGTTTTTTTTCTACATGTCCCTTGTGTTCCAAAGGTAGAGTAGAAATGCTTTCTGTGTTGTTTTTTGGTCTGAGTGGGTTTTTCCCAGAAAGAAAATTATAGGATTTTCCAGAAGCTGGACAGTTCCATTCTTTTTTTCTTTTTCTTTTCTTTTTTTTTTTTTTGTGGTACTGGGGTTTTACTCAGAGTCCTAAATGTGCTACACAGGCACTGTACCACTTGAGCTACACCCCTAGCATTTTTTTTGCTTTACTTTTCAAGTAGGGTCTTGCATTTTTGCCCAGGGTTGGCCTCAGATTGTGATACCCTACCTGTGCCTCCCATATAGCTGGGACCAAAGGTATATCCCATCACACCTGGCTCATTGATTGACATGAGGTCTCACTAACTTTTTGTGTAGGCTGGCCTCAAACTGCAATCCTCCCTATCTCTTCCTCCATTATTAATTAGTTACATTCAGCTATGTATGAGTATAAAATTAATGCAAAAATACTATTTTTTTAATCCTTTTTTATGTCTGCATTTCAGGATAAGCAAGTTGTTGGTGTTCATACATTCTCTGTAAATATGAAATTGGAAGCTCTGGATCCCTGGTCTCCTTTTGGGATCTCTCCTGCGACAGTTGTTAAGGTAAAACAGGAGCAGTCCTCTTGGTAACACTCTCCATCAGGTGACTGCTTTAGGAAATTGTAGTGGTTTGATCTTCAGGCTCTACTAATCCAACTCATTGTAAGGTCAGAATTGTTTTGTGCATATTTTGTATTGTACTGTCCAGTTTTCTGTGTTCTATTCTTACTTCAAAGCTTGGTAACCCTAGACAACCAACAATAGACTAGAGCCTAGGCACCAGAGTAGTGTGGGGGCCATGCTTTGGGACAACTTAATTGTATGTAGCAAGAGATGTCTTGACTGGTATGCAGGCCATGCTGTCTTTGAAGTCTGGGAGCAGACAGTGTCACTACTGTCTAATCAGGAAGAGCTTGCTGAGATGTGGGGGTATGAGGGGCAAGCAAGTAGTGTCACCAGATCTGTCATTAGGATGCTTCAGTCATGTATTACAGATTGAGACTTTAATCTTTCAGACAACTGACAAAAATCAGACTCTTTTAGGAGTAAAGAAAAGATCTGAATATGTTGTCAATGCCTTGTTAACTATGTAAAAAGAGGGAGGTTCAGTTTAGGACTAGAGCAAAGCCCATTTACTGAAAGTGGAACTCACTGTGGAGTGTGACTATAAGAATAGTTGCTTGAATGTTGAATCTTGATGGAAAATTATTCTTAGAGCAATGAGAGGGAATCTGAACCTGTGAGTAGGTAGGTTCATAAAACTCTGGAGTCCGAAGAGGTGTGGTATGGTTAGGAGCCAGACAAGGTTCATTAATTTCTCTCTTTGGCATTTGAAATTGGTTTAGGATCTGAAAAATTAGCATATTGGTGAAGTTGTTCCCTCACTAAATTTAAACTAAATTATGTTTAGAGCCCAGGTACTAGGTTCTGCTTCTTCCTAGCTGTGTAAGTTATTTTACCTTTCTTTAAATTCATTTTCCTTATCTGTAAAATGGAGTTGATAATGGTACTTACCTCATTAGATTGTTAAGATTAAAACTAAATTAATATATGAAAAATAATTAACATAGTGTCTGATATAGGCCAACATTTATTGAGTGTTTTTGTACTGTTAATCTCTGGTGTAAGTATGAGCTTTTGTAAAATATTTGGCTGTGCCAAGGAAAACACACATGTGCATGGACACACACACGCACACACACACACACACACACACACACAAAGACTTTGTTGGTTTTATCTGTGAATTGCATGTACAGGTTTTTGATGAGAAGTACTTTCTGGTGGAAATGGATGACTTGCGACCAGAGGAGCATGTGAGACGATCATTTGTGTGCCATGCCAACAGTCCTGGCATCTTCCCTGTGCATTGGAGTCTGAAGAATGGTCTACACATCATCCCTCCCCCGGGTGAGAATTCACACTCTGCTGTGTCTTTGAAACGACTTTATTTCTCTCTTCCTTCCTTCTTTCCTCCCTCCCTCTCTTCTCCCCCTCCCTTCCAGGGCCTCATACTTGCTAGATAGGCACTCCATTACTTGAACCACACCCTCAGGTGTGTGCCACCATATCTGGCTTTCTCTTTAAGATCGGTTCTCATTAACTTTTTGCTGGGACTGGCCTTGAACCTCAGTCCTCCTATCTCCACTTCCCAAGTAGCTGGGATATAGTTGTAAGGCACCTTGCGCAGCCAGTTTTTCTCTTTTTGAGACATAGTCTTGATATGTAGCCCAGGCTGGCTTCAAACTCACAATTCAGCCACCTCTGCCTTTGGAATGAGATGTGTGTTAGATGACATTGCCAAGAACTTTTGTGTCTGCTTCATGTCCCTAATATTTTGAGGGCCTGAGGCCAAGTATAAATTATGGTCTAGAGTCCATATATTTATATATTTGAATTTATAAATCAATCTTAGAAGCTTTTAAACAGAATAGAGTGTGTTCTGTTTTTGTACTTTGGACATGTATCCATATAACCAGCTGGAAGACCAGATTCAAGCCTGGATTCTGTGCTAGCTCCCTAGTCTATTTCATCTTGAGTCTGCTGGGAGGTCACAGAGGAGTGGGCTAGAATGACACTTAGTATTTGGAACTGGCTTGTGAGAAGAGGCCTTAGAGCCAGAACTAGAAAGTAGGTGATGGATAATTTTTAGTTGTCTGGGCCTTGTGAAGAGAACTCTTTAGCAAGAAATTATGGTCAAGAGTAGGAGAGGCTTTAGGTAGAGAAGTAACAGCTCATTTTTCTTGATGTTTGCAACCTTGCAAAGCTCAGTCTTTGACCTTTTTATCAGGGCATTTAATTATGATTTAATTGAGCACAACTGAAAATTTTAATATTTTAAAACAGATTATCTGGAAAATATCCCATGTTTATCTAGTGTCTTACATCAGCAAGTCATATTATTTGACAGGTGCCCCCTGTATATTTCATAGTAGGCTTTTGGTAAGCATGACTTCACTTTCTAGATGCTGACTGCTGAAACACTGGGATAGAAGTACTCTTGTGTTAACAAGATTTATAACCTCAGAACCTTTGCTCTCCACCTAGCCTTCATTCATTCGAAAAACATTTGTGAAATATTTGTTATGAACCAGACATTAACTGGTAGACAAAAATTAATATAACTCAGCCCCTGCAAGGAGAAAACACTCACTGATTTCCCCAGGTTCTCCTCCAACAGTAAGCAGAGCATCAGAGTGCCTGGTGGAAGGGTATGGTATGGCATACTTATTGAAGGAAGTTCTTGATTTGCAGAAAGACTCAGGCTATCTAACTTTTTGTTTTTAAATCCTGCTTGCAGCCAGGTGCCAGTGGCTCACTCATGTAATCCTAGCTACTTGGGAGACTGAGATGAGGAAGTTTGTGGTTTGAGGTTAGCTCAGGCAATAGTTCATGAGACCCCCATCTCCAAGATAACCAGAGCAAAATGGATTGGAGGTAAAGCTCAAGCACTAGATCACCTGCTTTGCAAGCATAAAGCCCTGAGTTCAAACCCCAGCCACACCAAAAAAAAAAAAAAAATCCTGTTTGCTACCTTCATGTAAAAAGGAGAAAAGAATTATTATTAAAAATATTGGAGCTTTCAGTATTATTATAGAAAAGTCAACTGTCTTTGTAAACAGAGGGAAGGTGTTAGATTATGTAATTGAAAATATAAGAAATGTCCTGTCAGGAAATGAGGCAGGGTAGAGAGATTATGTGGAGATGGGCAGATGGGCAGATTTCCCAGATGGGCAGGAAAAGTGATTGCAGGGACTGTTGACTGTAGGAAGACATAGTCTTGAGTAGCCTGCTCTGTTTCTGTGCAGTGTTGAGCTCTCAGAGGCCGAGAACAGCTCTGACACAGGTAGCAGTGGACTGCCCAGTTTCTTATACTCACATGGTGCTGAGTCAGGAATTGCATTGGAGATGCTTCTTTCAAGAGCCTTGGTAAAGTGAAGGAGGGAATTAAGCTTCTTTTCTTCTATAATGAATTCATGATTGAGATTATGAGAATATCCAAAGTTTTTACATGTGTTTTTAAATTGGCGCATAGTGGTCATGTATTTATGGGGTATAGGGTAGGATTTTAATATACATATATATGACATGTAATGATCAGATCAGGGTAATTGGCATATCTCTCACCTCAGACATGTATCATTTCTTTGTGTTGGGAACATTCAAAATCCTCTCTCCTAGCTATTTTGACAATATTCAGTTGTCATCCATAGTTACCCTACTGTGTTATAAAACCTTAGAAATTATTCCTTCTATCCAAGCACTTCCGTACCAGTAACCATCCGTTCCTCAGAACACTGAGATTCGGTACTGTATAAATCTGAAAAGAGTGCTAAGAGCATTGTACCAGTATTAGCTAAGACATGGTTAAGGAAATAGCCCCAGCAAAGAAAAAAAGTCTTCACTGAGTAATTAGTACTATACCTCCTTTCCGTCAGAGCCTAAGTCCTAATAAAATTGACAGTAAGACTAGATTTATGTGCATAAATCAAGTCTAGACATAGCTGTCTTAACTTCTTTTGGTAAATTGCCAGCAACTTACCATATGAAATACTGCTCAAATTAAATGCCTCATTCAAAATTCAAATCTTTAAACATTTATCCAAAGAATTTTGTTACATTATTATAGTTTGACCAGAGTTGCTCTATTTTATAAAATTAAACTACATGAGGCACTGGGTTTGATCTGAAGCACTGCCAAAAAAAAAAACTACTATAGTTTAGATTTATCAAGTGTTTTCTCCCTTTTCTAAAAACCCAAATACTCAAATTGGCAATCTTGGAAGTAGTAGGTAGACACTTGGCAGATTGATAAAATAAAGCCATAAGCATGTGTGATGTGAATCACTGCTTTTTTGTCTCCCTAGGCTATCCGGGCCAGGACTTTGACTGGGCTGACTACCTCAAACAGTGTGGTGCTGAAGCTGCTCCCCAGAGGTGCTTCCCTCCGGTGAGACCCCTCATGCATTGCCTCAGAGCCGCAGGGGACTGCTGTGCTTTTCTTGCTTTTTATGGCTGTTACTTTCAAGTTAATCACTTTGTTGATTGTAATAAAATGGTCCAAAGAAGAATGCATTTATTATAGAAAGTAGTTTGCTAATTAAGATGGTTTTATAAGTTTATCAATTTTACATTTTCTTCCTGTCTGAAATTATGTGAATTTGATATTTTATTTCCTAAATACTATGAAAAATGGTGAAATATGAAGTGGAGTAAAATGGTTACGTTTATTTAAAAATACTAGGGCTGGCAGAGTGGCACAAGTGGTAGAGTGCCTGCCTAGCACGCATGAGGCCCTGAGTTCAAAACCCAGTGCCACCAAAAAATAATAAACAGAAGTATACTTCTATCTAAGTAATACATGCACATTTGAAAACATCAAGAAGCAGTAATAATCTTAGAATGTAGAACAACAGTCCCTGTCCTATACCTTTCCACAGTCTCCCTTCCTAGAAGTAACCATTTCCTGTTCTCACTGTAATTCTGGTATTTACACTTGTTCATATTCAAAATAATATGTTGCCATCTTTTGAGACATTAATTTTAGACCCTTATATTGATTCTACATTATAGTAAGTGAACAGTTTTTTTTTTTTTTGGTAGGACTGGGGTTTGACTCCAGGGCTTCATATTGCAAAGCAGATGGTCTACCACTTGAGCCACACCTTTAGTCCATTTTGCTCTGGATATTTTGGAGATTGTGGGGGAGGTCTCACAAACTATTTGCCTGGACTGGTCTTGAAGCACAATCCTCCCTATTTCAGCTCCCAATTACAGACATGAGCCAGTGGTGCCCACCTGTAAATGAATATTTAATTATTTTATATTACCTTTTCTCTCTGTCTTACCTGTCTCTTCTTCATGATAATCTTGTATTATAATTTTTTGGTTAAATCTCAAAAGAGTTTTTTACATTCACAGCTATTTTCTAATTTGTCTTCAATTGCTTTTTAATTCATTTGCTTAATTTTCTTTTGTAACTATTGCTAGTTCTTCCTATACCTTCTTGTAACTGTTTCCATAAAGGCAGTCACATCAGAAAATCATCATTCCTAGTATTTTTCTTAGAGACATTTTTCTTAGAGACATCTCTTTTAGCATCTTCCACTTTCTTTGTCTGGGCAGGTTGCTTTCTAGGCTTGCTCTGTAGTTTTGACCTCAGAACTGCCCTTCACTGTCACCAAGGGAATTGCCGTCTTCCCTTCCTTATGATTTGGGTTCTCCTGTTTTGTGTATCCCATGACCTCCCTTTTTTGGCTTGCTTTCTTGTTTTGATGCAGCCAGTGTCTCCAAGTAGCTTCCTGACACATGGTGCAAGAGATGTGTAAATTTTTTTAGACACTATTTTTTTTTTCATTTTTCTTTTATTATTCATATGTGCATACAAGGCTTGGTTCATTTCTCCCCCCTGCCCCCACCCCCTCCCTTACCACCCACTCCGCCCCTTCCCTCTCCCCCCCTCAATACCCAGCAGAAACTATTTTGCCCTTATTTCTAATTTTGTTGTAGAGAGAGTATAAGCAATAATAGGAAGGAACAAGGGTTTTTGCTGGTTGTGATAAGGATAGCTATACAGGGCATTGACTCACATTGATTTCCTGTGCATGGGTATTACCTTCTAGGTTAATTCTTTTTGATCTAACCTTTTCTCTAGTACCTGTTCCCCTTTTCCTATTGGCCTCAGTTGCTTTAAGGTATCTGCTTTAGTTTCTCTGCGTTAAGGGCAACAAATGCTAGCTAGTTTTTTAGGTGTCTTACCTATCCTCACCCCTCCCTTGTGTGCTCTCGCTTTTATCATGTGCTCATAGTCCAATCCCCTTGTTGTGTTTGCCCTTGATCTAATGTCCATATATGAGGGAGAACATACGATTTTTGGTTTTTTGAGCCAGGCTAACCTCACTCAGAATGATGTTCTCCAATTCCATCCATTTACCAGCGAATGATAACATTTCGTTCTTCTTCATGGCTGCATAAAATTCCATTGTGTATAGATACCACATTTTCTTAATCCATTCGTGAGTGCTGGGGCATCTTGGCTGTTTCCATAACTTGGCTATTGTAGACACTATATTTTTTGACAATATCTTCATTCTATTAACTTGATTCATAGTTTGGCTCAATATGGAAGTTTGGTTGGAAGTTATGTTACTTCAGAATTTTGAAAACATTACTCGTTTTCTAACTTGTACTATTGTTGAAGAAGTCCAAAGCTATTCTTCTTGATCTTTTCTAGATGAGTTCAGTTTTTTTCCCTTATGCAAGGGAATCTTTCGCTTATAATAAGAATGGGGGACTAAAAGAAAAAGCTAATTGGAGACTGAGCATTTAAGGATGAGGTTTATCACTTTGAAGCTTCTTCCTAAAGGGTAGGATCTGGCTGGTCATTTATTAGGGAAACCTAAATTTATATCTTTATGTGTCTCTTCTTGGAATTGTCATATTACCCCAAGAAGTCTGTTCCAGTTCCCTGCCTGATAAGTAGAAGCTAGAGTTGGGCCATGGCATTGCATGTGTGTCCTTAGTTCCTTATGTCTACCTGCCTAGGGATCTTATATTTTACCCTGTTCAGAGGATAAATCTTATTTTCTGTAGGGGATAGAGAGAAACAACTGCTCTGGGGCATTGAGTAGAGGAGCCAGTACATGACATGTTTACAACAAACCCTCTCTTTTTTTGGTGATACTGGGTTGAACTCAGGGCCTCATGCTTGCTATGCAGATACTTTACCACTTGAACTGCTTTTCAAGCCCTTTTTGCATTGTTATTTTTGAGATGGGGGTCTTGCTTTATGTCTAGGCCAGCCTGGACTATGATACTCATTTGTGCTTCCCTGAATAGCTGGCTATGACAGGCATATGCCACTGTACCCACCCACTGGTTTAGATGGGGGTCTTAAGAACTTTTTGCTCAGGCTGGTCTTGAACCTTGGTTCTCAGGATCTCTGCTGCCCAAGTAGCTAGAATTATATAGGCTTGAGCCACGGTACCTAGTCAACAAGTCCTTCTGGGGGCAGGAGGGTGGGAGGAGCAATCTGGACATGGTAGTGCATACGTGTGTGTAAGCCCAGAATTTGGGAGACTGAGGCAGGAAAATCTCAAGTTCCAGGCAGTTTTTGGCTACATAGTGAGACCCTGTCTCAGGAAGAAAAGAAAAAAAATAACCTTGTTTTAGGGATTTTTCCCTCCACCTCTAGTTGCCTAGGTCCTGGTTTTGCCAGTTCTTAGCTTTCCTCAATGGCAGCTTAGATTCTTGATAGGCTAACTTAGTTTCTAGAGCTTATTCTCAAGTTTAGCTTATAAAATGTTATTTCCTGTCCTGTTATATCCATCCTGTTAGGTTTGTATCTTTAAACAGCAACTTTTAGAGAGTTATCAGAAAGGAAAATGATCAAATGCAAATGGTTCAGTTATCCATTTTGACCCAGAAGCTGCAGACTTTTAAGACTCATTTTACATGATCCTTTCCCCCCGTTCATATACATTTTTAAAAATCCTGACTGTCTTTTATGACACACATGCAAGGTTGAACCAGGCAGTTTATTGTATGGTAGAACCCTCTGAGGAAGGGAAATGAACTAGCAATGGTTGAGGGACACTTGGATGAGGACACAGAGCCTTACAGATCTTATTTCATTGCTATCTTGTACTAATCCACAAGATAGGTGTTCTTAACTTCATCTGATAGATGAGGAAACTGAGGCAAAACTGGGTTACACACCTTGAGCAGGGTCATCATCCATGTAGCAATATGCAGGAATGTCTAACCTAAAGACCACAATGCCTACATCACAGCAAGGCAGACATTTTCCCTTCACTTCCTTAAAAAAACTGAACAAAATAAACTCACAGCTAAAGTGGACCTAGGGATTAAACACTACTGGAAAGAAAGTCTTCCAGCTGAGCACATGAGTTAATACTGAGTGTTAATTCAGTCAATGGATTTGATTCATTTTTAGTCAATTTCTGAGCATGAGTTTAAGGAGAACATGAAGCTGGAGGCGGTAAACCCTCTTCTCCCGGAGGAAGTATGCATTGCCACCATTACTGCAGTGAGGGGCTCCTACCTGTGGCTCCAGTTGGAGGGTAAGTGCCAGCACTTCTGAACAGCTTCTGGTGGCTACTCTCCTTTGCTTGTCCTGTTTACTCTTGTAGTGTGGTTTGTTAATCTTAGTGGACTAGTTGAATAGCAATCTTGTTCAGAGACTTCTAATTAGAAGCCTAATATTCTAAGCTAAAAAATTTACATTCCTGTCCTTGGCTTTCAAATTTTAGAAAATAAATGTGAATCAAAAACCTTTACTACATATAAGAGTCCCCTGTTTTCTTGAAGGATATATTCAAATAGCATATATTTTGATGTGACCAAAGTAAGTATATATGAACATTAACACCTAACTTATTGACCAGATAATATTTTGGTTGCCCCAAACAATAGAAACAAAAGTATATAAAGTAGAAATGATATATTTTATTCAAGGTAATATTCAAGGTGTATTGGGCAGGTTTGTGGATAGAAAGCTATGTGAGTGCTCAGTGCTACAACTGCTGTATGTAGTCTGGTTTCTTTTTTATTCTGCTTCCAAATAGTCATTCTCTGAGAAGGTGCCTCTTGTTTCTGATTTGTAGAATTGGTATTTAATACAGATGTCAAGAATGCTGTTATACGTAGACCTTCATGCAACCTCTCCTGAGCACCTTGCCAAATCATTTCCTGATGTGATGACTATTCTACTTTTAGTCTTATTCCCAGACTACCCAAACTCATGTTCTCATTAAGCAGAACTAGAACTTTGTCTTTTGGTCGCTAGTTATTTCAGGGTATTGACTGTGCTATTTGTTAGCCATGTGAATGACACTAGTGTTACTTACAGTAGTTCCACTTGCCTGTTTGCTGGTTGTCTCACTAAAGGTCACCCTGTATACCCTGCATATTTGCTACTTATTTTGGTACTTATACATTATACGTAGGGGGCAATTTATTTTTCATACATGTTACCATACATGAAAAAGTATGATTTCCATGAAAGAGATACTTGTGCAAGAGATTTGTGTTAATATTATTGTAACAGTAGAATGTTGTTTTGAAAGTAACTTTTAAAGGAAGCTATTTAATGGTCTAAAATTTTTTCTTTTTTTTTTTTTCTTTCTTTTTAAAATCTTGACAGGTTCTAAGAAGCCTATACCTGAATGTATTGTGAATGTGGAATCCATGGATATATTTCCTTTGGGCTGGTGTGAAACCAATGGCCACCCTCTCAGTACTCCTCGCCGTGCACGAGGTATTTGCCAATTTCTGGATGAGAGAGTTGATTGTTAAATGATCTCTTGTATAGCTGCTAACAATTAGGATAAATCTGTACATGTCAGAGAAGAAAACAGCATTCTTACTGTCCATGCATGGGAAATTATTTTATCTATTATTTTTTGAAGTCTGTGAGGTTGTGTCCTTTGGACTTAGCTCTCTCACAGGCTGCATTGAAGGTGTCAGCCAGGGCAAGCAGCTTCTGAAGGCTCAACTTTGGGAATTCCTGCTCTCAAGTTTACTCAGGTGATTACTGGCAAGTGTTTTAGTTCATTTTGGCTACTATAACAAAATATTATAGAATAATTTGTAAATAATAGAAATATTTCTGTTTATGATTGGAGGCTGAGCAAGAGCAAGGTGTTGGAAGATTCAGCTTTTGGTGAGGCCCCATTTCTTGGTTGGGGCTTCTTGCTGTGTCCTTACATGTTAAAATAGACTGCTAGTTATATATGATACTCAACCTGTCACCCTAGCTTCTTGAGAGATGGAAATAGGAGGAGCAAGGTTCAAGATCAGCCTGACATAAAAGTTAGTGAGACCCTATGTCAATGAATAAGCCAGATGTAGTGGTTCACATTTGTAATCCCAGCTATATGGGAGGCATAGATAGGAGGATTGAGATCCAAGGCCAGCCCCAGGCAAAAAGAAGACCCTATCTAGAAAATAACTAAAGGAAAAAGGGCTGGAGGTATGATTCAAATGGCAGAGAGCTTGTCTAGCAAGTTCAAACCCCAATACTGCCAATAAATAAATAAAACGACTCTCTGGATCTTCTAACCATGAAAGGTCTGCCCTTGTGGTCTAATCGTCTTCCAAAAGCCCACCTTCTGATACCAACACATTGCTGATTAGGTTTCAGTATGAATTTTGGGAAGCACAGACATTGAGACAAGAGCAACAGGAATCTGTTTGTGGGCTGTTGAACTGAGGGCCTTATCTCTAATTTTGTTGAAGAGAGAGTATAAGCAATAATAGGAAGGAACAAGGGTTTCTGCTGGTTGAGATAAGGATAGCTATATGGGGAGTTGACTCACATTAATTTCCTGAGCATGTGTGTTACCTTCAAAATTCTTTTGATCTACCCTTTTCTCTAGTTCCTGGTCCCCTTTTCCTATTGGCCTCAGTTGCTTTTAAGGTATCTGCTTTAGCTTCTCTGCGTTAAGGGCAACAAATGCTTGCTAATTTTTTAGGTGTCTTACCTATCCTCACCCCTCCCTTGTGTGCTCTTACTTTTATCATGTGCTCAAAGTCCAATCCCATTGTTGTGATTGCCCTTGATCTAATGTCTGCATATGAGGGAGAACATACGATTTTTGGTCTTTTGGGCCAGGCTAACCTCACTCAGAATAATCTTTTTGATGTGTTGTTGAATTCGGTTTGCCATTATTTTGTTGAGGATTTTTGCGTTAATGTTCATTAAGGAAATTGGCCTATAGTTCTCCTTTTTGGAGGTGTCTTTGCCTGGTTTTGGGATAAGTGTAATAACTGGCTTCATAAAATGTGTTAGGCAGTTTTCCTTCCCTTTCTATTCCATGGAACAGTTTAAGGAGGGTTGGTATCAGTTCTTCTTTAAAGGTCTGATAGAATTCAGCAGAGAATCCATCAGGTCCTGGACTTTTCTTTTTGGGGAGACTCTTGATTGCTGCTTCAATTTCATTTTGTGTTATAGATCTGTTCAGGTGATTAATTTCCTCTTGGTTCAGTTTTGGATGATCATATGTATCTAGAAATCTGTCCATTTCTTTAAAATTTTCAAATTTATTTGAATATAGGTTCTCAAAGTAGTCTCTGATGATTTCCTGGACATCCATGGTGTTTGTTGTTATCTCCCCTTTAGCATTCCTGATTCTACTAATTTGGGTTTTTTCTCTCCTCATTTTAGTCAGGTTTGCCAGGGGTCTATCGATCTTCTTTATTTTTTCAAAGAACCAACTTTTTGTTTCATTAATTCTTTGTATGGTTTTTTTTGCTTTCTATTTTGTTGATTTCAGCTCTTATTTTTATTATTTCTCTCCTATTTGTTTTGGGATTTGCTTGTTCTTGTTTTTCTAGGAGTTTGAGATGTATCATTAGGTTATTGATTTGGGATCTTTCAGTCTTTTTAATATATGCACTCATGGCTATAAACTTTCCTCTCAGGACTGCCTTAGCTGTGTCCCATAGGTTCCGGTAGGTTGTGTTTTCATTTTCATTGACTTCCAGGAACTTTTTAATTTCCTCTTTTATTTCATCGATGATCCATTCTTCATTAAGTGAGTTATTTAGTTTCCAGCTGTTTGCATGTTTTTTGTCTTTACTTTTGTTGTTGAGTTCTACTTTTTCTGCATTGTGATCAGATAGTATGCACGGTATAATTTCTATTTTCTTATATTTGCTGAGGCTTGCTTTGTGTCCTAGGATATGATCTATTTTGGAGAAGGTTCCATGGGCTGCTGAGAAGAATGTATATTGTGTAGAGGTTGGATGAAATGTTCTGTAGACATCTACTAGGTCCATTTGATCTATTGCATATTTTAGATCTTGGATTTCTTTATTGATTTTTTTGTTTGGATGACCTATCTATTGATGATAATGGGGTGTTAAAGTCTCCCACAACCACTGTGTTGGCGTTTATATATGCTTTTAGGTCTTTCAGGGTATGTTTGATGAAATTGGGTGCGTTGACATTGGGTGCATACAGATTGATGATTATTATTTACTTTTGGTCTATTTCCCCTTTTATTAGTATGGAATGTCCTTCTTTATCTCATTTGATCAATGTAGGTTTGAAGTCTACTTTGTCAGAGATAAGTATTGCTATTCCTGCCCGTTTTCGGGGGCCATTGGCTTGGTAAATCTTCTTCCAGCCTTTCATCCTAAGCCTATGCTTATTTCTGTCAGTGAGATGGGTCTCCTGTAAGCAACAAATTGTTGGATCTTCCTTTTTAATCCATTTCATCAAGCGGTGCCTTTTGATGGGTGAATTAAGTCCGTTAACATTAAGCATTAGTACTGATAGGTATGTGGTGATTCCTGTCATTTAGTTGTCTTAGTTGTTTGAAGGTTTGATTGTGTGTACCTAAGTTGAGGTTACTCTCTACTGTCTTGCTTTTTCTTTTCCTGTGGTTTGGTGCTGCCTGTCTTTTCATGGTTAAGTTGGTTTCACTTTCTGTGTGCAGAATCCCTTGAAGAATCCTTTGTAATGGTGGCTTTGTGGTCACATATTGTTTTAGTTTCTGCTTATCATGGAAGACTTTTATTGCTCCATCTATTTTGAATGATAGTTTTGCTGGGTAGAGTATCCTGGGGTTGAAGTTATTTTCATTCAGTGCCCGGAAGATCTCACCCCATGCTCTTCTTGCTTTTAATGTTTCTGTTGAGAAGTCTGCTGTGATTTTGATGGGTTTACCTTTGTATGTTACTTGTTTTTTCTCTCTTACAGCCTTCAATATTCTTTCCTTAGTTTCTGAACTTGTTTTAATGATGATATGTCGTGGAGTAGTTCTGTTTTGATCTGGTTTGTTTGGTGTCCTGGAGGCCTCTTGCATCTGTATGGGAATATCTTTCTCCAGATTTGGGAAATTTTCCGTTATTATTTTGTTGAATATATTACGCGTTCCCTTCACTTGCACCTCTTCTCCTTCTTCGATGCCCATGGTTCTCAAGTTTGGTCTTTTGATGGAATAAGTGAGTTCTTGCATTTTCTTTTCACAGGTCTTGAGTTGTTTAATTAATAGTTCTTCAGTTTTTCCTTTAATTACCATTTCATCTTCAAGTTCTGAGATTCTGTCTTCTGTTTGTTCTATTCTGCTGGATTGGCCTTCCTTTTTGTTTTGCAGTTCTGTTTCATTCTTTTTTCTGATGTTTTCCATATCCTGGCTGTTTTCCTCTTTAATGTTGTCTTATTTTTGTCCTGAGTTCATTTATCCATTTATTCATCATGTTCTCTCTTTCACTTTGGTGTGAAACTATGGTTTCCTTTATTTCTTCTTTTGCTTTTTCAAATTCTCTATTTTTGTTGTCTTGGAATTTCTTGAGTGTCTCCTGTACATTTTGGTTGACCCTATCCAGTATCATCTCTATAAAATTCTCATTGAGTACCTGTAGTATGTCTTCTTTTAAATTATTCTTGTGTGCTTCATTGGGTCCTTTGGCATAGTTTATCTTCATTTTGTTGGAGTCTGGATCTGAGTTTCTGTTCTCTTCATTCCCCTCTGGTTCCTGTACTAATTTTTTGCTGTGGGGAAACTGGTTTCCCTGTTTTTTCTGTCTTCCCGTCATTGTCTTTGGTGTTGTTACTGTCCCCGTATTGTGTGCGATTAAGTATTTTCTAGCTTGTAATAATAATAATGGTAATATTTAGAATGGAAGGGTGAGCTGAGATGGAAAGCAAGAAGTTAAAGAAAAGGGGAAAACAAATACACAGACAAGAGGGAGAAAGCAGCACAAGGTTTCAGACAAGAAAGTTTCAAAGGTATAAACAGGGAGTGTTAGTGTACTAATTGACAGTAAGCTGAACTGACATTACAAGGACAGAGATAGGACTGAAAATCAAAAATAAAAAAAATGAAGATAGGAATAAAAATAAAAAATATGTAAATGAAAGAAATATCTATATATTAAAAATGAACTAAAATAAAATGGAAAATAGAAAATTAAAAAAAAAACCAAAAAACCCTCCAAGTTCAAATGCAATGCAGTTTTAGTCTTAATAATTTGGGTGACCGTCTCAGTCTCCAATCCTGGAGATGGTGCCTCAGATGTTGTTCTGTAGTTGTCTCATCAAAGGGGACCCATAAAGTAGAACAAAACTACTCATACACACACACACACACACACACACACACACACACACACAAACCCCCCCCCCAAGTGTCCCAAGTTCAAATGCAATACAGTTTCAGTAAGTTTTTCGGCTTGCAGGTGTAATTCGGTTGTTCTCTCATCAAGGGTAGGGAGAAAAAGAAAAAAAAGAGTCTGGAGACAGTTCTGAGAATGGTATCTGCAGCTGTGGCTTGCCTGCCCGCTGTTGTCAGCCTGCTGTAGCTGGAGGCGTTATTTATGCAGATCTCTGGGGTGAGCTTAGCACTCACCTGGACCCGTAGGCTTTGTTGCTCAGAGTTCTCCTGTGCGGGAGCCTCTGCTACAGGCTTTCCCCTTTCCAAGCACTGGGAAAGGTGACCCTGCCCCCGCATTGTCAGGCCTGCGTGTTTATTTACAGTTCATGTGGGAGGTGGGTCTTCCCCCCTCTCCTCTGAAGTTTTCCTCCCACCGCCACTTTCACAAGCTTTCCTGCTCCTGATTACTGGGCGGTGCTGCTGCTCCTGCCAGCCGCCATGTTTATTTACAGCTCATATGGGAAGTGGGTCTTCCCCCCTCTCCTGTGGAGTTTTCCTCCCTCCCCCACTCTCACAAGCTTTCTCTCTCCTGGTTGCTGGGCGCTCCCCCCACCCCCTTGTTTATTTACAGTCCCGGGAAGGATTCCCTTCCCCCAATCTTCTGCACTCAGGGTGCCCCACCCTCTTTCCCGTGTGTCTTTATTGTTCTTATTGCTTATTACTCAGTTTCTCTTTTTTCCCCGGGTGGAGGTCAGTCTGTCCAGGGGGCTATGCTGCTCTGGCCCAGGCTTGTCTGTGGGAGTACTGCATACCGTGAAGCTCACCTGGTCCGCTTCTTCCCAAGCCATCTGGGCGCCAGCGACTGGCGACCCAGGGGCCCTCCTCGTTTCTCCGTTTAACGTGAAGTGGAGATTCTCTGCACCGGCTGGAGGTGTGGAGGGGTCAAAGTTATGCCTCTTCTCAGTGATGATGCCTGCAAAGTTTGTCTCCAGTGTCTCTCCAAGATTTCACTATAGGAGGCTCGCTTTTTGCTTCCTCCCTCAAGCTGCCATCTTGGAATCTCCCCGTACTGTTAGTTTTATGTACATAGAACCAGGTATTAAATAGGCTGATGTAAGCTTAATATGTATATTAATTTTCTTTTGTCTGTTTTCTCTTCTTACAGTACATAAACAGAGAAAAATTGCAGTGGTTCAACCAGAAAAGCAGTAAGTAATAGTATGTCTGAACAGCTGAAGTTTAAAAGTTTGACTGTCTAGGGAAAAAATAACTCAGAATATATTTCCTCACATTTTATTTTCTCAAATGGAAGCATAATCTTTTAATAAAAATTTAATAGTTTATATACTTCTCTTTATAGTGTATGCATTTTCTAAAATTGCATTATATATAAAAGGGCAAAATGCATTTTCAAGATGTTCTCCAAAATGAGTTTTCTTGGGCTTTTAACCCCTGAATGCATTTGAATAAAAGGAAGGAGATAAGAGTCTCCGTGTTAGTATTTGTGAAGGAAGAGCAAAAATTACAACTCAGGAAATGATTTGTCAAAGTATCTTGAGGTAGAAGACAGCAACTCTAAAAGAAAAGACACACTCAGAAGAGTGGCTTTGTGCCCATCAGGAAATGCTTTGTAGCATCCTTCCACATGCATCTTTGGAGAAGCCATAAATTGGTGATATATTCAGATCTTAAAAATACAAAGGTTTCTGTGTATATATGTTTTTAAACCTTGGGTTTGAAATTTTTTATTCTGCTTAAACAACCATAACAAAATACTCTAGACTGATTTACTGGCTTAAACTATAGAAACTTACTTTTCCATATTCTGGAGACTAGGAAAAAAAATCTTTTTTGGCAGTACTAGGGTTTGAAGTCATAGCCCCATTCTTGCAAGACAAGCACTCTACCGCTTGGACCATGCCCCCAGCCCTTTTTTGCTTTAGTTTGTTTTTAGATAAGGTCTTGTGTTTTTTTCTGCCTGGACTAACCTGGGCAGTGATCCACCAACTTATGCTCTGTGACATCCCCATACCCAGCTTATTGGTTGAGATGGGGTCTCAATAACTTTTTGCCAGGACTGGCCTCTAACTGCAGTCTTCCCAATCCTCACCTCTGGAGTAACAGTGATTATAGTTATGAACTACTGCTCCTGGGCCTAGAAGCTAGGAAATCTTAAAAAAAAGTGTCATTCAATTTGGTTCCTGGTGAGGGCTCTCTTCCTGGCTTAGTGATTTGTCACCTGCTTGCTGTGTGCTCACATGGTGAAAATTCTCCCTCACCTCTTTTGCTACTTCCTCTCTCCCTTTTCTTATAAGTCACCAATCCTATCACGTTATGACCCTACCCTTGTGACCTCATTTAATCTTAATTAAACCCCAAAAGCCTGATCTCCAAATATTCTTAAATTGAGGGTTAGGGTTCTAACAAAGAAATTTTGAGGCAACAAAGTTCTATAGCAAATTCTGTAACTATCCAATAGGAAATTTACAACTGTGTTTGTAGGTGTGTGGGTACTACAGATTTAGGATAAAAGTTGAGAGAGAGGCTGTAGAATTTTATCCTACGTACAGATGTGAGGTAGCAGTAACAAAAAAACTGGCCTTGGAGTTTTCCTTGACTTAATCGTCAGTACAAAGCTTTAGTCAGGAAGTATAATTTAGCCTTTTTCAGGGATCACTGCATGCAAAATAAATCTTTAAGGTTTTAAAATTTTATACTTAAAATACTAACTTATATTAGTATATAATACTAATTTATATTAGTATATTAAACCACCAGTTTAATATACTAATGCATAATATATATTTGTATATTATTATATGATATAGTTAATATGTTACTCAATATATATTTATACATTAGTATATCATATATTTATTATTAGTTTTATTAATTTATTAATATTTATACTTTTTATGAATATTAATTTGTATATACATGTATTTGGTAGTACTGGGGTTTGGACTTGGGGCCTCACACTTGCTAGACAGGTGCTCTACCATTTGAGCCACACCCCAGCCCTTTCGCTTTAGTTTGTTTTTCATATGGGACTCAGATTTTTGCTCAGATTAGCCTCACCAAATTAGCCTCAAATTACTCTTGTCTTCTGAGTAGCTGGGATTGCAGCCAAAGCACCAGCATACTTAAAATTTGAAACTGATGGGAAAACCCTATATAAGAAATGTTTCCATTCTGTTTGTATTAAAAAAAATAGTTTACACTTGTGCTTTAAGAATCAAAAAAAGAATTATAATCTTATAGTTCTAATTTTGTAATTTCTTATACACATAAATGAAAAAAATCATCTGAACATGCAGTAGCACAGTACTTTCTGCAGGCTGTTTTTGGCTCATGTGACCCTATTCATAGTTTGAAAAGCAATTGTTGTTTTAAAAATGGATGATGACCTTTTATTTTAGATTTTGTAACCTGCCACATTTGCTTTCTTCTTAGATTTGAAGGAACCTAACCCTCATACTGTGCAGATCTTAGGTATGAGTTCACTGTTTAACTTTGTTTTCTTAACTCAGAGTACTATCCTCACGGACTGTCCATGAGGGCCTGAGGAGTCAGGAGCTGAACTCTACAGACTCAGGTATAAGCATTTGTGATCTTACAAAAAAAGAATACACCCCAGTTGCTTTTAATGAATTGTATTTGAAAATGTCTTAAAGAATATATTTGATTTATTGAATGTGGGTTCATAGAGAGGCTTTTTAATTGGGACATTAGAGTAATAACTGTATAAGATGTATTTAGCTTTATAACCATTGCTAGGCTGATTTTTCTACCCATTTCTAATTGTACCTGTTCTTAGTGATCATTTGTGTGCTAAGGACTCTGTAAGCTGATATTATCATCCTTGACTTTAGATAAAGAGGCTTTTTACAATGCTTTTTCTTGAGCATTGTAAGTGCTCATTGGGTGCTTGAGATGTGGAGATTCATTCTTTTTAAATCCTTTTTATACTATATTCACTTCATTTATAAATTTCACAATTAGAAAAATGAAGCCTGATAAATAAGACAAGTGTTCTTGCTGGAGATTAAGATTGTGTCCAGGGTCTCTCTGGAACTACTCTTGACTACCTCTTTTCTGGCTATATAATTCATTACCTCTTTACTGTATATGTTCTAGCACATTGAGCATTGAGGTGTTATTTAGTAAATGCCTAGAAATCAGGGTTGAGAGTGTTCATATAGCTTATGAATGGAAGACTTAGAAATGGAACTACAATGTTTCTCAAGTTGAAAATATATGCTTTTGTCTCTTCTACCCATTTCTGACCACTACCTTTTCATTTTATCATCTATACATAGAGGATCAAGGCTGTGTTAACTCCTTAATTTTGATGCATCACTAGCCATTCTAATGCCAACTGAAACTACAGAATTATAACATTAATATCTCCTTTGTGACCTCAGGCAGGGCATCTTGGTTTAGGTTTTGTCATAGTTCAGGTTCCCAGAGGAAAGGTCTGAAACTGATATCTGCATGGAGGCATTTCATTGGGTAGTGCTTTGGAAAACGGCTCTTAGAACAGGAGTGAAAGCAACAGGATTGTTCAGGGATGTTGAACTGTAATTGGAACGAAAATTTCTTCTAGTCCCACATGGAGTCTCGGAACTGATGCAGCCACATAGAGTTGTCCTTAACTCAGGTTTCGTAGCCAAACCTTATTTATCATTATTGGAAGTAGGTTGCAGTTCCCTTGCCACAAAGAGTGGGATCTTGGGCAAGGCTGGTTGTCTGCTATTGAGGGCAGCTCTTGGCTCAGGGCAATTCCAGGATAAACTTATAACTGGAGAGCTATGAGCTATCAACACACCTAGTACAGAGGCATAAGTGTCTTAATCTTGGTGAAGGGATCTGGTAGCAGAGTTCAGATGGAAAAGTGAATGCTAATATGTGGATCAGTCTGCTTTAACTTCATTCTTCTTCTTCTTTTTGTTTTTTGCTATGTAACCCAGACTGGCCTTAGATTCGCCATTCTCATGCCTCAGTCTCCCTAGTGCTAGGTTTGTATGGGTGTGCCACCATGCCCATTTTGAGACTTGTATTCCCTTTTTTATTTATTGTTTTAAAAAGAGGTCATGCTGTGTAGCCCAGACTGACCTTGAACTCAGGATCTTCCTGCTTCAACCTGCCAAGTGCTGAGAAAGACTGCATTCTTTTTTTTTTTTTCCTTTGCAGTACTGAGGATTAAGCCCAGGTCTTTGCACATGATAGGCAGGTGCTCTATCACTTGAACTATGCCCCCATCCAAGACTGAATTCTTAATTAAAGAGAGAACATAATGAACATAAGGGTTCCATCAATAGCGGGCATTACACACACACCTGCTTTCTTTCACATTGGATTAAAGAGCAGTATCCATCAGAAGTGTCTCTCTCTTAAAAGAAAAAGAAAAAAAAGAAGTGTCTGTCTTTGCTTTATAGCAAAATGAAGATGTTTTAGTGTCTGAACTTTCTTTTTTTACATTCAGTAGCTAAAATGCCCGTCACTATGAGGGATTTTAAAAGACATTACATTAAAAAAGTATTCATTCAGAAAAATAGTTGAGAAAAGGCTCTCAGGACCCAGTTGCATCCATTGAACACAATAAGAACCTAGAGGTGTGGTTACAGCATACTTTTATCCCTCTGAGAAGTCCCAGAGATGGGAGAGCTCCCACAACCTCAAAGTTGTCATTTTTGTTTGATGGGGTTTAGGAGCCAAACTTTGGTTCTGGATGATATTAAACATCTGTCCCTAGAAATAGTCCAGAATAGATTATTGAATAGTCAATTTTTAAAGAGCTAGAAGAGAAATCATTGTTGATTGTTGGGAATCATAGGTTCATGAAGTAGATCCTCTACTTTCTTTATCTGTAGGCGTCTAGGGCTGTGGAACAATGTTGTGTTAACCCAGGAGTTAATGGGCATGTAATTCAGGACATGTGCTTGATTTCAACAGAGTGATAAACACTGTAAACTAGTATAAGGTGAGTATAAGATACTTCAAGAGCATCCTCAGACAATTTGTTATGCTTTAAAATCTGTAATTCCAGGACTGGGGATGTAGCTCAGTGCTTGCTTAGCATACACAGGCCCTGGATTTGATTCCCAGAACTCATATATTGGCATATATGCTTGTTGCTCCCCCTCCCCTCCGTAATTCAGCTTTGGAAATATTGGGTAGAGAGTAACTGTTCTGAATATTTGTTTTTCTTCATTCTTTATTCACAGTTATGATTAATGGAAAATATTGCTGTCCAAAGATATACTTCAATCACCGTTGCTTCTCAGGGCCATATCTTAACAAAGGAAGAATTGCTGAGCTGCCTCAATGTGTAGGACCTGGGAATTGTGTTCTGGTCCTTAGAGAGGTAAGGTTCTGACCCTAAAACATAAAACTTTTTTTAACAGTAGTCTCCTGGGTTCATTCACATGGGGAGCTACATGCCGTAGATGTGATAGCTACAGGTATTTATCAAATATTATTAACTTTTCCCATGTAGAGTAGCCCCCACCTTTATTGATGGAGAAGAGAATACATTCCAAGACCTCAGTGGATGCCTAAAAATGTGGATAGTACTAAACTCTCTCTATATATATATATACTATGTTTTTTCCTATTCCTACATAATGTATTAGTATAATTTTGTTATTATAATGGAATACCTGAGGCAGATTAATTACGAAGAAATAGAGGTTTATATAGCTTATATCTTTTGGAGTCTGGAAGTCCAAGAGCAGGTGACTCTTTTAGTGTGGTCTCTGGTAAGGGTCCTCTTGGCTGTGTCACATTATGGTGAAAATACATGTGTGAGAAAGATATCACGTTGCCAAACAGGAAGCCAGAGATACTGGGGTCCCACAGTCACTTCTAAGGGCACGTTCCCAATGTCCTAAGGCTCTCCAAGTGGGCCCTACCTCTTAAAGGTCTTATCGCTTCCCACATCCACCACTCTGAGGACCAGCCTTCTGACACGTGAACTTTTGGGGGACACACTCAAACTACATCTAAACCATTAGAATCTATGATGAACTTTAATTCATAAATTAGACCCAGTAAAAGATGAATAGTAATAAAAGAACAACAAAAGAACAATTATATTAATGTACTGAAATAAAAGTTGTATGAATTTCTCTCAAAATACCTCATATTTACTCTATAATTGTGTAATGTGAGATTAGGTGCAGTGCCTACATGATGAGATAAAGTGAGGTGAATGATGTTGGCATTCTGATGTGGCATTAGGCTACTGTAAGCATTACTTGAACCATTAGAACTGCAGTACCTCAATAGTTGATCTTACAAACAAAACAGCTACTAAGTGACTAAAAGGTGAGTAGTGTGTACAGTGTGAGTACTCTAGACAAAAGGATGACTCACATCTCAGGCAGGAAGGTGCAGGATTTCATCATGCTACTCAAAATAGTGTGCAATTTAAAACTTATGAATTATTTATTTCTGAGATTTTCTATTTAATATTTTTTGGACCACTGTGGACCATAGATAACTGAAAATCAGAGCACAAATCACATATGATAAGGGGACTACTGTACTGAGAAGTAAATTGGGCATATAATTTTTTTCTACTCCTCAGGGCACCTGAGCAATTCTTGACATAGCATGTTCACCTCTATCAGTTTAGAAAGGTGTTCTGTCTGAGATCACATGAGAATTGTGCAGGAGTGAACTGTGATAAACTGGCATGGGTGGCATATGCCTGTAATCCCTGCTACTTGGGAGACAGAGGCAGGAGGATCGTGAGTTTGAGGCTGTCTGAAAACAAAACAAAAGGCTTATGACCATAGCTCAAATGGGCACAAGACCCTGAGTTCACCCTTCAGTACCACAGAAAGAAAAAGAAAAAAATGTATGTGGCATTAGTTTAGGGCCATGATGAAACTATGAGTCTGCAGGACTTTCAGAGTCTGGCAGTCAGTGTACTGCACTGGAGGTAACAAATATGAGGACATATTGAACCTTTCAGCCTTCGGGGTGTCAAAGAGGAGTCTGGTGAAGTCAGAGCTTCTGGACCAGACACTTTTGGCCTCAGCAAGACTCAGCCGTGACACAGTGTCCCGAATAACAGTCTTCATGTTTGGGAAAGCATTTGGAAGCATGTGTGGAGTACTTTGAAATTCATGGTGCCTGATTTTCCTAACCGTAACATTTTGAATGTTCAAGAGGATATTGTTACTCTTTATTTGCAACTTTGGGTAACTGCCATATTTTTGGTATTATTTTGTTAACATTTCTTAGTTAATATGACTTGAACCAATGTCCTAAATGGTCTTAACCCTCAAAGGGATGGCAAAAGTGCCATGATTCTAATGGTCTGCTTTTCTCCTCCCCAACCCATATTTCTGCTTTAAAACCAATCTCAGGTCCTCACTTTACTTATCAATGCAGCCTATAAACCCAGTCGTGTCCTTCGGGAGCTTCAGCTAGACAAAGATTCTGTGTGGCATGGATGTGGAGAAGTCCTAAAAGCCAAGTGAGTAGCTCCCTCTGCCCTTTACTCTTGTTTTTCTTTCACAGGTCACAGAATGAGTTCTTTTGCAGATAGTATCAGAATTTTTATGTTTCCAGGGCAGTCTTGTTTCAGCTATTTGTGGTAAAAGATCAGGCTTGTTTCCTTTTTCTGTTTTCCATCTGGTCATGGGTCAATACGTTTATGAAATGTGGTATACATGAATTATAAGAAATTTGGGGCCAGGCAGTATGGCTTACACCTTAATCTCAGTTACTCGGGAAGCATAGGTAAGAGAATTGTGGTCTGTGGCTGACCTAGACAAAACTATGAGACCCTATTTGAAAAAAAATAAAAAGGGCTGTGGATGTGAGGCTCAAGCGGTAGAGTGCTTGCCTAGCAAGCTTGCGGCCCTGAGTTCAAATGTCAGTACCAACAAAAAAAGAAATAGGAACTTTAAAAGACATAAAAATGCAAGAATAATTTTTATCGGATTTAGGAGACATAAAATTTTGTTTTCAAATTACTGTGAAAGGTTTTAAACATCTACTCTTGCTTTTTGACCTGATCTTTTTCACAGATAGATGACATTTGGCAGGTAATACTGTCCTTGAACTACACTTTGAGGATTCCTGCCCAGAGTGAAGACTTAATTAAAAGCCATGTTCCTTTTTTCTAGCAGTTGATGAAATTACTGTTTGAAAACCTTCAGTGATTGAGATATGGCTCAGTGGGTAGTGTACTTCCCTACATGCACAAGGCTCTGAGTTCAATACCCAACACTACAAAAAAAGAAAAAGAAAGCCATTCACCTAGAAACAAAGCGGGAACTTTATTTTGCTTATATAAATAACTCAGCTTTTGGTTGTTATCGTTTACCAGATTTAAGTACAAGATGCAGAACTTACTGTTTTCAAAGTTCTCAAACTATAAAGGACACAGAATATTCTAAGAAGCAAAAAAATTTTTTGAGGGCTGGAGGTGTGGCTAAAGCGGTAAAGCACTTGCCTAGCACAAGTGCAAGGCACTGAGTTCAAAACCCAATACTGAAAAATACTTCAAAATATTTTTCGTATGTATTAATATGTTTGATTTTTCTCTGAGTAGTCACTAGCTCAATAAATTTGGCATCTGATGTCTTCCAATGGCAGATATAAAGGAAAGAGTTATCGGGCTACTGTTGAGATAGTGAAAACAGCAGATCGGGTGACTGAATTCTGCCGGCAGACCTGTATCAAACTGGAATGCTGTCCTAACCTCTTTGGTCCACGGATGGTTCTGGATACGTGTTCTGAGAACTGCTCTGTACTTACAAAGACCAAATACAGTGAGTCATGTTTTTTAGATGTGTTTTAACTGTAGCTGCTGACTGTACCTTACATCCTGGATTTTTTATTTCAGACATTCATATAACAGAAGCACACAGACTTTCTCTGTAAAGGGACAGATAATAAATAAATACTGTATACTGTGGGTATAAGATCTCTGTCATGTTCTTTTTTTTTTTTTAATATGGAACACTTCATGAATTTGTGTGTCACCCTTGCTCAGGGGCCACGCTAATCTTCTCTGTATTGTTCCAATTTTAGTATGTGTGCTGTTGAAGTGAGCACTGTCATGTTCTTTTTTGTTTTGTTTTTAAATAACTTCTTAAAAGTGTAAGAACTGGTTGGGTATGGTGGTACATATCTGTAATTTCAGCACTTGGGTGACTGAGGCAGGAGGATCTCAAATTTGAGGTCATCCTGGTCTAGATAGCAAGACCTTATCTCAAAACAAAACAAAACAAAAAAACAGAAAAGAGAAATTGTTCCATAGAAGCAAAAGTAATTTATGTTGGTGAAAGGAACGACTGGGAAGGGACCCCGAGACCATACCAAACAAGGCCTAAGGGTCCTAGTTTGCCAGCTTTTATGTGAGATGTAAATAAATTTAACTATTTCATGTAATAAGATATATAACTCATTCATATAATCTGCAAGTATTTATTTTGTGCTCTTTACTAGGATACAGTAATAAAGAAAACAAAATTTCTTTCCTCACTGAGTTTTCATTTAATTTGTGAAAGAGATAGTAAAGTGAATAAGTAAAAGGAGATAAGTGCTTGGAGGGGAGGATTGTAAGAGCAAGGAAGGAAGGATTGTAATGGCAAGGAAGGAAGGAAGGTGGGGCATAGAGTGCTGTCAACACAGGGATCAGGGGAGTCTTCTGACAGTCAACTGGAAGAAACCAAGAGGCAGCAGTGCAGATATCTTGGTGAAGGAGGGGAACAGGCTTGAGGCAGTAGCTTGCTCAGTATCTGAAGACCAGCAATGAAGCTCTGGAGCTGGGGAGGTATAAATAGCTGGAGAGGAGGTAGTAGTTGCAGTCTTGCTCTGAACTGTCCTAGCACACCTGTTCCTTCCTCTTGCCTATCTTTGTCTTTGTGGAACTTGGGTGGAGGTTCTAGAGAATGAAATTTCAGTTTGGAGCCTCCTCAAGGAATTGTCACCAAAAGACAAAACTCTGATCCTATCTTTCCTTATATTCCACAAGCACTGATATCACTTGGGTTAATCAACATGGAGGAGGATTTTCCCAAGTTACATTTGAAAGATTTGTTTAGAGCTTTGTGCCTCTTAAACTTCGTGATGTATGCAGATCACCTGACGATCTTGTTACAATAGAGATTCTGATGTACCAGATCGGTGGGTCTACATTTCCAGTGTGCTCCCCTGTGTACTGGTGCTACTGATCCAAGACACACTTGGCGTGGCAAGCTTTCCACTCAGTGTTTGAATTCCAAAGTCATGTATGATTCTCACCATTTAGTTTCTGTTTATACTTGTTAGATTATAAATGCCTTCAGGCAAGAATTTTCTTAAGCCTATTATTTTATCAGACTCAGCCCTTAGCTTAGAAAATTGCAATTATTAGGAACTGACATGGAAAATCTTGTTCATATGAGTACATACATATATAATTTGGGCTACTGGAAGATTTGTGGATTTTGTTATGCTTTTTGTCTGAATTTTTCACAGTGATATAGTTGAAATTAACCTAGATTTTAAGAGAGTCTCTACTTTTTCCAAATAAGTAATTTGAGTAATAGTGAATGAATTTACATCTTTAACAATTTTTTTAAGTACTGGGAATTTAAACTCAAGGCCTCATACTTGCTAGGCAGGTGCTATAGTATTGAATCACACTTTCTGCCCTTTTTGCTTTAATTATTTTTTGGATAGTCTTGAGTTTTTATCAGAGGTTGACCTCAGACTGCAATCCTCTTGCCTATGCCTCCCAAGTGGCTGGAATTACAGTTGCATACCACTATGCCCAGCTTATTGGGTGAGATAGGGTCTTGCTAACTTTTTGTCCAGGCTGGCCTCAAACCACAATCCTCTCAATCTCTGCCTCCTGAGTAGGTAGGATTACTGGGATGTACCACAATGCCCTGTCTTAACAATTCATTTTTACAGAAAATTATATTCGATTTTTATATTACCTTAATACATAAACCAGAGCCAGAATATATGTTATTTTCCTTTTCCTTTTCCTTTCTCTTTCCTCCTTTCTCCTTTCCTTGAGGCTTGGCCTCAAACTCCTAAGTCCTCTTGCCTCAGCTTCCCAAGTACTAGGAATACAAGCACTGACTACCACACCTGACTCTTAGTTTTTGAAGTGTCTCTGACTTCTAAAAAATTAAATGAAAATACAAAGACCTAGAATACCCAGATGATCATTTAAAAATGCAAATAAGGTTGAAGGACTTACTTTATGTGCCTTTTGGGGGGAGCGGGTATCAGTACTGGAATTTGAATCAGGACCTCACACTTGCTAGGCAGGCACTCTACCACTTGAGGCACCCCACCAGCCCTTTTTGAGTTATTTTTGAAATAGGGCCTTTCTCCATGCCTAGGCCAACCTGGATTGTGATCCTACTGTTTGTGTTTCCCCTCATAGCTGGTATGACCAGCATGTACCACCTGCTCAGCCATTGGTTGAGATGGGGTCTCTAGAACTTTTTGCCAGGCTGACCTCAAATCTCTATCCTCCCGAGCTGTGCTTCTCAAGTAGGTGGCTTGAGCCACCACACCTGGCCTCTCTGCTTTTTTTTTTTTTTAACCATAAAGAAAGCTATAGTCATCAAAAGTTTGGTATTGAAAAGTAGTAAAATCAATGGAACAAAATAGAGGGTCCAGAAGTAGAATCAAATTTATATGTCAAATGATTTTCAACAAGGGTAACAATAAAATGATGAGTAAATGAAATTCTGTTTCACAAATGGTACTGGTACAACTGGTTATCCAATGGAAAAAACAAAAACTCTTTGGCTCCTACCATATGCCATATACAAAAATTAATTTAAGATTTATCATAGACCTAATACAAAAGCTAAAACTAAAAGCTTCTAGAAGAAAACAAGGAGAATATGCTCAAGACCTTCAGGTAAGCAAAGCTTTCATAAATGGGACCCAGAAATACACTAACATAAAGGGAAAATAAATGAAACAATACCAACATTAAAACCTCTGCTCTTTAAAATAATACTGTTTTTAAAAAAGAAAAAAATGAGACACAATATTGGGCAAACTATTCTTAATATGTATATTTGCCAAAGAACTTCTCTCCAAAATATAGTAAGAAATCCCACTGAGTTGTGGGATAAGAAAAGGGAAGCTGTGAGATGATACATTATGAACAGGTCAAATACCATGGAATTGTACATTTTAAAATGGTGAATTTCAGTAGTATGTGTTTTACTACTATTAAAATAAGAGAAACAAAATGTTCTGGAATTAGATAATGGAATGGTTAAATAATTTAGTGAACAATATAAAAGCCACTGAATTGTATATTTTAAACTGGTGGGTTTTGCTTTATGTGAAGTTTATCTCAATAAGAAAAGCTGGAAAAATAATAGAGCCTGGGATCTAGCTCAGTAGTTGGTACTTGCCTGGCATGCATGAAGCCCTGGGTTCAATCCCCAGCATCACAATTTTTAAAAAATTTTAAATAAAAATAAAACACTTTTAAATAATGAACACTTCATGAAAGAAGATATACAAGTACCCGATGAGTACATGAAAAAATGTACAATATAATCATCATGGAAATACAAACACAGTACAAAGAGATTTGTAGTAAGATGGATGGAAGTGGAGGACATTATGACAAGTAAATTAAGTCAGACATATAAAGACAAATACTAACCATGTGCTGGTGGCTCAGAAGGCAGAGATTGGAAGGATCACGGTTCAAAGCCAGCCCCAGGCAAATGGCTCAGGAGACCCTATCTCAAAAATACCCAACACAAAACAGGGCTGGTGGAATAGCTCAAGTGGTAGGGCATCTGTTTAGCAAGCATAAGGTCCAGAGTTCAGACCCCAGTACTGTCAAGGAAAAAAAAAAAAGACAAATACTGCATATTCACACTCATGTGAAAAATAAGTAGAGAATAGAATAGTGCTTGCTAGACAATGGAAAGGATCTGGGGAGGGGTAATGGAAAGAGGATGGTTAGTGGGAATAGGGATGCAACTGGATTGGTAGGTAACTTCTAATGTTTTATAGCACAATCATGTAACTAGGGTCAACAACAATTAATAAAATTCAAAATAGCTAGTAGAGAGGATTTTGAATGTTCCCAACACAAATGATATGTTTAAGGTGATGGATGTATGTAAAAAAAAAAAAAAAAACCTGAAAAAAAACAAACAAAAAAACAATGACAAATTGCTACATAATCACTAAATTGGCTAAAATGAAAAAGACTAACACAGTACTACTATTGGTTGGTAAAGGTATAGACCTCTCATGGACTGCTGGTAAGAATATAAAATTACATACCATTTTTGAAAAAATGGCAGTTTCTGTAAAAGTTAATCATACACTTACCCTGTGATCCAGCACTTTCATTATTAGGCATTTCTGCAAGGCAATGAAAATAATGCCCATCAAGAGCCTTGCTCAAGAATATTCATTAAAAAAGAATATTCATTACAGTTTTATTAGTTATAGACAAAACCTGGAAATAGCCCAAGTGCCCATCTACAGGAAAATAGATAAACAGGTACATTTATACAAGGGAATGCTATACACACAACAGCATAGATGAAATTCAGAAACATTATGCTATTTGAAAGATAACATATACAAAAGTACCTACTGTATGGTTCCTTAGAAGCATCACCAATCTATAGTGATGGAAATCAAAATAGTGGTTACTCTGGGAAGGGACCCTGAGAACTTTCTGGGTTGATGGAATTATTCTCTATCTCAAGAGTGTGGGTGATTATTCAGGTTTTTGCATTTCTTGGTACTAATCAAGTTGTACACGTCTTTGCTTATTTCACTGTACGGAATTTAAACTTCAATCAAATATAGTATTCCTGCTTTCTGCTATGCTAGTAGAATCTTGTGGTTTTGAGATGCACAACAGTAATGAAGCTACTTCACTTTTCTTTGTTATCCACATTTAGCACACTATTATGGAAAGAAGAAAAATAAAAGAATTGGGAGGCCACCTGGTGGACAAAGTAACTTAGCTTGTGCCCTGAAAAAAGCCAGTAAAAGGAGAAAGAGGCGGAAAAATGTTTTTGTTCACAAGAAGAAACGCTCCTCTGCATCTGTTGATAATACCCCAGCTGGTTCACCCCAGGTATGATATCTGTGATGTACCTGTTAGGTGTGAAAGCCAAGTAACCACTACTTTATAGTATAGACACAGAATACCTACAGCTCTTTTGAATTCAAATCTCTGGACAATAAAAGATGGTTTTGTTGACCAGGAACTGGTTTTGTCCTTAATTTCAGTGAAAGTTCTTTTCCTCTAGGGAAGTGGGGGTGAAGATGAGGACGATGCAGATGAAGGGGATGACGATTCCCTAAGTGAGGGCAGTACCTCTGAACAGCAGGATGAGCTACAGGAAGAGTCAGAAATGTCAGAAAAAAAGTCATGCTCCTCTTCTCCCACCCAAAGTGAGATGTCCACCTCAATGCCCCCAGACAGACAAAGGAGAAAAAGAGAGCTTAGCACCTTTTCATTTTCTGATGATGAAAATAAACCTCCTTCACCAAAGGTACCATTTAAAAAATAGTTACTCTTTTTGTCCCCCCTCTCTGTAACTTTTCCCTAGAATCTAATTGTTAATGATGCTGGCATCCTATCTCTTTCAATACAAGCCTATGAAGGATTTCTAAAGACTTTTAAAATGATTCTAAAGGCAGTCATTTACATGTGTTTCGAGGACTATTTATGAAAGGGCAGCCTCTCTTAGAGAAGCTGCTTGTTTTTAGTTTTAACAAAAGTTTTGTGCTTAGCTTATTTGTAGTCTTATCACTTGGTTTAGAGAAAAGTGCCTTTTAAATATTTTTCACACATGTATAATTTTTTAGAAATAAATTATCCCTTTGGTTCTGGCTAAACCATCTTGTTTAGTGTATTTAATATAACCATATATACACATTATATGAAACATACACACTGAAGATTGCAATTAAGTGATTGTTTTTAAACTGGACTGCTTTTTAAAATGTTCCATGAGCAGGAGCAATAAAAGTTTTCTTCTGATAATTTGATTAGGCCTTCTCTCATTGGAAATACCATCACTTTAGCACCTACCAGACACCCAGCTGAAATAGACCAAGAACAAATGGAAAATTTAAGAACTATTTTTCTCTGTTAAGTTTTCCAAATTATTTGTGCTGTAACTTTGAGATGAATTCTTACTGATATTTTGTGTTATAAAAGACAATAAGAAAAAATTTGTATCAGAAATTTCCTTAGCACCTAGTATATATGGCCTTTGCTATCTTTGCTGGAAAAAAATCATACCCTAAAGACCACTTTAAATCCTGTCTTAAGGATTATGCATTTATATGAAGAGACTTTGGGTATTTTTAGAATAAAATAGCTCTTACACCATTTGTTTGATTTTGTTGTGGGGAATGAAGGAAATAAGGATTGAAGTTGCTGAAAGGCTTCACCTGGACAGTAACCCCCTGAAGTGGAGTGTGGCAGATGTCGTGCGGTTCATCAGATCCACTGACTGTGCTCCGTTAGCAAGAATATTCCTAGACCAGGTAATCACAGATACCCATAATCTATCATAATAATGTCTCCTTAGTAGAGAACTATGCATGTAATAGTCAGCAGTTTATTTACAAGTTTTAGGGAAAATGTTTTGAGCCAAAAGTTTCCCTTTTCAGAAGAAAGATGATAAAAAGTTATTTATTTGTCTTGCTCCATAATCCTTTCTCCCCTCAGTGGTACTGGGGTTTGAACTCAGGGCCTCACACTTTTGCTAGGTCAGCACTCTACCAATTGAACCACAGCCCCCAATCCTGATTTGCTCCATAGTTGAAACAGATTATCATTGCATTCCCATTTTCCGCAAGAATTTTTATTCCATCCTCCAAATATTTAAATGGCACAAAATCAAGCATACCTTGCTTAACTGTTCTCATCATTTTGAAAATAATGATTTTTAAAATTAGCATCTGTCATATGTCAGGTTCTAAAACCTGTTTTAGCAGGTTTGCTGAAACACAAATAGTGGTGGGCTGGGAGTGTAATATAGAGGTAGAGCACTTGACTAGCATGCGTGAGACCTTGAGTTTGATCCCTTGCACTGCACAAATATAAACATAGTGGCATTAAGTAATTACTGAAATAAATTTTGTTTTGATCATTGGGGAGGTTCAAAACTGAATATTTTTGAAGAGCTTTTCAGATTTTTGTGAAAGTTACAAAGCAGGAGAACATTGAAGTTTATAGTTAACGTTTTGTTTCAGACTTAGAGCCCTCTAAAATGTTTCTTTTGACACAGTTAGTTACTAATTACAGGGCTTTCCATCTTACTGAATTTCTGTTGGGCCAGAGGCACGATAGAAGGAATTCTCATGCTTGATTAAAACTTACTATCAACTCTGAAGGTTTCTTAGGATTGAGGACTATGGAAACACTTCAAAGAAAATGTGTGACACTCCTTTAAATGGATATGTAATGAAGGAAAGCCAGTAACTGTGACAGTCAAAGTGAGTGGGGGCAGTCATAATGGAGCTGCATTCAGGTACACATCATAGATAATTTGCATTTTATGCCTTAACAGGAAATTGATGGGCAGGCCCTGTTGCTCCTTACCCTTCCCACTGTTCAAGAATGCATGGACTTAAAATTGGGCCCTGCCATCAAGCTCTGCCATCAAGCTTTGCCATCACATAGAGAGGATCAAGTTTGCATTTTATGAGCAGTTTGCCAACTGAGACGAACAACCAAAGTGAGCTGGATCTTTAAAGCACAAATGCAGCAAATCCTTCACCCTGCTCTAGAAGTGGAGCTGAAATAGTCCTGGGGTTCTAGACCTTGCAGGTGTCGGCTTGCTCTCTTTGCACTTTCAGGGAAGGAGGACCCACACTGAGGAAGCAAAAAAAAAAAAAAAAAAAAAAAAAAAAAACAGCACAAAAATGTCTCTCCTCCCTGTGGAAATGTGGACATTTCGTGTTCAGCAGGTTGCAGCTTTTAAAAAAAAAAAATAAAGTTTGTGAGAAAAAAAAAAAACAAAAACAAACTCATAAGAAGAATAAGCATTTCCAGTGGCGTGGCCTGAAAACAAAGGATGATCTTGGCAGCTGGGCGGCACCATTTTGGTTTTTTTTTTCTGTTTGTTCCTACAGTAGATTGAACTTTGTTCTCTGCTTTCTCTTTCTTGAAAAGAGAGGACATAGCTTTAAGTCAGCACTGATTTGGGACTGTGCCTAAGGCATATCAGTGCTTCATTGTCATTGTGTTTTTAAGCTTTTTTAAATTAAAACAGTTCATTTTGGGGATGATTATGTGGCTCTAGGGTTTTGAATGTATAGTCACACTTTGATCCAATTTAAAATCTATTCTTAAGAGTTCCTTTGTTTACTACCTCGGTTGATAATTGAGCTTACAACCATGAATGAGATTTTTTTTGTATGATGCCATTTTTAAGCTTCGCTAACACTAAAACTATGACAGAAGTCAGAGGTGGGGGAAAGACATTGCTTTCTAAAACCATGTAGGCACTTACACCAGTTCCTTAACCAATTTAATCTAAGAACTCTAGCATCCTTGTTCTCCATCTTGACCCAGCTCTGGCTACCTGTGTTAGGTAGCCTCACAAAGATTTTTGGTATTTCATTTTAATTGCTCTCTCCTATTAGTTCTTAGAGGATCTTAGTGGCTTTTATTTTGGGTTTACTTTTTTTAAGAGTTGTTTGTCTACCTCTGTTTTATTTCTAGAGTCCTTAACTTTGGGTGAAAATCAGTAGGTGTTCCTGGAACCTACTGTAAAGCTCTTTTACCCTGCTTTTTAGGAGTCTCCAGATAGATAGTGTAGAAGCACAGCAGAGAAAATATGGCTTTGGAGATGACACAGAGCATGGATTTTTCTGTAGCAGTGTCCTCAGTGGCAGGAAAGGAATTGAGAGGAGGTGATTAAGGAGTCTGGAAACCTGCCTAGCTATGTTTATGCTTTTCTTCAATTAAATCTTTAAATTGAATGTAATCTGCTATCTGATAATCCCACTTAATCCAGTATTCTTTTTCATGTTTCTTTTGACTCAGCTCAAGTTGACGTGAAACTCCAGGTGAATTTTCACTTATGATTACATTGTTAGCTATTATTAAAAAAAAATAGCACTTGCTATATACTCTTCTCACTTTGAGGAATGAAGAAAGACATACAGATAGCCTCCTTTAAATGGTTTGCTTTGTTGTTTGTTTATTTATTTATTTATTTATTTTTGGATTATCCTAGTCACTTGCAAATTTATAATCTAATCATTCCTCCTCAAGAATTGAAAATGTTTCAAAACTGCAAACTGGGTAAATTCTGAACAACTATACAAATATAAGGAAATATTATAACAAATTTAAAGTGATTGTGATTTTTTTTTTTTTTAACTTTTTCTCTCCCCAACCCTCACTTGTTTTTATGGACATTGGCAAATAATCTGTAGTCTGGGTCCTCCATTGAATAATTCATGCCCTCCAACCAAATCATAAAGCATTCACTCTTTGCTTAGGTTACTATCAGATATATCTGGGAAGAAGCTTTTTTTAAGTAAAAGATAATGTATTTGAGCTTCCTGTGAGATCCAAGTTTTTAAAATGTGATTAATTCTATATCCATAGAACAGAAACATGTGTATGATGCTAGGGAACAATTAACATTAAGGTAGACGTGGGGTGGTGGTTATCTTGTTTAATAGAATTCCTCCAGCTCAGCAGTCAAGGCACTAAGCAAAAGAGGATCCCTTGAGGAAGAGTAATGGAACACAAAACTTAAGGAATTAACATTAAGGGCCTCACATTGTTGTCTCATTTAGGAAAATGAAATACAAGAAGTAATTTGCCAAGTATAACAACAATGAATATGTTATTTTGTCTATCTTCTTGACTTCTCCAGACACTACAGAATTTAGAAAACTATTTTCTTAAAATTGAGAGGATAAAGCCCCTGAAACATGAAACATGTGGCTCTAAGTAGCCTCTGATCCAGGGAGCATTGGGACAAAACAGACTTGGCTAACTGTACCATTATTTTTCAAGCTCAGCTTTCTCCTAGAGAAAGGTCAACTCCAAATGGGCAAGTGAGTGGGGCCTCTCTAAATATTTCTTGCACTGTCTTACTGGGATACAGTTTAGTGGGCAGTCGCATTAATTATATTCCCCAAGCTGCTACTACTAGATACTACATACAAGAAAATATTTGAGAATTTGGCACAGGACATTTTCTAAATATAAAATTTGAATTCCACTTACTTCCTAAAGCTGCTGGGTCCAATTACTGTGATGTTAAAACATTGTAAGCATGATAATAGCATTTTACCATGTTGGGGTAAAACGTTTGTATGTTGCACATATATGTGTATGGACTTTGTTTTTGGAAGAGACCAACATCTTTAATTTATGAGAAGTATATTATAAGTAGACTGTATTGTCTAGATTTTACCCACAGTTGGTCCTGTAGCCTGCTTGAGGTCAGAAGTTTTTTCATGATCATTTTCACCCTGGATTGACAAGCTTAGAAACAGGTTAATGGACTGTATCATCCTCCTGGACCTGAAAAGTTAACTGAGCAATATTAAACTGTTACTGCTATTTCAGTACACTAGGTAAACCTTTTACTGATCATGCAGGTTTGTTCTGACATTTTGACTATATTTTGTGGGCTTCTGGTAACAATGCTATTTTCCTTTGCAAACCATCTTCATCATTCTCATTTGAAGCACAGTTTGAAATGGCTAATGCAGGAAATGTATTAATGGGGGCTTTTTTTTTAATCCTATCTTTAGCAATGTAGGTGGCTCGTAGCATCTACAATTTAGATTTATGAGGTCAGGGAAAGGTACTTAACCACCCTCTGGAAAAAATTATCTTCTTGGTAAGTATTTATGTAACTATGATAGAAGCAGGTGTAGAAAAACAGTTCAGAACTTGACCTTTATATGTCTCTTCTCTCAGAAGTAAAACTCTTCCCACTGTGAGAGAGAGAGGGCATTGGACCAAAGCTTCCTGAGGACTTGAATACATTTTACTTGCTCTCTAGGATCAGTTCATTCACTAATATGATACCTGAATACAGTCCAAAAGCTCTGAGAGCCTTATGTTGGGTAGGACTCAGAACCATTCTTCTCTCAAACCAATACTATTTCCAAGGGATATGAAACATCAGGGACTCTTGTTAGGGATATTGTGAAAACTGTCAATGGCACTTATATTTACTCGGCACCTATAACCAAAGACTTAGATTTAAGACACCCTTTCATGGTTTGATTCTCACAGAAGCTCCGAGAGATTTGTTAGCTGCTTAACCTCAACAGCAGAAGCACACAATGGAATTGAACTTGTCCTATGTATTAGGAATGTTCTATGTGTCCACACATGCATGCAAGTTCAAAAAAGTGTTCTATTTTATCAAAAATGTGTTGGCCTTATGAAGGTAAAGAAAAAGGCATCACTAACAGAAATGAAGTATAAAACTTAGTGGGAGCCAGGTACTCCCTTTTTTAAAAAATGAATGTCTTTGATCCTAGGTCCACTGTAAGTAACCAGCCATGGTGCTGGCACAGAAACTCTGTAGAACAGAGAGCCTCCTGCAAAACCAAAAGAAATAAGTCACTTTCCTACCATTATAATTCTTCCTTGGCTTTAAATGTTTTACTAGTGAATTTTGATGACTCCTTTGAATGAGAATGTGTATGCTTTGGAAATCTGAATTTATTCATAAGCTGCATGTTGACTTGGAATTTTCATATAAGAGTTCTAAACTCAAAGCCCAGTCCAAAGAGATCAGGTTCCAAGTCCACTCACTTGGGGTGTTTTCCTCATTACTTGTCCCCTAGCACACAGGTAGCCTTATTTCTGGGGGCAGCTTTGGGGATGAGGTATAGAAATTAGTGGGCATTAAATGCAGTGCAGATTGATTTTCTTGGCTACAATGTTTAAGATGCCAGATTTTCACAATAACTGGCAAAACCAGAAGTAGAGGTTTGGGGAAAGGTGAAGTAGGCCTAAAACTCTCCCCTTAATTCCTTTTCTGACTGGTCTATCTTGGCGCTGTGGCCTATCATGAAGAATTGGTGTGAAAGGGGAACAAGCAAGCCACAGCCTTGCTGGACAAGACTTCCAACACCAGCAGTAAAGAATGACCTGAGCCATGGGAGGCAAAAGATACGCTGAGTAGTGAACTGATGTCTCAGTTGCTGATGGGGATGAGGATTCCTGTTCTCAAGATGTGTGGAAGATCAGGTCTAATGGTTTCTACATGGTTCATTCAATCTAACTACATCCCTAGCTTGAAAGAGTGGAAGTGATCACATAGTGTTGAAAGGTTGTGGGTAAGCTTTGGGGGCTAATCAAGTCACAAAGCAGATAAGGGGTTATAAAGCTTGTGCATAGTTAAAACTGAGTGGTCCCTTCACTCCTTTTGCAAGAATCTCTGGAGAAGATAGTTTGAATGCTTCTCTTGAGATTTTAAGTGCTGATTTCTTTTTCTCTCCTAACTTTTTGGTTGAATACTCTCAAGACAATCAGAGGCCTGCAAGGGAAAGATGCCTGGCTGGTTCCAGTACTGTCCTTAGGCCTGTTTCTAATACTAACTCCTTGGAACTGATGCACTTTGTTTAATGTATTTTGCCTTCTTTTAAGCTGTTTGGAACAAAACAAAATGCTTTATTGCATTGTATCCTTCTTGCTTGCTATTATCCCTCTTAATTTAAAAAATTATGCATTGAAGATGAAGTACACTTCAGGAGAAATTCGCACAAGAATACTCATTAAAATAACTCCCATCAAGTTTGATGGTACAACTTCAAAGGATTAAAAACAAAACTAATTTTAATGAATATTTGTATGGGTTTTTTGATAAATAAGTTTGTATTAAACTTGTGATATGACAAGTTTTAAGTGGTTGTGAGAAAAGTATTCAGTTATGTTTAATTTAATTTGCATTGATTTGACAGAAAGGAAGGCATTTCGGCCAGAGTACACTCTTCAAACCTTCATTGGGATCTCAGAGAGTCATTCCTAAATGGATGAGAAAGTTCCTTCCTACTATAATAAAATTCCAGAATTCTTCCTTCTTACTATCTTATCCTTTGCCCTTTGAATTTAGAGACATTTTCGTTTCAGTTCAGGAGAGATAGGAAGAGCAGAATTCCCCAGTGACTTTGCTCCTGGCATTGGAGATTCTGCACCTGAACTCTGAAGAATGCTTCTTGTTCTCTACAGGGCTTAAGGATTCATCCAGATCTGGATGTGCAGAGCAGTGCTTTGTTCAAAACTTCCATTTTTCAGCCCCGTGTGCAATTTTCCTTGATGTGTCTGTGTCTTCAAGCAATTAATAGTTTCCTTATTTTCAATCACAGTTCCCTCTGCTTTAAGATATATCATCTTCTTTGGTTCTCTTTGAATATGAACTGTTAACTTAGCATTCTCAGAAGATCACTCTGGGACTTGAAGGCCGTAATGCAATTTAAAATTTCCCCTATTTATTTTCTTAACCTGATTTTCTGTATTTGCTCATGGTCAGTAGCCGTGGGGAGTTTTTTAATTTAGAAATTAAAATTTGGCTTAAATTAAAAAATATTTTGTTGTATGTTCTCTGTGCCAGACACTGTGTTGGTCTCAAGAGTGAATAAAACCCAGATTAAGAGGCTGTCACTCAGCTGTAGGAGAGACATGTCTATAGCTGTGTAATTTAGCACTCTGAAAATTTCTCGTAGAACAGCATACACAAGAAAATGCAGGAGCACAGTGGGAAGAGGGAAGTCAGGTGGGTCTTGATGCATGACTCTCTTCATGGAGCAAGGAAAAGGGAACAACATCCATACAGCTAGAATGCTGCATAAAGGCACAGAGGTGTGAGTGTATTGTAAGAGAAAAGCTAGAGCACTGCATTTTTGTTCTCTGAATAATCAGTATTCTAGTTAACCAAGAAACCTTTTGGATAGTATATAACTCTTGTGTAATTATAATTTTGGAGGGGCAACTTTATAGGGAAAATTTCCCCTAGAGATAGTATTTACTGTCCAACAAATGTAGCTTAGTATCAACTGAATTTGTACCACTGACATTCAGCAGGAAGGTCAGGGGCTCTGGAGCACCAAGAGAGGTCTAGAGCGAAGCAGGAGGGTCCAGGGGATCTAGTGGAGGCAGAAAACAGGTTCCAAGAAGTCAGAGTTAGGTGGGAGTCTGTGTGTATGGCACAGGGTGATGTTGGAGATGGGCAGATATTGATTGTTCCGCTCATTAAAAAAAAAATCACATTGGCTGGCGGAGTGGGTCATGTGGCAGAGCGCCTACCTAGCAAGTATGTGGACTGAGTTCAAACCCCAGTGCCACAAAAAAAAAAAAAATTCAATATATAGTTGCACCTCCTAAGTGAACAAAGCAGGAATATATGCACATTGAGTTGTCAGTCTAAACCCAGTATATTTCATAATGAAAGCGATTAGACTGAAATGACCATTTAAATTGTTTATGGGTAGTGAGGTGCAATACGCTGGCCAGCTACTAGGGGAGGCTGAGGCAGAAGGGTCTCCTGAGCCCAGGAATTCGAGACCAGTCTGGACAACTCAGCGAGACCCCGTCTCCAAAAAAAAAGTCGGGGGCGGGGAGCGGGGAGAATCAATTCGGCGCCTTGATTAGTGAGTCGAATTCCCTAGCCAAAAGCCAAAAGGATACCCAATGTCTGACTTGTAAGATGCCAGTGCGCAGTCTTAGATTGTTTTCCTTAACCACCTGCTTCAGAATAATCCAGCTGCAAATTATTGGGCCCCACCCTTGAAGTAGTGAATCGGAATCTCTGCGGAATCCAAGAGCATTTTTAATCAGTTCTTCAGCGTATAAGGGATTTACCTTAGAGGGAGAAGGAATTTAATCACTGGCTGTCCCTCCTACTGCCCTCGCGTGTTGGAGCTTGAGGTCCCTGGCCCTCATTCCTGTCTGAGCAGCCTGGCTCACCTGGTCTACCTGTCGAGTGGGAGCCACGGCCCCGCCCCCCTTGCCGGGTCGGTGCCCCGCCCCCTGGGAGAGCTAAGGCGCCGGGGCCCGCCCCCACGCCGGGCCGCGCCAATCGGGCGCTGCGATCTCAGACGTCGGGTTACGCGCCGCGCCGAGTGGGCCGCCGGCGGAGGTACCGGCTCGCCGTTCGGGCTCCGGGCTCGGTGGCGCGACCCCCGGCAGCGGCTAAGCGAGGCAAGGCGGGGCGGGGCGGCACCGCGCCCTCCCGCCAGGCCGCCATGCAGGGCCCGGCCGGGAACCTGAGCCGCGGGCTGCCGGGCGGCCCGCCCTCCACGGTCGCGTCCGGGGCGGGCCGCTGCGAGAGCGGCGCGCTCATGCACAGTTTCGGCATCTTCCTGCAGGGGCTGCTAGGCGTCGTGGCCTTCAGCACGTTGATGCGTGAGTCCCAGACCCCAGCCCCTCCTCAAGCCCCGCTCTACCGGCCCGGCCTTGCCTCGGAGACCCTCCTGCCCGAAGAGTTCCGACATGGGGATATGGGCCCTTTGGCGGAGGTGCCTTCCTCCCCCGCGAGCCCGGGCTGGGCATTCCCAGACTAGGAGGGAGCCCCCGCCCCGCCCTGCCCTAGGGTCCTCTGCCCTCGCCTTATTGCTGCAGCCTTTTAGCCAGGAATGGCCCTGCTCCTCGCCACTTTACATGTCTCTCTTGTGAGATACCCGCCTAAAACTCGCCCCCTCCCACCTTGCCATTCCAAATTAAGGTTATCCTACTTTCCAGTGACTTCCGAAGGTGGCATCCTTCTCTGTGCCCCCTCTCAAGGGCCTTTCTTATCCTCCCCTAAAGCTCCAGTCTGATACCGAGGTTGTTTCTGCACCTTCACTCCAAGGATTTGCCATCTCCGCTGCTAACTTGCATCCCTCGTGGTACCTGGAGTGTGCATTCCTTTTCCCAGGACCGCCCCCTCCTCCCTCAGCTTTATTTTTATTATTCAGGGCCTTCTCCCGTACATCTCCTTCTTCACCTTTCTTCCCCAACAGATCTACCTATTTCATCTCTGTCCCAGGCTTTACTTTCCCAACCCACTTTTATTAGTCACGTTTTAAGTTTCCTTATTTCTCATGAAATTCAGGCAACCTAATGACTTAATGGAGATAGAAGTGCAAAAGGGTCCGGGGAAGGGGGGTGGTGGTCTCAGAATCCCTGTGCCAAGTCACCAGGGGCACTTCCTTGGGAGTTTTGTAATTAAGGAAGTCCCAGATGGCCAATATTGCCCTGGTGCTGTGGGCTGAAGGGTGATGTGTGCCCTATTGTGGGGGTTGAGTTTTTTACTTACTGCACATCCTTCCCCTGTTTAAAGGTTAGTTTTGTGTGGCACATAGGCCTAGGATTGGCGCAGTGATTGTGTTTTGGGAGGAGTACAGAGGTATGTAATTCCAAAATGATTTGTTCTAAAAACTTTCCCACTGTGCTTTGGGCAGAGCAGGGGGTTCTGGCAATGTGTGTTCCTCATTTGGTCCCCAAGAGGGATCCTGCATCTGTGTGCACATGTCTTGTAGGGTCCATTGCTAGAGTGGTCCCTTGCTTGTTTATAGCAGGAGTTTTTTGGGGTGAATTCTCCTGGGCTTCAATTGACCTCGGAGAAGCTTTCTTCTGGATCCCTGGTCTGATAAATTCAGCAACAAGTGCTACTGTGTTAGCCGCTTTTGCTATCCTTTTTAATCCCTACTTGCCTTGTTCTCTCTGCTGAGCAATTGCTCATCTGTTCCCTACAATAATTTGTGACAACCTAGCCGAAATTAGTTGCCAACTGGGCACATGGCTGTATGTGTATGTTTTTAAGACATTGTGAGTGTCTTCCCACTCCTCTTTCCTTTGGCCACCTTCCTTTCTCTCTCTACCAACTGTAGGTTTCATTTTTATTTTGTTCCTTAACCTGAGACTCCTGAGTCTGGTTCTGGGTGTTTCCGTGGATTTGATTGGTGCTGATGGCCTGGTATATCCCCTAGGGTTTTGGCACTTGTGATTCAGAAAGGGAATGTAATGGTGACAGGGCCGAGTTGCTCGCAGGTAGAAGTGTGCTGGTTGAATGTGGTGTTGACAGTGGCAGTACTGGCCCGGGAGTCATTAGGAACATTATTATCTCTTTACTTCATCTTCAGCACGAGCATATGTACAAATTCTACTGCAGTTGTGTGTGTGTGTGTGTGTGTGTGTGTGTGTGTGTGTGTGTCATTGGGGTTTGAACTCAGGGCCTCATGCTTGCTAGGCAGGCACTCTTACTGGTAGCCCTCCACCAGCCTGGTTGGTACTTTTCTGTGGGCAAAGACTAGACAGCAAAATGGACTCTTGCTCAGTGGAATGTTTGATGTAGATAGAATTTGTGGAACTGGCCAGTAAGTCTTGGGACCATGTTGATTAGGGTGACAGGGAGAAGAGCTGGGAAGGCCAGAACTGGGTCAGAAAGGGAGATGAAAGCAAGAGCCTTATCCTCCCTACCTAAAAGCTAAAAAAGCAGGCCAAGGTGACCAGACTGTGAAGCTAGATGAGGACATGTCACTGGCTAGGAAGTGCTTTTCTTATGGCTCAGCTTCCTTGGTCCTGTTGACATAGAACTGTAGGGCTTTTATTTTGTTTTATTTGAACTAGTAAGAAGAGGAGATCCTCAAGGGACCGCCTTACACTTTGGAATAGACTTTGCTGGGGAGGAAAAAAAAAAAAGTAAGAGAGTCTCAAGGAAGTTCATTTTCCTGCTGTTAGACTGTCTTCTGGTCACAGAGCCTGCCTGACAGTTTGGCAGAGCTGCCAGAGGCAAGGGCCAGGCTCATGACAGCTGTTGAGGGAGAAAGGACTTGGTTTGTTAAGGTGAGGCCACTCCCTCATCATTCCCATCATCATCTACCTCTGGCTCCTTTTAAATGCTAATCAGACTGTTCTGAGCAGTTTGAACTAATAGTCCCTGTTTCTGTCTTTGAGGTCATTATCTTTCCCCTTCCAAATGCTTGTGCCCTCTAAGGCAGTAGACTCAAGTGCCTGTCTCTTGGGTGCTTCTCCAGTTCTGATGGCAAGGACTGTTCAGTTTTCCTTCTGGGCAGCTCTCTCTAGTATGATGGACCCACTTCTCTGCCAGACAAACTGATAAAATTTTTCCTCAGTTCACATCCCTGATTTCAGTGACTCTTCAGACCAACATGTTTATGCACTTCTCTCTACCCAGAAAAATTACTTTTTTTCTACATACGTTATTGTGATTTTCACATGGCAGAGGAAGAAGATTTCTCATACATTTTAATTCTGTAGAGAGAGGTATTCAGATTTCTCACATGTTGTTTTGATAGGCTTCTTGCCTTACGTGCAGGTTTGTGTACTGTTACTCCAGATGGTTGAGAGCCTGTATGCCAGGTCCTGTATGTAGCCTGTTCTTCATGCTACATGTTATATACCACCATCTGCCAGCATGTCCCTGTGTCAACATCATCTTGTTAATTAAGTTGGTAGACTTTCCAGAGGCTACAGCTAAGTTACCTTCTATGCAAAGAAAGCCATGCAATCTCAGCTTATAAGGTTACTACTTCCCACTCTGGGTTTTCTGGGATCCCAGTCATGAAAGCAACTGGGTGTCTGCATTAAAAAAACAAAAACAAAAAAAACACTTTAAACCAGAGGCTCTGTCATGATCTGCCTGCCAGGCAGAGTGTTCCTCTTGTTTTGGTGGTTCTGTCTCTAGTCTGTGACTTGATGAAGTCACTCAGACTGGAGTCACAACAAAACAGAGCTGAACGGTCCTAGAGCCTAACAAAACTGCCCCAGTGCAGGAGAGTCACCCAGCTGTCAGCCAAAGGTCAGCGCTGACCTGGGTGTGTGTGTTGGCATTTGGGGATGTTTATTCTCAGGACTTGTGAGTGCAGAGCAAACTCAAGCCTCCTTCACCATGCACAGTCAGGGTACTGGGCTAAAGTGTGAACAGAATTGGCTTTTAACAAAACAAGCATTTTGACAGCTTGGATAAATCTGCCTGCCTATTTTCCTGTTACAGATACAGGGGACCAGCAGGCTGGGAGAAAGGTCTGTGTGGTACTAAAACAGTACTGGCTTTGAGAAGTGAAGCTTTTTTCCTGTGGCCCAAAAAGTAAAATCACAAACTGTCCACCAGCTTTGATATCTTAATCACAAATAAGAATGCCCTGTGTTTTCTCTCATGCTGAGCTGGCCTCCCAGTGTGCTATATCCGCACGGCCTTTCTCACGATCATCTCTCCACACTCCATCCCAGTTTTTATCTTTAAAAATGTCAGACATACAGAAAAGATGAGAAATAATGCAGCAAACACCTGTCTGCCCTCTACCTACATTCAACAATTGTTCCCATTTTGCCACATTTGTTTTATCTCTTCTGCTTTTTTTTGAGGAAAGATTGCAGTCAGCACCACCCTTTACTCCAGAATACTTCAGTTAAGTCTCCTAAGAATAAGGACACTCTTCTCCATTGCCACCTCAGAATTAATAATAACCTCATACTATCATCCGATATCTGCTATCCACCCCATATTCACTGTTCCCTAGATGTCATAAGTCTTTTATAGAGGAAATTCTTAAAATTTGATCCTACCAAGATCTATACATTATATTTGGTTGTGGCCTATTATTTTTCCAGTGCTGAGGATCAAACTCAGGGCCTCACACATGCTAGACAAGCACTTTATCACTGAGCTAAATCCATCATTGGTTATATTTTTAAAGTCATTTTTACTTCTAGACGAATCTTCACATGCTCTCTCTCTCTCTCTCTCTCTCTCTCTCTCTCTTTTTAGTTTTTAATACTGTTGACTCTTGACTCTTGGAAGAGGAGTCCTGGATGGTGGTTGTGTAAATGACTATATTCTACAGTTGTCTAAGTGTTATTTGAGTCGTTTCACTGAACCCTGTGTTTCCTCAATTGCATCTAGAATACAGATTAAGGTAACATGTTTTACACGAAAGCACTTCATAAGTGGTGCTGTGTGTTCCTTGTCCATCCGACTAAGAGGCCATCCTGCTTTTAGAAAGAATAAGGTTGAGGCCAGCACGGTCACTCAAGGAGAGATGGAGGTCTGGAGGGTCACAAGGTTTGTGGTTCCAGGCAAGCCCTGCAAAAAGTTCTTGAGACCCCCTCTCAACCAACTGCTGAGTGCAGTGGTGTGCACCTGCCATACCAGCTTTGTAGGGGAAGTACAAATAGAGGATCGTGGTCTGTGCCTGCCTGCATCAAGTGAGACCCTATCTCAAAAATAGCTAACACAACAAGGGCTGGAGGAGTGGCTTAAGTGGTAGCTTGTCTGCCTAGCAAGAAAGGGCCTAAGTTCAACTCTCAGTACTGCCAAAAAAAGAAAAAAAGTTTGATTGCTTGTGTGTGGAGGTGGGAAGATCTCTCATCTCTCCCTGGTAGAGGTACATTTCTCCATGACAGTTAGTAACTGATCCCTGCAGTGCAGATGCTTTGAGATCGTGTGAGTGCCCTGTTTTGTAGCAACCTTTCCCTCAGTGATCACCTCTCCTGGTAAAGTAAAGAAACCTAGTTGATGGCCCAGTTGGAGCTGGAGCTCACCTGCCTCTGGGCCTGGCACCCAGCACACACTCTTCTGCTCCTGTCTTTTCTTCCCTGTGGAATGCCAGCCCAATCAGAGGCAGAGTTAACCTACTGGCTGATTCAGGGTCTTTGTTTTGTTTTGTTTTTCGCATTGCTGGGGTTTGAACTCTGGGCCTACACCTTGAGCCACTTCACCAGCCCTTTTTGTGATGGGATTTTTTTCAAAATAGGGACTCATGAACTATTTGCCTGGGCTGGCTTTGAACCACAATCTTCCTGATCTCTGCCTCCTGAATAGCTAGAATTGCAGGAGTGAGCCACCAGTGCCCAGCTGGTTCAGGGTCTTTACTTTTAGAAAGTTTTCCGATTTCCTAGATGCTGATTTATTTGATAGTCTTTATCCATAATTATGGAATACTGCTTTATTCTAGTAAAACTTCATTAATTTTGAGTTGTCTGAATTAGCGTGCAATCAAGAGTTATAGTTTCATGGATGTGAGGGCAATCTGGCTGCGACATCTGTCACCCCATTGATCGCCAGGGTTGATTCAGCTGATCTGGCTGGCTAGGCGGGTGTCCCCTTCCTCCCTCACTGCTCCATGTACGTCCCTCCCGAAGCTGCGCGCTCGGTCGAAGAGGACGACCATCCCGGACCGTTCTTCAGTCAAGGGTATACGAGTAGCTGCACTCCCCTGCTAGAACCTCCAAACAAGCTCTCAAGAGTTATAATTTAATGAAATGCATTTTCTATACTGTTAAATACCTATGTTGGCCAAGTGTTCCCCTAGGGGGGCCTATAAAACCTCTGTGGCTTTAGTGATCTGTTTAAAGATCATTTTACAGTTAATATAATATTTGAATGAAGATAAAGTTGTGCTGAAGGAGTTTCACAACAGGTTAAAAATAGCAGGATCCCTGGATATGGATCTAGTCCAGACTTCCATTTCTGCTTTTGACACAGAGAGTGCCTCTGAGCAGCTTATGTATTTCTCAAAACTTCTGTTTCTTCTTCCCCAGAAAGACAGGGATAGCAATTTCTCTCTCCTGGGGCTAAGGGGATTAGAAAGAATATCTATAAGGAAGCTGGAGCAGTGTCAGGCACACATTAGGCCCTCTGTGGATGATGATGTTACCATCCTCGTAACTACAATACATGCTTTCAGGGGTCCCATGGAAGAACATTTCCCAAATGCCTGGCAACTTGTTTTCTGAATTAAGTTAAGCATTTCCTTTTTTTTTTTTTCCTTTTTTGAACAATGTCTTTGCCATTAGCTCTCTTCATAGAGTACATAGTGTAAAAAAAGTTTAACCCAACCAGCAAGGTCACTGAACTCCAGATGAGCATGTGCCCAAACCAGATGGCTTTAGTAGACATCATAACCCTCTTCCATAACCACCTAACCCTTTCCTATGTTTTCACCTTCAGCATCTCATGTGGGCCTTGAGAGAGCAGTGTGTGGACTGGAGCTTTGCTACTTCCAGGTGACAAACCTGCCTCCAAGTTCCTGGTGGCTTTATTTGGCTTGGGCTCATGGTAATAGGTAGTGGCGCTGGCCACTAGAGCCGGCCTCTTTTCTGCAGCTTGCTCTTCCTGAGTCCTTAGAGTGTTGGCTCTTGTGCTCAGCACTTGAGCTCCTGGAAGGAAGGGGTTATTTTCATTTTGTAAACAAAGAGCATGAACAGAGCCAAAATATAAGCCAAGACCCACAAATTCCAGACACTCCTCAGCTCTTGCTCTATTCCTGCCTGCTTTTCCTGCTCTTTCACACAGGTGCACTTTCTGAACACTCTCACATGTGTGGCTTTTTTGTTTGTTTGTTTGTTTTTGCTGTACTAGGGATTGAACTCACGACCTACACCTTAAGCAACTTCACCAGCCCTTTTTTGTTGTGAAGAGGTTTTTTGAGATAGGGTCTCTCGAACTGTTTGCCCAGGTTGGCTTCGAACCGTGATCTTCCTGATCTCTGCTTCCTGAATAGCTAGGACTATAGGTGTAAGCCACTGGCACCTGGCTGTGTGTGGCTTCTTCACTTCAGTTTTGGCTATGCAAACAATGCTAGTTTTCTTTCTGTATTTTTTATTGTTCAAAGTATTATCTGGAGCTTTGGATCATCTTATGGCTATTATGAGGCTGGGGATGTAGCTTAGTGGTAGAGTGCTTGCCTGTCATGTGTAAGATCCTGCCTTTGATCCCCAGCACTATAACAAACGTATGACTTGCCAGTCATTTTATGCATATACGAGTTACATGTTGGGTTTGTGAAGGTTTCCTTAGCTGTGCAGAGGATAGTGTTCCTACCTTATGGCTGAGGTGTAGTATCTGAGTAGTAGAGGAAGGGAGTACAGGAGTCTTGTTTACTAACTGATCAGGAGGGGATTTCCAGGGCCCTGAGTACTTTAAGGTTACCTGTTGGTTTTCACCTTAAACAAAAGAATCTGTTTGTTTAATGCTATTTGACTATAAGGAGAATCAATAATTTTAAGAGGTACTTACAAGGATTATCTTTGCTGTGACTTATTCTATGTGCAGAACTAATCAGTGGGTCTCTTTTAGATTACTCCACATGTAACCTACAGTTATACATGTAACCTACAGTTTTTCAGCTTGGCAGTATTGTCCTTTTGGACCAGATTATTCTTTGTTTTGGGGGGGAGGGTTCTGTCCCATGCATTGTAAGATGCTTAGCAGAGCTCCCAGGCCTATACCCACTCGACACCATAGCAGCCCCCCTTTACAACAACCAAAAATGTCTCCAGACATTACCAGATGTCCTTGGGGGACATGGTTGACCCTGTTTGAGAACCACTATGTCTGTTCAGTGTATGCCTCACTTAGGAAACTCATATTAGCTGTGGAACACACTAGAAGGGCAGTATGTCATCCCCAAAGTATGAGAACGGTGGATTGTTAGAACTTGCTAAGTACTTGGAGGCTAAAGAAGATGCTAGATGTTGCCTTGACAATGACAAGCTCAGAGATAGTCTCCTTCCTGGAGGGGCTCCTAGCTCACAGGGCATTGAGAATAGGGATGAGGGATTCTACCTGAGGGCTTGGATGCATCCACTTGAGCCCATTGCTGACAGTAGACAACATGAGAGGGCCTCTTGACATGAAGGGTCTATATAGAAGGAAATAGGCATGGCAGTCCATTGTGGGCTGGAGAATGCCCCAGAAAAAGCAGCAGTATGCTTAAGGGACTCTGAAGAGCCTTCCTTAATCCATTTCAGGCCTCTTCTATTGTGGGCACTTCAGAGGATGGTGAATGAAATCACTGACTGTCAAGTCAGAGGCTGTTCTTACCTCGTGCTCCATTTGGAGTGTTTCTTTGAGAACCTCTCTTGTAAAGCACTTTTACCACAGTGCCTCTACTGGATCTCATGTAGTCCCTCAGAGGCACATACACCGTTTGTATCTTTTGGGCCATAGAAGAATGGGAGCCCAGTGCCCTCCCAGTCCTGTTGGCACTGTCTTCTAGATAGATGGTAGTGACATGTGGATAAACATGCTGTGCTTGCTCAGTGCCAGTCCTGTAATCCTCACAGCCACCCTGAGACACAGGTACTCTTAGTATCCCCATCTTATAGATGAGGATATTGAGTCATAGAGAGGTTAAGTGACCTGCCCAGGATCACACAGACAGCAAACAGTACAGCCAGGCAGTCTGGCTCTGGCGACCTTGCTTTTAGGTAACAAATGAAGCAACTCCTTATTGTTAAATCGCTCTTATTAACTGTTCACCACATTCCACAAAGATGTTAGAAAAGCAGAGACACTTCCATCCCTTCCATCTCTGGTTTTTTGTTTTTTGTTTTGTTCCAGCATAGATTCTATACAGCTCCCTGGGAGTGGGAACAGAGTCATGCCAGGCTGTTGCCCACCCTGTGAGCCTATATAGTCCCCAGGCCCAGATAGGGTTGGGTTTTGCTATGGAATATCTCTGACAAGAATTCCACTTGTCAGCCTATTCTAGAAATCATGCACCTACCACAGCAGGATTGTGAACCACTGAAATTACCCTTGGGTCTGTGAGAAAAAGACTTCTTTGCAGACCTGTGATATCAGCAGACATGCCCTCCTTGCTGTTTCATTTGGCTTTGTCTTCATTCTAAAGGGCATTTTGTGAATAGGCAGATTCCAGTCAAGCCATTTTGGAGAGAAGGAGTAAGGGAGTGGGGGCTCAGTATGATCAAGAGTACAGTTTCATGCGGAGGCTATGAGGTGGGGTAGCGTGTAGGAAAGAGGCCATAGAGAAAGAGGGTACTCAATCAGGGTCCTTCTCGGCTTTGACACTTCATTTTAAAGACTTGGACTCTTGTTATTTTACCTGTCACTAAATATTGATGGGTGTCAGGCACTTTTGTGCTTTTTCTGTATTTCCTTGTTCACAAAGTTGCATGCACAGTAGATCAGGACTCATGTGGGGCAAAACTGTTTTTTGTTTGTTTTTGTTTTTTGCAATACTGGGGATTGAGCCCAGGGCCTCATACATGCTAGGCAAGTGCTCTACCATTTGAGCTATGCCATTAGCCCTTTTATTTTTATTTTGTTTTTGATATAGGGTCTTACTTAGTTTTGTCCAGGCTCGTCTTGAACTCATGATCCTTCTGCCTCTGTGTCCTTAGGATTGTTGGGATTACAGGCATGCCCGGCTCAAACCTGTTTTTTTCATACATTCGTCTTCTCAAAATGCTCTTTCTCCCAGCCTTTGTTCTTGTCTTTGAGCTTTCCTAGGTTCTTAAACTTGTCTGTATTCTTCATGGGCTTTTCTATTTTCTTAGAAGACATTTTCAGTTAATAATATGAAATAATATAGAAAGATGAGGTAGTTAACAATGCTTTTAAAACAGTTAAGATTTAGCGGAAAGAAAAGGAAAACAAAACAAAACAATTGAAACCCAGCCACAGCACACATCATGTCCTTGTGCCCAGACAGTGTGCAGTATGTGTCATGGCTGAATCAGTGTGGGGCCTTCGGGGCAGGCTTTCTTTTTGGGCTAAAATACTTGTAGGTTATTACAGCAAGCAAGGCCCTCTTACCCTGTGGGGAGGGGTGTGGGGGAGTATGGAAGAAACTTAGTAAGACATTTGATCATTTGAGTGAGCATGTGTCACACACACGGCTTTCTTCACTTGTTGGCTTTGCTGTTGGTTTTTTGAGGCAGCAGACCGTAGATTCCAAATTGCTGTTTCCACAGCCATCCCCAATCTGGTCTGAGCACTGGAGCAAACCTGGATCCAGAAGCCCAGGAGGGGCTAGAGACAGGGAGATGTGTTGGGGCCTGCAGACACAGTGTAGGAAGACATAAGTGTTTTTTATGTCAAGAGCCCTGGTTTTATAATTCTATCCTCAGAGTTCTCTGTGAGAAACTTCATTAGTTGCTGGAAAAAAATTCTGATTCTGTTATACAAAGTTAGAGTATTCAGAGATGTTTTTAAATGCCTAGCAGTCCATTTAGGAGATTACATTGATTTTTTTCAGTGAGTGTTTAGATAAATGATTTATTAATATCCTAAATAGAAAAGAATCTTTAGGGAAACATCCATCAAGCATGCTGTGATCTTGCTGTGGAGCTAAGTTCAAATGTCACTGCTGTGGATGGTATAATATGCTGGGATCTTATTCTCCCAATAATGGAGGTCCTAGAGCCAGGCCTATGTAGACAGTAGTTCAGGTTTGGGGTAATGTGAAGCATAAGGGTGTGGAAGGGGCACCATCTGAGGTGTTTTCTGGCCTCCACTCTGTGGTATGGGAACTACTGAACCGTACCAGGTGACTCCTCAGTCCTCACTCCACTGGCTGCAGCTGCTGTGATACTATGTGGTAGGACCTTAGTCTAGATCAAGGTGGCACCCTGGTGTGTCTTGCAGGCTCCTGGGCCCACTGTGCTATCCTCTTCAAGCTCTTCCTGCACTGCAGACATTGCAAAGCACCATGGTCTTCCCCGTAGCCTGGGCCAAGCATAACTTCCCTGTTATCAGATGCTGTGTGATGCAGTAAGATGCCCCGAGATACCCCTTCCGCAACTCCTGTCCCTGTCAAACCTATTTTCGTCTCTTGTCCTCACCCATGTTCTTTCCCCCAAATGCCTTTCTCCTTCCTCCCCACCTAGATATATCCTAGCCATCTTCTAAGAAAGCCTCCCTAATGACATTAGCCCGAGTTCTTCTTGGAAGTCCATAGGACACCTGGTCTTTGTTATACAAGGCAGGCCCCTGCATGGTCCTGCCTCTCTCTGTCCCTGGGTCTGGTCTGCCTGCCAAGCCTGTGCTGGCACATGGTAGAATGTGTGGTGCTTGGGGAAGTGCTCCAAAACAAGTCTGTTCCTGAGCACACAAGATTAGGAAGGTGGGAGGAGACTGGAATCTTTATCTTTTCAATTATGTGCTAAATACTTAAGCATGCATTTCCTAAGACATGATGGATGTTCTCTTACATAGCACAGGACAATAATTGAAGCTCAGGAAATTTAACAATTTGTTACCAATCTATAATCCATATTCAGATTTCACCAGTTACCCAAATACCATCACAGCTGTATTCCTGGTTCAGGGTCACACTTTGTATCTGGTTACCACATCTCTTTGGTCTCTTTTAATCTGGTACAGTTCCTCAGCCTTTCTTTTTCTTAAAGATGTAAAATGTCCTAGATTGGGTTTGCCTGATGTTTTCTTGTAATTATATCCAAGTTACATGTTTTTAGCAGAGGTGCTGCATAAGTGATGTTGAGGCATCCTCAGTGTGTCCCAAATTGAGGCACCACTATGAAGTTAATTTTTCCCTTTATAATTAATAAGTAATTTATAGGGAGGAGATGTTTCCCTTTTTTTTCCCCCAACGTTGGGCATTGAACCCTGAGTCCCACACATGGTAGGTATTTTGAGACTATGTAAATGTAAGATCTATTTTCAGTGTTGTGTGCTTGGGAAGTTGAGGCTGCAAACAGAGAGTGAAGGTACTTGACATTTGAACCTGTACAAAAGTGGATGAAGAGATCTTTGCCCATGAAGGAGTCACTGGTATGGAGCTTGCCCTTCTGCTATAAGCATGCAGAAAACAAGTCAAAATATATGAAACATCTGTTTGTAGACATTGAACAAAAGGCTGCTCACAGCCTTTTGTTCCCAAGGGAAAGGAAATGAGGTGAGCCCTATGGTCTTCCCCCATCATTCTGCCTGGAGACAATTTTATACATCTCAGAGCAGTGTGGAGGAACCTAAGGAGAGCCTCAGTGGTCTTGCTGTGTTGAGAAGGCAATGTTGAGAAGGCCAGAGCACAGGGATTTGCAGGAGATGATAAGGAGAAAAAAGAAATACACAAAGAAAAAGCTCTGCACATCTGCTCTGGGACTTCTTGAGACTTTTGGCTAATACTAATCTGTGTACCTGGAGTGAAACTTGTGAAGCATAGTGAAGAACAACTGGTGGGGGTACCTAAAGAGAGGACTGGGAGACACTGTAGTTTTTGCAGTGATAGTGAAAGGACCTAGTTGGACACCTGGGGAATTTAGTTGGTGCCTCAGAAGAGTCATACCTTAGTGTTGCACATAGCACTAAGAGAATAGCACATAGCTTAAAAAAATAAGCCTTCATACCTATATTTAAAGCAAAACTTTTTTTTTTTTCTACCAGGCTCTCACAACACAGATCACTTTTGATGCTAGATGTGGAGGGGTTTTCCTCCCTGGTTCTTGACTCATAACTCTCTCTCCAAGGCAGGTCAGAGAAACTAGAATTTCTTTTTCCCAAGGGGGTTAATTCTGCAGTGATTTCTGCCACAGCAGGCACCTGCTGTCAAGTTCATCTTGACACTATCTCCTTGGAGTTAGGGTCAGATTCCACAAGTTGCAACTGAGACTGCCCCTCCTTCCCCTGCTTTAGATGCCAGTTCAAGCTCTAAGTTGTTTTATCCATGCTTCTGGACCCACCAGATAGACATCAAGTTTCCCTCAACCCCCATCTTGAGTTCAATTAACTGCTCAAGTGACTCTCACAACTCAGGGAAACATTTACTTAGATTTGCTGGTTTCTTAGAAAGAATATTACTAAGCTACAGATGAAGAAAACACATAGGGCAAGGAATGGGGGTTGAGGTGCAGAGCTTCCACACTTTCTCCAGGTATACTGCCCTCTAGAAACCTCTCAGTGTTCACCTATCTAGAAACTCTCCAAACCCTGTGCTTTTGGGTTTTTCTGGAGACTTTATTGCATAGGAATGATTGAGGAATAGACAGCCACATTGAGATGTGATTGGACAAAAACAGTATGAGCTAATGCTAATAGGTAGGGAAAGCCAGCAAGGTTGGATCCCTTCTGAAATGGGTATCTTATGATCTATAATCAGACAAGGTAGGCTAAAGAATTTCTTTATAGCCAACTCAAATACAGAAGGTGGGGAGAAAATTAGACTTTCTATGACCCATCTTAGGGAAGATAAATTCTAGTTTTTCTGGCCAGCCTTGAGGAGCAAGTTAGTTAGTGAACAAAGAACCACAGATGAAGACCAGAGATATGTATATATAGATACATATATGTGCATATATATTGATATATAACACCAACATATGTTATATAATACTGTACACAAAAATTGACTAGAAATAGATCACTCATCTAAATGTAGAAGTGAAAACTATAACATTTCTAGAAGAAAACATAGGAGCAAATCTTTCTGACCTTGGATAAAGATTTCTTAGGACACAAAAAGCTTAAGCCATAAAGAAATGATAATTTTTTTTTATTATTCATATGTGCATACAAGGCTTAGGTCATTTCTCCCCCCTGCCCCTACCCAGAAATGATAAATTAATTTCATCTAAATTAAAAATTTCTAGTCAGGCATTGTGGCTAAAGCCTATAATCCTAGCTACTTGGGAAGCAAAGATCCAGGGGATCATAGTTCAAGGCCAACCTTGGCAAAACATTCTCAAGACCCCATCTCAACCAATAAAAGCTGGGCATGGTGGCATGTGTCTGTCATACCAGCTATGTGGGGAAGCACAAATAGGAAGATTGTAGTCTAGGCCAGCCCAGGCGTAAATTGATACCCTATCTCAAAAATAACCAAAAAGGACTGGTGAAGTGGCTCCAGTGATAGAGCCCTGCCTAAGACGCATAAGGCCCTGAGTTCAACATTCAGGACCACCAAAAAAAAAAAAAAATCTATTCAGAAAATAAAAAGGAGGAAGATTTTGGATTAGGGATGTTCAACCAGCAAAGTCTATGCAAATACTCCAAAATTTGGAAGAAAGAAAAAAAAAAAACACCACTTCAGGTCCCAAGCATTTTTTTTTGTTTTTTGTTTGTGTGGTAGTGGTGGTGGTGGTACTAGGAACTCAGGGCCTTACACTTGGTAGGCAGGCACTCTACCTCTTGAACCACACCCCTAGCCCTGCTCCCAAGCATTTCAGATAAGGGATACTCAACCTGTATTTTGCAGTAATTAAGAGAGTAAATTTCAAATATTTCAGTACAAAAAATGATGAGCGAGGTGATAGATATTCTTAGCCTGATTTAGTTAGTCCATATTGTAGATGTATATCAAAACATTGCACTATACCAAAATATTTAAAATATGAACATATGACCAAGTGCTTATAACCAGAACATGAAAAAAATCTTAAAACTCAGTAAAAGACAAAACAGTTTAAAAATAGGCCTAGACTATAAATAGACATTTCTCCAAAGAAGATACACGAATAGCAAACACATGAAAAGATGCTCAATCTCATTAGTCATTGGGGAAATGCAAATTAAAATAATGAAGAGATACCAGAATACACCCACACAAATGACTAAAATACAATACCAAGTGTAGAAGAGAATATAAACTTTGGAACTCTCATACTTTGCTGTTGGAAATGCAAAATGATACAACCACTTTGGAAAACTATTTGAAAGTTTCTTATAAAAAAGATTTCATGTCCCACCCAACCCAGCAATTTGATCTATAGGTTACCCAAAATTAAAGCCCACATATGGCCACAAAAGGACTTGTGTATGAATATTCATAGAAATTCCATCCATAATTGCCCCAAACTAGAAGCAATCCAAATGTTCATCAACATATAAGTGAATAAGTTATAGTCTGTCTGTATAATATAATATGTCAGCAACCAAAAGGAATAAGCCACTGATGACATGCAATAATATGGTTGAATCCCATGGTTGAATATACTGAGCTAAAGAAGCTAGGTAAAAAAGATACCGTATGACTCCATTTATATGAAATCCTGAAGAGGTAATTCTAATCTATAGTGACAGGTTAATGGTTGTCTTGGGGATGTTAGGAGTGGGACTGATTGCAAAAGGACTTGAAAGAACTTTTTGAGGTGATAGAAATTACTGTATCCTTATATAGTGAGGGTCACATCAGTTTATATACCTTTCTCAAACTCATTGAACTGTATGCTTAATACAGGTACATTTTGGGTATATACCTCAATATTTAAAAGAGAAAAGGGGGGTATAAACGCAAAATGATCAGTCTGTTCTACAAATTCTACTGCTTGCCCATATAAACTTCAAACTCACTAAAGGAAAACATAATCCAAACAATTAGCCATGTCATTAACAGTCATGATATATAGCCCCAATTAAAAATTACTGGACATGTGAAGAAGCAAGAAATTATAACCTATAATTAGAAGAAGTCAATCAATATAAGTATACTAAGAAGTTACAGAGATTATGAAATCACCTGAAGAGGATTTTAAAACAGTTGTGATAAACATGCTGGAGGTTTAAAAAAAAAAATCAGGTCATAATGCTGAGTACAGTAGAAGACATTAAAGTGAACCAAATGGAACTTCTAGAACTGAACAAACAATTTCTGAAAAATTCACTGGATAGACTTAATAGAAAATTCAAACTTTATAGAAGAATAGTTGAGTTAAGTTGGCAGCAGAACTTTACAAATTCAAGCAGAGAGAAGGAAAATGAACAGAGCCTTAGTGATTCATTGAAAAATATCAAAGGTCTGGTGTGTAATTGGATTTCCAGACAAGAGAAGAGAGGAAAGGAGAAAAGGTATTTGAAGAAATAGGCTGAATATTTTCCAAAGTTGATGAAAACTGTAGGCTCACAGATCTAAGAATTGCAATGAACCCCAGGAGGATAAATGCAGAGAAAATGGCACAAAGCTGGGCATGGAGAGTCAAGCCTGTAATCCTTGCTACTCAGGAGGACTGAGGTTTAAGACCAGCCCCTGCAAAAAAGTTCTTAAGACTCCCCTCTCAACCAGTGACTTGGCATGGTGGTACACACCTGTCATCCCAGGTACATGGGAAAACACTAAAAGGAACAGTCTAGGCTGACCCAGTTATAAACCGAGACCCATCTCAAAAATAACCAGTGCAAGAAGGGCTGATGGAGTGCTCCTAGCAAGCATGAAGTCCTGAGGTCTACCCCCAGTACTGAGTCAGAACTACCCTCCTTAGCTGTAGTAGTTTTAAACTACTGAATTTTGGAGTAATTTGTAACACAGTGGTATATAACTTAATACAGCAAAGCTGAGTATGGAGAGTATGGAAACTTAATCCTTATTTTCCAAAAGTCTACAATCTGCTTAAGAAAACAGATTACTTGAACTAGTAACTGTCCTGAACTTGTGTGCTGAGTGGGCAAAAATTGATTCCCCTATATCTACCTATGGGTGGAAAAGTAAGAACTTAGTAATTGAATGTCATCTTGGTGAGCAGGGCTTCTAGAATCCCACAGGGTGGGTGATAGCATTGCTACCCCTCCTGAGCTCTTGAAGGTGGTTTCAACAGACTCAGAGACAACAGCAAACATAGCCAACACAGAAGTTGGCTGCCTCTTCAGTCTTAAGGGTCTCAGAGAAACAGCTTGTCATATTCTTAAATTCACCTTCCCCTTAGCAAGCCAACCTGATTGTTCACCGCTTATATATTAACTGGTAGGAAATTTAGCTGAATTAGTGACAGAAACTCATTACAGACTATTTTTGTTGTATAATGAGCTTTTGAGTTATGCGTGGGAGTCAAACGGGCCAATAGTTGAAACGGAGCCCACTCGTTCCGTGTGTGGTTACTTTTTACTCATTTTCAGTTTTCTCAGTTGTGTCTTTGTTTTAGTCCCATCTGTTTAAGGAGGCACTTGATGGATTCCTTCCTCTTTCAAACATACCAGCAGACCTATGAGCTCTCTTTCAAGTGCTAGAGTCCTAGCTTGTGTTCAGGGTAGAGCTTGGATTTGTTCTCTATCATGGGCATTCTTAGGTATTTCCCAGTCACTGCTCTTCCCTGAGAAAGTGCCCAGCCTCAGTCTAAGCACCTGATTCTGATAGCAGAATGTTTTTATTTCTTGACAGAGTATTTTAATTCTTTTTTGTTGTTCTGTACTTGCCTACCCACTCTGGCTCCTCTTGCAAAGCACCAAGTATGGGAAGAACTTAACCAAGTCTACAGATAGCTTGGTTGAAGAGCAAGTCCAAAGGATGAATGCTGACCAGGACTCTTGCCTGGTTGGAGAATCTGAGGACTGGTAGGAGAGCCCTATGCCTCCTTTTCTCCCAGGGTCTCATGAATTGTGCCTTGCCCTTCTGAGTGCAACCTGGCACAGGCAGGCCTATTTCAAAGGAGAAACTGCAGGACCAGAGCATGCTGGCTCTCCGTAGTTGATTTATGTCAATTCTAGACTTCTAGGAAGGGTGGAGCCGGAGAGGACAGTTCCATAAACATCACCCAGCAAGCCCCTCTCCAAAGCCCTAGATGCTGAGGTGGCTTTCTCTCACTACATGTATGTTTCCTTGAGGGTTCATAGCCCTCAAGGAAAGAAGCTGGAAGGCAAACCTCCTTTTTGACTTGCAATTCCTTCAAGCTTTCTATCCAGCTTTAGTCCTTGGAGCCACTCACTATCCATTCTGCATAGTAGGACAATGGATGCAGAAACACTCAATGGTGCCTTTCATGACTACCATCTGCATGATGGGAGTTTCCTCGGTGCCTGCTCATAGAAGGAGAATTGAGAGATCCATGTAGATGGAGCACTAAAGTGAGTGCTGAGAGTTCAGCAGTCCCACATGACTGAAACACAGCTTTCCCTGGCAGCCTACACTACTGGTGCTCAAGACTTTAGGCTAGTCACATTGTATTTCCTCTGGCACTGGTGTATTCCTTCTTATCTATCACTTCTTTCTCACTCCCAGTCCACCTGTTCTTCCTCAGTGGAGAAGAGGTAGAAATAGCTGTGAGAGGAACACCATGGTTCCTGAAGTATCCATCAGATACTCTGGATGGGATTCCCCCCGCCAGCCAAAGGAGGACTACACATATAGCTCATAGGGGGCTGTTGATCTCGTCACTTACAGTTCCCATCCTCCTTGGGGTCAGGTTGTTATTGTGAACTTAAGGCTTCCTTGGCTGCTGTCTGATACCCTACCTATTACTACATGATTCCCAGGCCTGGGGAACAAGGACATGTGCTCTCAGATTCTGGCTGGTTACACAACTTTGAAAAGCAAAGACTCTAGTGCTGAGCTCACTGGGCTGAGGAGCTCATGGAAAGGTGTTAAATGTAGTTGTATAAGTCTGGTGTCTGTAACTGGTCTTCTGTTAATTGTTCTGCCAAGGGGGACTTAATTTGCTTCTATCAGAAAAATTATATGAAATATTCCAGTGTTCTGAGAAGAGCTTTTTGCCTGGTGAGTATGTAGTACCTTTCACCAAGCCAAAGGATGCTCTTGCAGCATTCCTCAGTTGCACAGTAGAGAGTCTTTCTGAAGATTTGTCATCTGCCATGCTACTGGCAGTCTAGCCAGATCCTTCTGAAGGTAATGCCACCCTGGGTATATTCTGTTGTGAAGACATGTGGTCTTTTAAAACTTTATGGAATTAGTCCACTGAATTTGAACTTGTCCTTGTCTCTTGGTTTTAAAGCTGCGCCCTTGGAGATGTTTCTCTTCATCCTGTCAGGACACATGAATTTAGGGAAGCTCTTGGGACAATCAGGCAGGCAAGTACTCATCAATCACAAGGAGGGCTTCCAGACCAAAGAATGATTCTAGATCAGCCATGATTGTGGAATTTCTAGACCAGGTGATGGAGGTGGTATAACCTGGAAGTAATATGCACAAGTCCTTGCATCAAACTGCCTGAATTTGGGCCTTGGCCTCATGACCACCATGCCACATAATGGTAGTTTTTCTAGTGCTATATGACTTCATCCCAGATGAGTTTCTCTCTCTAAACTGTTTCTTGTCCTCAAGATAAAGGTGGTGATTTCTCAACCTGATGGGCTCTTGTGAGAATTGACCAAGATAAGTTGTTTAGCATAATAGGTGCTGAGTGAATGTTAGCCCACTGTGGTCCACTTTGGCTGGCTGGCTTTCACAGCAGACATTCCTAAGGCGGTGAGACAATTCCTAATGTGTCATTAGTTACTAGAAGTGGAAAAATACAGACCACTTAATCCAAGACTCCATGTACCGATGGAATTGGAGAGACTGAGTGACTTGCCTGAGCTTCCCAACAGGCCAGAGACTAAGCCAGGACTAGACCCAGCTGTCCTGACTCCCAGACCTCTATTCTTGCTCCTTCATCACCTAGTCTTGCGCCATTTCTGTGCTTCCTGCTGCAGCACAGGTTTACTTATGTTCAATGTTTGTCCCAGAGTTTATTTTGACTATGGCATGAGAAAAGGAACCCTTCCACCTGTAAACCTACCTTTTTAACTCATGCTTTACTACTTGTCCCCAAGAGCCTATAAGCACAGAGCCTGGAGCGGCAAGCAGTGGGGAGGTGGCTAGAGCATGTGGCAGCAATGGTGGAAGGACACAGCATACTCTTGGGAAACATGAGGCTTTCCTCCACCCTACTCCCAGGTGCCAGAGCAGCTAGTGGAAGGAGCACCCATAGACAGGGGTTGTCAGATGACCCAATGTGGAGTCTTCCCTGTAAAGTGAACTTCAGTTTTAACTTGAATTAAGACTTGCCACACGTCCTGAAGTTTTGGATCATGCTTGTGTTATATTTATAGACCCTACCCACTTTCAGGATCAAATGACCTTAGAGAGTTGCTTTATCATCTAGATTTACATTTTCTAAATTTTTTGGAGGCTCTTCTTAACTTTTGGTAACGCCATCTCTACTTTTGCTAGTGCTATAGAAACCTGAGTTTCATAAGCTTTATGTTTTGTACCCAGAGGCCAGGTTCAGTGAGTACTGATGCTGATTCCTGGCCAGTGAGGGGTTAAGGGTTAGCAGTATCTTGGTTCTGGCTCTACCACTTGCCACCTGTAGGACTTCAGCAAGTTCCTCAACTGCTCTAAGCACCAGTTTCTTCATCTGAAAATTAGGATACTTCTATCTACCTCCTGTGGTGAGTGAGGGGTGACTGATTTAATTTATCTAGAGTGCTGGGAGCTATCAGTATTACTGATGTTGACAATATTTTATCTGGTAAGGCTGTCTCAGAAATCCTCCTGGGAACTCATACTGGTTTTAGATCATAGATGAGGCTGTTTATCTTTGAAGGTGAAGGAAGATATTGCTGGGGGCCATTTTGGGATGAACCTGGCCTTGCCAGTTGCCTTTACACTGTTCCCTCAAGTAAGCTAGCTGCTCATGGGAACATGCAGTACTCACCAGGACTGCTGGAGGATAGAGGTGGGTGGCCCAGTGGTCTCTTCACAACTGCAAAGGAATAACACTGAAGGTATATAATGTATAGCTGGTAAGAGGACAAGTGGAATCATCTTTCTAAATGAAACATACTGCATTGGGGGTTTTCTCCTAGTATAATTCTTAGAGTTGAGTGACCTGGTCAAGTTGACAACTTTGCCTCTGTGTTTAACACCAAGATCTTTACCCTTTCCTTCAAGGTTCGCAGTACCTATTTCCCAAATATTTTAATCTTTGCTAATCTGGTTGAAAATAATGACTAATTTGCATGTTTAAAATCTGTGTTATCAAGGTTTCTTGTCTTATGAGTTTATCAGCCATCTTGTTTCCTTGTGTCAAACGGAATCCCCCGTGAGATACACAAACAGTGATAATGCCCCCTCACTCCTACTGTGATCATTATCGTTAGCAGATGGTACCACAGCCCTGCTCCCTGGGGAAGCAGTGGCTTCAAAGAAGCCAGTGTTCAGCGGCATAAGTATATTTATTTGCTAGGTGACAGTTTAATGGAATTTTTTTTGTTTGTTTGGCGGGGAGGGGAATTGGTTATAGTTTTTCTGTCTTTGGCTCAACCTCCATGTAGGAAGATTAAACCTGCCTAACCTAGAACTTGGGCTTCATTTGATCCAGAAAAAGTCAAGTCTTAAACAACAACAACAAAAAAAAAGTCAAGTCTTTACCAAAACTGTTCATAAGCACTTAGACTGGTTTTAAATCTAGGTCATCTAGTTCTATCTTCTAAGACCAGATATAGTGAGGGAAACCTTAACCGGCTAGCTCATCCTGCCTTGCATTAGTGGGAAGAAAGGAGCTGGGGCGGGGGGCGCGGAGAGAGTTGTCCTCTGGCAGTTTTGCTGGTAGCTTCCTTTGTCCAAGACTAAAGCAATTTCAGTCCCATTTCAGAACAAGTGGTTTGCAAGCTAAGCTTCTGCGAGAACCCATCATGAAAATTCGTGGAACTTATTGAAGTCAAAATAAATACCCAGACAGTCTTCAAGAAATAGGTCTTGAGTGACAGACTGAAATGAATTCTTTTGTTTAACAAACATTGTTCAGCTGCCTGTTTTGAGCCAGGCTTTGTCTAGATGCCAGGAATGAACAAGGACAAACAGAATAGAAGCTCCTGGCTCTACAGAGCTATCTTCCTAGTGGAGAGAAGACAGTAGTCAAGAAAACAGATAGGAGCTGGGCTCAATGGCTCACACCTGTAATCCTAGTTGCTCAGGAGGTGGATCAGAAGGATTGAAGTTCCAGGTCAACCCAGGGAAAAAGTTCATGAGACTCCCCCTCCCCCCACCAGCAACTAATAAAAAGCTGGTGTAGTGGTGCACATCTGTCATCTCTGTTACATGGGAAACATAAATAGGAGGATCAGGGTTCAGGCCTGCTGGGCATAAATGCCTATCTCTAAAATAACCAATAACCAATGCAAAAAAGGATGTAGGCATAGCTCAAGTGGTAGAGTGCCTGCCTAGCAAGTGCAAAGTCCTGAGTTCAAACCCCAGTACCACCAAGGAAGGAAGAGAGGAAGGAATGAGGGAAGGGAAGGGAAGAAAATTTCTGAGATGAGTAGTGTGGAGGAACTAAACAGGGAGTTGAGGTTGAGGAATGGACAAGGTACATACCTGTTGACACAGTGCCCTGGTGAGAAGAGTGAACCAACCACTTGGTGAGCTGTGAGCAGTGTTGTAGACAGGAGAATGGGGGTAGAGGCAATACAGAGAGGAAGTCTGTGTGGCTGTAGTGAATGGAGATGAGGTCAGAGAGAGTAGACAGTGCCTCCCTCATATGGGACCTTGACCACAGAAGGAGACTGCCTTTTATCCCAAATGCTGAGGAAAGCAATTGGGAGGGCTTTGTGTTTCTGTGTTTTAATTTTATGGAGGAATCATATACTTAAAGTAAAATGCATAGATCTTAAGTGTGAAGTTTGACAAATTTATGTGTCGTAGGAGTTTTAAATGGAGTGGAGAATGATGTCATTTTGTTTATATTTTAAGGAGACCCCACCAATAGCAGTGTGGAGGATGGATGGATAAATGGAAGGACAAGCAGTATTTCTATCTTGTTAGGTAAAATAAAATGCTCTAAGCAGGCCATTTTGTGGGAAACAGTGAGAGAAAGTGGCATTTGGCACTATTCTTCTGCTGTCCTTGCCCCAGGAAAAGGCCAGCTAGAGGGGCAAGAGGAGTGAGTTTGACTCAGGTTTGTGCAGTTGGCTTTGGCTCAGCTCTGCAGGGGCTGCAGCCCTTCCTTGATAGAGGTTTTCTCTCAGACAAGGCACTCTTTGATTGAGGTGAGCAGATATGGCCTGGCTTCTGCCTTCTCACTAGACCCACCCAACTTGGCTTTCTCTCTGCTGAAGATGTCAATCATGTGCTGTTTGTAATTGGACAGGCATGTGGATGTTATGTGTTTGATTCATGAGTTGTTTGAACAAAGTCTTCCATCAACCTTTTCTGGTACCTGGATTCCTCCATTCAAATGTCTTGTGCCTGAATATTAAAGTACCATGAGTTGCTACTCTGTATGATGGGAGGTGGCAGTAGTTGATTGGATTGCTTCCCGGTGTAATGGTGGAACAGGATATAGGACAGGTAGGTTTGGAGAGTTGTTCTAGGATCCTGAGTTACCTGGGATGGAGAGGTCAGGTTGCAGAGGGAAGATCCAAGGTCATAATGCTTCTGAGACTAGGACAGGGTATGACTCAGCCCGGGAATAGGGAGAGTAGCCACAGAGAGGAGACGGGATATACAGTGCAGGAGAGCAGGATGAGCTGGCTCTTTTGTCTGTCTTCTTTCATTTGATGCTGATGACAACCTGGTGAGTCATAACATTACCCCTCTTCTCATGATCTTTCACTTTTTTTCTTGTAAACAAATTTGCATGTCAAGTTAATAGTAAAGACAGGATTCAAAACCACCTTTGCCAGTCTTTGAAATCCAGGCTCTGACCACTCCTCTTTTTGAGAGATATTAAGACCCCATGCCTGTCTTTAGGACCTGTCTACACAAAGGCCAAAGGATGAGAGCCTGGTTAGGAGCCCCTTGACCTGGAGGCAACTGGCACGCAACAACATCATTGAAGCAAGGAGAAGGGACCCTGTGTATGAGAGGCAGGTACCTCTGAGTGCTTCCAGCCCACAAGGCCCCTCCAGTCTCCAGCTCTCCAACTTCTCCTCCTCCCTTTGCTCTCAGAGTACTCTTTCTGGCTGTGCCAGCCTTTGATTCCAGATCTTGTGTGCGCCTGCTTCAGGCTGGGCCTCTTGGCTCAGTCTGAGTTTGTTGTCTCTGTCCTGCAGGCGCACTGGTGATTAGGGAAGGATGACTGTCCCTGAGCTCTGCCTGAGCCACTCTGTGTGAGCCTTGTTGGTAGCTTCTGAGGGAGCAGCTTGATTCCCTGGGACTGGGTTTCTGACCCATCCTCCCTAAAGGACATCAAGGAACTCCAGGGTCCTTACCTATAGTCTTGTGTCTTCCCAGAATCCCCTTCCCCCCCACTACCACCCACACAGTAGTGTGAGAGAAGTATAAATTCCCACCTCTGGAGGCTTTCCTATCAATTTCTCTCAAGCCCACAGCCATTGTGAACTATGGAAATACCTAGAATCTGTTATCTTATTCCCAGTCCTCCTGTGGCTACAGGTCAAACTGCCATCCTTTGGCCCAGGGTCATTGTCCTGGTTTCTAACAGGTCTCTCTGCTCCCATGTTGCCCTCTTCAGGCTGCCCTCAGCATAGCTGCAAAGTGAGCCTGTTTAGTGGGCAGCAGCTGCTGTCCCCCACAAGTAGAAGTATGGCTCTTGCCCTGGCTCCAAGGGGAAGACCCTATTTGACTTCCCTACATCTTCCTTAGGTCTTGTCTCACCTCCCAGACTGTTATGTACACCTCACACCCCACTTCCCAGCCCCCCCCCGCTCTCCTGCCTTGCTACAGAGTTTACCTCTGCACCAGCTGATGTACCCCATATTTCACTGGCCCCTCACACTAGAATGTAAAGCAAGCAAGAATTTTGTCTATTTCATCTCTTGCCAAGTGGAACCTATCACACAGCAAGCTCCTCCATGAGCCAAGATAAGGATAGATGAATGGATTTTCTCATTTTATTTGATCTGGAGCAGCTTTCTTACTATTTCTTCTTCCTTTAATTATTTAATTAGAGAGATTTTTGATTCTGGAATATTTTAGGGAAAGGAGATGGGAAAAAGAGAAGTTACACTTCTGCTCTCCAGAAGAACTGAATCAACAACGGTGCACTGACCTGCATACCTTTCTTCTCCTTTTCTTGTCCCAAAGCCCATCTGTAAGTTACACTGGTTCCCCTACCAGTCTTACCTTACTGCATTAGTGAAGGCTCTGAGACAGCTTTGTCATTTCCTTTTTAAAATTTGAAATAAAAACAATATGAAAGAGTGGCTGCCATAACAACATCACAGACTAGGTGTATTAAATGATACACACTTTCTCTGGAGGCTGGAAGTCTGAGAAGAAGGTGCTAGTTGGCAGATTTAATATCTTCTGAGGCCTCTGTCTTTGGCTTGCAGCCTTCACATGATCTTTTCTTGGTACATTCATGTATCTATGTCCTAATCTTTTATAAGGACACTGGTCATATTGGATTAGGGCCCACCCACATGACCTCATTTAACCTTCTTCAAAAGCCCCATCTCCAAATACAAGTCACAGTGTGAGGAACTGGAAGTTAGGACTTCAGCATATGAATGAGGTGCACATGATTCAGCCGGCAGTGCCACATTGGTTTTTCTTAATATATATATGTCATATTAATATAGTATAATTACAATAATGGGTTTATTATGTAATTAACTTATATTTCTTGTATGTAGTTATAATATGTTATAATTATACCATTTCGATGTAATCTATTTGTGTATAATTATGTATAATGTATAATTTCTCCCCTTAAACTATTTGAAAGTATATTGCACCCACTCATACTTCAAGATTTATCTTCTAGGAATTAGAACATTCTCCTTGGCATATGTCGATGTCTCTTTTTTTCTATTCACAGGGATAGTCCCCCTGAGGCAGAAAAACCATTGAGCGTGATGTGGCTCTGACCCTGACCAGAGGACCATTTTGTCCTGAGCCCCAGCCCCCTCAGTGAGACTTGGCATGCTTGCATGAAGGATCTGCTTTCAGGAACCATTTAGGCCAGCAAAACCTCTTGACCTCAGCTCTAGATTCTTCAGCATTGTTGAGGTTTTTTGTCTGCAATGTGTCAAGAAATGACAGACCCCCTTGAAGTTCCACCAGCTTTTTGGTCTCTCTATATTAATATGTCTCTCCAAATGCCGGACTTGTTATTTCAATTCTTTACAGGCAGTTCTTGCTCTGCCAAATGTAGATTGTCTGTATTTATCCAGAGAGTAGATTTTATTGATTTGGATACTATTTTCTCTTTCCCTGTCACCCTCCTCTTGCAACTATTGGCAGCTTAGTACTCTGCCAGAAGTTGGTTCTTATCTGCTACCGATTGTAACAAGGCATCTTTTGTGGGCTTACATCAGTCCCTATTTCTTTTTTTCAGTACTTTTGTGGGGTGAATATCATACAGTTGGAACTTTCAGTATTTGTTTTAGTAGATAAAAACATTGTGGAAATAAATACTTGATGAGAGCTTCAGGGGGAACATACAGCCTTTAAACTTTTTGTTTCCTCTGGTTCAGATGGTTGTGTCTGCAGACAACCCAGGGTGCAGGTGCAAATCTGGTGAGGCCTTTGCCAGTTATGGTCAAGCAGTTTGCTGAGTGAGCATTCTACTCCTGCTGATTCTTCTGCAGCCAGAGTACTGCTACCTAATGCTGCAAGCACAGCCAGAATCCATCCTTCTGCAGCCAGAGTACTGCTACCTAATGCTGCAAGCACAGCCAGATTGTCCATCATCTGCACAATTATTTCAAATGAACTCCAGCAGATCTTTGAATCTGCTCAAAATCTTCCCCGACTCTTCTTCTACTCTAGGATTCATTCTAGACTCCTTGGCCCACCACTGAAAACCCTCCCTCATGATCCCTGCTCAATTTGTCCACCATCTTACCTCTATTTCTCTAGTAGGTTCTCTTGTTATCTGCTGTATTGAAGCGAAATTATGTCAAACACACTCTGCCATGCTCTGTCCCTGTACCTATGAGCTCCTGGTGTTGGCTCTGCCCAAAATATATCTTCTCTCTCCTCCCTGGTCCGTTTGGACCACCTTTCAGGACCTGGCTTGACAGTCTCCATTAGGAAAGCCTGTTCTAACTACCACCTTCCCTGCAGGCAAGCAGGGCTGGTCATCCTCTTCTCTAGCACTTCCTGCACTGTATGGTTATATGTTTGTCCCCCTAGTTGCTAGGCAGCTGACTTTACATTTGTCTTTCATGCCTGGCTTGGAGTAGGTACACAGTAAACTGGATTGATAGTTGGATCTGTCCTTGGAAAGTGCATATCCCAAAGTTAGAATCAACTACATTTCCTTTGTTGTTTCCAGTAATTATGTAAGTGAGCCTTGTCACAAAGAAAAAAAAAATCAGTTTTTGCACATGCTGTGAGGAGTCATTCTTTATAAGTTGCTAGTTCTAAAGAGTTCATGCTGATTGTCAACAATACAGGGCCTCTGTAACCTTCACTGGACTTACTGTATGTTGTCACATGTTGAGAGAGAGAGAGTACCTTAACTTAGTAGTGTAAACAGTGATAACCCAACTTATATGTGACTTATATGTGCACTTTGCTTAGTTATTGCTTTGAAAACTACTAACGTCTGTCTGTTCTTCCAGTCAAACGTTTCAGAGAACCAAAGCATGAAAGACGACCTTGGAGAATCTGGTATGTACTGAAGTGTTAACTCATCCCTACAATGCTTTTGACTGCTTGGAGTTTTTTGTTTGTTTTGAGGAGAAGTGTTGGAGTGGGTAGGGGATGTAATAGGAGAAGTTGCATATAATATTGCAATTGCAATATTATATATATATTATATATATATACATATATAATATATATATATATATATTTTTTTTTTTTTAGTGGTACTGGGGTTTTGAATTTGGGGCCTTGCACTTGCTAAGCAGGTGCTCTATATGATCATGCTTCTTCCAATTTTGGAAGATGGAAAACAATCCAAATACATTAGTCTGTGCTGCAGGCTTCTTGATCTCTATCTACCACATTTATGTTATGCTTAAGTATTGGATTCTGTAGTCTATATCTGTAAACAAAATCATCTAAGTTTGGAGATTAGTCAGACATACCTATGTAAATGCTTCTCTCTTCAGAAATAGTCTTCTTTGGTCCTAGAATAAAGGAAAACTATTTATGTACTCATAATGCTTCAGAAACTAAGTATATGGGTTTTTTCTCCTTACACCAACCAATTTTTCCATCAGTTCACACACCAGCTATGTGTCCCATAATTTAACTCAATTCTGACACTAACTACCTGGAGTAAGCATAGTCCCCACAGGTTGAGGGCTCAGTCCCACAAAACTGCCCCCACTTCAGATGCCAGTCACAATTAGTGGGTCCTCAGGGAAGCCACACTTCTTCCAACTTGGCTACAAGGTCAAGGGTTCCCATACCTTCCTCAAGCTTGGTTCACAAATCTCGGAAAAACATTATTTACATTTACTGGCTTATTATAAAGGATACAGATTGTGGTTACTTTTCTTATCACTGTGACAAAATGCCTGACATAAACAACTTACAAGAGGAATTACTTGTTTTGGCTCATGGTTTCAGAGGTTTCAGTCCATCATCATGCTGGGAAGGGCATGTCAGAGCAGAGCAGCTCACATCACTGTGGCCAGGTTGCAGAGGGAAGGGCCAGGAAGGGGCCAGACCAAGATAAAGCCCCCAGTGACACACCCACAGTAACCTACTTCCTCCAACTAGAACTTACCTCCTACCTTTCACCTCCTCAATAATGCCATCATGTTATGAATCCATCAAATCCATCAAAGGATTCATAGGTCAGAGTCCTTATGATCTACTTGTCTGGGAAATGCCACCACACCCAGACACCCCCAGAAGTGTGCTTTACCCTTCTAGGTGATTTTTAATCCAATCAGTCTGACAATTACAATTAACCAGTACAGAGATAAACAGCTAGATAAAGTAAATAAAGTCTGTAAAATTCCTGAGCACAGGACATGGGGTGCGCCATTCTCCCTGTGTATAATTTTGTTCACCAGCTCCAAAGTGCTCCAAACCCTATACTTCAAGGATTTTTTATAGAGGCTTCATCATGTAGAAATGATAATTAATTCAATCTCTAGCCCCTCTCCTTTACCCACAGGATAGGGAGCACTGAAAGTTTGAAGCTTCTGATTATAACTTAGTCTTTCTGGTGATTTTTCTTGTCCTGAAGCTCTCCAGAAGCCACAAAGAATCACCTCATTAGAACAAAAGTGCTCCTATCACCCAGTACATTCCAAAGGAGTAGGAATCCTTTGATTGGCACTGGGATCACAAACCAAAAACCAAGGCTGGAGGTATGGCTCAAGCAGTAGAGCACCTGTCTACCAACCGTGAAGCCCTGAGTTCAAACCCCAGTACTGCTAATAAATAAATAAATAACCAAAAATCAAGCAGGCACAGTGGCTCATGCCTATAATTCCAGCTACTTGGGAGGTAGAGATATGGGGATTGAAGTTCAAGCCAGCCCAGGCAAAAAGTTAGCAAGAAACAAGCTAGAAATGGTGCTGTATGGCTGTAATCCCAGCCACTCAGGAGATGAAGCAGGAGAATCATTATCTTAGGCCAACCCTAGGCAAAAGTATGAGACTGTCTCTGAAAAATAACTAAAACTCAAAAGAACTGGGGACTCAAGTAGTAGAGCTTGCTTAGCTAGCATGAGACCCTGAGTTTAAGCTCCAGTACTACGCGCACAAAAAAATAGGAAAAATTAGCACCCATGGCACTCATGAAATTACAAGGGGTTTGGAAGTGATCAGGAACCAGGAGCAGAGACCAGGTGTGTGCTCCTTAAAGATATTTAAACAAATGTCTAATACATATTTATATTGTTTGTAACCCCACAGTGGCAGTTTTTCATACATAATACGGTAGTAAAGCTTCAGAAATAGATTCCAAGCACAAAACTCCAAAACAGTAAGTCACTTGGAAAGAGAAAGTTAGCTCTTCAAGACAGCATGGTGTCCATGAGAAAAGCTGCCTCGACTTGCTCCTGCTAACAAAATAGTCATTTCCCCTTCAGAGGAACCCTTAATAAATCACTGAGATAAAGGTCCTTTATAAAATGTTTAGGTATGTACTTGCTTTATAAAAAGGCATTACTGCTGAATGTTGATAATTCTTATTTTTATTTTCCCCTTCATTGGTTCTCTCAAATCTGGGTATTTAGCTATTGCCTCAGGACTGGGGAGAGACATGCTGAAGACCTAGATCTGGGACTATCTGTGTCTCATACACATTGTCCTTTGATGACTCCCCATTGCTGCTGAGTTTAGGGGACAGTTTCAGGCCCAGGTTACAGAGTCAGTCTGGGTGATCTCTACAATTGGCTATTACCCTCCTGTCAGATGAATAACAAGTGTTGGTTCTATTTTGTGCAGGTTTTTAGATACTTCCAAACAAGCCATAGGGATGCTGTTCATCCACTTTGCAAATGTATACCTAGCAGATCTCACTGAAGAGGACCCTTGTTCACTGTAAGTGTATTTCAGTGTGAACATAGTCTGCCTTCAATTTAAAATGCAAAGTGACCTTGCTTTCTCCTGCCAGTACTTCCCCTCTAGTTGAGGAGTGCCCCTCCTTTCTTTTTGTTCCTCTGGAGCTCATCCTGTGTATGCTGACATGACCTCACATACCCAGAAGTCAGTTTCTCAGGGTTTTGACAGTTGCCTGGTGCATTGGTTTTCTACTGGTCAGTCCAAGTTTTGTCCTTTGGCTTTCTAGTACCCTTGTGTCTCCCTGGTTCCCAACCCCAGGCAGGGCAAGGTAACACTGTATGAGTGTCTCTGTGCCAGAACAGGACACAAGGGGCTTCCCTGTGGAATCAGCCACTTAAGGGCATAGTTGTTGCTGACCATTGTTGATCTCTTTGACCTAAGGATCATGGGTTGTTCCACCTTGTCAGTGCAGAGTGCCTTCCACACAGAGCCCAGAGCAATCTGTCTGAAACTTTAACCAGACCCTGAAATGCTGTCTTCCTTGCCAGTAGCACCTGAATGGTCCTTCTCAGAGTAGATGGAATGGCAGGGGAGGCTTACCTTTATCCCTGCCTAATCTCCTGCTTCCTTCCATCTGCAGAACAACTCTACTCTATATATACTTTGATCATGCCAACTTTCCAGTTGGCCCAAAGAGTTATAGCATTTACTTTCTCACAGCACAGGAATAGTGGAGCTGGACTTGAACCAGTCTGATTGGCTCCAGGGCCCACATAATGCCCTGCCACCTGCCCATCTCCCCTGTGTTGAGTACAAAGTGTAGAACTTGCCCTTTTTCCCAAGGGCAGCATACAGTAGGCTCAAGAAGTATTTAACAAGTGCATGGATGAATGTAAAGCCAGCATGTACATCTGTTGTCCTTATTATTTTCAGGCTGAATCTCAGACATGAGAATTCAGGTGTAACTATACTTTATAATAGTTAAATATAAGAGAGAGCCATAGCCTCAGGCCCGAGGAGAAATTGCTTTCTGGAAGCTAGTGCTGTTCTTTCTATCGCTGGTCCAAGAGTGACCCCTTGTGACTTTAAAGAGAAGGGCAGTGTGGAGAAAATTTCTGCCCCTTCCTTCTCCATGCTGGTTTTTTGGCCTCTGGGGACCGAACACAACATGCTCCCTTTGATATCAGAGTGCTGTGCATGTCAGAAAGCACTGGCTGGGGCAGAGAGCTGCAGGTCTTCATAAAGTGTCTCAGGCTTTAGCAGCTTAGAGGCTCCTGAAGCCACATCCCAGTGTCCTAAAGCTGATCCACAGGAATTTCAGAGCCATGCAATGTCACACAGGGTCAGTACCTGACTCAGTGACCTTGTCTCCCATTTTATCTGCCCTAGAGAGCTGGGGCCTGTGGTGAGCTGTGTTCAGCCTCATCTAGGTACAGGGTCCTGAGGGAGAGCAGATAGGCAGGGGCCTTTCCTTAGCAAGGGAAAAGGTTTTGTCAGATCTCCCATGCTCATGGATTGGAAGAATCAATATTGTGAAAATGGCTATCTTACCAAAAGCAATCTATATGTTCAATGCAATCCCCATCAAAATTCAAATGACATTCATCTCAGGGATTGAAAAATCTACCCTAAAGTTCATTTGGAAGCACAAATATGGACCACAAATAGTCAAGGCAATACTGAACAGGAAGAACAACACAGGAAGCTTCATAATACCTGACTTCAAACTATACTACAGAACCATAGTAATAAAAATAGCATGGTACGGGCATAAAAACAGACATGCAGACCAATGGAACAGCAAAGAAGACTCAGATGTGAATCCACACAGCTACTCCCACCTGATTTTTGACCAAAGGCACCCAAAATATATAGAGAAATGAAAGCCTCTTCAATAAATGCTGCTGGGAAAACTGGATATCTGCATGCAGAAAACTGAAACTAGATCTATGTCTTTCACCCTGTACAAATATAAGGACCTTAATATAGACCTGAAACTTTGAAAGTAGTGCGGGAAAGAGTGGGGAATACACTGGAACCTATAGGCATAGGCAGTAATTTCCTAAATAGTACTCCATTGGCTCAGCAACTAAGAAAAAGGATTGACGAATGGGATTACATGAAACAAAAAAGCTTCTGCACAGCAAAAGAAATGGTCACTAGATTGAAGAGGCAACCTACACAATGGGAGAAAATCTTTGCTAGCTATATCTGACAAGGGATTAATAACCAGAATATATGGGGAGTTCAAAAAATGGAACTCCCCAAAGAATCAATGACCCAATGAAGAGAGAGCAACTGAACTGAACAGAGCTTTTTCAAAGGATGAAGTCCAAATGGCCAATAACACATAAAGAAATGCTCAACATCCCTGGCAATGCAAATCAAAACCATATTAAGATTCCTATTAAAATACTTCCATGAATGAAGAACACAAACTGCAACAAATGTTGACAACGATATGGGGGAAAAGGAGTCCTCATGCATTGTTGATGAGAATGTAAATCCCACTGAACAACAGACACCTAAACAAGAATGTAAAACAAGTCATGCTAATGGGAGGAGAAGGGTAAATAAAGTAAGGAAAGTGAATATGATTCATGTACTTTATAAGTATGAATATGGAACATTCAAACTTGTTGAAGTCACCATAAGAAGAGGACTAAGGTAGAAAGGAGAATAATGGAGGGGATGAACTAATTCAGGGTATAATACATATTACATATGGAAGTGTCACATTGCAACTCCCTGTACAACCATCATAAAAAAACAAAAATGTCTTTTTCAAAAAAAGTGAAGAACAGGAAAGTACAAGTCCTGTCTGGAGGTTGGTGTCAGTGGAAGAGGGGAGGGCATTAAGAAAGGGGAGGAGGGCAAATATGGTGGAAATACTATGTATTTGTGTGTGAAAATGGAACGAGACCTGTTGAAACTCTTCTAAGAAGGCAGTGGGGGGTGAGGATGAAGAGAGGAAGAGTGAATCTAAAATATATTGTAAGCACTTTTATAAATGTTACAATGTGCCCCCAATACAGCTATAATATGCTAATAAAAAATGTTTTTTTCAGGCAGGTAGAAACTCTGGTACTCCATTTCTTCCTCTAATCCTCTGGCCTTTACTGAGGACAGTAAAGCTTTCTTTTAAAGTGTAAATGCAAGGGGTGGAAAAGTACCTCGGTGGTAGCTCACTTCCCTAACATGTATAGACTTCTGGGTTGGATCCCTAGTGCTTCAAAAAAAGAAAGAAAAGAAAAGAAACAGTGTGAAAGTATCGCCTTTAAAAACCCAAAAAGAAAAGAAAGTGCAAAAGTATTGTTTGCACATGACTGCAGATAGAGAAGAGCAAGGGCCATGTGGCCTTCCCTGTTTGTCTAAGAGACCTTGGAGACCATTTTCCTGAACTGCTCTGAGACAGTGGCACTGTTCTGGGGGCCTTAGGTGTGCTGGGCCATTCAGGAGTGAACAAAATCAATGGGCATATTTTTGTTGTTCATCAAATTTTGTTTTCCTTTTGATTTCCTTGGCTGCTTCCAGGTACTCTCTTCTGTTGAATCTTGTCCTGGCAAGAACATTTGAGATTTTTAAAATTTTTTTTTGTCCCTTTCCCACCACTCCTTTAAGTTGGTATTAGCATCTTGTTGTCAGGCACCTGAAAGTGAAAGCCACAGCCTCTGTAGCCTCTTCTGTAGCTACATTTAAGGCTTCCAGTCCCCCCACTACAAGACTAGGTGAAGGCTGGGTAAGTCAGTCTTGATTCTGACCTTGGTAAGCACTGCACTGAGGGCCTAGCTCAGTGGCTCTTGCTCCCTGACCATGCTGGTATGCCCTTTCCTCCTAGGTACCTCATCAACTTTCTTCTGGATGCCACTGTGGGCATGTTGCTCATCTATGTTGGAGTGCGTGCTGTCAGTGTCCTGGTGGAGTGGCAACAGTGGGAATCCCTGCGTTTTGGCGAATATGGTAACATGCCACGGATACTGGGTAGCACGTAGTGGGGACTGCTTGCCCTTTGCAGCCCACCAGGCAAATGGATCTAGAGGTTTGGGAGCTGGTGACTGTGTGGGCCTGAGTGTCACCCTCCTGTGGGTATGGGTGCCAGCTTCATGCTAAGACTCTCACCTTTGTGGCAGGGAAGGTGACAGGAGCCAGGCGATACCCTAGAATCAAAGAGAGGATCAGTTGCTTGCCCCTTCTACCTTGCAGGCGAACCTACTTGCAAGGGCTACAAGGCCACATCATTTTGCCTAGCTTCCCATAGAGCTCACCCCACCTGCCCCCCTATTAGAGGGGATAGGCAACTCTCATTTGTGGAGGTGGTCAATAGTGAGGTCAAAGCTGTGCCCCTCTTTCTGCTGTACACCTGTGCTTTTCCCATCCACTAGGCCATTTCACTGGCAGAGTAGAACTCACAACAGCCAGGACTAGCTGTGATGCCAGATTGCCTTGCTTTCTCCCAACTATGAGCTTGTCCCCTATGTGGCATCTGGATGAACCAGTCACCAGGGACAAAAGGTTCATCCTCATTCAGAGACAAGGCTTAAAACAGGTGACTTGTAGATGCTGGTCTGTCTTGTCAGACCCTGTGGAATACAATTTGGGTAGGAAACTGCCTTCATGCTGGCTCCAAGCATGAGGAACAGCTGGATATGGCCTCCACACGGCTGCTGGTAAGATGCCCTCTTTGGGCTCTCTTCTAACCCCCCACCAGGGTTTCAGGTCAGGGTTAAGGGTAATGTCAGCTTTTTCCTGCTTGCCCTGTGGGCCCTTCTGTCTGCAGGCAGGAGTTCCTCTCTTCTCAGGTTGGAGTAGCATCGGAGCTTCACCATGAGAGAGCATCCAGCACAAGAGGATAGGAATGTGGATAGAATTCTGGATCCCCACACCACTTTCTTGGTCAGGCCTTCCAAAGAGCTCACAGCTCTGGGTTCAGGTGCCACTCACTCCTAGATGGCTGAAGATGCCCCAAGAGATTAACAGTTTAAAAGGGCAACTGATTAGTGGAACTGGCTGCGAGTGCCATGGGTATTTCTAGAAGTCTTAAGTAATTTGTCCCCATTGAGGGGAGATGAGCTCATGGGAGGGCTTTTCTTAGCCCAGATACTTGATGCTAATGAGTCATTGACTTAAGATAGTGTCTAACACATAGCATGTGCTCTGGGGCTCTAGGGAAGGTTCTGAGATTCTCTGAGTCATCAGTTCTTCAGTTTTTGGGATGGAAATGGACCATAGCACATGTGGACCAATGTGACATCATCTTCAATTTAGGATAGACATTCAGAGGAATTAGGTGATGCAGCCAGTCAGTGAGTGGTTGGGAACCTCTTGCCCTCTGCAGCAGTATTTCTAAACCCTCCCCCCTTCTCCATGAATAGTGCTCATACTGCTCCTCTGCTGTTGAGGTTCCTTCTGAAAGGCAGGATCCTCAACTCAGTTGTAGCTGACCAGAACTAACAAGGATCCCTGAGAGTCACCTATGTGACCTGTGAGTGGAGGTCAGATCTAGTCCTTATATATCATACATTAAGGTACCAGTCATTCCCAGACATGTTTTGTCTGTTTGCCCAAGAGTAGAGTGAAAGAAGGCAATGGATATGTTTATGCCTCTTCCTCTCCCCATTTGGCCTGCCTCTGCCCTTTGTCTCACCTCAAGTCACTGCCATTGGGAACCAGAGTCTTCAAACCAGGGCATATCCAGAGAAAGCTGCCCTTTGTCAAGGACCCTCCCAAGTCCTCCCTCCCCAGACTGTCTCCTCAGTTACCTATTGTTTTCTAGTTATTGATTTATATTGTTTCTGTTGCTACTTAAACAGATTAACCCAGACTTAGTGGCTTAAGGCAACCCAAATTGATTATCTTATAGTTCTTTCCTTTAGAAGTCCAATATTTTGTTGAACTAAAATCAAGGTGTTTTAGGACTGGATCCTTCTGGAAGCAGTATGGGAGAATGTTCTATTGCCCCTTTCAGCCGCAAGGCTGTCTGCATTCCTTGACTCTTGGCTCCCTTCAAAGCCAGCAATAGCAGATCAGGTTCTTCTCACATCACACTGCTCTGACTTTGCCATGACCTTCCACTGCTGTCTTCTACTTTAAAGTGTCCCTGTGATTACATTGGGTGAATCTAGATACTACTGATACTCTGTCTTAAAATCAGCTGATTAGCAACTTAATCCCATTTGCAGCTGTGATTTTCTCTCTGTTACCATTAGGTAACATGACATATGCATAGGTTCTGAGAATTCGGATGTGGACATCTTCGCAGGATCATTATTCTATCTACCACACCTGTGAGCCTGCCCATTGTTGAAGGCAGGAATTTCATGTAGGCTCCACAACTCTCTTCTCAGAGAAATGAAGAATAGGGACTTGTTTTCTAGGTAGCTTGCTTAGTTTCTAGAAGAAAAGATCATAGGAGTTGGAACATAAGCCATACTTACCTGGTCTGAAGGTATGAGCAGTTCTAAATAATATGTGTTGTCTGCAGTTAGATAATGAATTTACTCTTTCCATGAAAATGAGATTATGCCTCAGTGCACTGCTTCATGGGCTTTGCTGCCTGCCCAATCCAGACTCTCCCTTCCCAGAACCTCTCAAACAGACAGTATTCCTTTCTTTGGCCCCTATTCCTGCAACTTATCCCAAGGGAATGATTCACTGAAACCAAACACCATGTTACTGAATAAAAAAAACCACCCATGTCCCTGCAGTAAAAAGCAAGACACAGTGACCATGCCTGCCATGTTGCTTCTTTAGAGATGAGATTATGGGAAGTGTTTGAAAGACTCTCAAGGGAAACAGAAATGAGCAAACTGGCACACAAGCACTTAGTCCAGCTGTGGCAATGTGTGACCTGGGTGCAAAGAAGAGAATGTGTCAGAGCAGGACACAGGTGCTTTTTTCTCTTTTTATCATGGCTTTAAACCTTGTTTATTTATTTTTTTATTTAGCAATGCTGCCTAGCAGTGCTTGCTAGGCAGGTGGTCTATCCCTCAGCCATTCTACGAGTCCTAAATCTTCTTATTTTAACATCAAAATGAAGCAGAAGGAAGCAGGACCTCAGTTGTGTAGACAAGAAGAAAAGCATTTTCTTCTTTTGTCAATCACAGTTTGAGAGCAAATGAAGTGAAGATGCTTTGAGCAAGCAGATGTTCTTGTGACAGTAAATAAATGGTGTCACTTTCTCTGCTGACTTCCAGACACACCAGTCCTACCTCAGAGACAATTCCCAATGGTACTTCCTGCCTGGCTATCCCCAGTCTTAATATTTTTAGCAAATAGTTTCATCTGCTACTTTGGGGAACTTTTTTCAATAAGATTAATGGAGCATTGCAAAATTCCATTAACAATATTGCAAGGAGGTATTGTACTTCTGGCTCAAATGCCATATACCAGAAGTGAAAGTAGATAGAAAGGCCTCAGAGGAGGCAGCTGTTGCATTTCTGTATGCTTTCTATGACTCTTCTCCGGCATTTTCCAGAAAAGGGAACAGCACAGCCTGGTGTTGTATCCGTTACAGCTGCATAAAGGCATTCACTTGTGCTTCTACTCTGTGCAATTGGCAGACCAGGGGCAGGGCCTGGGGCCTCTGGCTTGGGTGCCTGGACAGGGATTGCTATGAAAACATTAGGATCAAATGAGAAGCTGGAGACTTCTTTTTATGTTGTTCTCTTCTCACAGTCTGGATTGGAGCCTTTGCCTCCCCTGAAATATTAGCCTGTCCCCATTCTGGCCAGTGAAACTCAGGTACCTCTTGACAGAGCTTCCAGTTTGAGTCCTGGAACCCACAACCCACTCTCCCTGGGTCTTCCACTTTAGAGAGGTGTGTGTGGCTCCCAGGGGCCCTTCCCAAGGTTTTGCATCTCACAAGATCATTTCCTAGAGGAGCTGGTCATCCTTCACCATTCATTGTGTCCCTTTTGAAGCATTCTGGAGACACGCCAGGGCCCAAGTGTCTGCCAGAGTAGATGGTTGCGCCCTTCCATTTCTCAATCAGGGTGACCAATAGGATCACAGATGGACCTCTGTCATAGCTGCAGGACTTAGCCCATCACTCCTATCTCCTTCCCTTGAGGACTTCTCTCTTATTTGTCCCTAGCCAGGTGTTTTGGGGTCACCTATACTAGACAGTTGGAATCTGAATTTCTCCCAGGTCAGATTTCTGTTTTCAGGGATAAAGGCAGCAGAGATGACTGGGGAGTGGAATAAGGGGCAGGAGGTGGATAGGTGGGAGATTAACAAACAAAAAGATCGATTACTGCCTTCATAAACACAGCATCAGTGTGCTTATGGACAGTGGAAAGGAAGGCTAACACCAGTCACTGGAAAAATCAACAGTGGATAATAATAGCAGTCTTGCTTCATGCAGCTTTGACTGCCAGCAGACAGAGAGAGCCACGCCTTTCTGAGCTCCAGCAATGAGCACTTACTAACTTTAGTGCCTTTTAATTCTATCTTGGAATCTCTTGAAAGGAAGGCCATTCTAGTATGTCCAAATTAGGAATTCTCTGATTTTATTCAGAATGCTGTGTTTGTCTGTTAGGGATGAGATGATTTTTAGGGTTTGGAGGGGCTTATGAAGTACCCTTAGAGCCAGGATCCTGGGGTGTAGTTGAGGGTATAAGGACTCATGGGGAGCTATGGGAGAGTTTCGGGGGGAAGGGGGGGTCCCGCTTAGATGCCTGGGCCCATGTGACTAAGCACACTCTTATCCCCACAGGAGACCCTCTGCAGTGTGGGGCCTGGGTCGGGCAGTGTGCCCTTTACATTGTGATCATGATCTTTGAGAAGTCAGTTGTCTTCATTGTCCTCCTCATACTCCAGTGGAAAAAGGTTTGTCTCATTCCTGCTTCCATAGCTCCCTGTTAAGCTAAGCAAACAGTATTTCCCCCATCACCCACATGCCCCAGCCTGGTTAGAAAACCAAATTTATTTTTGTTTTAACTCCATGAATGGGCCCTGGATTTGGTCTGATTTGGCAGCTGTTTACAAGAGCATTAAGGTGTCATTCTTTTACTTGGTATCCATCTGCTTCATTTAAGTAAATGTCTACTCTAGATTAAGCCTTGGGTTATATAAACTCAATGGAAATACAGTCCCTGCCTGTGGGTTGCTTATGGTCTGTTTAATCCTCAGGCTTTGCTATTGTGAATATCTCTAACATTTGCAAATGTTCCCATACACCTGTCTTGGCCAGTGATTTAACTGAGCCATTAGGGATCACTGAGAAAGCTTTCATGGTTTGTGACTACCTACCTACATGCTGATATGTGGCTGAGCCCTGGCCTCGGCCCTCTGACCCCAATGCTATGTAGATAAAACTGCACTTCTCATCCCCACATGAAACTACTGAAGAGCCTGAAACATGTGACTCAGATCTTGGCCTCCCTTTGGTTTTATTTTTGTCTGGGTTTTACTTTTTTAAGAAAATAAGCCAAGGTGTTTCAGAGCTATTGTCCTGTAGGAAGTGGTTATAGTATAGGATTTCTGCTTAGAAAGTGGTCTGGTGCCTCTAATGAGCAACTGCTAAATTGCCTCTCTTCAATTTCCTAAAGCCCATGCTCCTCCCAACACCCAGGGTGTCAAGCCTCTCCCCACTTGGTGTGTGCACTGGCTCTGGCTCAGTAGTTGTAAGTCCACTGTGCTTTGCAAGTCCATACCAAGGGGAAAGCTGATAAAGCACTAACAGCTCAACATGGTTCCAAAGGGGACTTTTAACAGATCTAGGAGACTATGTCACCATGGACATTAGGGGCCGTTCCCATCTTGGAGAACGTACAAGCTAAGCCCCCTCTTAAGGCTTCCTGCACCATACCCCTGTGGTTTCCCACCTCACTAAGTCTGCTTCTGCTTTTTTTTTTTTTTTTCAGGTGGCCCTACTGAATCCTATTGAAAACCCAGACCTGAAACTTGCCATCGTCATGCTGATCGTCCCTTTCTTTGTCAATGTCAGTGCCATGTTGTATGTTTTACCCCAGATTGTGCCCTGCTCTTCAGTGTTCCTGTTCAGAGTTCTTTTCTAACAGAAAAGTCACCTTAGAGTTCTTAAGTCTTTCTTTCAGTGTGACTAGTTGCTACCTCCCCACTCTCACCCCCAGACTTAGAAATGCTGGGATTGCTTCCTCAAAAGGCAGGTCCCCACTCCAGGGTCCCTATCAAGATGAAGGGTACTGGGAGCTCTTGCCTTCCCTGCCTGGAAACCTCCCACCAAGGCATTCCACCAAATGTATGATTCCAATTTGTTAGGTCAGAATTGTTTCAAATGTGCCCTATTCATTTGTTCCTGGGCTCAGATCTCAGAGGAAAACTCACAAGTACAATGGCTAAAAGTCAGGAGCCAGTGATATCAATGGTAAAGAGACCAAGGCACATACACATGGCAGAGTGTGTGACCAGCTACACAGCGTCTGTTGGGACCCAGAGGCTGGTGTCCAGAGACCTTGGTTCCAGATCCAAGACAGGCTGCCCGTCACTTACTACAAGAACCCTTAGGTGAACAGGACAGGGATTTTCATGATAATAAAACTGTAGCAAAGGAAATAGAAATTGGGAATCTCTCTCAAAGCTTCTGGGAGATTGTAGAAGGCTGGATGAATTTCCTTTTTCCTCTAGTTCTAGATTTTATAACCTGGAATGGGGGTGGAGAAAGGTGGGTATGGAGGCCACTTTGCTTTGCTTCAAAGATGGCTTATTCTAGCATAACCTGCACTTTTCCTTCCCACAGGCTTTGATGTTTTGGGTAGTAGACAATTTCCTCATGAGAAAGGGGAAGACGAAAGCTAAACTAGAAGAGAGGGGAGCCAACCAGGACTCAAGGAATGGGAGCAAAGTTCGCTACCGAAGGGCTGCATCCCATGAGGAGTCTGAATCTGAGGTAGGGACCTCCCTAACTCTCCCCACCGACCTGGCTATCTTACCACTGGCCCTAGAGATCTCTTGTGTTTGCATGTTGTCTCTTGATGCATTTCATCTCTTGAGTGCTGCATAACAGCACCAGTCAGAGGGAGGGAGAAGAGGCTGAGAGAAGAGCAGCCCAGATCTCACACATCTAGCCAGGGGCCAGGCCTGCTGTCTCATGGGCCTTCTAGTACAGGAAGGTAGAACACATAGTAGGTACAGCTTGCCACTGATAGGCCCTCTGCCAGTGGAGAAAGACAGGCAAGGGAGGTGCTGCCTTGTTTCTGGGAAGCTGGCAAGGACCCTTGTGGGTCTCATGATTGACCCTCAAGCATTAAAGTGCTGAAAGCCTTGCCCACTACCAACAAGCAAGAGAAATGTTGCCTATGCCAGCTGGAAACTTCTAAAATATAGGAATAGGTAAACTTTGAAAGGGCAATCTCATCTCTCCTTACCCCTTAGTCTCCTAAATTCAAAGGTTTGGACTTCAGGAAGAATAGCAGTCATGAGCAGCAGTATTCAAGTGGTCCTGAGCACTTCCTGAACATCTGTGCCTTGGCATGCAGCTGGCTGGCACAGAGGGACCTGGGGAAACCCCTGATTCCCCAGTGCTGAGCACTGCACTCCTTGTGGGAGCCATAGAATGGCTGAGACTGATGCCTCTCAGGAATGAGAGCCCCTCAGACTCATGAATGGTAGATGCATAAATAACTCATCCTCACACTAGTAGTGCATTCTTAGACTGAGGCATAATCAAAGCTGCATGAGGACCTCCCTGGGGCAGTTGGGAGGGAGTTTTAGAAAATGAACAGATATGATGGACAAAGGGTAAGCTCACATCTTCTGTAGGTTCATTTTCCTAGAATCTAGCACAGGGCATGTCACATGGTAAGGGTTTGTGAATATTTGATGAATGACAGTCTTAAAGGTGAAAGAAGCAGTTCATAAGCATTCACCATTACATAATTTGGCATTTGGATAATAAAGTGAAATTCACATTGGTCAGGGTAGCTTTTTTTTTTCTTTTTGGCTATACTGAGGTTTGAACTCAGGGCTTTGCTCTTGCTAGGCAGGTACTTTATCACTTGAGCCATTGTGCCAGCCCCAGAGTAGCATTGTTTTCCAGAATCTAGAATGGAATGACAAGAAGCAGGGTCCAGATGGAGTCTGAGTTAGATGGCAAGGCAATCTGTGATCCAGGCTGAGGAATTGCAATATGCTTGTACAGGTGGTAGAGTAAAAGTTTAGGCAGGAGCCCAAGATTGGAGGCAGGTAGCCCTCAAGGGATCAGTCCAGGAGAAAGGTGGTGAGCTGTTTGTCCTACCCTGGAGTAGAAGTTTGTGTTCCCTGGCACAAGTAGGCTTTGGGTCTCTCCACCTGGATGTGGGCTGTTCTGGTCTTTCTGTGATGTTGAGATTGAGGCTGGCAGGTAGGCAGGGAATGAGCATGTTTGCCTTGAATGCCACAGCTGCATGGCTGAGTTGTTGCAGGGACTCAGCAAAGCAAGTGCTTTTCTTTGCCTTTAGACATGATAGAGTTGGTTCAAGGCAGCCCCTCTGGAATCCTAATGCCTGTGTATACCCAGTGGGCGATTTTTTATTAGGTTGTTTTGGGATTTTTTTGCTATTAAAAGGGGATTTTCGGTTTGCGTCTTCTGTATTTAAGACAACTTCAGGGCCCTGGGACGCCATATGTCAAGATGCAGTTTTTTGGTCAGGATCCTGCTGAGTTAGGTCTGATTGGTTTGGGTCCAGCTGGAGGTTGGATGGAGAAATGGAGAGCACTAGCAGAGCCAGCAAGTATTGACTTAGTACTAGTTTCAGTGGACAGCATAATTCGTGTAAGGGGAGGTTCTTCCCGCCATTCTCTTCTAAAGAAACTTGAGAGATGGGGACGTGGCTTAAGGGATAGAGTGGCTGCCTGGCAAGTGTGAGGCCCTGAGTTTAAACCCCAGTACCACCAAAAAGAAACATGAGACTTAATGCTTCCAGAGGGGCCCAGGGTCCAGGAAGGAAGAATGCAGAAGGCACTGCTGGTAGTGTCTCAGGCCATGCCTCTTTGCTACCTCAGATCCTGATCTCAGCCGATGATGAGATGGAGGAATCCGACGTAGAAGAGGATCTCCGCAGACTGACCCCCCTCAAGCCTGTGAAGAAAAAGAAGCACCGCTTCGGGCTGCCTGTATGACACATTCCCATGCTGGGGGTGACAAGTTGGGGACCCAGCTGGCTGCTGGGTCAGTAGATGGTCATCCTACAGCGTCATCCTTTCCCTCCTCTCTCTGTCCCTCCTCTTCTACCTCCACTCCTCTTGCTGTCTCTGCTCATTCTCTGCCCACGCCCAGACTACTGTGACTGAAAAAAAGGGAAGAGGAACCAGTGCTCAAGGGGGTTGTGGGCATCTGAAGGGTCCCCGCTCAGTTGCACTACAAACACTGACCAAATATGCAAGAGCTTTGTTTGTTTGTTGTTGTCCTGAACAGTGTTGTGAGGGATCCCAAAGCCCCTATCCTATGTCTGGTTGGATGGTGGGAAAAAAAACGGCATACACAGACTGCAGTGGGTCCTCACACTGAGTCTGCTAGCTGTGTGGACACATGACGTGCTTGGGGCCGACAGTCACTCATTGACGAAGTTGGAACCAGAATGCTTTCATACTCAAAATGGCTTTTGTAACTCTTGATTTCTAAAGCCTGTTTTATGAGCTGCAACAGTGTTAATGTTTTTTGAGTGTGTTCATTTCCTACAAAGTACCTATGGGACAAATGGGCAAAACAGATTTTTAAGTCTTCCGTATGCTGTTTGACTTTTTATATTTTTAAGTTATATTTTTATACTATTGTATTTAAAAACTCTTTTTAATCCCCAAAGAAATGGATTTGTTTGCCTTTCATGGGATATGAGCTGGTGGGAGGAAAAAGTCGGCAGTTTTTTGCTGGGAATGTTGTTAAGTAATGCCTGATAAGATAAGTAAATGATCCTGTAGGAAGGTAGATAGCCTTTATCTGGAAATGAAACCTAGTGATGTGTGAAGGTCAAGTCAGAGCATGAGGCAGCTGGTTTGAAGGTAGATCTGTGTGCCCCAGTGTGAATGGAACAGGAAGGGCTCTGCCAGGGCCCACAAGCTCATTGGTATTTCTGCTGGCAGATTAGAGAGCTTGGTTAAACAGTACTGAGAGAGGATCCCAAGAGTTAGGTCTTTGTGTCCAGAAGACTCAAGACCTCTGCTTCTGTTTGTTCCCTGCCTCTCTCCGGTGATCCCCCAAATTTCAAGTGTCAGAATGGTTCCAACTTCTGCCTCCACTGTGGCAGCCTACAGAGCCATCCTCTGCCCTGATGCCTATGCTGCTTGCACAGCAGTCTGAAGAATGTCCATTTGGCTAAGCAAGCCTATTTTCACACCCTCTAAAGCTGCAAGGTGGCTGGGGCAGAGTGAGTAGAGGCAAGAGAGCTCACCAGCTAAATCCACAGACAGCATAAGGTGCTTCTAGGCTGTGTCCCCCTCCTTGAGTGGTGGCACCCAGTCCTCAGCATTGCCACAGGCCCCCAGGGCTCTTGGAGTTTGCTGAATGGTGGTGAAATGGTCTGACCCTAGCACTATCCCTGTAGTGGAAGGTGGAGGAGTTCAATAGTCTGTCAAGCCAAGACACAGCCACGGACGTTTAGGAACAGAAAACCACACTGCTATGTTACCAGCTGGAAGGGAGATGGCTCAGGCTTTATGTGAGACAAGTACAGGGGAGGCGATTGTACTCAGAACCTTCTTTTTAGCTCTGTGTAACAATGTGTTTTATTTAAGTGTACAGATCTGAATATGCTTGTGGCAATATGAGCTGAGCTGTTAGACCAGGCTTTTGGGTCTGTCCTTTGCTGTTCATGGTCCTGCCTGTTGTGGACAGGATAGCATGCCTAAGGGAGGCCCTTTCAGACCATCTTCCTCCAGGAATGTAGGTCCCACTGAGAGGAGCAGGGGCCGTAGCCATGCAGTGGGAGGTGACTCTACTGGCATAGGTATTATGACAGAGGAGGGGAGAGCCTGGCAGCAAGTGGCATGGAGACTGTCTGGATCCTGCTCTCATTTCCTTGCTTCATCTGCTCCCATTCCATGGCTGTGGTCTTCCCTCCCCCCGCCAATCTGGTGGGCTTGGAGGGTACAGAAGTAGCAAATGAGTATGGGTTTCCCCCCCTGTATCCTGATCTTCGATAAGGGCTTTAGTCTGAGCTGCAGCTGTATAGCTGGCTCAGCAGGAATGGAGGTCTAGCAGCTGTCCACAGGGGGCCTCCTGGTATGCAGACTTGGATGGAGTAACATCACATGTTTGGTCTTACCCTCCTGTGTGGATGTATGTACACACACAAGTCTGTATCCCTCTAGAGAGTCTTCAGTGGTCACTGGGGCCTCTTCCGTGGTACACTGTCCCACAGAAGTGGATGCAGAGGGCTGTGGTTAGGGCTTCCTCCTGAGCTGTCCTCCCTCCCTGGAATAAATTTCTTCGCCACCTGCTCCGAGGTGCCTTATTAGGTGCAGCCCTTCACTGACTGATGGCATGTATCACTGTGTCAGAAAAATAATGGGATACCCACAGGGTATTGTGTGCTGTTGATCTGATTTGTCCAAATTTGGACCTTGGCCATGCTACTCAGTGGAAGCTTGCAAGTCAAGGTCATGAACAAGTTTCTTGTAACTAATAGAAATAAGCTGATGAGGCAGTTTATCTGACTAAAAGAGATGGTGGTTATTTTTATTTCCTTTGGCTGTTGTTAGGAAATTGACAATGGCAAAGGAGAGATGGTGGTGAGATCCAAGTGGATGTGGCTTTTCAGTCTCTGCAGCCTGAAAATGTGTGAAGTGAGGGTCTGTGGCCCCTCAGCCCCTAAGCACACTGGTGGCCTCCTGCCTCAAGCTTTAACTTGTGCTCTCCCCAGCAACAAGGAGTCATGAGTTAATATCACCTCTCATGTCTCTTTCTTCAGGGAAAATATATATGCCTGTATATACTGAATGCTGCCCCTGGACCCTAGAGGGAGCAAAGCCTACACAACCCTCCAGGTGACAGTTTGCTGGCTTTTTTCTAGCCAGGCCTAGATAGGTGGCCTGGGGACTTCCTGCTGCCCAAGGAGCCACATTGTAGAGTTGAGCTGACTCTTAGAAGAAGTTCCACAGGCTTCCAGCAAAGTTCTGTTTTACCTTTTAGATGTTGGCAATCCTGAGAACCTTTGCTTTCAGTGAAGCCCTTGTAGACTGCCTTGCTTTGAGCGCCTTGAGCTCCTGGGTGGGTGGGTGGGATGGCTGGTTGGTTGGTTGGTTGGTTTTTTCATGAAGTTTATTACAAGTCAGACTTACATGAGCAAAACCATGACCACTTTAGCTGCCATCCCAGTGGGGATGTTGTATCAGTGCGGGTGTTAGGAACCACAGAAACACATATTGAAATGAAAGGGAAGATGATGTACTTACATTGTAAAATGGTTTACAATAAAGTTTCACATCTTATACAGCTTTTTAAAAAAGAAATCATCACTTTTGTGGTCGTTGGTTTTGTGTTCTCTGGATTTGAAACAGCTTAGCTGGGTTAAAAAAATTCCTCAGCAAGTTAGAAGGCAGGAAGCAGAGTAAGAATGAACCTTTCATTGCCTTGTGGCAGCAGTGGAGCCAAACTCTGCTGAGGAAAGAAGCCAAACGTACTCTGGCTGTTTCCACTTCCTTGCTAATGATATCTAAGCCAATCTACCTCCTGAGGAATAAGCTGTATTGGGAGCTAGGGTAAGGAGTGAATATCCCACATTCTTGTCTCCAAGGCCAAGGGACTAGGCATTGCCAGCTGTGGGCAGTGTTGAAGCCATAGGAGCCACCCACAACACCCCCCACACCCTGGCACAGTGGAAGGACCCCCCACAAGGCTTAGCCTGCCCATTGGAGTCCTGGGAATTCTCGGGTCCACATTTATCTCAGCCAAGTCTGGCAGTGTTCATATTGGCCTCTTGGAGACCAGGACCATGGAGGGGTCTGGAGTGGGCTTTGAGATATGGCAGCTGTGGAGTGGCATTTGGTATAATCAGATGTCAGTGCCTTGTAGGGTTCTATCTAGCTAGAGCCTTCAAGGATAAAAATAATCTCCATCATCAACTAGAAAGGAGCTGAGAATATATTTGAATTTATGGAAACACTCCCACTTTCCCATCCATGTCCTCTTCCCTACCCACCCACCCCAGGCTTAGGGTCCTGCCATGTGCCACATGGAATTTCCCCTGCAAAGGTGAGGGTGTTGGGAGCTCCCAGAAGAACTAAGTGACCTTCCACGGGGATCTTGGGCCTGTCATCTCTACATATCATTTTCTTGAGTGGGCTCCACTCACAGACCTCTTGCAGCACTTAAACTGTCCTGCTGGCCAACCCCCCCAGTGACCTGTCTCAGGCAGAGGCTTTCCTAGGGCTGTAAACAGCAAGCATAGTCTCTTCTCAGTCCTTCCTGGGCCCTTAACCCCTTGCTTCATAAGGATGAGAGCATCTGCAAAAACATGATGGAGCAGCTGTTCAGGCTCCCCTCAGCTTCAGTTTCTCCACCTTTGAACCTGTGGTTGCCACTTGCTCTAAGTCTAATGCGACGGACCAGTGAGCTCGCCTTGAGGAAATCCTTCTAATTGACACACACAAGAAGCTTCTGCCTTGCTACCAAGCAGGGATGGAGTCTTTCCACTTGAAGCCAGGAGAAGGGGTGAAAGAGGGAAAAAAAAAAAAAAACAAGCTTAGAGCATCCCACTGTCTCAGGGCCCTCCCTATCCTCAGGTACAACCATACTCAGATGGGCCCTTACAAACAGCCCTGACTGTCACATTCCAAAATCCACATTCATAAACACACAGTCACCATTAGTACCAGTGCCTCCCACCTTCAAATAGAGTAGCTGTTCCAGAGGGTGAAGGGTCTCCCCAGCTGTCTACTTTGACTAAGGCTGCTGCCTGATCATCTCCGAGAATAAACTCTGTGTGGACAGCAGGCTGTGTGGACCTGAATCATCGGAGAGCCTGTCGGAGGAGGGGGAGTGACTTCCCGGGACAGGCAAGCAGACTATATAAGCTCCAGAGAGCCTGGCTACATGCAGATCTCTTTCTTCGGCTACTCCCTGCCAGAAAGGCTCCTGCGGAGAGTCAGTTTTCACTCAGCACCCACCATGTCCCAGGTAAGAGGGCCCAGCATGGGCTGGGTTGGAGCCAAAAGGGTGGGGGTGGAGGCCTGGACACTGTCACCTCTGGCAGCCCTCTTGAGCTAAGATCCAAGCATAAACAGGAGGCATGGCAGCCTGAGAGTCTGGACTTGGGGAGAACTCCCAGTCCCACCTTACCCTAAAGGATCCCTGTTTAACTTGACCTTAGTTATTCCCCATCTTCTTGGGGGGTGGTGGTTAATGTATGTGATACTTACACTGATCTGTGTGTGCCTTTGTATGTGGTGAGGGAGCTGCTGGTATAGCTTAGTGTGTAGTTGTGTACATCTGTAGCTGTGGCTTCTGTGGACTTGCTCTGTGTGTGTATGTGTACACATGAGGCTGTGCCTGTAGGTGCACAGCTCTGTTCTCTGTATCCCAGCAGGATTGGGGAGGGGGCTGTTGCCCAAGGAACCCAGCTAAGGGAGGGAATCCCTGCACCTGTCCCCAGAGCTTAGGAAGAAATAAGCCCTTCAGACTCACAGGCGCCTGGAATTGAGGGTAGGCTAAGCTCTGGTCTTATGTCCAGGCACTGGAGAGATAGATCAACTTGCCAAGAGAAGAGGCTTGTCCTTGATGCCTGCCCCATGGATAGATGCCATGTTTGGACTGTAACTTTGTGCGCATCTGGGCTGTTTACTTCAATCCCTTCCCAAAATACTAAAAGTACTGGTACATTTTCAGGAAAGGGACAATCCCTAAGGGACTCCTTAGCCATCCAGTGAGTGAGTCTTAGAACTCAACAAATTCCCTAGGGCAGCTTAGCATCAAAGCCAGTCCTTTTCCCCTTTGCCCATTGTGCCAGCCCTGAACTTGACAAGGCAGACAGACCAGTGTGAGGCTGCAGTGGCCACTACCCCCAGAGCTCCCAGTATGTAGGCAAAGGGCATATGCACAAGTCAGATCAAGAGGTCTAGGGACTCATATAGGTTGAGGTGTAGTCAAGAAGGCTTCCAAGAAGAGAAATGAGCTTTGAATTGACTCTAATTTAGTGAGCTGAGAAGAAAGGTCTCAGCCAAGGCACAGAGGTAGAAAAGGGGTCTCTGCCTTAAAGCCTTAGTTTGTAAGATAAGGCTTTGGGCTTTCTTAAGTCTGGCACCCCAGAAGCCCCCATCAAGAAGAAGCGCCCCCCTGTCAAGGAGGAGGACCTGAAAGGGGCCCGAGGAAACCTGGCCAAGAACCAACAGATCAGGTCCAAGACCTACCAGGTCATGCAGGAGTGTGGTGAGTGTCCTCCAGGTTGGCTGGGGTTTGGGAGTGTGGGTGGTTCACAGTGGTTGGGGGCTGTCAAGGGTCCTTTTGGGGAGTTCTTCTACCTAGGAGGAAATGCTTCTAATACTCAAGTCCTTTCCTCTAAAAAAGTCAGGTCAGGCCCTTGACAGTGCCTTCTGTACCTCCTGCCCACAGAGCAAGCTGGTTCAGCCGCCCCATCAGTGTTCAGCCGCAACCGCACAGGCACTGAGACAGTCTTCGAGAAGCCCAAAGCCGAACCTGCCAAGAGCATCTTTGGCTGAGAAGTGCTTGCTGCATCATGCACCACCCTGAACATCTAGACATGGGAGATTTTCTCACGAACTCTTTTTTTTTTTTTTAATGCGGAACATGCCCTTCACCCCCCTGCCATCTCTGGAACCACCACCCCTCCCCTCAACCCTGACCCTTCTGCACCAGCACCTCAGAAACACCAATAAAGAGGATGCCCAAGTGGCCCTACCATTGGGACAGTGTCAGCTGATCACTGGCCATAGCCACTAACTGCAAGGGAGAGGGAGAACAGGGTCAGGATGGGAAAAAGTGTTCTGTGCCCTGCCTGGTCTTTTGAAAGGTCCCGTGGAATAGTGCAGGCACTCTTTAGGACACTGAGACATACTAGAAAGAGCCTTGCTCATGGAGACCTGGTGTTGACCTCCTGTGTGACTAAAGACCACTCTCTTTTCCTTTTTTAACCCTCAGTTTCCCCTTGGATACAACAGGGGAGTTGTGCCATAAAAACAGGTTACAGTGACACTGCTCAGAGTGAAGTCAGGGCAGGCCAGGGGTTCACCCCTCTGCCTGCCATAGAAGCCATTGAGATGCTTCTAAGAACCTAAGGCACCAAGGGGCCTAGGCCCTCAAAACCCACACCCCTTGCGCTGTTGTCCATGCTGCCTCCTTGGCAGTTTGTGTCTCAAAGACAAAGCCAGGTCCAGGTTCCTCTCTGTCTAGTGGCAGTCAGTTTCCTGAGGTACTACCTTCTTCCAAAAAGCAGGAAGAGCCCCACTTTCCATTCCCACCATGCTGCCTAAGGCCTGGGAACACCAGGTTCTCAGTTACATGTGATTCTTCCCTCTTCAGACCTGTGTCCCGTGTGAGCATGGAACTGTCAGATTCAGGAGACTATTGAAGCCTGTTCAGCTGTGATGGCAAGACCATGGACAGGCTAATAGTAGCTCCTTCTGGGGATCAACTGGCAGGGCCTGAGTCAAGAATGAAGCCTGCTGGGAAGGTCCTCCTGTCCCCTGGGCTCTGTTCCCCAAGAGAGCAGACCTTTGGTATAGAGCCTGAGTTTGTTCACTGGGCTCCTTGGGGAGGCTTTTTCCCTAGATACTGAAGGGTGTGTCCCCTGTGTAACCCTTATCCTACCCAGAGCCAAAGGAGTGAGCAGTATCCAGGTCCATAGAGGTGAAGCTTCTGGCTACAGCCATGCTAGGGATGGGAGAAGGTTTTACTTGAAGTCATAGAAATAGCTCCAAAGTCTTTGTTCCCCTTCCACCAGGGCAGATGCTTCCAGCTTTGAAAGAGGCAGATGATGCCCCAATCCTCTGGAAGGTACTTACTGGTCCAGGATCCCATGTGAGCCCCCACAGCAGCTAGCCCCCTCAGGGCCGATGTCACTGAGCCATCCTCCTTCACTGACCCAAGACTTGACTCCTGGCCGCACTTTCATGACTCATCTTTATCTCTGTGTGTCCACAGACTCAGGAGTTAACACTGGGGCACACAAACACCAGGTGCATCAAGTGCCTGACATTTGTTAACTTTATTGCTGGTTGTTATAAAAGAAGCACTTCAACTTTATTGCGAAAAGCCACTAGCAACCCCACCAAGGTCCTTGGGTAGCACTCCCACGGGCCTGGTGTGACGTCATAAGGCCACCCATGATGCCATCTCAGGCCACTACACTGCCCCCACACCCACTTTTAAGAGCTGTGTGCAGCTGGCTTACTAATGTGCCCTTCTTTCCCATCAGTAATCTTCCAGCATCACACCTCTCGGGCCATAGGATATCAAGACTCAAGCTGTGCATTGTCAAGTTACATGTTTGGGGTCCAGCTGGGTAGAACCTAGAGCCTATCTAAATTAATGGGGCCAAAACTGCAGCCTCGGACCCAGGAGAGCAAAGAGAGGCTCCTGGGCCTGACACTTCTCACTCCAGAAATAAAGTGTACCTATCCTGCCTGTTACCCACCCAACCCCCACCCCCACCCCAGACATCTCCTTGGGCCTCTCAATGTCTTCAGGGCTCCCAATGCCCAGTCACTCTCACCTGGCTATCCCCTCCCACCAGAAAGCTGCCTCGAGTGTCCCTCTAGCCCTTGTCTTCCTGGTCAACCCTCTGCTTTCCCCCAGGCTAAGCTTCTGGAGATAGATTATGGCCTCGTCAATGCTGTGTGCCCCAAACCCTATGTAGGTTTCTGGGGTGACTGGTGTGACGGTCATGATTCCTGGAAACCTGGACCTTTCAGAAGGGGCACCAATACCCAACTCCAGCCTGACCCTACATTTCCTCAGGATATGTTCCTGCCTCCAGCCAAAGTTCACTGGACATTGGTCATTTGCCGCTTACCTGAGGTCCCTGGGGTTTTTGGCTTGGAAATCCCAATTTCCCAGAACCTGCCCCCACAGGGGTGGGGCCACAAGCAAGTTATTAATTCATTTGCCACTTGCTCAGATTCAGAAGCAGCCCAGCAGGCTCTGCAGCCAAAATGAAGATCCTAGCTCCTGTCCACACCTGCAGCATTGTGCTGGTCTTGCCCTCACTACTGGCTGTCCTCCAGACCACCACTGCCCAAAAGGTATCAGGTACCCAAAGCTACCTGTGTGAGCCCCTGCGTGCATGAGTGGTGTAAGCTGGGAAGCTGGGGAGATTGTCCAAGGATTTAAGTAGGAGTGCATGCATGTCAATGTATATGCAAAGAAGTGGTGATTACCCACCTGGCAAGGACCTTACAGGTGTTCTGCTTAATAGATAAGGTGATCCTATTATTTCCATTTTACAGATGAAGAAATACAGTTTTGTCAATAACCCCTTGAGGCTAGCAGTAGAATACAGTAGGTAGGAGTATGGCTTTATGAGCCTGGCTGTCCTGCTCCCTGAGTGACCTCCAGGAAATTATTTGTGCTTTCTGTGACTCTGTTTCCTCATTTGTAAAAGAGGGTAATAATAGAGTCAATTCAGAGAGTTGTGTGAAAATCAAGCTCATAAAGCACAATGCGTGGCACAAAACTGACACCTAAACATGTAAACAAGCCACTCGGCCCCTCTCCTTAACTGTATGCACGTGCTTATGTGTGTACTTTCTCTGGGGACTGCAGACCTCTGGGCAAAGAGCATCTGTGTTGAGTAGTGTCCGTGGGGCCCACTTTGGGAAAAACAGAGGCAAAGAGAAATATTTCCAGCCCTTAGAGACTGCATACTCCTTTACTGCCAAATTCTCTGTACTGCCCTCTCCCCACGTAGATCCCTGGTAGGAGACTGGTGGCAGCATTTTCCCGGAAGCCAAAGTCCCTAAAGGACTAGTTCACTGCCCTGTTACTGGGCAGAAATCACCCTGGACACAAAGCTCCTGACCCCAGTAGGGACCTTACCTCTGACCAAAGGAAAAGTGTGATCTCCTCCCTCACTCTGGGGCTCAGGCTCTACCCACCATTTGCTTGTCATTCTCCATGGGGCGCTGGAGGCCCCATAGAATAAGACAGATGTGGCCTCTGCTTTGTGATGCTGGAGGATGGGGAATGAGGCACACAGCTACCTGTAATTTTGGATGTGAAATGCTTTACTGAGTTGAGCTTAGTTAGTGACTAGATGGGATTAGAAGCAGGAGTTGGTCTAAGGCCAGAGAGAAGGCACACTGTCTCTGGAGAGTTGGGGTGGCACTGAAATTATTTGACCCCCTTCCCCTTTGTTGGTACAGAATGGCATCAGCATCTATAGCCTCACAGTGGACTCTAAGGTCTCGTCCCGATTTGCCCATACAGTCATCACCAGCCGGGTGGTCAACAGGGCCGAAACTATGGAGGAGGCCACCTTCCAGATGGAGCTGCCCAAGAAAGCCTTCATCACCAATTTCTCTATGTAGGTGTCTTCCTACCACCACCACCCCACACCCACCCACAGCCAGGCCTACAACTCCATGTCCTCTGGGCACCTATGAGACCCTCTTCTGGGCATGTAGGACACTGTTCCACCTGTAAGCCTCATGGGGAACAGGACTGTGACCAAGGAATCAGAGATACCTATATACTTCCTGCCATCCAGCTTTCGTCACTAAGTGCTGCCAGGTGTCTTTGTGTCTTTGCCTTTGAAGAGCACAAGTTTGGGGCATTGGAGGCCAGAGACAGGCAGGAGGGAGTTACCAAAAGTAGATCCCAGCTCAGAAAACAGAACTTCTGAAGCCCTTGGGCTGCCCCACAGTGGAGGATGGGTCCTCCTTGTCACTGCAGAGGGCACATCTGCTCTGCCACCTCAGGAGATGCCTGGAGCTTGTATGAACTGATGACAATCCTCACTTTGTCCTCTGCCACCCCACCCCCACCCCTCAACTCAGTTTTGCAATGTTTGCTGAACTTGGCAGAACTTCTGCCTGACCCTGGCCTCTGCCTCTCTGGCAAAGAGGGATTGTCTCTGGAGAATTGCAGTGGGGGCTGGGATCCCTGTGGTTGACTCCTCCCTCTCTCCTCACCCATTCCCCACTCCACCCAAGTCTAGGTTGGTGCGCTTATCTTACAGCTAGAGCTTGGCAGGATGTACTAGCCTCCAAGGGAGCCAAGACCATCACCTCTGCTGAGAACCCAGGCCTGGTGCCACCGCTACTTCTGCATGACATAGGGATGCACAGGGCAGGGTTCCCTGCTCCCTGACCTGGCCAGGAGCCCCATCAGGGCATCTGAAAAGACCTAGAGTTGGCCTTCCAGGTGGAGGATCCATGCTGCCCACATCCCAGCTCCTTCCTGGTCCAGACTTACTTTAGAACCAGAGAAGTACATGGAAGAGGGCCATTTCATGTACGGCTGGACTTGCTCCCATTCTTTCACACCACCCCTAGATGAAGCAGGCATTCATTTATGAGACATGTTCCTACTTACTCCACAAGGAACTCATTTTCCTTCCAGAGAAATGGCCCAGTCACTTCTTTCTCAACCCCAAAGGATGATTGCTAGAAGCAGGTTCACATCTCTAGGAGTCCACAAATTACCCAAAACCTGCTGCCCGAGATGCCAAGCTCCCTGCAGAGCACCTGCCCTGAGCAGGAGGGAGGAGGGAGAGAGTTGTAGGGAGCAGGATCAGATCATGGCCTTCAGTCCTGTGTCTCCCTTCTGCTCAGTCTCAGCCTTGAGGCTGAATAGAGTTGGCCAAGGTGAGGCTCAGAAAGCTGACCATTGCCCAGGCGCCTCTGGGAACAGCCAGTGAGGGGTAAGGGGCATGTTGCAGTGTGGGGTTGTGTTGGAAGGGTGAAGAGGCCAATTTTAACCTAGCCCTGCCTTCTCTGCAACTTGCCACCCTGTCCCTTCAATAAAAAACATGTGGACTAACACTTTATGACTCAGGGTGGTGGACGCTTTACTGAGTGCCCTACACAAGGTCTTGTACACAGTAGGTGTATAACAAATGGCAATGGACCCAGGCAAAGACAGAAGTCACTATGTCAAAATACATATCAAGTCCTAGAAGAGTGCCCTCGCACTAGAATTGGCAGCTCCCACTCCCCCCTGCAGGATCATTGATGGTGTGACCTACCCAGGGAACATCAAGGAGAAGGCTGCAGCCCAGAAGGAGTACAGCGCAGCTGTGAGCCGAGGAAAAAGTGCCGGTCTTGTCAAGTGAGCTGATAGGGAGGGAACCATAGACAAAGACTACCCCTCCTTGGTCTTTGGCTTTGCTCCACCTCTAGCAGCCATAGCCCACCTGGTCTGGAGGGGCAGGCCTGATGCCCTCCTTCCCCAGGGCCACCGGGAGAAAGACAGAGCAGTTCCAAGTGTCGGTCAGTGTGGCTCCCACTGCCAAGGTCACCTTTCAGCTGGTGTATGAGGAGCTGCTCAGGCGACATCTGGGAGCCTACGAGATCCTGCTAAAAGTACGGCCCCAGCAGCTGGTCAAGCACCTGCAGGTACCTGGCACTGCCTCTTCCCAGGAGGCCTCCTGGATGCCTCCTGTGAGCCCAACCTAGGCTCCCTGCTGCCCTGGTTACCCATATCTTGCCTCCAGGTGGACGTTCACATCTTCGAGCCTCAAGGCATTAGTTTCCTGGAGACAGAGAGCACCTTCATGACCAAGGAGCTGGCAGAGGCCCTCACAACCTCACAGAACAAGACCAAGGTGGGCCTGCCATATCTAGAGGACAAGGACACCCATGAGGCTGATCCTCAGTCCAGCTTTATGAGCTAGAGTCCCAGAGTACAGGACAGTTGAAGCCAAAGAGACTTCTAAGATCTCTGTCTATGCCACCACTGGGCATTTGGGAAGGGCAAGGCCTAGAGATGCACAGTAGTAGCTCCAAGATCTGTGGGGGATAGACTTGGAAAGTAGATTGATGGGAGGGTTCTAGGAGCAGGCCAAGAGAACACACACACACACACATGCAAGAAGTCCATCAGCAGCACAACTTGAGATTTCCCTTGAACACTGACCCAAGGCTGCATCTGGAATTCTGACTCCCAGTGTACATACAGAGGTGGTGGGTGTTGTTGCTATGGCCTCGCTCCTCCTCCCAACTTCAACCCCTATTGTTCCTCCAGGCTCACATCCAGTTTAAACCAACACTGTCCCAGCAGCAAAAGTCTCCAGATCAGCAGGACACAATCCTGGATGGCAGTTTCATCATCCGCTACGATGTGAACCGGACACACTCTGGGGGCTCCATTCAGGTGGGTGGACTCTAGGCAAGAACAGGGCAACCTGAAAATCAGTTCACCCTCAAAGGCCTGAGCTTGAATGTTCCAGAAGAAAAATATAATGGCCTGTCCATAGCAGTGTGCACCTGGGGTTAGCACAGACAGAAAACAGGAAATTCAGTTGTATTATCCCTGAAACTATTCCCTTTCAGAGGCAGAAAAAGGTTTGTCTCTGTGAAGAGCTGGTCTTGGGGTTTCCCTCTTTTCCTTTGCTGCTAGGAGGCTTATAGCTCAGCTACATGCCCAACTAAAGTAGCTCTGTCACACAAATTTCTGTCATCATTACTCTTCAACTCCTTGTTTTTGAAGTCTTCTCTCTTTTGAGGGATGTCAAGTTTACTATGACTGAACCTTGTAGTATAAACTGCCTCCAATACTAAAACAAATAGGAGCCAAAGTTGGAGGGAGAGTTCCAGTGCCTGTGCAGGAGGCACAGAAGGCTTCTGCTGGCAGGGGGGTGAGCTTTAGATGGTAAGGATTACTGAGAGTGTACTCAAGTGGAAGAGCACTTGCCTAGCAAGCACAAGACCCTGAGTTCAAACCCCAGTACTGCCAAAAAAAAAAAATAGATTTTGATGATAAAACTGTCTGGAATTCAAGGATTCTTTTTTTTTTTTTAAACAATGATGGCAAGGATTTGGGGAGGTTAGCAGTGGAATGGAGAAGGGGGGCTGGAACAAGGAGAGCATAGGAACCCAAAGATTGGGAGGAGGAGGCTCAATGGGGGTAGAGTAGGGCTGCAGCTATGATCACCTGGGTGCATTCTCACTCTGGTCATAGATTGAGAATGGCTACTTTGTGCACTACTTTGCCCCTGAGGGCCTACCCACCATGCCCAAGAATGTGGTCTTTGTCATTGACAAAAGCGGATCCATGAGCGGCAGGAAAATCCAGCAGGTAGGTTCCCTGGGCCAGAGCAGACCCCTGAAAACTCCCAAACCCTTTATGCCATCAGCTGTAGTCCAGCAGGCAGACCCACCTGCTCCAGCATCCCAGGTAGGGACTTCCAAGACCTAAGCATGAAGAAGTCTCTGCCCACAAAGCACACACCATGTCCCCACCCCAGACTCCAGTCCAGGATGCCAGCCCAAGGGCCATGAGCCCCCAGGGAGCTTTCTGAGCTACCTGCTTATCTCCTCCCCCAATCACCAGACCCGAGAAGCCCTAATCCAGATCCTGAGTGACCTCAACTCCAAAGACCAGTTCAACCTCATCGTTTTCAGTGGGGAGGCAACTCAGTGGAAACCATCACTGGTGCCTGCCTCAGCTGAGAACATAAAGGAGGCCAAAAGCTATGCAGCTGGCATCCAGGCCCAGGGAGGTGAGTGCCTCTATAGTCCCACAGGCTAGGGGCTTCCAGGACACTGACTGGGAGCCACCTTGAATATGTCCCCTTCAGGAACCAACATTAATGATGCGATGCTGATGTCTGTGAACCTACTGGAGAGCAGCAACAAGGCTGAGCTGCTGCCCGCAGGGAGTGTCTCCATCATCATCCTACTCACTGACGGCGACCCCACTGTAGGTGAGGACATTGTGGCCACTGAGGATACAGCTGAGGCTATGCTTGCTGTGGGACGTGAGGCAGGAAAGGGAGGGGATGGTTTGCTGAGGCCCCTTTGGTTCTGAGTTTCCAGAAGTATCTATTAAAAAAATTACTCTTTTCTCATCTTCTTTCCAAACCGATGGGTCTAGGGGTAACCAATCCCACAAGCATCCAAAAGAACGTGAAGGATGCTATAGATGGCCAGTACAGCCTCTTCTGCCTGGGCTTTGGCTTTGATGTCAGCTATGCCTTCCTAGAGAAGATGGCACTGGATAATGGTGGTCTGGCTCGGCGCATCTATGAGGACTCAGACTCTTCCTTACAACTCCAGGTGCCAGTGTGCCCTGGGTGGGCTGCAGAGCCAGACAGATCTAGCCTAGCCTTTGTGACATGCCTTCTGTCACCCTGTAGGACTTCTACCAGGAGGTGGCCAACCCACTGCTGTCATCAGTGGCTTTCGAGTACCCAAGCAACATTGTAGAAGCAGTGACGCGGGACAATTTCCGACTCCTGTTCAGAGGCTCAGAGATGGTGGTGGCTGGGAAGCTCCGGGACCAGGCCTCTGACGTGCTCTCAGCCAAAGTCAAGGGGAAGATGGTGAGTATAGCCAAGTCATCCTGGAGGGAAGGGGAAGCTGGAACAACCCCCCCCCCTTTGCATCTAGAGGGCCTTGTTTCAAGTCCCAACCCTGCCAAGTTCCTAGCTAGTTGACTCAAAGCGCTCTGGGCTTCAGGTTTCCCCTCTGTCACCTGTGAATGACACCAGTCCCTGCCACATGGGTTCATGGGAATTCAATAAGACAATGTAGTAATGATCATGGGAGCACCTGTGTGTGCTTGGCACATGTAGGCACTCGGCAGTCTGCCCTGCTATCACTTGCCCATTCCTGTGAGTACAAGATGACAGCAGGGGTTCTTTCTTAATTTTCATCCCCTCCATCTTCATATAAACCCTCTGAGGTTGCAATTGGCCAGAGAGAGATATTCCCATTTCACAGCTGAGCAGACTGAGCTCCAGGCAGAGCAGATGACTTGAGCTACAGCTGGGTCAGGAGCCCAACTTCTCTTGTAACACCCTGTCTTTGCCCAGCCTTCTCTGCCTCTGTATTCCAGGAGGTTTAGCTTGGGTTATCTTCTCCCAGGGAGTTCCTGTCATTTCACAGAGTGCCTACTCCTAGTCAAGTCCTTCTTTAGGCTCCTCTTCCCTCAGCCTCTATTTCCCAAGCTGCTAGCTAAGCCAGCCTAGGACCATATTTCCCTAGAAGAAAGTGGCCAGTCCATACAGCTTGAGCACATGCTTCTCTGTCATCATCCCAGTGACTGGCCCAGCAGAGAGGGCAGTTTGGGTAGGGACAGATAGAGTAGATGGAACCCCAAATCTAGAGTCATATACCTGAGTTCTGTTTTCACCTCTTCCACTGACTCCTGGGGAAAGCCTTTCCCTTCATGTTCTTTCTCCCATCTTTCAGGGGAAGGGGGACAACTGTGTCTGGAGACCCTGTCTGTTCCACACTACATTTGCAAATTCTTCCTGTTGCTATTACTAGGCTGACCTGGGATTCAGTTCCTATCTTCATTTCCCTTTCCCCCAAAGGGTCGGTTGACCCAAACTCCTTGATATACACCTGCCTTGCTGTACCTGGACAGTTGCTACCCTTTATCTCCATCTCCTTCTTACCATTGTGCACCTGAGACCCTTGGAACCCTAAACCACCTCCCTATCCCAAACTCTACTCAAAGAAAATGTAGCCCTTGCGATCAGTCAGTGCACCAACCTGCCCCACCTCCAATCAGAGCTCAAAAGGAAGTGAAAGGCAGGTGTTGACATCAGGCCCTCACTGCTGCTGCCCTGGCTGGGCCTCTCTTTCCAGCACATGCAGAACATCACATTCCAAGTAGAGTCCAGCATAGCCCAGCAGGAGGAGGAGTTCCAGAGCCTCAAATATATCTTCCACAACTTCATGGAGAGACTCTGGGCACATCTGACCATCAAACAACATTTGGAACGGATGTGAGTGGCTCTGACTTGCAGGCCACTGGGGAGGGCTGCACCTGGCATCAGCTGTGTCCAGACCTTTCACTGGTGGGGCATTCACAACTGGCATGGCCATCTCTTAGGTGCAGAGAGAAATATGCCTGAGCTCCAGGGGCCAGTGGGAGTGAGACTCTGTGCAAGCACCCAGAGACCCCCCGAGTTCTGACTTCTTCAACCCACAGTGTTTCAGCTTCAGATGCCGAATCACAGGACCTCAAGACCAGAGCTCTGAATTTGTCACTCAAGTACAACTTTGTCACTCCTCTCACATCTATGGTGGTCACTAAGCCAGAAGACCAAGAACAGTCTCAAGTTGCTGAGAAGCCTGTGGAAGACAGTGAGTGTGAGGCTGGGACCCCAGCCTCCTTGGCACTAGTGGTTTGCATTGGCATCCCCTACTACATTCTGACCAAGATCACACCCCTGCCACCCACAGACTCCTGGGAGCCCTGGGTACCCCAGCCTAAGGAAACTGAGACCAGATCTCCTGGCTCCCCAGATTCAGTGCTTGTGTAGTGCCAGGGTTGGGAAGCAAGTTTAAGCACAAACACTTCAAGTTGATCAAAACTACCCTGACAGTAGCCCGCTCTCTCTCCCTCTCTGTGTGTATGTTATCCAGATAATAGACAGAGGAATGTCCATTCAGGAGGTAAGACCCTAATGTGCTCAAAGGCTGGCCTGGGTAAGTTCCACTGGCATAGTGAGGACTCCATCCCACCTTGCTGCCAGGAAGCGTGCCTGACTAAGGGTGCTGATACATTTAGTCACCCACTCACTCAAATACTGGCTGACCCTCAGACCCTGTCCTAGCCCCTAGGGACACAGCTCCAATCCAACTGGAGCCCCAGAAAGGTAGGTCCAAGGAGTAAACACAAGTCTTACTGACTTCCAGGTCACGGCTTATCCAAATTTCGTGCCGTAGGAGCCCGACTGTCCAGAATAACAGGTGGTGGTGTGGGTGATAGGGTGGAGAGGGGAGATTGACAGAATCATCATTCCTAGTCATAGACATGGTTCTGCCCTTGGCTGTGGAGGGGGAGTGCTTTGCCTGGCTCACCTGGTTGGTGACAGGCATGGACTCAAGTTTAGGTATGTTTGATTAGGTAGCAGCAATGTCGATCCTTCCCATACCCCAAGAAGAGGAATCAGTAGATCAGGTAGTTTGCCTTAGGTGGAAGGAGGGGAGAGAGTGATTGGCTCCCAGCAAGTCGGGTGTGGGGAGGAGGCGGTTGGCACCTGCTCTCTCTACATCCCACTTACGGCATGGGGTCTCTGAGTCCTGGCATGGGAACCCATGACACTACCTGAGAGAAGACTGTCAATTTTTCCAAACTAGGAATTTCCAGCCTCCCACCAGACTTCGGATCTAGATATGCTGCTGCCCCTCCAAGATTTGGACAACCTGGACCTCCTCATGATCGTGATATTTTTCATACTTCTCACGCTATCCCACAGCCAACCTGGGAAGGTCTACGAGGCTTGCCATTCTGTAAGCCAATTCCTGACCCTCAGAGGGCTTCAGTTTCCCTCTGATAGTCACTGAACCTGCCCCGTACAGTGGAGTGAGAGAAAATACCAAGTACAGTCCAGGCAGGGAAAACTGCCAAGGAGTGTGTGGGTCTGACCCATCTGGGTTCCTTTCCTGAAGGAGAAAGGATTGGGGGTTGGGAATGGAGAACAGAATTTCCTGTGGTGGTTCTTGCCTGCCCAGCTCTTTATCCACCTCCCCTTTGCTTTCTCCTCTATCTCCTTGGGTGTGTGTTCTCCTGACTCTTTCACTATTCCTAGGTTGCCAGGCCACAAGCCTTGACAGAGCAGCTTCTCACGCTACTTGGTCGGAGGGGACCCTGGGCCCCAAGAGAGGCAGGGATTGACAAGAGGGCTCCTCATGGAGCTCTTTAGACCACTCTTTCTGGCACCTTCCCTCCTAAAGCACCTCCCCACACACACACACCAGCTTATGGATGTCAGGTGCCCCCTTCCTAAAGCAGGACTTTATAACTCTTGTTTTCACCCTATGGGATTTATTCCTCACAACAGAGCCTTCAAGGAAAAAAGGGCTTCCCCCGTTCTGATCTCCCCAACCTGGTGTCAGATGTGGCTGCAGAGGGGCGAGTATATGTGGGGGCAGAGTGCACCAGAGTTTGGTGGGCCACAGGGAACAGGGGTACCTGATGGGTGTGTGGTGGCCCTGAGTCCTGACTCCCTTCTCCCTTTCTGTTTCCAAATGTTCCTGCACTCCCACTTCAGTGACACCAGTTCACTCAGATAGCAGTCGAGTCGTGTTGCTTTCTAAAGAAATACAAACCAAAGGTACCCCCAGGCCAGAGCCTCTTCTTGTCATAACTGGGAGAGCCTGGGAAGGAGGAGCCCTGAGGGTCTCTGTGAACCTGTCATATGACATAGAGAGGGAACCCCCAGGCATACCCACTTACTACTCCATCCCACTATGCCCCCACTCCTCAGGAAGGGGCTGCCTGAACCCAGGTGTTTTCTTCCTTCTTCTTTTAGAAACCACCCTAACAAACCGATCCCAAGGTAAGTCCCTAACCTTCCCAGCACCCTTCCCCATCTTTGCCCCCTAGACTTCTCTACCTGCCCCAGGAACTTTGCCTGGCTGTCCCAGCTCCTTTTCAGGCTCCTAGTGTAATGTTGCCAATGCCTGAGCCCACCGTGGACCAGATGTGTGTGGACATCAAGCGCTCCCAGGGACCCATGAACCTGATCTCAGACGCTGATCAAGGTGAGAGGTACCTCAGTCAGCCACCCAGAGAGAGCCAGACACCACTCATGCCCACTCACCATCTTCTCAAAGAGACACACATAGCAAGTGCAGACACCCTGTGCCCAGATGTGACACCCAACCCCACAGTCACCCACAGATCTCTTCCTGGGCATCCCATGCATGTCTGCATGGCCTGTGCACATCGGGGTCAGAGCCCAGAGGAAGAGACCAGAGATGCCTGAAAGCCAGGGGAGCTGCCAGGGGTCACCTAGGAATGCTGGACTTAGTAGACAAGCAGAGGAAAGAGTGAAGGTGTTCTAGATGGAAGAATCACAGCTGCAGAACACAGAGTCCCCATCTTTCCATGGGCCTCTAGTGGTGTGGAAGAAGAGAATGGTACAAGGAGCAGATGCACCTGCCAGACCCCCTGCCATAATCCTGGAAGGGTTTCACTGGTTGAGCTGAGGTTGCAGGACAGACATGGGGATGCATGCCACTCAGGGATGCCTACATAGAAGTATAAAGCTAAGGACATCCACAGCTCCATCATTCCTCCCAGGACCACGTGGTCTCCTGTTTCATCACTCAGACCCAGGCATGTTGTCTGCTCCCTGAGGCAGGGATTTTCCATCTTACCTTTGGCTATGCAGCTAGCTCAGGGCCAGATACACTACAGGGGCTGAATAAAGGTTTATAGACTTGAGACAAGACCTCCCTTCTCAGAAGTCTCACTGGGGTTGGCCATCACTGAGTATTTGGGGGCCCCTATAAAACCATAAGAAACCAAGGAATGAGTAGGACGATCCTGAGAACCAGACCTGCTGTGTGAGTTGCTAAGTAAAGGGGGTGATCCTTCTGAGGAGACTAGTTGATAAACAGTGGTTCTAGGGGAAATGTAATTAAGGAAGACTCCCTGTTCAGCCTTGGCTTTGATGTCTCTGGTATGGCCTTCTTAGGGCTTCAGGTGACTGGCCAGTATGAGATGGAGAAGGCTGGGTTCTCATGGATCAAGGTGACCTTCGAGGATCTCCAGTTGCAGGTTCATGCATCCCCTGAACGTGTAGTGGTGACTCGAAACCGAAGAAGCTCTGGATACAACTGGAAAGAGACACTGTTCTTGGATTTGCCAGGGTAAGCCCCAGACTAGGGTCCTAGTCAGATAAACTCTCAGGCTGCACTGACTGGTGATGGTGCTGACCCATGCCTGGGAATGGAGTGGTTAGGTGCGAGTCCTCTGTAAGTGGGATGCACTCCCAGGAGGGGCAGGGATGCAGAGGACTTCCCTGCATCCCTGCACTGGTAGAGGCACCAAGGAGTCATCCTGGAACCTGGTTCCCCTTGCACCTAACCCAGGTCACTATCCCACACCGGTGACAGTGTGGTTTGCAGCTAGTTCTGAAGATAATCCCGTGTGACTCTGCACAGACCATTCAGTCCGTCTGAGTCTCAGGTTCCTCAATAATAACTACAGATAATCATGAGTCAGAGGACTGTGGCGAGGGAAGGGACACTATGAGAGGAAGTACTTAGGGAACACTTGCTTTCAGTTGGTACAGTGTCCCTTGGGCACCCTAGGGGCCAACACTATCTACCTGGTGAGGTAATGATGACAATCATGAGACTGTAGAGAACCCTGTCCACTAGCAGGTTATGAATGTTATCCTTAGTGAACTGTGTTAGTCACTTTTTTTTCTTTTTTTTTTTTTGTCCCTGTGACAAATACCTGAGAGAAACACAGGAGAGGAAGGATTTATTTGGGTTCACAGTTTCAGAGGTTTCAGTCCGTGGTTACTTGGCTCTCTTGCTTTGGGGCCTGTGTGTGGTTAGGCAGAACGTCATGGTAGGGAGCATATGGTAGAACCAAGAGGCTCACTTCATGGTGGAAAGGAGACAGAGGAAGGGACAGAGCATGCCTACCTGGCTGGCCTCTCCTGCTTTATGTTCTATCAGACTCCCACGCTGTTGGGCAGTGCTGCCCACATTCAGGGCAAGTCTTCCTCTCTGCAAACACCATCACCAGAAATGTGCTTCACACATTTCTAAGCTCCTAGGCATTTCTCAACCCAATCAAGTTGACAGTCAAGATTAACCATCACAGGCACCTTTGAAGCTCTGGTGAGAAGAGAGGAGACCAGCTGGTTTCAAAAGATGATTTCTAAGGGCATAGCTGCTCCACTATAGTCTTTCCATAGTGTTGGGCAACCTTCCAACTCTGAAAGTCACCAAGGGCCCTGGAGAGGACCCTAGCCCTCTGTGTGCTGTGCCCTCTGAACCCCCAGCCTGTGATATAGCCCATATTTTTCTAGAAGAGAGTGCTTTGCTCATTCACTGAGCCCTTTAGCAGAGCCTTGTTTCCACTTGGCAAATGAGCGTACACCCAGCAAATCCAAGGGACTCATCAGAAAACCTGCCAATTTCACAAAAGACCTGAAAGTTTTTGTTAATATCGGTAGCATTTCTGTGCCTTGGAAGTACACACTAGAAAATAAAACCAAGAATTCCTCCTACTCATTGTAATGATAGGAAGTTCAAATATTGTCATGGGCTACAGAAGATACACATAAAGAAAAATAGATTAGATTGAATCAAATCACTAGGGCAGTGTAAGTTTAGGGAAATTCCATTCAAAAGAACCTCAGAGTGGCTGGGCGCCAGTGGCTCACACCTGTAATCCTAGTGACTCAGGAGACAGAGGTCAGGAGAATCACAGTTCAAGGCCAACCCAGGCAAATAGTTTGTGAGACCCTATCTCGAAAATACCTAACACAAAAAAGGACTGGTGGAGTGGCTCAAGTGGTAGAGTGCCTGCCTTGCAGGCATGAGGCCCTGAGTTCAAACCCTAATACAGCAAAAAATAACAACAACAATGGTAATAATAATAAATAATCTTGGAGTAATAACAGGGTCTTACTCTGCATGCTTAAAGGAGCCTAATATTCATATGGAAGTCAAAAGGACAAGAATTTCAAAGATTAAAAAAAAGGGGAGGATAGAATGAGAAGAAACTTACCCTCTAGATGTTAAAACATGATTAAACACTAATTGTCAAAAACAAGTACAGAGAAGGTGTCAGTAAGACTTTCTTGTTGTAATAACCAAATTCTTTCCTTCCTTAAACATAAAGAAGAGGGTTGGGGATTTAGCTCAGTGGAAGAGCGCTTGCCTGGCAAGTGTAAGGCCCTGAGTTCGGTCCCCAGCACCAGAAAAAAAAAAAAAAAAAAAACATAAAGAAGAAAGAGGGTTTCAGAGGTTTCAGTCCATCATGATGGGGAGGCATGGTGGATCAGAGCAGCTCACATCATAGTAGCCAGGAAGCAGAGAGAGACAGAGAGAGGGAGAGAGAAAAAGCCTGTGCTAGCTGGCTTTCTACACGACCCCCCCACCCCGCCTTTTTTTGTGGGTTTTTTTGGTGGGGTTGAACTTAGGGCTTTGTACTTGCTAGGCAAACGCTCTGCTACTTAAACTGTGCCCCTAACCCTTCTTGCTTTTGGTTATTTTTCAAATAGTGTCTTGGCCTTTTCGCCTGGGTTAGCCTGGGACCACAGCCCTCCTTCCTATGCCTCTCACATAACTGGGGTCAGAGATGAACACCACCAACCCTAGCTTGCTTACTGAGATAGGATTGCCTCTCTCCCAAGGAGCTGGGGTTACAGGCATGAGCCGGCACCCGGTCTATTTCCTCCTTTTATTCCACCTGGACCCCCCAGCCTGTGGGATGACACCACCCACATTCAAGGTGGGTCTTCCTCCTTAATTAATCCTCTCTGGAAACACCCTCACAGATATACCCAGAGGTGTGCTTCACTAATAAACTCCTAGTGCTTCTCAATCCAGTCAAGTTGATAATCAAGATTAACCATCTCATTCCCTAAATCATATAACCTCATAATTAACGAGAAGCCGAATTTAAAACCAGAAAGAAAGGAACCATTATTTTATTTTATAAATAATGCCAAGGAAACGGGATACCATTACACGAACTTTGATCCTATTCTACCAGTGAAGAAACTGAAGCCCAGAAATTTAAGGGCCTCCTTGCCCAAGGCCAAACTGTGGACGAGAAGGGAGCCCCAGCCACTCCCCACACCCCTACTGAGGCTCTATGCAGGTGTCTCTGCCTTCCTGCTCAGGGTGCTTGGTTTCTCCACAGCCTGAAGATAACCATGGATAAGACAGGACTCCTGCTGCTCAAAGGCCCAGCCAAAGTAACCATTGGCCTGCTGTCCTGGGATGACCCTAGAAAGGGGCTCCTTCTCCTTCTGCATGACACTGACAACTTCTCCAGCCATGTCAGCGGGACCCTCGGTACTCTGCCTGCTCTCAAAAGCCACCTGTAACTGGGGACAGGCAAAGCCTTTACCTCCATGTGGCTCCTGTACTGTCTTTACTGTTGCTTGACCCATCCCATCCTCTGTTTCTCAGGCCAGTTTTACCAAGACCCACTCTGGGGGCCACCAGAAGCAGAAGACAAGAGCAAACGAGCACTGAGGGTTCAGGGAACAGACTACTCCGCCACCAGGTGACTCATCATAAGCAGGCCACTGAATCTGACCAGGGTGGGATGGGGACTGGGAGGCTGGGAGCTGGGCTCTGTAGAACCCTACTCCTGCTCTTGCTCAGGAACTAGATACAGTAGAAGGTTGATAGCTTAGACATGTCTGAGCCAGCTCTTGGTGACCCCACAAAGGATGGTCAGTTCAAACCCGCAGAAAACACACCAGTCCAAATATCACTAGGATTGACTGAGGGCAGTAAGAAATTCTCCCTGTCCCTGCCCCCAACGCTCAGAGCCCTGGACCCTGGAGACCACACACACTGGGTCCCCTACGTAATCTTGTGGGTGACCAGGCCTTTTTTACCTGTGCTGGATAGGAACTGTGAGACTTCCCACCCTCTGTGTTCCTATCCCCAACTGTTTCCTCCTCTTTCTACCATACCTGAGATTTGTTGGTCACTTGTCTGTCTGTTGTCTTTCCATGCCAGAGAACGAAAGTTGGATTACCAAGAGGGACCCCCAGGGAAAGAGAGTTCCTGCTGGTTGGTGGAGCTGTAGTATTGGTGGGAATAGCTGTGCCCCCCTGTGCCACCCCATGTGGTATAGATGACCACTACTCTGCGGCTGCAGGGCCACCTGTGGGGCCTGGATCATTATGGGGAGAGGGATTCCCACTCACTGTAAATAAAGAAAGATGGTATGAGACCAGGGAATGTGTTTCTGTGGTGGATGTGGGCAAATTCCAGGGCATCGGAATCCTATCCTGAACAGGTAGGTTTATTGAACATACAGCACAAAAGTCACTGTCAACCCTCAAGAGTCTGTGGCGAGGGAGGCCCTCAGAGAGCTTTCAAACCTGTCCCTTTGGCTAAACCACCCATTTAAAATGTCCGTATTAGGCTGGAGGTATGGTTCAAGTGGTAGAGCGCCTGCCTAGGAAGTACAAAACCCTGAGTTCATAACCCAGTATCGCCACAAAAAAAAAAAATAAATAAAATGTCTGTATCTAAGTAGCCTCCAGTAAGGGGCCCAAGACTAGAGAATGTTCTCCAGAACAGAGGTTCCGCTGCTTTACAGTCAGCTGGATAGTCAAAACCAGATTTGACTCAAGAGAGTGAGCTGGATTGGACTGCTCTTTATAGGTCAATCCCAGACCTCCTCAGTGAGTTTTGGGGCCCTGGCAATGGGATCTGCCTCACACAGTTTGCTTTTCACACCTTGGCTGGGGGGGCGGGGAGGGAGGGAGTGGGGGGGAGACTGGCCTGCCAGCCTGCTGCCTGCTCCTGAAGACAAAGGAAATTGCCTAGCAAGCACAAAGCCCTGAGTTCAAACCCCAGTACTGCCAAAAATTTTTTAAAAGTCAGCCCTTTGTAACCACAGGTTCTGCATCTGTGGATTCAACTGACTGTATCTCAAAAATATTCCAAAGAATGACATCTGTATAGAACATGCATAGAATTACGCCCTAGCAATCCAGTGTAATGATTATTTATGTAACATTTACGTCGTATTGGGTATTATAATGATCTAGAGTATATGGAGTATACAGGAGGATGTGAGTAGGTTATTTGTGAATATTGTACCATTCTGTAGAAGGGACTTGAGCATCCACAGATATTGGCATCCTCAGGGATTGTGGAACCAAGTCTCTGCAGATACCAAGGGGGGACTGGTCTTTACCTACTTCTCCAAAAGAGGACACAATCTATGATCTATGACTAACAAATAAACAGCATAAAGAAAATAAACCCAAAATCCATGAATATGAGGTATAAAAGCAGCAGGACTGTTAAAATAAGTTCATTTGCTTATTCAGGGGAAACAAACCAGATCATCAGGGAAACATTCTGTCCCAGCTCTTGAACTATGGAGGGTATTTGCTGAATGAGTCTTTCCAGAAGGGTCAGAGGTCAGGACAATGGGAGGGATCTCCAACAGCAGGTCTGCCCAAGACACAGATTCCTCTTGCTCTGTTACCCCTCCACCCAGCCTCCTTGACAGGTGGGGACCTCAGCCTGAGTCTCTTTGAAAAGGTCACTCTGAGAGTCTCAGGCCAGAGCACCAGAGCAGCCTGGGGCTGAGGGGCTTGATCTGGGGCTAACAAGGAACACACAGGAGCAAGACAGGTGAGCCCAACCCAAGCTTGCCCCTCTGGGACATGACTACCTATGCGGGCTAGGGGATTTGTGCACCAACAGAGGTGTCATGGATGGCTTTGTGCCAGCAACCACAGCAGGATGCCCTGGGACAGTTGAAAGCAGGTCCTTGACCTTCACACTTTCATCCCGCAGGTGCTTTCTAGCACCTACTTGGGCAAGGCCTGGGGCCAGGTGCTGTGGGTACACTGGTGTCTGTGTGACAGCTATCATACACAAAATGATCAGAAGACACAGGAGCCCAGAAGGAGACATCTTTCCCAGCTTGGAGATGTTGGGGAAGGCTTCCTGGAGGTGGTGGTGTTGGGGTTGAGTTTTGAAGGATAAAGAGACATTAGCTCAGCGGGAAGAGGGTAACAACCCCAGGTGGAGGGAATAGCGTGCACCTATGTCTAGAGCCAGACCATTATGCCTGGAGTTCAGGAAAAGACTGTTATGGGGTGGGGTAGAAGTGGGGAGAGCCAGACAAGCTCAGACTTTGTAAACTTTGTCATGGTACACAGCCTCTTTCCTGAATGCCCAAATGTAAGCAGGACGGGGGATTCAGGGTGCCATGGGACTGGGGAGAAGACAAAGCCTGCCTAGTTTTGGTTTGCATGGATGACTCTCCACATGTGTGTTGAGAGAGGGGCAGGATTTTGTTTGGGGTCCTCACTCTGCCTTTCTCCCACCCTGCTCAGCTTTCCTGAGGATGCCTTTCCACACTCCATCTGGCATGAACATCTTCCCAATTGCACACATGGGAGCACTGACCTCATGAAGACAGCTTACTCATGGCTCCTCAGCTCACCTAGGCCAAATGGGGCAGCAGGGCCTATATATTCTACGTGGTCCTTTCACAGGACCCTTCTGTCCAGTCCAGCCCATACTCTGGGGCCGGGAAAGGCCTTCAGGTTGACAGCTATCTCTGATGTACTCTCTGCCTAGATCAGTAACTGCCATCAAGCTGCAAATAGTGTCCTGTAGTGCCTTCCCTCTCCCCCACGCCCCAAGACCAGTGTGAGCCCTGGGAAAATCTACTTCTGGCTCCAGCAGTGGGGAGTGGCTGTGAGTCCTCTAAAGTGGGATATAGATACTTCCTGTGGCCTGTAGCCACATGCTATCTCCACTGATACTCAGGGCTCTCCCAGTTTGATTCCAGCTTCCTCCAGCCTTCTGGTACTCCCTGCTATGCCAACTAAAAAATCATCCACTGCTTCCTTTAGAGGGTCTCCTCTGCTCAGCATGCCTTTACCTCCTCAGGCAGAGAGCTTCCAGAGGCAAAGGATCCAGGCCAGGACAGCTCGTATTTGCAGTTATTGGCATCCTGTGTGGCTGAAACCCAGAAAGTGAGGTGAAGCACCTGTTGTATGAAGGGAATCTAGAGAGGTCAGAGAAAGGACTTTTGCCTTGGTCCCAAGAGCAGCGGGTGGGAGTCCTATAGGAAGTTAGGCAAGGAACAATGGTCAGTTCTACCCTATGGAAAGCTCTCTGGGAGGCAGGGAGATCCATGGAGGGCAACAGCAGTCATCCAAGCTGGAGATTTCTTAAGAGTCCTCCAAGAACCACTCTCTGCCTCCCTACCCCACCCAGACTCACTGGAAGGAGAGCAAGTAGTTACCATGAGGTGACAGAAGGATCCCATAGAGATCTGGCTCAGTTGATGGCAAAGATGGGCAGCCATAAAAACAGAAACTGGAGTATTATACTGTGTGCCTCAGATCCTGGTCTAGGGTTTTGTGTTCATCTGCTGAACCAAGGGATGGGTGGATTGTTGGATGGTTGGATGGATGAGTGGATGGGTAGATGGATAGATGCATAGACAGGCAATTGGAGGGATGGGTGAATAGAATGGATGAGTGGGAAAACAGATATATAGTTGGATAGATGGTGCTGTAGTTTGTATCTTGTGTGTCCCTCACAGGTCCATGTGTTCAAGGCTTGGTTGACAGCCTGTGGCACTATTGGAATGAGGTTGGACCTTTAAGAGGTGGGGCCTAGTGGAAAGAAATTAGGTCATTGGGCCTAATTTCCTAGTGGAAAGAAATTAGGCCCTTGAAGGGGATAATGGGACCCTGGCTCTTCCTCCCTCTCTTTTTGCTTTCTGGTCACCATAATAAGCTCAACAGATCTCCTCTGCCATGCACTCACTATGATTTACCCTAAGCCCAAAGTGAGGGGGCCAAAGCACCACGAACTGAGACCTCTGAAGCATGAGCCCACGTAAATCTTTCCTCTTTTAGGTTGATTATCTCAGGTACCTTGTTTCAGGGTCAGAGAGCTGACTAACACAAGTGGACAGATTGAGGAATGGATGACACCCACTCTTAGATGTGGGCCATGTCTGCCCTGGAGCACTTTATACTTCTGAAGGTCCTGATAGGAGCTCCTGAGCTCTTATGATGTTCCTGAACTCTGAAATGCACTCATCCCTGCCTGACTTCTCAGAACCCCTTTGCTCCAGAGTCAGTTTTGGATTTTTTTTCCTTTTGGAAATTATGCATTTGACTCCCTAAAATGCCACCCTAACCAACTCTTTCTTGGCTGTATCAGTTGAGAGGATCGAAAAGTTGCCTTCCTACCAGCCATCTTCTCCTTTGAGCTGCTCGGGTCCCAAGGCCTGTTCCTTGGAACAGGGGCTCATGAAGGCATGCAGAGGCTAGCAGCTGACTGGTTTCCATGTTAGGCTTTATTGTCCAAGGCTCCTCTCATAGGCCCCATTCTGTGCCCATGTTCCAGGTGTCATCCAAGGTAGACCTTCTGTTTCAACAGGAGCTGGCATGTTTGCTCAGGACAGGTTGGGGACGATATAGTCAGTATGGACACCATCAATCAGTCCTTCCCCATTGTTGTGGACAAACCAGCAAATGACCTTCATGTCACTACTCACATCCTTTCTGTAGTCTTTCTGGGAGCCCCTATGAGAAAAGAGAGAGAGATTGTAATGCACAGGACAGGCAAGATGGCTATGGTAGGACTGGATGTGTGGCTCAAGTAGTGAGTGCGTGCCTAGCAAGTCCAAGACCATGAGTTAAAATTTAAAAAAAAATTTTTTTAAACGATAGTTACAGTGGTCATGAGCCTAAGGTTGAAGAAAGGGGTGAGGTTGGAATTTCTTGTATTTTCTTTTTTATGTGCTCTGGATTGAACCCAGGGCTTCAGGCATACCTCGCAAGAACTCGTAATATCCTCAGCCCCTGAAGTTGGAAATTCTAAAAGCCTAGAATTCTTAGGTCAAAATGAGGTCACATGCCTATTCTTTCTAGGGAGCCAAGTTTGGGCTTTTTCTTAATTAGGAGGAGCCAAGAGGGGGCCGAGACCTCAAAGAGAAACACAGGTACACCACAGAAAACAAGAACCCATTAGGCAATGTGCCAGGACAGAAAGGGTTGTTCCCTCCTATTTTGTTGCTAGTCAGGGTGAGGTGTCAGAGGCATCCCCTCACCTTGTGACAGTTAACTGATGATTCTTCACTACCATTGTGGCATCTGACTTCGTGGGGTCAGAACCTGGGCGGATGTCTGACACTTCAAAATCAAAGGGGTGAAAGAATTGCCCTAGGAATAAAAACATTCACACCATCAGTCGCTGTCCCTTGCCATGGGTAATATGGCCACTGGCCTTTTAGGGTTGATGCAAAGGCTGAGTGGAGTGTCATGAGCTGGGTACAGGGTGAACAGGAATGTGGTTCCCATGCTGCTTTGTGGCTGAACAGCCTGCAGTCCGAATATTGCATACCCAACAGCCCATGCGTCTGTGTTGACATCCGGTGACTGTCCACCACGTAGAACCCTAGAAAGTCTTGGTGGACTGGGTGTTTCCTCCACACCTGGTGCAGAACAACCACAAAGGTAACCCCATCTCCAAAGGAAACCACCATGTTTTTCTTCCTATTGATTGTCAGAGACATTCTAGGAGAGAAGAGGAGATACTGGCTGTGGGGGCCAGGGCCTGTGACACTGGCCATCTGAATCAAGGGTGTCTAGCAACACCTTCTGGGTACATGGCACCTGATAGCACATAGACTCCAGAAACTACTCATGCATATTTATGCTGTCCACTGAATGGACCTTAACTCCTCTGTAAGCAGAAAAGAGGGCTATCCTGGGAGTCTAGAGGCCTGGTGCCATGTCCCAGCTCAGCCACTGAGTTCTTGGGTGACCTTGAGCAGGTTGTACCCTTCTCTGAGCATCAGTGAGAGTAGCACTTCTGCCCTGCCCACCAGGCTCTGGGGGTTTCAAAGATATAGGAAAGTCTAAAGAGATTCAAAACTAACAGGTTCAGCCAGAAAGAAGATGCAAATGGGGACTGCTGTTACTGCCAGTAATGCTTTAATTTTAATGTTTTTAAGAGACAGGGTCTTTCTATGTTGTGCAGGCTCGTCTTGAGCTTGTGTACTCAGGTGATCTTTCCCAGTGCTGGGACTACAGGCCTGTGCCACCATGCCCTGCTTCAACCTAGTGCTTTCATCCAACTAGCCCTTCCTTCAAAGTGAGTCCTATTCTGGTTCTGATAGGGACCACGAGACTGGGACCACCATGGTCACCCTCCCCCGGGGACTAAAATCCTAGACCACCAATCTCTCCTGTGACCCCTGTGAATATTCTGTCCTGGGATTGGCCCAAATTCTTCAAGAGTCTCCCTGGACTCACAGGCAGCTGTGTTCCTTGAAGACACAGTCGGAGGACCTTACCCATCTTGTGTGATGGTGACGGTATCCAGCCAGCTGAAAATACTCTGTGCAATCCCATTCCACAGGGTGATCTTCTCAGTGGTCACCTCAATCCGGAAGTCCATCTGAGAATTGGTAATGCCCAGCTTCCCAAAGTAAGTCTTCCTGGTCTTGGAGTCAGGGCTGCCTTCCTTGTCTCCAATAATCTGCCCATTAACAGTGAGACCTGCCAGAAGGATGGGCAGGGAGGGAAAACGACAAGGGCCTCTGAGTCCAGGCTGGCCATTAGAGACCTGCTGAGGGGGAGCAAAGTGGGAGCACCAAGGACAGACCTGGACTTCTGAGCTCAGCCAAGTCTGTTCTAGATACTTTGTGTTTGGGTTGACATTGTGGACCTGCCCCTTGCCTGGGCCAGGGAGTGTCATTCGAAGAAAAAGTGCTCCCCAGTCACAAGCCGCATCCTACCCACTGCCCAGGGCCAGCCTGCACATTACCTCTAACCTTCTCTACTAGCACTGGGGACTTAGTGAATCTGGCTCTTGGCGGCCCTCCACCTCCTGCCCACAGAGTGCTCTGCGTATGTGTTACTGAGTAGAATGACAAGGACCAGGCCAATGAACTGACATGGGGGATCCGTGGAAGAATGCCAGTCCATAACACCCACCTGTGACTGGGTCGTGAATGAGGCGCAGCACTGTGCTCGGGTCTTCATCAATGTTGAAACAGATGGCATCATCTTTCTCTGGGACTTGGATGATGAAGTGGGGGTCCCCATCCACTGAAGACACATCAGAAAAGGGGCTGGCTCCCAGAGTCTTCTGCTATATTGGGGGGCCTCCCCTGGCTTCCTGTCCTTGTAGGCTGGACTTCTGGATGGGCAGGAGTGCTGGACCTGCTACCCTGAGCCCTGACCCAAGAAGAGCTAGGGGTGGACTCACCGTAATAGTATGGGTTTTGAGGAGGCTGGTAGCTGGCTGTGGAGAAAAGTAGAGACAGGGCTAAGCCAAGCAAGCAGCCCTGGAAGGGCCTGGACCCCCACCTAGAGTTTGGCTCATGCCCCCCTCCACCACTGCCAAGTCTTCTCAGGACCTGCCTGTCCCAGAGAGCAGTGGCAGAGAGAGCTGCAGCAGGTAGCATATACTCACTCTGGAAGGCCCTGGAGGAAGTCACAGAGGTGGCTAAAAGAAGCCAAAGGGTAGTTGTAAGCAATGTCTAGAGGACCACCTTCCCTTAACCCTGTGTCTTCTGCCTGTCTTGAGGCAGTCCCCAGTGGGGACCTAACACCTACCAGACATGGTAGGTTAGGCTGACCCCAAAGTTCAGCCTTTAGACATGAGGACATGCCAGGGTACCATTTTACAGGACTGGTGGTGATAGGTCTATGATGACAATGCTAGGGGTACAACATTCTGATGTGGCTAAAATGCAAGCTGTCAAGTCCCTCATAAGTAATGCTTACAGCAGACATCTGTCCCCACCCCTGGACTTTCCAGCCCCTAGTTAGGGTAGGGTGAGGCCCACAGTTGTCTGTTGCTCCCTGATAGTAAAACACCTACCCCACCCCCCATACACACATGCCAGGGACTACATGACATTTGCGGGGCTGCTCTGAGGGGAAAGGGATGCTCCAGTCCACATGTGCTCCTGATAGATGCAGATAGGGCAGGCTAGCAGTTGCCAGTGAGGCCCTGCCAGTGATGATGGGCTGGTGGTGGGTGAAGTTCCAAATTTATGGTGAAAGGTGGAGAGTCCTCTGATCCTAGCCATCTCTAGCATGGACACTGGGTCCAGCCTGCCAAGGCTTAGGTCCCAGATCAGCTACCTTCTGAATCCTTAAGCAAATGGACTTAACCTCTCTGTGCCTCAGATCCCTCACTGTAACATGGGAATTATAAAAGGACTCCCTTGGAAGGTATCCTTGGGGTTGACTCTAAGTGCCTAACATGCTAAATTGTTCACTTTTGCAGGTCACATCTGATGGGAACCCTGAGGCTCAGAGAGGAAGACAGTTTGGCCCACAGTCACTCATGAGTTGGCAGTAACAGAGCTGGACCTGAGCCCACATGTGCTGAGTGCCCCTCCACCTCCAGGCTGGGTAGCCCCGCCAGCTTAGAATGGCCTCTTTAATTCTACCTCATCTCCCTCTCATGATGCCCACCTGGCTGCTGGCTGAAGCTTACCTTCTGCACTTGCAGGCACAGTGGAGGAGGAAAAGTAGAAATGCGTTAGAAGCCAAGGACCACTGGTTAGACCATTGCAGCCAATGGGAATGACCCAGCAGGGGCCACAGTCTGATGCTAGCCAACAGCAAGCGTTGTCCCCATAGGGTGTCTCCTGGAACCTAGAACTACTAGAAGCCAGAGGCCTGGCCTGGATCAGCTCTTTGCCTCCCATGCCTCTCAGTCCAAACACTTCCCACCCCTCACATGCCCAGTTGCCTTGGGCACCTGAGACCTCCCTCCTGAGTATTGTCTGGGGTCTGATTGAGAAGGCTTGGTCTCAGCCTTTAGCTCTCAGGGCTTCTTTTTCTCACAATCTCTAGGTGCCTAGTAGCCTGCTCCAGGCCCAGGCTTTGGGTTGGAAGAGTTCTTCTGAATCCTTCCATACTGCAGCTTAAGTCCCTTCCTTGAAATGACCCCTGGGCGGTGTGCTTCCTTTGAGAGGCTCAGAGGCTCCTATTCATCCCATCCCCTACTGTCCCTGCTGACTGCTTCACTGTTGCCACACTCCCATCCCTACCCCTTGGCCAGTTTTCCTTCGTGCCCCTGAACTTTCCCCACTCAGAACACCTGGTCTATCCAGCCTGGCCACTTCCTCCACTGGTCACCCAAAGCTCAGTGTCCTGAGAGGAAGGTCTCCTGTTTCTGTGCCCACCTTCCCCAGGCTTGTCAGCAATGGCTGTCTGGTCTTCATTGTCCTCAGGTTTGGTCACCACCATGGAGGTCAGTGGTGTCACAAAGTGGTACTTGAGGGACAGGTCTAGGGCCTGGGCTGTGAGGTTCTCCTTCTCCTCGCCATGGGCGTTCTTGCTGTGAGGAGAGACTGCTCAGAAGGGACCGCCCAGAGAACACCCCCTGCCTGCCTTCCCTGTACTGGCTCCCAGAACCAGACCAGGATCCCCACATGTAGCTGGGGCCCCCTCTCCTCCTCTCTAGAGAAGGAGCCCACTAGGGCTCAGGAAAGACTGGTTTGCCAGCTCCCTGGGGCATGTGGACAAGTTCTATTTCCTCTCCGCCTCATTTTCTCCACCTGTAAAAACGTAAGGCGTTTGGAATGGCCACTGCAACAACCGCTCGTGGTAGTGTCCACGTGCCAAGGCTCGTCACACACCCGTCCCACCCCACTTAAATGAACATTGGCATCGGCCTCTTGGGGGAGGCCCAGTTCTGCCCTCTGGGCACTGGGGCCCGGGTCCCAGCCTGTGCTTCTGTTCAGCCTCCTGTCACGGGGTGGTGCCAGGTATCAGAAGCAGGCTACTGAGGCCCTCCAGGCCTTAAGGCACTCCCAGGTTGCGAGCATTGGCTGTGCTTGCCAGCTTGAGCCTAGGAATGACAGGCCAGGGAATGGGCAGCAGGTTGTAGGGTTGTCCTTCCCTAGTGTGTGGTCAAGTGTTACTCCACTTAACCTCCCTCAGAGTACAGACAGCACAGGGTACATGCAGGCACTGGACAGTGCCAGATACCCAGGGTGGGGCCTGGCTATGTGAGGGTAAACCAGGTCACCGTTTCTCCAATAGCTGCTCAATGGTGAGGTAGGCCCAGAGCCGCTCAATGTAGTTCCCAAAAATGTAGTCTCTCTCCTTCAGGGCCTCCTCCATCTCCTTCATGTTCACCTCCTCCGTGAAGGTCAAGTCGTTCAGGGCCTGGGCAGGGGAAGGAACAGCAAAGAATGGAGCCTGGACCATCACGATGCCAGAATGCTGGGGCCCATCCTTCATCTGTAGCACATTCCCAGGCCCTAGTTCCTGCTTACCCCGCGGCCCTTCACATCCGCCTTAAAGCTGTTCGTATCCTCATCCCCTAAGCGCCCGGCCACCACGATCTCAGAGCCATCGTAGAAGTGCTGGTAACTGTTCTGAGTGAGGTCTAGAATGGCATTCTTGGGGTACTCCATTTCCACGTCTGTCAGCAGTGGGTTAGCCACCTCCTCATAGAAACCCTGGAGTTCAGATCAGAGATCTGGTCATCCCAGGCCCCCAAGGGAGGCATGGAGAGGCACGAGGTGAGCCAGTCCCATGGATGCTCCAGCATGGCATCCAGTCCCTCAGGCCTGGATAGTTCTGCCTCCCGATTCTCGTTTCTACATGGTCCTGACTGTCTGAGGGGAGTCTTCCCTGCCCCACCCTCTGTAGAGACTAGGAAGAATAGAAGGAAAGGAAAGAGTTCTTGGTACAGAACTCTGAATTTAGAAAGTATTCAAGAAACGTTTGTTGGAATGACAGCAAGGAGAATAGAAAGGGAAGAGAGACTGCCTAGCTAGAGAAGGTGATGGGGTTGGACAGAGAGAGGAAGGCTCCTCCGCATCCACCTGCGGAGAAGGAGATGCTGTCACCTGCCTAGGGCTGGTGACTGGATTCGGCAGATCAAAAGATGGGGTGTGTATTTAAATCTGAGTGTTAGATTAGAAGCCATTTCTAAGTATAAGTGTGTCTGTTATGGGTTGAATCGTGTACTGCATTCTCAAAGTGTACATGTTGTCCTAACACTCAATTCCTCAGCATGCGACCTTATTTGGAGATAGAATTTTTCTAAAGATAATCCAATGAAGTCATTAGAGTAGGCTCTAATCCAATACAACTTGTGTCCTTATAAAAAGGGGAAGTTGGATACAAACACTCAATGAGGGAAGACAGAAGGTACAGGGAGAAGATGCCATGGATAAACCAAGGACGCAGGCCTGGGACAGATCTCTCTCGCCAGCCCTCAGAAGGGAGTCGATCCACAGACAACTTGATCTTGGACTTGGGACAATTATTCCTGTTGTTTGGGCCACTCAGTCTGTGGTAAAGTCTTTTCTTATGGCAAATTAGTGAACTAGTTCAATATTGTATGCAATATTGGGGGTATATTTATAGAATATAATTAATTGCTTAGCAGGAATTTATATTTAACTGGCTATCCTGTACTCAGTCTAGCAACCCTGTAGGGGAAGCAGGTCTGTTCTGTGGAGCAAGTACAGAATCAGGACAAGAGGCAACCTGAGATAGATTTCAACCTAAGAGGAAGTTTTTTTCTAGTTCCTGAAGCTGTCACACTGTGGAATAGCTGCCTGGGGAGTAGTGAGTGCCTCATTTCCTGGAGGTGTGTAAGGTAATGTGTACCTGCAACTGCAAGTTGGCATCAGAGTCTTCATAGATGCGCCGGGCAAAGCCATGGTTCTCCAGGGCCATACTCTCCAGGAAATTGTAGTTTAGATTGTTGCCGAAGCCCAGATTATACAAGGGGAACTTTCCCTGAATGGCATTCCGCACATTCTCCTGGATTTTTTCAGGTCTGCTCTCACCTGCAGGAGAGAGTGTTCACACTGGAGCCATCCAGGAGGCCATCTACATTAGCTCTGTTTGGGGAGCACTGACTCCTTCACATACACCTCTGGTGGAGTCATGGCCCCAAGCCCTGGCCAGGGCAGGTGGTATGGAGCCTTGGCAAGGGGGAGGCAGGGCCCTGCTCTCAAGGGACTCACAGGCTGTGGGGGTCCGTGGAAAGAGCTGCCCAAGGTCTTGCAGTGAGCTGGCTATAGAGTCAAAATGACAGCCAGACCCTCACCCTGGTTCAGAATTCCCCACCCCTCACCATCTCACCAGTATTGGCATCCCCATCGGTCAGCATGATGATGACAGAGGTCCTCCGTTCAGGGGTGAGGTGCTCCTCCCGGGCCTTGTTGAGCATACTGATGCCCCTCAACAACGCATCATTGATGTTGGTCACTGTAACAGGTAACACTGTGAGAAGTGTCCTCAGGGTGTGAGCACATCAGAGTGAACAGTGGTCCCGTTCATTTGCCAAGGACCCTGACTACCTGTACACGGCAGGACTCGGTACATGCTGGGTGAATGAATTGGTGCATAAATGAATGAGACTTACACTTTCACACAGGGATCAAAGGGCTGCCAGAAGAACAGAAGCCTTTGGTGATTATAAAAGCAATTTGGAAAGCAGTCAGATGGACTCCCAGCCCACTCACTGGGAGGAAAGGAAGCAGTATAGACATCATCTATGATTTTTCCATAGGAAACACGGCCAAGAAGAAAGGTTCTCTGTGGCCTTATCTCCCTGGGATCTGCTGGGCACCAGGATCATGGGATCCCCCAGGCCATACAGCAGACATGCTGATATCTTGTCTTTAAGCCTGAGGACCACCCATCCCATCTCTATCCACAGGAAGACCTTCAGGGCTGAGATCAGCAGCCTAGTCCTGGGGGAAACAGGCAATCTGCACAGAGGGGAGGAACCAGCAGGGTAGCATCTGCTTACTTCCTTGATCACGAATGTTCCTCACAAATATTCTGGCTTCCTCCAGGTTCTCAGGAGTGGCCTGGACTAAGTGATCTTTCCAAGTGGTCACACCTCCACTGAACAAGATGAAATTCAGGAAGTCTTCCTCTTTTATATCCTCCAGGATTTTGAGAAGGGCATCCCTGGTCTGGGGAAGAGAGGGCCAAGCAGACAAGGCGCTGAGAGCTAAAGTGGTAGCAGATGAGGTATCTTCCCTACCCAGGCCGGCAGCAGAGCCCCTGCCATCCCCCTCAGGAAGAATTGCCTGAAGCTCCCCACAAAGTGGGCGGGGTTTTGAGCCTTCTGATATCCTGTCCACTTCCTCCTCTTTCATCAGAAATTCCAGCATTTTCCATATAGAAAAAAAATCTTTCCCTCTCCATCTTTCTACCCAAGGCTCTCAGGAACAACCTGTTCTATTTTCCGACCGGACATGGAGCCACTGACGTCAATCACAAAGACCACATTTTTAGGCACCACTGGAAGTCCTTGAGGTGCAAAGAAGTGCACAAAATAGCCGTTGACCACCTGCAAATGGGAGAAAGAGATGGAAACTTTTGCAACACCACTGGTGTTGCAAAGTCCCATGCAACTTTCCCTGAAAGTCCTGAATGAGGTCTGTTGTTTATATAAACATTTGCTTATCCTCTGGCCCACTGCCAGTAGGTCCTCGGAATAGCTGGGGGTCTTGGGGACTGGAGTCAACTACCCAGCACCAACAATAAGGTCCTCTTTCATCTTTCACCCCTTCAATGTGGTATCAGCAGATATGGCCTCAGTCTCCTTATTTGTAGAACAGAGGCAGTAACTCCTGTCCACTTCCCAAGGTAAAATGTGACTGGGCTTTATAAATGGTTCCCCTGTCCCCCTGCACAGGCCAGTTAAGACCTCAAATCCTCTGGCAAGTCACCAGCAGCCCCCTTCCTCCAGCATCCTCACTACTGATGCAGGTAGTCAAGGTGGAAGATGATGGTTGCAGACTGACCTCTCCAGTCCCACCTCCACATGCTTGCATTAGCAAGCCTGGGACCGCAGGGCTGTCCTGCTGAAGCCCATGTTTCTGCCTCCTGCACCCAGGTCCCAAAGGCATCTATACCACCTTTTTCCCTAAGAAAGTTTACATTTACCACCCAAGGTAAAAGGTTCCTTTTCCACTTTCTAAGAGGTGGTATGCAAAGGCTCTGGACAATGAGCTGTCCCATAAAAAGCAAGGAAGCAGCCTGGGGCTGAAGATAGAGGGGGATGGTACTAAATTCAGCTGCAGCCCCTCTAGGCACGAGGCGACTCCCCACCACCCATGGCTGTGGAGCCCTCGGTAGCTACCTGCACGTTGGCTGGAGACTCTCTGTTCACGTCATAGGTGATGGTGAAGTCTCCGTTGAGAAGGGAATCTGTACAGCTTGGGCATGAGCGCTGTTGGTCTAAGCTGGGCTTGAAAGACACGTGGCCCTGAGGGACAGAGATGGGGGCCTTGCTTAGTTTGGCCTGGGCTGCCTACTTGCAGACCGTCTGGAGGAGCCCTCATGGGGAGGAGCCCTTAGGTGGGAAGAGGCTGGCAAGAACTGGAGCCCTGGGATGTTGTAAGATGCCAGGACCCAGTGAATACAGAATTCACCATGCTCTGTCTGAGCACCCCTCCTCCTGTGCGATCAGGGACTCCTGTCAGGCCACTTACCTCACTTTTGGCTGGGCTCCCCATGTCCTTAGCTCAGCACTGGAAGCCACTTAGGAAAGCCACTTAGGAAAGGGAACTTTGCTCTATATAAGGGAACTTCACGTTGGGTGGTTTTGCAGGTTGGAGTGTTGGTACCAGGGGAGAAGGGGAGTGGGAGGGGTTCTGGAGCACGGATACTGCCCTGCAGAAGCCTGCAGCTCTGAGTGTGTCCCATGCAATTTGCCCCGGAAATCCTGAATGAGGTCTGTTGTTTATATAAACATTTGCTTATCCTCTGGCCCACTGCCAGTAGGCTCTTGGAATAGCTGGAGGTCTTGGGGACTGGAGTCAACTACCCAGCACCAAGAATAAGGTCCTCTTTCATCTTTCACCCCTTCATGCTTACATCAGCAAGTCTGGGACTGCAGGACAGTGTTCCTGCCCCCTGCACCAAGGTCCAAAAGGCATCTATACCACCTTTTTCCCTGAGAAGGACTTGGTAAGGGCACTGCTTAGAAGGTCATTGGTGATGAATGTGGCTTCAGCATCCAGCATGCTAATGCCCTGGGGCTCAAAGATGTGTGCCTCGATCTGAAATGGACAAAATAAGATGTCACTCAATGGCAGTGCAGAGGCCAGCATTTGAAACAAGGCCAAGGGGAGTGACGTAGGTCTGAGATGATGTGGGGATCTCCTGGAACAATGCTGAAAGCCAAGCTTGTGTCTCCTACTGGGAAATTGACCACAAGGGCCGTTGGAAGGGTACTCTGACCCAAAGTGTTTCCCCCATTTTCCATGTGTCCTGAGTTCCACTATTACAGTGTTTCCTTTGACTTTCACCTTTGATGGAGGTAAAATGCTCATGACTCAGTTACAAGCATTACAGACATGCTTTGTGGTGTTGCCTCTGAGAGCCCAGCACCAGATCTGGATCTTTTGGGTCCAGCTCAGACTCCTCCCCTTTGTCCCCAAGTTTTGTGGTCAGAGACAATGTAATTCCTTCAAGCCTCCTAAGCCAAGCAGTACAGCCAGAGCTTTGCTTTCTAGACCCTGCTCTGAGCAAATCTTCCCCCTGCCCCTTGTCAGGCCCCATGGCAGTTCTAGCAGAGTCTGCAACAGCAGTTGATTACCTCAAAGTGTTTGACCAGTTGCTTGGGCTGGACCTTCAGGTACATCTCGTACTTGCCCTTGTGTCTCTTTAGCAGCTCCTCATAGGTTAGCTCAAAGGTGACCTTGCTGCCCGCTGCCACGTTGACTGAGACTGTGAATTTCTCTAGCTTCCTCCCAGAGGCCCTGGAGTGGGTATAAGACAGTGCCTACCCCAAAGACTACAGGAACCCACCCTTCCTTCGGTGCTGAGTTTCAAATTCCAGCCCTTTGGTTAGGGAGCTCCCTAACCATTCTGAGCCTCAGTTGCCTCAACCTCAAAATGGGCTAATTCAAACATTCTGGGCTCAGTTTGTTTTAACAATAAGAATGTTCTCGTTTGCCTCTCTGAAGTTCCTTATGGTCTAAAGTTCTCCTCAAAGACTGGAGTCTATCTACACTTACTTGACCAAACCAGCTGTCTTGCCCTGTGACACAGCCTTTTCATACTGCTTCTTTGCGGCTTCCTTCTCCTTGACGTTTCCAGGGTAAGTAACACCATCAATGGTCCTGAAGGGAAAAAAGAGTTTGGGGGAACGGGTGTCATATTGGACCAGAACCCCTTCCAAGGCTCAGAGCCAGCAGCTATAGTGGCACCCACAAGGTGAAGTTGGTGATGAAGGCTGTCTTGGGGAGCTCCACGTCAAAGGAAACCTCCTTGGCTTTGTCTGCATGGTTGACAGCCCTCGTGGTGACAACATTGCAAGCAAAGCGGGAGGTCACCTTGCAGCTGATCTTGGTACTGTAGATCTCAATGCCGTCAACCACCTGTGAGAGAGGTGGGTAGGGATCACTGGGTGGTAACCAGCCAGACTGTGGCCTAGGGAACCAGGTCTTCAACCTGGCAGCTTCCCTTCCAAATGCTCTTTTGTAGGTTCTGAAGTCCTGGGTCCCTTGGTCCTCCCAGTCACCATGATTAGAAACCTGGGCATTGTCTCTGGTCCCCATATTCAGTTGGCCACCATGGTGCTGATGCTCACTCTGCCTCCTTAACACTAATCTGTTTACAGTGAGATATTATAAAGTCTAGCTCTGACCCTGATCCCTCTTCCCAAGTAAAGCCATCCCACAACTCCCCCTCTGCCCTCATGACGGTCTTTCCCGGTCCCAAGCTCCTGTCTCCCCACTTCATCCTGAGGTCCAGCTCAGGCCTTTGTCCCTGAACACCTGCTCTGGCTCTTCCTGCTCATCTTTCTCACTGCACACTATCTCCTCCTCTACCCACCCAGCCCGCCTTCTGTGTCCTTTAGTATTGGTTGGCTCCGTTTCCCAAACAGAAAACTTCTTCCTGTGCCAAGGGGAGTCTCCAGGCATCCCATTTCCAACAGTGGTAATGGACCAAGGAAGACTCTAGGGAAGCATCTGGGTTAGGCAAGGATAGAAAACTCCTTCATGAGGGAGTGACAGGAGCTGCTTCACTGTGTGCTCCCAGCCCTGCACAGGGCCAGGGCCAGCAAGTATTTGACCTCTGTTTCTGAAAGGGATGACTGACAGGGCTTCTCCTTAGCTTCCTTCCTTGAGATTGTGCGGTGCTGGTGCTTTTTCCCAAAGGTCTTGTGTCACATGAGGGGAAGCCAGGACAAGGGGCCACGAGCTGTTTGCCAGCTGTAAGGGACCTGCCATTATGGTCCACACCTTCAACCATTGGGTAACTAGCTCCACACTGCCCTTCCCCACCTGGCCTTGGCCACAGTGAAAGTTCTCACCCCTTCCGGGAGGCTCCGTTTCTGCAAAAACAAAGACAAATAGGGAGGTCAGACTGAGGGCAAGGCCACTGTAGTCTGGAAGCAGGTTCTGGGCTGGGGTCAGGGCTCAGAAGTACCCCACCACCTTGTGGGGCCTCCAGACACAGGACCCTCCCAGACCATATGTCAGAGTAGGAAGGACTCTGAATAGATGGGGACACTGAGGTCTACATAGAGGCAGGTCTCCAGGTCACCCAGGGAGATGAGCAAGGAGAGCAGGACCCATGACTCTCTCCATGCCCCATGAACCCTCACTTATTCTGTCTCTCATTCTGCTTTCCCTGGCCCCAGTCCCCTTAGGCCTCCTCCCAGAACACCCCCACCCCAGCACCACCCCAAGGCTCAACTCAGCCTTTGTAGAGGCCTCTGCACAAGGGCTTAGACCTTCACAGCCCTCAGTGAGGAGAGAAATTCATGGTGCATTGTCCATCTGACAGGTGGGAAATCAAGGCCCAGGAAGTTTTAAGAGCCTTCCTCAGGGATCAACAGCAGGCTAGTATAAGTCTTGGCTAAGCTCAGTTCTCTAAATGCCCGACACTATTTTAGCAGCTCAAGGCCTAGACCTCTGCTTCCTTTTCACCCAATTCAGAGGACTTACCCAGCTCAGTGCCTTCTGCCCATTTAACCCCCAAAGCCTTGGTAGCAAAGAGCAGGCAGACTCACCCCACGCAACCGGAGGAGGCTTCTTGGAAAGCCAGAGGCTGCCAAGCCAGAGAGCAGAGCCAAGACGAGGACCCAAGGCCACCAAGCAGACGCCATTGCTGAGCACATAGGCCTGGCTCACCCTCCTTATATGAGCCAGCCCAGTGTTTTCCAAGCAGGGTCAATGACCTGCAGTATGGGGCTGGAACAGTGAAGGTAGAAAGCTCCTCTGGGAAGCTGGGTGTGGGTGGAGTAATGGCTGTATGAAGTCCCTGTAGGTATTATCAACAGTGTTGGGACTTTACTCCTGACAGGCAGGGAAAATGGAGGACCCCAGGAAAGCAGAAACTGTGTGCTGACAAGTGGGGGTGGGGTGCATTTTGAACAAAAGAAATCTCAGCATCATGGCCTCTGGTCTGGCCTCTGAATGGTAGCCCCTCCCTTCTCAAGGCAGCCAGAGCACAGAAACAGAGTGCCACCCTCAGGCAGGACTTCTATGGCTGAGCCCCTTGCTCGTCACCCTGCTATAGTTGCCAGGGCCATGAACAGAACACACTCCAAGCTCTTCAGCCCAGATCTCCTTGGGTTCTGGTTCCATCTTGCTTTTCTGGGCTTACTCTCCTCCTACTGGCATTCCTTCCACTTGGCTTCCATGTGGCATCTCTCCTCCCTCTGCCAACCCTCCCTATCATTACCTTAAGTTGAGCTTTGTGTGCTCAGGACTGACTGGCTCTTCTGGACTCAGAGCTCCTGGAGGGACAAACTATGTCATGCTCCCAGGGCTCCCCCTATTTTCCCAGGGCTCTGCCAGCAATGTGGCTTCCCTTTGTCTCTTGGGGAGTCAATTTCCTAAATGTTCCCAGTGAGATTGGAGCTCCAGTACCCAGGGCAATGCGAGCGTCAGAAGCAGGACCTAGTCCCTCCCAATGGAGATGAGGCCTCCTGAACCACACTAGGGCCTTGCCAGTCCCTGACACCTTCAGGGCAGCTGCTATGTGCCCACCACACCTATGACTTCTCTAGCAAAGTTGACCTGATGACCCTCCCACCTGACCTGCTGCATTCAGGAGTAGATAAGGGTGCCTGGGCCCAGGACAGCTGTGTCATGCACTTGGCTGAAGACTCTGGGCCTGGCTGTGAAAGGTACAGAGAGTTAGTTGCAGAGAAAGCAGAAGTTGTGAGGCAGCATAAAGCCACAAAGGGATTTGGCCTAATGATTGGAAGTAACAGAAGCCACAGAGCAATGACAGAGTTGCCAAGTCAGCAATGATGGTGGAGTGACAGATGCCACAGGTGAGGGGCAACTGCCTGTGTTTGTTAGGATATCTGCATGGCACTTATCCTAAGGCCTCTTGAGTCCAGGGCCTTGCTCAGGCCTGATGCAGACCAACCCAGCAGGTGCTCACACCTGGATGTGGAGAGAAGACCCCTCAGAGCTATAGCTGAGCCTCTTTGCTAACTCTGGAGACACCTTGTTCATGTGGCTATTTTTACTTCTTTATTTTATTTTATGGTGGGACTGGGTTGGAACTCAAAGCAGAGCAGGCACTCTACCACTTGAGCCACACCTCCAGTCCCATGTGCCCATTTTAGCACCTATGGTTGCTGACTACTAGGTGGCTGGGATAAGACTACTGGCCTGCCACATTGCCCAGTGGCTCCTCCTCATGGCCCCACAGCTGTCTGCGGAGTTTCTGCCTTCCTCTTTCATCTGGACCGCCACTAGACCGTTGGCATTCGGGGAAAAGGACAATTGGAAGTAGGGATTCTGAGGAGTAGGGATGGGCAGGAACTTGGAGGGAGCCTGAGTCATCACGCAAATTAGAATTATATTCTTACCCCATGTCCATTCTACAGGAGGGGAAGATGAGGCCTCAAATTGGACAGGGCATTTCCTAAGCCAACCCAACCATCTAATAGCCTAGGCTCTCCCTGAAGAAGATCAGGACACCTCAGATGGAAATTGACCCTCTGATCCTCCATTGGCCACCCCCAGCCTGCTGCTGAGGGACTCTGTTCCCACACCTGCAGCAGCTTTTGAGCTTAGTGTTTATGTTATTCATCTAGGTCCTTAAAACCAATCTGTGTCCTACCTGGACCATCACAGACCTCATTTATAGTAGGAACTGGACAGAAGTCAGCAGAGTAAAAAGGAGAAACTCTTTGGAACAGAGTGGGTGGAGGGCCAACCACCTTTACATGAAGGGTCAGTGACTCCCCAAAGTGTAGATTCATGTCCCTGGACTCTGTGGTGTTGCATTAGTTCCCAAGGCCACGAGGAGACAAGGGCCAGTGAAGGGACAAGGGGGTGCTGTTTCTGGGCCCCTAAAATCCCAGCTTTGTGATGTGGCTGTCTATGACTTTGAAAAGTACCAGCCCCCATCAATCAGACAGGGAGGTGGAGGCTTTGACCCCGACTGCGCATCCTGCAGCTCCTGGTAGGACTTCTTCATGACCCCAACTCTATCTGGAAATAGTTCTTTCATATGTTCATTTTAAATTGCCCAGAACTGGACCCCAACAGACTTTGGCTATTTGCCCCTCAGCTTGCTGGAATATATGCCAACTTGACAAACTGCCTCTGGTACATGTTCAAATTAGCTAACCTCAGTTTCTTTTGCTGTGAATTGTCATGATAAAAGTATCCCCAAGGGCTGTTGGAAATATACAGGAACTTAAGATAGTTCCTGGCTATAGGAAACTTTGGATCAGCTGTGACTGTCCATGAGCAGTCACATGCACAGGGCATCCATGGGTCCCTGGGTCTGCAGGAGAATCTGTGTGCAGGGGACACTCAGAAGTCACAGAGGGCATGGGGCCAAACAGCTGCAGAGAACAGGGTGCAGTGGGTGGGACAGGGTTGGTGGTTGCCCTGCTTTGCCTGCATTCTGGCCTGCTTTGCCTGCCCCTGGGTCTGTTGTGATCTCTGAGCCACCCCAAGGGCAGCATCTTGGACTATTCCCTTACCATCATCCCTCCAAAAAGCAGCCAGTTGTGGGCTGGACATAACCTCTCTTTAATGGAAGTCACAGGGTGCTGTGACACAAGGGACCAGTGTAGTCAGGTCAGTATGCCGTCCTCCTCTTCTGTATTGTTTCAAGAGAGGACTAGTGTCCAACTGGAGGGCTCAGAAGATGTCAGGGACGATATAGTCAGTGTGAACACCATCGATCAGACCAGCTCCATTGTTGTGGACGAACCAGCAGGACACCTCTGCCCCATGTCGGGGGTCTTTGCTGTAGTCTTTTTGCAATCCCCTGGTGACAGTCAAGTCAACTAAGGTCATTCTTTGGACCTGGTGAGGCTTCACCTCCCAGGAAGCTCACCCCACCCACGTATCACCTGGAGAAAGCCCAAACAAATGATAGGGAACAAAAAGCAGCAAGGGCCGAAGTGCTGGAGAGCGTCCTACTCACCTGGTGACTGTCAACCAGCGGTTTTTCATCACCAATGTAGCCTCTGGCTTTGTGGGGTCAGAGCCTGGGCGGAGATCAGTCACTTCAAAGTCAAAAGGGTGGGAGAATTGTCCTGGAAAGGCGCAATGGAGGCAACAGTTACTGCCAGGGGGTTTCCTCCCACCTTGGACTTGGCAGCTACTCCCTGGGGCTAAGTGAGTTGCTTGAACTTTTTTTTCAAGGGTTTTTTTTTTTTTCCCCTGAGAAGTCTTCGCATCAAGTCACCTCAGTTCACTTGCTGTAGGGACATGAGTATATTTCTAGGTGGTCCTGCTTCCTGTCCTTTTTGCTATTTCCAAAGCCAAAGAGATCTGGTTAGAAAAGAGAGATTTGAGGGGCAGGTGCTCAGGGAGAGCAGGACCAACAAAAAAACCCACACATGAGCGGAGTGGCAATGCTCCACCCCATTCACAAGGTCCCTGGAGCCCTCTAGAACTTTCTGTTTGCTAACCTGACTTCTCCCCCACTCATGCCCTGGCTCCCTTAGTTTATGTTTCACTGTGTGTTCGATTACAGTCTTGTTGAGGGACAAGCCCTGCACCAGGATAACCCCATTGGAGATTGGCCTCTCTTGTGCCCCAGGGTCCGTGAGTACATTGGCTTCAACACCCCAGCCAACACCTCTGCCCACCCACCCAGCCATACCCAACAGCCCATGTGTCCGGGCTGACATCCGGTGACTATCCAGCACATAGAAGCCCAGGAAGTCTTGGTGGACTGCACTCCCCTTCCACGTCCGGTGCAAGACAATCTCAAAGGTAGCCCTGTCATCCACGGCCACAACCACGTTCCTCTTCTTATTGATAGTCACCACCATCCTGCAGGGCCAGGTGGCCATCAGGGCAGGAGTAGCTGAACTGCATCCCTCTCCATTCAGCTGCCCTCATCCTCTGGACCTAGCTCTTGTCACCATGCCTCCATGGTCTTCGTCCCCTGTTCTCTCCCATGTGTTGCTATTGTATATGGCTTACAACGCACCAGGCCCCGTGTCAAGTCCTCTACACAAACTGCATCATTCAATTCTCACTCTATCCCAGTGAGGACCAAGGCTCAGAGAAGTTTAGTAGCTTTCCCAAGGTTACACAGCTGGTAAGCGGTGGAGCCAGAACTCAGACTTTAGACAGGCTAATGTCAGAGTCAGTGTCCTCTGACTTCCACTCATCACCTGCGTCTTCCACACTGGATTCAGTTCACCTCTTCCTATGGCTTGCAGCCCAGAATCAGGCTCTGGTGGTCAGCAGCATTTATTGAATAAATAAATGAGGGAAGGAAGAAAGGAGCAAGCATGGGACAAGGCAGATTGAGATAGGTGCCCAAAGGGAAGTCCAGAGGACTCTAGAATTCAGCAGAGCAAGAGAGTGGGAGGGCTTCAGGAAGGAAGTGGTCTTTGTGCTGGGCCTGAGACTGGCTTTGCTTGGTAGAGATTCAGGGCCAGGGTACTCTGGGAACACAGGCAGCCAGGCGGCCAGGGCCGGAGCACATGCCCAGTAACACGGACAATGGAGCAGGGTAGCCCCCAGTGTCTGACTCATCTGCACAGGCCCATGAGCATCACCCCTTGATGATCATGGAGTCATGGGCTCTGTGAGCTCAGACAGCATTGCTGGTGCTGAGAGCACTGGGCCTTGACCTAGGCCACACCTCCCCCAGCCTCCCCTCCCGGGCTGGGTCTAGTTACCCATCCTGCCGCAGTGTAGCCTGGTCCCTCCAGGAGAACACGGGCCCGCCCCAGCTGGGGTTCAGTGTAATGTTCTGAGGAGTCACTTCCAGCTGAAAGCCTGTCGCGGGGTTTGCGATCCCCAGCCGTCCCAAGTACGTGCCCTCATGCTGCCCAAGGCTCCTGGCCTTGTTGCCAATGAGCTGCCCGTTCACTGAGAAGCCTGCAGTAGGATGAGGGGCCTTGGGGTCAGGAAGGGGCCTATCACTCTTTGTTCATTCCGTGCCGCCTTCCCGGGAGCCCCCTACATATCAGCCAGGCCTCTGGGCCATCTTTGCAGGTCTCTCTTCCTGCTGGGTCTTCAGGACTGGCCTTGCTCACAAGACCACCTCTCTTTCCTCCCTCTGTGTCCCCTCCTACCACACATGATGCCTGCCTGTACTTAGCCCTCCCTTCTGGCTCTGACAGAAGTCTGGCCTCCCTGAGGACAGGGACTCCTTCTCTGGGGTCCCTGTCCCTCACATGGGGCAGGCTCACAGGAGGCATTGGAAATAGACTTACGGGACCTCTTCACAGAGGTTTCCCCTGACCTGAACAGCCAAGACCACCTCCCCGTCCTCACTCCCCCAAGGTAGCATGTCTCACGCTTCCAAATTATCACCCAAGAATTTGGTCATCTGTTTGTCTGATCCCCTCCCTAAACTCTAGATTCCCATTGTGTCCCTAGTCCCTAGTCTGCTCAACAGATGTGCAGCTGGTCTGACTGACCCAGAGGAAAAGAAAAGGGAAAAGGGGCCAGAGAAGGAAAGGGGAACCCACCCCTTTACCCTACTGAAGAGCTGCACTTGAAGGCTCTTTCCAGCCATGTGGTAAGGAAGGTGGGACAAGAGCCTTGTGTAACTTGTAAGGACCTGGTATGAGATGGAAATGAGGGGCCCCCTGTTTAAAAATGGTTAAGCTTCAAAATAGCAAGAGCAGAGCATTAAGCCAAGTCTGAAAACCTTCTAAGTGTAGGTCTTATGTGCCTATGTGTGTCACACACCCAAGAAACCAGCCCTGGGTAGGCTCCAACCAGGGGCATGGAATGAGAAGAAGGCAGATGGAACCCAGCCAAGTGGATGGTACAAAAGGCAGTGGGCAGTGGAGGCCACACCACAGTCCTGTCTGTGGCTGAATGTGGGAAGACGCTGGCCCTGCCTGTTTAGCACAGGGCATGACACCCACCCTACCTGTATCGGGGTCCTGCACCAGGCTCAGGATCACACCAGGCTCCTCATTGATGTTGAAGCATAGGACATCCTCTTTCTTGGGTGTGTGGATGATGAAGTGGGGGTCGGTGTCCACTGCAAGCGTAGCATGGAGTCCGTTAGGTTGGGCATCATGCAGATGGGGTTGGCAGGGCAAGTATTCAACTAGGTGGGTCCCAGAGACAGGTGGGCTAGGCAGGGTGGGTACTAAGCTATGGTTTCCTCAGTCCCTGCCCCCCTGCCCCTGCAGTACTCACCACCTGTCACTCGGTTCGGCAAACCGGGGTCGATGGGGCTGTGGCCAGTAGGAGAAGGCTGAGCAGCTGACAGCACAAATGCTATGAATGAGAGTGAATGGAATTGAGAAGGGAAGTGCCCAGGCCTTTCTGCAGCTGCTGTTCCCTTTGCTGACACCCCTCAAACCCAGCCACAATGGCCTGAGGCCACAGGAGTGGGGCACAGGGGACTACAGAAGATCATGTGCCCTGGATTTTCTCTTGGGATATGGGGACAATGGTTCAGCCCTGTGTGGCTTGCTGGCCCTCTCTGTCTCCTCCCATGAGGATCCAGGTGGAGGAGCCAGGCACTGATCAAGGGGACTGTCCTGAGGATCCCCAGAGAGGTAGCAAAGACAGCTGGAATGGGTAATAATATAGGAGCTTGGGTCAGGGCTGAGCGCTCAGCTGGAGGGCAAGCAGTGTGAGGGGTAGAAAGGGGTGACAATGCCAGTCTCCACCCCTGTCACTTACTCCTTCTTGGTCCCACCATTTCTGTAGAAAGCAAAGAAAGAACACAGTGTCACCATAGTGCCCCCACACAGGGCATGCTGCTCATCCCACAAGTGCACCTCAGGGTCAGAGGTGAACTAGGTCAGGGCCCAGCCCTCCTGAGCTCTTTAGGTGGCCCCCACCTCCTCACAGACACACACTTGCACAAAGGGGCCTGATGGAAGCTCGTGGGGGAGGAGGTGGGGTCAGATTGTGCAAATGCTCACAAAACACAAAGGATGCAGCACAGAGTTTGCAGTGAAATGGGAAAGGGTATCTCAGGGGAAGGAAGAAGCCTGAGAAAGGCTGAGATCAGGGAAGATATGGGAATGGGGAGCTCTGGGCCTGGGGTTACCTGTCCAGCCACAGGAAGCCCCATACTAAAACCAAAGTGATTTAAAACTCACCCAAGGGCTGAGAATCTGGAAGGGAGGAAAAAGAAAGTAAATTAAAGCCCAGAGGGTTTTTGAGCCACAGCCTCCCCCTCTGAAGCTCCTGCTGCCCATACCTTCCGGGGACTTGTCAATGGTAGGCTCCAGCCCATCCTGGTCTGCCATGCCCCTGATGGTCATGGAAGTCAGTGGAGTCACAAACTGATAGTCCAGTGACATCTTCAGGACCTGGGATGACAGATTGGCCCTCTCCTCCCCATCCATCTTCATCCTGTGTGCAGGACAGATGCTGCTAAAACCTCAGCCCAGATGGTGAGAGACTTCCTTTCCCTCATTCTTCCACTTCTTCATCATTTGCTCATTCAATGAATTAGTCAAGCACCATCAGTGCCCTGTTCAATGACTGTGGCCTCAGGGACCTCAGGGTTTCATAGCCTTTCATAGAGAAAAGCCAAACCCTTGGCAGGGTTGAGATGAGTCTCAGAGATGCACGAAGAATTTAACAACCATGCGGGGCAAATAGTCTAAACTCTCTGAGCTACAGAGTGCTCATCGGATGGATGGGGATCACAAGGAAGCTCCCCCTCAGATTGGGAGCACTAAATGAGTGTGTCTAGACACAGTAGCCCCACAGCAAATGACAGCCCACACCAAGGCAGTACAAACAATGGGCTTCTTAGACCCCAGTGGGTCCCATTCATGCTGTTGACCAACTGGTTGATATTAACCTGTGAGCAAAGCAGGAGGAAAGTGTATCCAACCCCACCTCCCAACCCTGAAGGCCCAGAACTGCCCCTCTCTGTTCACCTCCAAGGGATAGTGGGGCTCTGGGGTGGACAGCTGTAGGGGTCCTACCGCTTGGCCAGCAGTTCCTGGATGGTGAGGTAGGCCCACAGGCGCTCCACATGGTTCTCCAGCATGTGGCCACGTTCTTGGAGGAGTTTCTTCATCTCTTCTTCATCCACTAGGCAGGTTGTTTTGAACTCTTGTCCCTCCTGAGAGTTGAAAGATGGGAACAGAGGCCATGTGTTATGATGAGCACAATCCTTGGTTGGCGTCCAAGTTTCTGAATGGGCCCACTCTCATCTATCTCTTTATCCTCAGCATCACCCCCTTTCTTGAGTCTGTTCTCATCCTCATTCATTCATTCATTCTACAGACGCTGGCTGAGCACCTGAGTTGGAGTTGGCATAGGTCCTGTGATCTGGATCCAGTAGGATGGGAGGACCAATCCTGCTCTCATGGAATTATCAGCTGTGGGGAAGACCAAGTACCCGCTGTTGCTACTATGATCCACTTCTTCAATGGCCCACTAAGTTCCAGGTGGGCTGTACTATTCAATTTGCCAAGCACATGAATGTGTCCTGTCTCCCTGGCTATAATAATAGGGGTCCACATCCCAAGGTGTTCTAGGCACCAAACACTTCTTCAAGGCACTATATGGATTTTCCCATGTACCTCCACACGACACTCAAGGGCAGAGTTACCTAATGGTACAGAAAAGGAATCTGAGGCCCACTTGCCCAAGGTCAGCCATCTGGTCTGGGCAGAGCCAGGGTCTAGCTCAGTGCTCCCCACTCAAAGCTTGAGTTCTGAGCCCTCAACCACATTGAGTTCTTGAGTTCATGCCCTGGGAGACAGAGGCAGGTCTCTCATCCTTGGCACCTTCCCACCACACATGTACACACTGCACCATGGCACCAATCCTGGCACACATGAGGTGTCCAAAAAATGGTTGTCAAATAAGAAAGAGAGGCAGATCTCTTGCTCTCCCATATTCTGGGGGTGGGGAGGGAGGGGAATGATTTAAGGTGAATCATTTAGGGCCAAGGAATTACAACTAATTAAGGCTATGTTGGCCCCATTCTAGCCTGTCTAGCTGCCCCTCCCTGCTCCAAGGCCTAGACTGTGTAGGAGTGTGAACATTATTGTAGGAAAAGACAGGTCCCTGGGGGTGGGCAGGGGTGGAGAATAGTCTGGGTTTGGAACTTCTGAGAGTTTCCTGACCTCTCTACCCTCCCGGGCCCACCATTTACCCCATGGGCCCGCACGTCAGCCTTGAAACTGCTCAGTTTGTGGTCAGCAACGCGCCCCGCCACCACGATCTCTGAGCCATCATAATACTGCTTATGTCGGTGCTGGGTCAAGGCCAAGACGGTATCCCGGGGATACTGCAACTCCACGTCCATCAGCAGGGGGTTGGCCACCTGGTTGTAGAAACCCTGAAGGGATAAGGGGGTACAACCTCAGAACTGAGCACCCAGGCATGGATGGGAAGTCTGCTCACAAAATGAGGATTGCAAAAATGGAATCCCCACCACAAAGCTGAAATCTGAGACTCAAAAGAGTGCATGAACTGACTCAAGACCACACAGAGCTTTATCTTCTCCTCTAAGACTGGCAAGTGGCAACCAAAGCTGGACTCCCCATGGCATACTGTTGGAAGTACAGCATGCTATGGGGGATGCAGGGGAGACCTGTAGCTGCTGGGTGGCATCATGGTCCTCGTAGATTCTCTGGGCCCATCCACTGTTCTCCATGGACATGACCTCCAGGAAGTTATAGTCCAGGTCGTGGCCGAAGCCCAGGTTGTAGAGTGGGAACCTGCCCCGGATGGCATTGCGAATGTTCTTCAGGATCTGAGAACGATCTGTCTCACCTGCAGCCACACATTCAGGTAGGGATGGGATACTGGCCCACAGGAGGTTTTGAAGAACACTTTCTGAGGGTCAAGCCTCCCATCTCAGGCCACCTTCAGTCCCCATGGAGATCTGGAGGTGTCACCTCCCCTGTCTTACCTGGCAGCTGCAACAGTTGGAAACAGAGCTCCTTGAAGACCCCACCCACCCATCTGGATCTAAGGTGGGCAAATCTGATTCTGTTCTAAACCCTCCCCTGGCTCCTTGCTATGGTCAGAAGGCCTTGTCCACCTTTCCACCCTTGTTTCACCTCATTCTACACATGCCTATACTTTCTGGGCAGGCTCCCAAAGTGTATTCTTTTTTTTGCTCAAACTAGGGATCTCTGCCAGGAATCCCTTCCTAACTCCTTCTCTTCCTTCCAGACTGATCTCAGGACTCATCTCCTCCAGGAGGTATTCCCAGACTTCAACTGGGCCAGGTGCCCCTTGTTTGGGGTTCCACAGTCCCGTGGCACCCTTCTCTTTCAGGGTCCCTGGCAGAGCCTCTGTTCCTGAGTCCCCTCCCCCAGGGGACCCTGGGTTCCTTGAGGACATTTCATTCTCTTGGTGTCTCTTTTCAGCCCCTCATTCTGGTCTTAGTACAAAACAGATGCTGAATAACTAGCTCTTTAAACTCAACCTGCGAATCCTGCCTATCCTCCAGGATCCTGTGCAGCCTGGGGTCATCCCCAGTTCCCAACTCATAAGACAGAGGTTCACCTTGAAGCTCATAGACTTCATGGTTTGAACTGCATTTTCAGACCTGTGTTTGACTTACCCTGAGCCTTTCTGTCCCCAGTAGCATCTCCAATGGTTTGGCGTCCAATGTCAGCTTTCCTGCCCCTGGTAACAAGATCATGACTTCCCAGGGCAGCTCCCAAGGTGCTTACCTTCTGTGGGCTCGCCATCTGTCAACATGATGAGAAGTGAGGCATGGTTGCTGAGTTCTGGCATGCTATCCTGGGCTTCGTTTAAGATCTCAATTCCCCGGAGCAAACCTCCATTCAGGTTTGTGGCTGTAAAAGAGAGAAATCAGACCAATGTATGCCCATATTCCTGTAGAAAAGAGGATGTCAGGTGGTCTGAGATGCCTGTCCTTACCCCCAGCCACGGAGAAGCGCTTCACGAAGCCTCGAGCTGCTTGCAGATTGGCCTCAGATGCTTGCGCCAGCGAGCCTCTCCATAGTTGCACTTGAGACCCAAAGAGGACCAGGTCAAAGTAGTCCTCTGGCCGCATGTCCCCCAGGATTTTAAGGAGCGCCTCCTTAGTCTGCAAGAATAGGAGACTTAGTGGAGGGACATAGCCTCAGGGTGGCTGCAGGATAGAGCCACCCATAAACTCCAGATATCCATTTCAGAGATCTTCAGGACAGAGGTACATGATAGACAAGCAGAAGGGATGGACTGGAAAGCCAGGTGGCCCCAAGAGAGGAGCATTCTGCTGCGTCCTGCTGGATGAAGGGCGTGGCGAAGGCCAAGGAACTCAGCATGGGGGGAGGAAGTGATCAGGAGTTTGAGTGGGGCAGGATGAAGAACTTGGCCCCCAGGAGGCTGTGTTTCTAGAACGTGCCTTGTCCAGCTGTGATTTCGCTGTACCATGGGCAGGGCACTCAGAGAATTGTGGGTAGCGATTGGGCCCTGCTGCTGCAAGGCACCCCCCCCCCCATAGACTTCTTTAATTATTCCCAGCATTTGTAATGCACAGGTTTCTTCTTCTCCATTGGGAAACTTCATAAGCCCATGGGCACCGGTATCCTGTTTTACCATGGTTGAACAGTGAGGAAGTGGTGGCTGATTCCAGAGCCCTAACTGCTGGCACTTATGGTTAAACCACTGCCTCCAACCAGAAGAACAAGTCACAAACCACTCTGGCAGTCAAACCAGTGTGGAGTGAATGATGGGGCTGAAGAAACTTCTGCTGGGCCTGGGATGTAGTTCAGTGGTAGAGCGATCGCCTAGCATGCACCTTGCTTGGGGTTCAAACCCAAGCACTGACCCCACCCCACCTCCACCAAAAAAAAAAAGCTTCTGTTGGATGAATTGCTCAAGGCTGCAGTTTACCTGCTTCACTTTCTGGCCTTCCATGGAGCCACTGATGTCAATCACAAAAACCAGGTTCTTGTTCATGTTTGTCAGGTTTTGGGGGGCGAAGAAGTGGGCGAAGTAGTTATTGGCCACCTGAAACAGAGGAGAGCGAGCAAGGCCTCTTTCCTGAGCACCCCTTACCTGGATTCTGGGGCTTGGGCCAGGAGCTTCAGGCTCACCAAGAGGTCACAGACTTTGTCCCGATTGACATCATAGGTCACCTTGAAGTCCCCATTCAGCAACGATGTAGAGCATGTGGGGCAGGACTGCTGCTGGCCCACGGTGGGGCGGAAGAGCACATGACCCTGGGGCCATAAAGGGTGTGAGGCATTACTGGTTTGTGCATTTGTAAACAGGATGATTCCAAAGACAACTTAAGAAACTGTGTGTGTGTGTGTGTGTGTGTGCAGAAGCAGAAATGAGTCTGGTGGGTCACTCACTTAGCTTCTGAGAGTGCTCACCTGTATGTGGAAGGAGAGAAGACCCATTCCGGTTTTTTTCCTGGAGGTACTGTGGTTTGAACTCAGGGCCTTGTACTTGCTAGGAAGGTGCTCTACCATTTAAGACACACCTCCAGCCTTTCCTTTGCTTTTATGCTTCTGAACCAATGGGATTTTCTACAGTAAGCATCACCATTTGGAGTATATAAACAAGAATGAAATACCAGCAATTTGATAGCATCAGAAACATTAGTCAACTCAAGTACAAAAAAAAAAAAGATTAGGGCTGGCCATGGTGGAATATGCCTGTTATCCCAGTAACTCAAGAGGTGAGGACAGGAGGATCAAGGTTCAAAGCCAGCCTGGGCAAAGTCAGTGCACCCCCCTGTCTGAAAGCAAACTAAAAGCAAAAGGTCTGGAGGAGAGCTGGAGGGGCAGAGCACTTGAGTGCAAGACCCTGAGTGCAGTCCCCAGTACTGAAGGAAAACTATTTCAAAGAGCAAGGCTACAACACTGCGTGGGAAAATAAAATCCACCTTGGTAGACAAAGAACAGAGGTCAGAAGAAAGGGCCCGGAAAGGAAGCTGGGGTCTGGTTTGAGTGATGTTTGGTGCTCAAGAAAGCTAGGGATGTTTTTTATTCGCTACTTTCTATATTTCTGTACTATCCACATTTTTAAAAGGACTTTGAATATTTACTTCTTGTTTTTTTGTTATAAAAGTAAAGTATACTCATTAAAAAAAAACTCTTGAAAATAATTGTTAGGAAAACAAGGACCTGTCCCTGCCCCCTCCCCCACCCCACAGAAAGCAAACATGTTGGCTAACACTCTGAGGCATCCTAAGAATCCTGCTAACCTGTGAGAGACATTTCTTTTCAATGAATTGCTATGGAGTCACTATATAAGAGATGTGGGAAGTGAAGGGTTTGCTCCTGACTGGTTGAGGGCAAGTTGGAAAGCAGGGTACTTGTGGGGTCACCCAGAACATGTCATACTCCTTCAGGACCTGGGGTGGCTCAAGTGCAGGGCTTCTTGTAGTCCTTCAGCTGGGTGGCAAGTGGCAAGTCCTTGGGAAGACCAAAGACCCTTCTGAACTTAATTTTGTTTCTAAGAAAATTGAAGCTGGGAGCCCTAACTGCAATAGCATCTGAGATTGGCTAATGTGCTAGACATTTCCTTGAATGATCTCTCATGGTGAAGCAGGTAAAGAGGAAACTGAGGCTCAAGTAAGCCAGAAATTTACCCTTGGCCCTGCGGCCAGTGATGGTGAAGCTGGAGCTTCTCACTTGGGACACAGACTCCGCTAAATTGCTCCAAGGAGCAGAAGAGCTGAACTCCCCTAGAATTCCAATGCATGGCACCTGCCTTTCTCACTGTTATGGTTTATATAAAGTGTCCCCCACAAAGGCTCATGTGTTGAAAATGTTTCAAGGTCCCTGATGGAAGCAGTGTTTAGAGGTGACAATTTGGGGAAACAATTGGATCATGAGTGTTCTGTCTTTATCAATAGATTAATCCATTGATGGATTCAAATTTTGATAGACTATTGTGAGGTAGTAGAACTGTAGAAGGTGGGACCTGGTTGAAGGAAGTAGGTCACTGGCATGTGTCTTTAAAGGATTTCTTTCCTGGCCCCTTCCTGTCTGTCTCTTTTCTCTCAGCTCCCTGGCTGCCATGAGGTGAGCAACTTTGCTCCTTCATGCTCTTCCTCTATGATGTTCTGTCTCACTATAGTCCATAAATAATGGAACCAACTGACCTTGGACTGAAACCAAAATAAAATCCTCCTCCTTTAAACTGTTTCTCTCAGGTATTTCTCACAGCAATGAAAAGTTTGACTAACATATCCGCCTTGCGGGCAGTCCTGCAGCCCTGCAGCCCTGCCTGGCCTTGGGCTAAGCTTGGATATTCCATGAGGTGTGGGTCGGTCTGAGAAGTCCCTAAGGGCCCATCCCATTCCGTGCCAGTTCACGTACCTTTTTCCCTGATAGAGACTTCTTGATAGTTTGGGCTGCCATTTCCTTGGTGAGGAAAGAGGCCTGAGCATCCAGCTTACTGATCCCCTGGGGCTCAAAGATGTCCACATCGATCTGCACCAATAGAGGCAATTCTGTACCAAGGCCCCATTTGGGCCAGCATCAAGTCTCAGCTAAGAGCCAACATGTGACCTAGCTTACTGTGTGCATCACCCATCTAGTCCTTAGCACAGGCAGTCCAAAAATGTTTACTAAATGAAGATGTGCATGCCTGAATCCCTTGACTCAGCCATCACTTAGGTGCCAGTGATAATCACAGTCCCTCAGGTCCCTGGGACTTTCCAAGTTTACAAATGACCTGGAATTGAGTGTCTTGTGATATTTGTGTCAGTCTTGGAAACAAAAGAATTCCCTGTTTAGCAGCTGAGCAAACAGAGGCTCAGACATGAGAAGAGAGCTGAAGGATTCAGGGAGCTCCCTTCCCCATGGAGCACCCTGAGGAATCAGTCCCTTCCCTGTGTTCTCAGGCCTGGCGCTGAAGTGGCACATGGTGGGTGCTGAGCCAGTGCTGGGAGCCATGGTGAGAGAGAGAGAGAGAGAGAGAGAGAGAGAGAGAGAGAGAGAGAGGCAGGAGCCCTGCACTGGGACCTTTTATCTACCTCAAAATGATGCACCAGCTGCTTGGGCTTGACTTTGATGATAATGTTGTACTGTGTAAGTCTTCGTTTCAGCACCTCCTCGTATGTCAGCTGAAACGTGGCCTTGCTCCGGGGACCGACAGTAATGTGGATGGTGAACTGCTCCATATTTCTCCCAGAGGCCCTGAGCATTCCATCAGAGGCAGCAACAGGCAACAAAGGGTAAGTGACACATGTGTCCATGGCCCTCAGTCAGTTTCTCTTATTTTAGTTCTGCTCCCAGGTTTCCTTGACCCTCACCCTTGTCTCAACTGGCTCATCAGGGTCGAGGACAGTACCCACTTCTCCCAGAGGCAGACTGGAAAAAGGCAAGTGTACTCCAGTCTTGCCCAGTGTTCATATGCCAGCATCTGGGGTCATTCTCAATAAGGCTGTGTTGCAACTCTAAGCTCTGTCGAGGGGAGGGTAGTCTTGGAGGCTAGACCAGCAGGGTCCAGAGCCTACCTGACCAGGCCAGCATTCTCTCCTGAGATGGCTGCTTTCCGGTACTGCTTCCATGCAGTCACTTTGTCCTTTATGTCCCCAACGAATGCATTCCCATCTGCAGTGCTGCAGGGAAGGAAGCAGTCTTCAAGGAAGACCCCCTCCTTCACCACCTAGGTCCTTTCTATTGGAGGTGTGCTAAGTAAGCCTAGAGTCTGAGAAGGCCCTGTCCATGTGAGCCCTTGTAGCAGTGTTTCCTGACCAGTCTTCTGCTGCCCACTGCCCAGGGGGCCCACAGGTCTCAGAGGCTTTGCTTCTTGGGGCCTAGGCTGAAAATATGCCATCGGAGACCCCAGTTTACTTTCTAAGATGGGAACTTAGAACAGCTCTAAATAGCCTCTTCCTCCCTCCCACTGGAGCTAGGCCCTTTTGGAAGTGAGGAAATGATCTTCACTGTCTGGCCACTCTGGCCTTCGGCTGGGACGTCTCTGGGATGAGGTGTAGGAGTTAGAGCACGCACATGGCGAAATCACTGATGAAGGCTGTCTTGGGAATTTCTACATCGAAGGCTACTTCTCTGGCTTCATCAGCAGTGTTGACCACTTGGCTGGTGATGACATAGTGTGCAAAGCGAGAGGTGACTTTACAGTTGACTTTCAAACTCCGGATGAGCACGCCATTGACTGTCTGAAGTAAGATGTGAGGGAAGGAGTTGTGGCCTGGGATAGGGGCTGCTGAACCAGTGAGAGACCTCCTTGTTGTACCTCAGCTCTACGCCAGCTCTGGTGCAAGGTACCCAGAGGGTGGAAGAACAGATCAGCCCTTCCAGAAGACCCTGTTTCCTTTCTTGAGACTATGCCATTGGGGACAAGGTAAGGTGGCAATGATTTCTCATTTCTGGGAAATGGGAATCCCTCCCCATCAGACAGAGGGGTATACTCCTAAGGGGTGGGAGAAAGCAAACCTGCAATAAGGGCCCCATCACAGACCCCTTGCCAAAATTCCCACTCACTGTGTCCAGAGCCTGTTGCTTCTGTGAAACAAAGCCAGGGCTAAGTGTGAGTGAACACGGCGGCGGGGCGGGGGGCGCGGGGGGGGGAAGGGGGGGTGAGGAACCACAGCCCATCTGTTAAGGGGTGGGGGTGGGGCATAGCCTGGGCCCTCTCCCTTCTATCCTTCCCCCTGCTGTTGAGAAGTCACCTCTCCAGTCAGAGGTGGTTGGACGGGTGGGAATGGCCCAGATCTCTGAAGTGGGGGGTTTATGTCTCTCCAGAGCCCCATACAGGCACAGCTGCCTGTTTCTGCCCTGAGGGCTTAGTCACATACCTCGCTGCCCTTGGACCTGCCTGTGGCCAAGCCCAGAGCAGGCATGGCTTGCAGGGCGAGGAGGGACACCAGGTACACGCACAGCAGCCCCCGAAGCCCCATGGCACCGTCCATGGTCTCCAGGCTCCCGCTGCCCTGTCACTTCTCCTTAGACCATTAGTCAATACTGTTGCTGGACAAACATGGATTAAACATTAGACACAGTGAAGGCAAACAGCACCATTTGGGGAATCAAAAATTGGCAAGCTTTCTCCTAGGGTGGGGGTGGTCTTAGCTCTGGGATGTATAAGGTCCCAACCAGACTCCAGACTGTGTCCTTATGGATAGAAGCACACTTAGCCAACCAGAATTGTGAAGACCCCTCAGTAGTTCATCTTGTCCTGGGTTTGGTACCAGGTAGCATCAGTCATACAGTGACATTTGGCAAGAAGTCACAGTTAAAAGTGGATTTCTAAACTTCATTAAACTTTACTTTCAAAATTCTTTAAACATCAACAAACTCTTCTCATGCTTGAGCCAGAAAGGTAGATATGGTGGCTTACAAAGTGCCATGACCCCTAACCACATCCTGGGTTCTAATGGTACAAGCCTGGGGAACAGTTCTGTCACAGGTGGTCGGGGCAGTTTGGAGGAAGTGTAACAGGTGAACCCGGCCTTAGGTCAGTTGCTTCATCTGTCTGGACCTTTTCACTCAGACTTGGAAAGGACAAAAGTTAGCTTCATCATGCTCCTGCCTTGACAAGAGAAGAGGAGATAAAGATGAATGACACCTTTTCTTAATTGAGGGCTGATTATGTATCGCATGTTACTCTAAACCCTTTATTGTCTAATTTCTATTCTCATGAGGGGCCTGGGACATTGGTCCCACAGTAAGTGACAGGACAAAGACTCAAATCCAGGTCCTGCAGATTTCAAAGTCATCATGTGAGGACAGAAATGTCTTGCATTAAGAGGAAGAAAGGAGAAACAAAGTCAAAGATCCCAGAAGGAAAGGGCCCCAATAACCCCTCTTTTCCATGAAGGTTCTTAATTTTTATGCCCAGACTGTCCCTGTTCCCCACAAGCACACTGAGTGGACACAGCCCTTTGGTGAGTCCACTCTGTGGCCTGGGGTGAGTTGTGCTGGCTGCTGTGCCTCTGAGGAGACAAGGCGGTGGGGGGAGGGTCTCACTGATCTCTGTTTGCTTGTCCTGGACTTTGTCTCACAGAGCAGCTTCTGGGAAAGCAGTTTAGGCCAGGGTGACCTTCTGACATGTTTTCTGGCCTTTGTGGAAGATTAGATGGATCAACATGATACCACGCTTTGAGGGTCTGTTTACTTCCTGTAGCAGCATGAAAGGAGCCCGTGGTAGGTTGGGCACAATGCCAGGAGCTGAAACACCACCATGATTAAACTTGGTTGCTTTGCTGTGTTCGGCAAACTGATGACATTGAAAAAGGGAGTCAGACAAGCCAAGGAAGCTGATAACCCAGGGACAGGCTAGAGGCTGAAGAGGTGCATAAAGGAAGAGCTATAGGAATTTGGAGGGATAGAGCTCATCTCCACAGAAGTCAGGAGAATGTTTCTGGAGGAGGTTGCTGGGAAAAAGAATGGCACTTGGGTAGGCTAAGGCAGGGAGGGGAGGATGAAGAAGGCTAACAAGTAGCCAGGACCAGCTGGTACAGGAGTCTGACAGACTTTGGGGTGGAAAACACTGAAGATATTTTGAGCAGGAGTATGACAAGTTCAAGACTGGGCTATTGAGAACAAAGCACAAGGGTACACTCATAGTTCCATTAGTAGGGAGGCTCAGACAGTAGGAATGAACTTAAGCCCAGAAGTTTGAGGCCAGCTTGGACAATGCAGGAAGAGGCCATCTTAAAAAAAAGGACTTGGCTCTTAGAGATAACTAATGCCAAGCCTGGTCCGTGGAAAGTGCTGGAAACATGTTTGTATGGCTGTGGTGAAGGCAGGGGGAAGAAGGGGATGAGGAGAGGTAACAGTGCCTGGTGTGCTTCTCAGTGTCTTGTGTTCTAATTCTTTTACTGCTCACAGCTATCACTCAAGAGATAGATACCACCACTTGGTCCCATATCAAGGATGAAGAGGATAAGTTGGCTCATACAGTGGATGTGGGATGTGGGACAAAAAGCAACTGAGGTTGCTAAATATTTGGCTTCGGAATATGGGAGGTTGGCTGTGCATCCACCACCAATGGAATAGCCCAGGGACCAGACCAGCTCCAAACTCCCCCCATCATGGCCAAAATGTTTGACCTAATCAGAGTTCCTCATTGTCTAAACGGAACTCATGGACCTCCCCTTTTCTCCTGGTAGCCCACTACCAAGCCTGGTCATCTGCTGTTGTACAATCAACTGAAGGCTACCACCACCCAGTCAAGCCAGAGATCTGGCTGGCATCCTGGAGTCCTTCCTCTTCTAAATCAGCCCCACCCCCATCTCTCTGTAGTTCATTCCCTTTTCTCCCACTCTCCAGTCACCCTCATCTCCCAAGCCACCTTCATCTCTGTCCTAGATGGCTACTCCCCTACTTCTAATTTGTTTCTGATTCTTCAAGCATAAGCCAGAGCCATCATTTTATTTTTATTTTTTTTTTGTTAGTTAAGTGCTTTCATTTTCTTTTTTTTATTTCTTTTTTCTTTTTTTTATTCTATTCATATGTGCATACAATGTTTAGGTCATTTCTCCCCCCTCCCCCCACCCCTTCCCTTACCCCCCCACCCCCCCAACCCCTCGCTACCAGGCAGAAACTATTTTGCCCTTATCTCTAATTTTGTTGAAGAGAGAGTATAAGCAATAATAGGAAGGACCAAGGTTTTTTGCTAGTTGAGATAAGGACAGCTATACAGGGAGTTGACTTGCATTGATTTCCTATGCATGTGTGTTAACTTTCTAAGTTAATTCTTCTTGAACTAACCTTTTCTCTAGTTCCTGGTCCCCTTCTCCTATTGGCCTCAGTTGCTTTTAAGTATCTGCTTTAGTTTCTCTGTGTTGAGGGCAACAAATGCTATCTAGTTTTTTAGGTGTCTTATCTATCCTCACACCTTCCTTGTGTGCTCTCGCTTTACCATGTGATCAAAGTCCAATTCCCTTGTTGTGTTTGCCCTTGATCTAATGTCCGCATATGAGGGAGAACATATGATTTTTGGTCTTTTGGGCCAAGCTAACCTCACTCAGAATGATGTTCTCCAGTTCCATCCATTTATCTGCGAATGATAACATTTCATTCTTCTTCATGGCTGCATAAAATTCCATTGTGTATAAATACCACATTTTCTTAAACCATTCGTTGGTAGTGGGGCATCTTGGCTGTTTCCATAACTTGGCTATTGTGAATAGTACCGCAATAAACATGGGTGTGCAGGTGCCTCTGGAGTAACCTGTGTCACAGTCTTTTGGGTATATCCCCAAGAGTGGTATTGCTGGATCATATGGTAGATCAATGTTTAGATTTTTAAGAAGCCTCCAAATTTTTTTCCAGAGTGGTTGTACTAGTTTACATTCCCATCAGCAGTGTAAGAGGGTTCCTTTTTCCCCACATCAGAGCCATCACTTTTAAAAGACTATGGTGGCATAGTCTGTAATCCCAGTATTCAGGAGGCTGAGGTGGGAGGATCTCAAAACAAAAAAGATAGGCTGATGGTGTGGCTCAAGTTGTACAGTGCTTGCCTCGCAAGGATGTGGCTGTAAGTTCAAACTCCAGTGCAGCCAAAAATAAATAAATAAAAATAAAAAGGGATGGTGATATGCTCAGTGGTAGAGTGCTTTCCTACCATGTGGGAGGTCCTGAGTTCATTTTCCAGTACTGAAAAAAATTGGGGTGGTGTGTATAAAAAAAAATCACTCTGTTCCAGGCATTCTCCAGTCTAACACACTCCCAGGTCTGTGTGGTCTGGCCTCTGCTGATACCTCTCTGTTGCACCTAATTCATGGCCCCTGTGGGTCTCTTAGTTGCAACTATAGAGACTTCTTCCAAATCCATGTAGCAGGTGCTTTTTCAAATATTCATTCATCAACCCCCAGTCCCTTCATCCACCTTCTGGGTTTAGGATGAAAAGTAGAGGGTAGAACACAGGACCCTGGAAAGCATCAAACCTGAGGGGACATGAGAAGTCAAATGGGGAAATGGAGTGGACAGAGAGAGCAGGATAACCAAGAAACCTCTAGAAACCAAGAAAAGAGAAGATTCCCCAGCTCCCAATTCTTGCCTCCCAACCACTGTCTACTTTCTATCTCTGAATTTGCCTACTTTAGATACCTCACCTAAGTGAAATCATATAATGTATGTCCTTTGGTGACTACCTTATTTCACTTAGCATGATGTCCTCAAGGTCCATTCATGTTAAAACATGTCAGAATTTCCTTCCATTACAAAGCTGAATAATATTCCAATGTATGTATATACCACAATTTCTTTATCCATTCATCTGACAATGGTCACTTAGGTTGCCTCTACCTTTTGGCTATTTTGAATAATTTTACAATGAACACAGATGTACAAATAGCTATTTGAGCCCTTGCTTTCAATTCTTTTGGATACATACCCAGAGGTGAAATTGCTGGATAATTTTATGTGTTATTTTTTGAGGAACTATGATACCATATTTTACAACAAGCTGGATGATTTTACATTCCCATCAGTAAGGTACAAGGGTTCTAATTTCTTCATATCCTCGGTCTATATCTTAATAGAATTGGGTAAAGGCATTTG